>NC_092719.1:68027680-68630180 GCF_047496885.1 Scyliorhinus torazame | reverse complement strand
CACGGAGAGTAACTTTCTATTTTTTTTTTCTTCTGCCGCCCCCTCCCCCACTCCCCCCACCCCCTTTTTCCTCTCAGCCAGGTGATTGAAACAGCCAGGGTGCTTGCCTTTCTGAAAGAAAGGAGAGGACCAAGATAAATATATATACTCAATTACTTCCGTGTCCATTATTAAATTCAGATTCTGTCCGTGAAGTATCTGCTGTATAATTAAGAGGGAATGAAAATCTCTTTTAAAAGCCCTTCGATGAATTGGCCCTATAGCAGCATTTATGGTGTGACCCATTGTTGGCTTCAGATTATTTAATGCGCAAGGCCTGATATAGGAAAATAATGGTTTGAATAGCATTTGCTGTGGTGAGTAGGATCGAGACTAAAATCATTCCATGGCAAGGAGCAAAGTAAATAGTCTTCTGATAGCACTTTACTCAAAAATATTATTTTAATATTTAAAAAAACAGTGAGGCCTTTTTGAAAAAAACTATATAATATAATCTTTATTAGTGTCACAAATAGGCTTACATTAAACCTGCAATGAAGTTACTGTGAAAATCCCCGAGTCGTCACACTCTGGCGCATGTTCGGGTACAGTGAGGGAGAATTCAGATTGTCCAAATTACCTAACTGCACATCTTTCGGGACTTATGGGAGGAAACCGATGGGGCAGATACGGGGAGAACATGCAGACTCCGCACAGACAGTGACCCAAGCCGGGATATAGATGAATGGTATATCAAAACACATTGTGACATTTTGAAAATTTAAATTTTGAGAACAGTGAAGGCATCAGCGGCATAAGGAAGAACCGGTAATGGCCCATGACACATTCTCCGAAAAGGAACATTGAAGAGGTCCGATGTGGTATTTCTTGTAATTCAATGAGAGCCGTGTCAAGAATAAATGATTTTGGAACTGAGGAAACAGTTCTCAACTAGAAGCTATTTTTACATGTTTTCGCAGCTAAAAAGATTCCAATGGACCTTCTGAAGAAATATGTAGGAATCTACGTCTGGCAGCAAGGCTAGGGCCTGTTGTTGGTTTGGGTGGATAGTGGGGGGTTGAAGCAGTTATGCTTTTAAGAAACTAAACCATTATTATTGCAAAAAAAACTCATGCGAAGTGGAAATGATGTCATGTCTGTTGCACTCGACCTTGCAGGTATTGACCCCTCCTAATTAAACTGTAATGTGTGTAATACAAATGATACAAAATGAGGCCTATAACCTAATTGGTGTTAGGTAACAGGACAATGTAATGTACTTAATGAAACACGCTTCAATTGAATATTTTGTCAGCTTAAAGTTAGGACATTTTGTTTCACAGAGTGCAATATCTGAGTATTTTGCTCTTAGTTTTTTTTACAAATCATAATTTCTATCTCTGAAGAAAAGATTTTGTTGACAACTATCATCTTTCCATGAATGTCCAGGATGTTGTCTCTGACCCCTAGCCTCAGCCACCAATTTCAATTTCTTGGATTAATTTAAAGTCTTACATAGATTTTTTTTTTTTAAATTTGAACCCATAGGATTGGTCTATGATTGCTTTTACTATTTGTGTTAATAATCTCTTCTTTCATCGGCATGGTAGCTTGCTGGTATGATGGGTATTGACAGAACTGATGAAAAGTTGTATTTGAAGTGAAGACTCAGCATTGTTCAGGCTGCTGAAGATTATGCGACAGCCCAAAACGAGCCTTTTGAACATCAGAATTTAATCTGAGGTGAACCAATTCGGATCTATTTGGATTTATCTGAAGTTGTTCAGGACAGATCGATTTAGCCTTCTGTTGATGCACGACACACTCTGGACGGTTGAGGTAAGTGCAGCTTCAGGATTTTGAACAGCGTTGGCATTTTTGTTTAAGTGTAGTACCTCAAGGTAAGTACAGTGAAAGGAGGTCAGGGCACTAGAATCTGGGACATCAATACAGAAATCAGAAACGTGGGTTTCTGCCACTACCATAACCTTCTTGTGATTTATAGATTTTTTAAACATTCACAAAATTACTGTAAAAAGTCCATTTATTAAAAAATGTGTTTCAGTTTCTCCTGTATTTTAGTGGGTGAAGATATAGCTTTTTGTGACACCAATGCCATGCAGATTAGCATACTTGGGTAAACTGTCCAGCCTGTGCTAAATGCGCCGATCTTAGCTATGATACTGTGGTTGTGTGCAATGTCTCTTTAAGAAAGGGTCACGTGACTTATGTAACATCATCGGCCTCGTCGTGGGCTTTCGGGGAGTCTAAACCAAACCTTGTACAGTGAAGACCTGTTCAATAAACCTCTGTTAATCTTGCATCAAACCCACATGATGCAGCAATCTATTTATTTTGTACCATTCGTCTAAATATACAACCGTTTACAAGAAAAAAACTGGCAACAAAGAACAGAATAGAAGAAAGAAAAAAAAAGTTTCAAAAATCGTTGTAGTGGTACAGCTTCAACAGATCAATCGATCAACTGATTAACAGAAGGTCAGAAATCGCTGGCATTGGAACTGGTAAGGTTTGGGGCATACATTCAAAGCAAGGGCCCGTAACGATTTTAAACCGGCAATCTGAGGAGTCAGGCTGCAGGGTTCACCATGTGCAGTACAGCAAGACATGGAGGTAAAGCGGGGCAGAAAACAAAAGTTATCATAACTTGCATGGAAGTTAAAGCTGTTACAAATTGGTAATCCATCATCAATATACTAGACCATTGAATTGACCAAAGGGGGAGAGCATTTCGATACCATGAAATATTTTGGTGCGGTGAGCTCTTTTGATGAAGACTCAGAGAACTGGAAATCATATTCAGAGGTATTCCATTCTTACATTTCAGTCAACAAAATATCGGAAGAGATTCAGGTTCCTATATTCTTAAACACAATAGGAAGCAAAACTTTTAATTTGCTAAGAAGCTTAGTTCAGCCCGAGAAACCTGGGGATAAGACATATCAAGAACTAGTGAAAATATTCGAAGACCATTGTTTACCAAAGCTCTTGATTATTGCGGAGAGTTTTCAATTTCATCAAAGGATTCAGGAAGAAGGAGAAAATATTGCAAGGTTGGTTGCAACACTCAAGCGACTTGCAGAGTTTTGTGAATTTGATGATTCGTTAGACACTATTGGAGATCGCTTGGTGTATGGTTTGAAAAATGACGCCATTCAAATAAGGTTATTTACGGAATGTAAGCTAAGTCTGAAGACTGCATTACATATTGCTGTTTCCATGGAACTTGTGGCTAAGGAGACTTCTTAGCTCGGAGCATGCTTGAGGATTCATAAACTGGCTGCCATCCATAAGAAGTTAACCTAGCAACAGGTGTGCCATCGCTGTGCATAAATGAACCATTCACAGTCTGATTGCTGAAGCAATGTAAAAATTGCAGCAGAACTAGCCCCACAGCAAGAGTTTGCTAGAGTCAAATAATCTCTCCAGGGCAGAACATTCAAAGGAAGAAACAAGACAAATTCAACTAAGAAAATTCATAATGTGGAAGCAAAGAATAAGAACCACAATGAATCTAAATCAATTCATCCTGATGAAAATCTAAAAATTGAATGTGCTATCAGTCTAGGGTGGGTCACATCGTTTTTGGGTCGTCCCAAAGTTGAATGAGCAACCTATTAAGATGGAGGTCGATACAGGGGCTACCATCTCCCTAACTCATGAGACCATCTATGAACAGAATCTTAACCACCTGCCTCTAAAACCAGTAGATGTGATCTTGAGAACCTATACTGAAGAGTCAAGGTTGAGCTATGTGGACAAACTGAAGAGCTACCACTCCATGTGGTGCTAGGAGGTTTTTCAGCTCCCTTTGGCCGCTTTTAGCTGGAAAGGATTAAATTGAATTGGAGCACTGCCAACAGATTAGTTGATTTAGATAGACTTACGGTGCACAATGGAAAAATACAGCAGTATTTTTGAAGATTCACTGGGATCCATGAAAGGTGTACAAGTGTCACTGAAGGTTAAGGAAAAAAGTCAGCCGAAATGTCTCAAGGCTAGTTCTGTGCCCTATGCAATGCGTATAAAGGTTGAATCCGAACTACTGAGACTTATGGAAACAGGAATCTTGAAATTCATCATTACGAATGACTGGGAAACCCCTATTGTACCTGTCATGAAACAGGGTGGTAAATTTGTATCTGCGGAGGTTTTAAGACCACAATCAAAATGGTACCAATTGCAGATCAATACCCACTACCATTGATTGAAGATTTGTTCACCGACTGAGCAGGAGGACAGACATTCAGCAAGATTGACTTATCACGGGCTTAATTGCAAATGAATGGGTTAGCTGAATCTCAACACCTGCTCACCATCAACACTCACAAAGGCCTATTCCGCTACAAGAGATTACCTTTTGGAATAACATCAGTACCAGCTTTATTTCAATGCTCAATGGACCAGATCTTTATTGGCTTATAGGGGATACAGTGTTACCGAGATAATATAGTGATCACCGGCACAAATGAGCAAGAACACTTACCACTTACAACACTTTAATGATCCCAGATCGGACCTCAACTGTGGCTAGGATACTGGACTAAAACCCCAATATTTTAGTTTAATTTTGTAAGACTGTGAGGAAAGGATACCTCACTCCAGGGGTGATTGCACGAAGGATGGGGATGTGGCATATTAAAACAAACTTTATTACTAACACAGTATTAAAATCTTTAATGTCACACCCAAAAGTAGTTTACAATTACCCCTTAAGCAATACTACTCAACACAGTGAATATAATACCCTTACTTGCTATCTTTATTCCCACTTAAACAACAAGAAAATAGACCATCTCAGCTTCCAATTCACCTTTTCTTTGAGAAAGAGATCTCTTGCCACTGCTTTACAGAACAGATCTGACTCCATTCCAAAACCCTGCAGTAACTCTGGCTGGATGTCTCCAAAAGTGGTTTTCAACTGGCTTGTTTCAGTTTCCTCATGTCCTCAGGCAAGTTTGCACTGCTTTGAATACAGTTAATCTCTTTTAACTAACGTACAGTGAGAACAGAACTGTTTCACCATGCACACCTTCAGCCAGATCAGAACTGGAACTGAAAAATGCTTTCTCCAAAAGCCTGATGCCTTAGCTCCACCCAGTAATAACATCATCTCACCAAGATGAAAATGAATTAACTCCCCAGGGAATTCCATTAATCAAAATAAAATTGCATTAGCCCAAGCTTTTATAGTGGTTAATTGAACCTCAAGCTCCTAAAAGCTTTGTTGTCTTTCAAATCGAGATTATTTTAAAAACATGACTGCAGCAGTGAAACATACCTCACCCAGGCTTGCTTCACCAAATATTTATAATCAAATATATCTAAAATCTTATATTCATCACACACTTAGAAGTTGCAATGAAACAACTTCAAATGCATGGGCTTTGTGTCAGGAAAGATAAATGTGATTTCTTCCAGACATCTATACAATATCTTGGACATGTAATTGACAGTAAGGGTCTGCATGAAGTACCTAAAAAAATGGAAACCATTATGGCAGCTCCAAAGCCAATGAACATCACTCAATTTAGGTTATTCCTAGGGTTAATCGACCACAATGGAAAATTTGGCCAGAATCTAGCAACGCTATTGAAACCATTACATACAATTTTGTGTTCAAAACGGGCATATCAATGGGCACCAGAATGTGTAAAGGTGTATCAATTAACAAAAGAAGCACTGAAAATGTCAGAAGTGTTGGTACATTTCAACCCAAAGTTACCATGGCAACTTGTCTGGGAGACTTTGCCGTACAGTGTTGCAGTGATGGTGTCACCCTTCAGGAAAAGAAAGACCAATAGCATTTGCATATCATTTGTTAACAAGTCTAGAATTTAACTATATTCAGTTGGAGAAGGATTTGGTGTATGGAAATTTCAAACATACCTGTATGGTCGTCACTACTGATGGACCATACGTCCTTACCTGCTATTTTTGGGTCACACAAAGATGTTCCTTTGTTGGCTGCAAGTAGACTTCAACAATGGTCATTAATCCTATCAGCACATTCCTACGAGATCAAATACTGTCGATCCGAAAATCATGCCAATGCGGATTCGTTATCACGCTTACCTTTACCAGCTGATCACATACCATTAGTCTTGATCATATTTTTTACTGTTCACAGATTGAGAATGTTCCAGTGACTGCAGCTCAAGTCCAAAGACAAACCAGAAATGATCCTGTGATGGGGAAGGTACTGGAAATGGTATTAAAAGGGAGGCTAGCTGGAAAACATCTTGAATTGAAACCGTATATTTCCAGCAGACTCAAATTAACATCACAGGGTGAATGTCTGTTGTGGAGGATGAGAGTAATTATTCCCCAAAAATTGCGATATTAAGTATTATGAAGGTCACCCAGGCATAGTGTGAATGAAGGAACTAACATGAACCTGCATTTGGTGGCGAGGAATTGATGTCAAAATAGAAGGAAAAGGAAGACTGTGCCAGCTATGTGCACGGGTAAGGAACACACTACCATTGTTTCAATTGCATCCACGGGGGTGGACTAAAATGCCATGGTAATGTTTGCATGTGGACTTTGCAGGCCCATTAAGGGGGCACATGTTCATGGTCATTGTAGACACACACTTAAAGTGGCCTGAGGTGGTCATAATGAAGTCAACCACTGCAGAACAAACCATTAAAAAAACTTGGCAAGAGCTTTGCGAGATTGGGAAACCTCGAGCAGATCGTGAGCAGCAATCAGCCACAGTTTAAAGCCCAAGAGTTCGAAGACGACATAAAGATGTGTAGAGTTCAACATATTAAGTCAGCACCTTGCCATTCATCCACAGATAGTTTAGCCAAAACGTTTTTCCAGCCCTTGAAGCAAGCTCTGAAGGCTTCTAAGAACCAAGGTTACTTCATTGCTGTGTAAACATGTTTTTAGCAACATACCGAAATACAACACATCCAACTACACATAGTTCGCCAGCTTTGTTATTAAAGAAAAGGAAGCTCAGAACTACCTTTATTTACTCTTGCTAGAGGAGACATTGGCCTAGTAGAGCGAAACCAACAGTCACAGATCTTGAGAAGAGAAAGTAACTCAAGGAAGCGCTTGTTTCAACAAGGAGAAGAAATGTTAACACACAGCTACACCACGAGTGAGAAGTGGGTCCCTGTGATGGTATTGGCTCAGACTGGTCCAATATCCTACATGGTCCAAACGACAGATGGACTTGTGTGGAGACACCATGCAAATCACTTATTGTCAGCGCGTGTTAGTGTGCCAGTGCCAGAACTACCTCAAGAGGTAACGGGTTGTGGTGATTTACATCACTGTAAGTACACAAAGGGTTAATGTACATGCACTACACCTAGCTAGACACTGGAGGGAACACCAGAGACATGACACACAGACAGTTAACCAATAGGTCAGTAAGATAGGACACGACCAATGGGCATTCACGATACACACAGAGGTGACACTACCACAGGGTGGCATTACACCAACCCATATATAAGGACACTGCACACATGGGGCGTCATTCTCCGACCCCCCGCCGGGTTGGAGAATGCCCGTTGGCCGCCGTGAATCCCGCCCCCGCCCCGCCGAAGTCTCCGCTCCCGGAGATTGGGCGGGGGCGGGAATCCGGCCGCGCCGGTTGGCGGGACCCCCCGCTGGATTCTCCGGCCCGGATGGGCCGAAGTCCCGCCCAAGAATTGCCTGTCCCGCCGGCGTAAATCAAACCTGGTATTTACCGGCGGGACCAGGCGGCATGGGCGGGCTCCGGGGTCCTGGGGGGCGGGGCGCAGGGCGATCTGACCCTGGGGGGTGCCCCCACGATGGCCTGGCCCGCGATTGGGGCCCACCGATCCGCGGGCGGGCCTGTGCCGTGGGGGCACTCTTTCCCTTCCGCCTCCGCCACGGTCTCCACCATGGCGGAGGCGGAAGTGACTCTCCCCACTGCGCATGCGCGGGAAACTGACAGCGGCCGCTGACGCTCCCGCGCATGCGCTGGGAAACTGACAGCGGCCGCTGACGCTCCCGCGCACGTGCCGCATTTCCGCGCCAGCTGGCGGGGCAACAAACGCCATTTCCGCCAGCTGGCGGGGCGGAAATCCCTCCGGCATTGGCCTAGCCCCTCAATGTTGGGGCTAGGCCGCCAAAGATGCGGAGAATTCCGCACCTTTTTGCCGGCGCGATGCCCGTCTGATTTGCGCCGGCTTTGGCGCCAGTTGGCGGGCATCCTGCCGTTGGGGGAGAATTTCGCCCATGATCTAACTCTTTCCAGTGGAGACACTCAGTGTGTACACAGGGTTGACTTGAAACACTCCCACCACGTGGATTGTAGCAGACTGGTTCGTCAGTCTGAGTAGCTATAGCAGGATTAACAGTAGCGTTGAATCCAAGTAGGAGACTTGTTAATAGTTTAATAAACGTGTTAAAGCTATCTCTAAGTCTGAACATTCCTTTGTCAGAGTGCACATCAAGGAAGCAGCTTATGCTACGTCAAGAGCATAACAAAACAACGGTCTCCGTTCCATCTGACTGTGTAACTTCTCATTCATCTACAGAAGAAGAGATTGCATCAGAAGTATCTGATAATACTAGTATCTCCTTGGAAAAAGAGACTGTAACTCCTTCTGGAGTTGAGACATCCACTAGAGAACTTGAAAATTCATCTACGTTCGGGAATGGCAGAGTCCTAGAATTGCGCAGCCAACACGCAAAATATCTCACTGGCTGTGTTATTACAATACACTTGTATATCGATGTAAATTACTTTGTTAAAATTCGAATTTATTGTGTTGGACCTTAGAAGTAAAGAGTGAGGGAAGGAAAGGGGGCGGGATGTTGTATATGTGGGTTATTTTAGTTGTATGTGATGTCTCTTTAAGAACGGAGTAACATGACTTACATGACGTCATTGGCTACTTGGGCTTTCGGGGCATCTAATACCTAATCTTGTACAGACATAGTCAATGAACCTCTGTTAATCTTGCATTAAACCCATGTGCTATGGCAATCTGTGTTCTTTTGTACTGTTAATCTAACGATACAACAGATATAATCTGAGGTTATAAGAAATAGGAGCAAAGGGTGGCACAGGTAGCACGGTGGTAGCACAGTTGCTTCACAGCTCCAGGGTCCCAGGTTCAATTCCTGGCTTGGGTCACTGTCTGTGCGGAGTCTGCACGTTCTCCCCGTGTCTGCGTGGGTTTCCTCCGAGTGCTCCAGTTTCCTCCTACAGTCCAAAGATGTGCAGGTTGGGTGGATTGGCCATGCTAAATGTCCCCTAATGTCCAAAAAAACGTTGGGGACGGGGATAGGGTGGAGGTGTGGGCTTGGGTAGGGTGCTCTTTCCAAGGGCCCATGCAGACACGGTGGGCCGAATGGCATCCTTCTGCACTGTAAATTCTATGATTCTATGATATGGCCATCAAGCGTGTTCTGACTTCAGGAGCTGGTTAGTAACCACAACTCCATTTTCATACCCATTCCCAATATCCCTTCATTTTGGGAGACCAGTTAAACCCTCAGCAGCTTTGGAAAGGGAAGGGGGGAAATCCACACCAGGATTCCCGTTCATGATGTAAGAGGCGGGTGTGGTTTTTTTTTTAAGGCAGGTCTGGCTGTGGCACCCTCTGAATAATCCTGAATCAAATAATAATACTGATTAAAGCAATAATCTGCCCAAGGTGGCAGACAGGGAATGATTACTTTAGCAAGATCTTTGCAAGGATTGCTGATACCCGTGCAACCAAAAACCAACAAGAGCCATCACCTTTTAGCAACCTGGTCAAGGTGATTGCAGACAGCACCACCTTGCGCAATGTTGGCTGAAAAGGAGGATTGTCCAACAGCAGGATGGAGAAAAGAGCAAGTCCCAATCACTGGCAGAGGAGCCACCCACCCTGCAACCCAAAACCATGTCAACAGAATCAGAAAGAGACATAACCCAAGCTCTGATAGGTGATACCTTTTATTGAAATTTCTATTATTGCGCAATGCAAAAGAGAAATCTGTACACATGAGAAAGACTTGCGTTTATCTGGCACCTCACACAGTGTTCCAAAAGCTTTACAGCCAATGAAGCACTTTTGAAGTATACTCCCTGTTTGTAATGTCAGAAACATGGCTACAGCAAGCTGTCACAAACAGTGAGACGAGAACAATCTGCTTTTAGTGATGTTCGTGAGATAAATATTGGCCAGCACACCAGGGAGAACACCCCTCTTCTTCCAAATTTTGCAAAGAATCTTTTTACATATCGGGGCGCCACGGTGGTTAGCACTGCTGCCTCACAGCTCCAGGGACCCTGGTTCAATTCCGGTCTTGGGTCAATGTCTGTGTGGAGTTTGCACTTTCTCCCCGTGTCTGCGTGGGTTTCTGCCGGGTGCTCCAGTTTCCTCCCACAGTGCAAAGATGTGCAGATTAGGCTATAGGGTTACGGGGAGTGTAAATGGGTAGCTCATTCAAAAGGGTCGGTGCAGTCTCAATTGGCCGAATGGCCTCCTTCTGCACTGTAGGGATTCTATGATTCATTCTGTGATACACCTGACAGGACAGACAGGTTTCATCTGAAAGACAGTATCTGTGTGAGCAATCCCTCAATACTGCACTGCCACGATCAACCAAGATATTACACTAAAGTCCAAGCAGTGGAACCTGGATGCATGATGCTCTGATTGAGAAGCAAGAGTTCCGGCTGCCCCTTCTCACTTGGCTTGATACTGTCTCAAATAATAATGTAGGCAATGGAGTCAGGATCCTGTGCCAGTACTGTAAATATTGATGTGCGCTCCCCACAGACTGGCCGGATATTGGGCTTGCATCTGTGGAATTGCCTTAGTTCTGCTCTTCCTTAAACTATCGTAGCCATAGCATCTCCAGATCTGGAGTAAAAGAAGATGGTGAATCATTGGTCTCAATAATTCTGCCCTATTTATAGGTGCCTCAACATTTCTGAACCAAACTGTTTTTCCTCAAAGTTACCCCAATTATCTGTGAATCCAGCACCAACTGCTCTATACAGATTTTCATTTGTACCGATCCTTCATTAGCACTCTCAAACTTTTCACCCAAAGTAATGTTGAAAAGAGAATGTTCAGCATTTTTACTTTTAAATTCAGGACATTATGCCTGAAACTATTCTTGATTACTTGGAATAAATTCTCCCTATGTCATTAACTCTCGAAGCCTGTCATATGGAGCAACATTACTACCTCCTCATTTGTTCTCCTTACCAGCCCATTAACTTACGTTGCATTATCCACAGCTTTACCCTGTCTTCTTTATCTTGATTGTAACAGAAGCTATCTAAGCAACGGCCTGGATTTTTGCAATAAAGGAGAGAGCCTCTCCCTTGTTGTAAAAATAGTGGAAGAGGCCTAAATCCAGAAGTCCTGCATCCGAACATGGCCCCTACCATTTTCACGGGGACAGGGATGAGCCTGGATCAGGATTCACGCATGCACATTTTACAGAGACAGCTTCCAATATAAATCAGCAGCTGCCTCTACACGAGTGAGAGCTGACTGAGACCCGATGGGCGGAGATTGGGCCTGATAGGAACAGGTCTAAACATTATGGTGTTGTTTGGATAGCGTGGGCACCCCTCTAGGCATCAGGCTGTCAAGGCATTTAAAACTGTGTTTTAACTCTTTGGAAAAAAAACTGCTGGTATGTTGTAGAAAAAAATCTTGCTTGCTTTTCATTCTATCTGTTGACATAAGCCTGAAGTAGGACTACATGACTGATTTCACAACCATCAATAATCACAGTACGAAGTCTTACAACACCAGGTTAAAGTCCAACAGGTTTGTTTCGATGTCACTAGCTTTCGGAGCGCTGCTCCTTCCTCAGGTGAATGAGGAATTCCTCACCTGAGGAAGGAGCAGCGCTCCGAAAGCTAGTGACATCGAAACAAACTTGTTGGACTTTAACCTGGTGTTGTAAGACTTCGTACTGTGCTCACCCCAGTCCAACGCCGGCATCTCCACATCATCAATAATCACAACATGGTGCCTGCCATTTCACAGTTTGATTAGTTATGGACTCTTTAGAGTCAGACAATGAATTGCAATTCTTGTTTTTATAAGGGATTATGAAGTTAAATAATATTTGTTGTTGTAAGAGTTAAGCTAGTTGAAGGGATATAAATGTAATATATGGAATATTATAAATGAGAGTGTTTTTAAAAAATAAAGTCTGCAAGAGACACTTGGGAACATTATTTTATTTAATCTGAGCAGGGGTCCTGAGATCTGCCCATGGTGGATACTGGGTGAGTTGGTATAAGGGTGAACGGTGAGGGGGATGGGTTAGCATGAGTTGGCAAAGGGGCTATAAATGGCCATGTGGGTGTTGGTGGGGGAAATAGATTAGCATGGAGGATATGAGGGCCATGGGGATGAGGAGAGGGGTATAGGTTGGTATGGAGGGTATGAGGAGACATGAGGGTGGGTGGATGGGGCCAGGCGATGTCATGAATGGAGAATGCGGTTTTCCTGCTGAGTTGAAGCGCTGTAAGGGCTGGAGAGCTGGTTTATGTTTTTCTGCTTTATTTTAAAGGCTTCGATAAGGTGCCAGTGCATCTGGGCAGGCCTTCTACTCACCTCACCTCTGAACCTAGCAGCCTCCGCACTTGTTCTGGGGCTGCCCAACCAGACCACCAGCCCAGAATGAAAATTTGATCTTTTGGGCCACTTTCTCCTGGGTCAAATTTGTGCAACCAGGAACTGTACTGACTCTGCGCTTCCTTAGGGCAGCACAGTGGCACAGTGGATTGGCACTGCTGCCTCACGGCGCCGAGGTCCCAGGTTCGATCCCGGCTCTGGGTCACTGTCCATGTGGAGTTTGCATATTCTCCCTGTGTCTGCGTGGGTTTCGCCCCCACAACCCAAAGATGTGCAGAGTAGGTGGATTGGTCATGCTAAATTGCCCCCAAATTAGAAAAATGAATTGGGTACTCTAAAATTTAAAAGAAACAAAAATTTTTTTTAAAGACTCTGTGCTCCCGACCAAGGAGTGACAATCCAGGCCAGCAAATATTCTTTTGCATTGATTTCCCTTTTATCTACGGGCACGATTTTCTAGCCTCGTTCAAGCGAAACGACACTGGTGAATAGCGGGAGAGACCAAAAATGAAAACCGTGCCAGGCACCAAACAGTTTGCGATGCAACTGCCTGCTCCCGTAGGCGAAATCGGGATCTCACCATCGCGAGGCGAGAAACCAATTATCACCACTTAAGCCCTATTTCCATACAATTAACAGGGGCCACCCCAAATCAAGCTGGCGCCGATTAGTACTCCTTTACAAAAGGTGAACCTGGCGGAAGGGCTTCTGTGGGGAACCGAGGAGGTGAGCCAGTGCTCGGTGGGGGGTGAGGGATCCTCAGCTGGGGGTGGGGGATCCTCGGCTGGGGGTGGGGGATCCTCCGCAGGGGTGGCCTGCCATAGGAGACTGGAGGGAGGGCTCTGGGAGGCAGCCTGAGTGCACCAGGTCGTGGCACCAACTTGCTAATGGGCGATCCCATATTCCGGAAGAAAGTGACAGAGGCATCACACTGGTTGTGCACAAAGGTATTTAACGTGTTTTACAATCCCCCACTCTCCTGATGGTGCTGCCCCCAAACCCTGCTCCCCCACCCCCTAGCTATCCCCTCCCTCCCGCCCCCGGTGCCCTCAGTGATCCTCAACATGCCTGGCCCTCCTAGCTCTACCGCTACTATCAGTTGTGTCCCCAGGATGCACATCTGATGGAGGCAGCCAGCTGCTTACCTCGTCCCCTGGCCTTCAGTGCCCCTGGCGGGCACCCTCTGGGGGGCTCTGAGGCCAGAGGGCCCTGGCTCACTTGTCAGTGGCACATGCTCAGCCATGCCACCCTGCCCCGTATGATGACTTCAAGGCGTGGCCTGATCAGAAGGGTGGAACTCGGGGAAGCTGGTGACCACCGTTGCCACTCCTTAGGACGGATCTGGGGTGTCACCCAGCGCCCCCTCCTCTCAGTCGGTGCCCATAGGGCCCTGGGGTTCACCTTGGGACGGAGGGCAGCTGGTTCGAGCCCCAGCTGCTCCTGCATCATCTGGCTCTGTCAGCCCTGGCGGATTCACAGTGGTGGGATGAGGTGTGTGAAGGGAAGGTTGGGGGGTGGAGGGAGAGTCCAGGGTTGCATGGGGAGTTAGAGGGTGGATGCTCCCTTTGGAGGGGGGGGGAGGGGGTTGGGGGGCATTGGTGTCAACTCACTCACTCGTGCTGCCCGGTGTAGGTCGTTGACCTTCTTACGGCATTGGAGACCAGTCCTCCTGGTCACACTCCCTGAGCTCACAGCTTCCGCAAATTATTTTCTTATCCCTCCACTTTGAGCTCACCTATTCTACATTTCTGAAACCTATTTATTTAAAAAAAAAAAAAAATTTAGAGTACCCAATTCATTTTTTTCCAATTAAGGGGCAATTTAGCGTGGCCAATCCATCTAGCCTGCACATCTTTGGGTTGTGGGGGCGAAACCCACCCAAACACGGGGGGAATGTGCAAACTCCACACGGTCAGTGACCCAGAACCGGGATCGAACCTGGGACCTCGGCGCCGTGAGGCAGCAGTGCTAACCCACTGCGCCACCGTGCTGCCCTTTCGGAAACCTATTTCTGAACACCATTGTTCAACCCCAGTCACTTAGGTAAACGTTTGTTTTCCTCATGCTCCACTTATTCACATATCAAAACACCCCTTTTTAAAAAAAAACTAATTTGTACGGGATGTGGGCTTCACTGGTGAAGTCAGCATTTGTTGTCCATCCCTAATTGCCCTTGAGAAGGTGGTAGTGATCTGTTTTCTTGAACCGCGTCATTCCACATGGTGGAGGGGAGGCAGTGGTACAATGATATTGTCACTGGACTAGTAATCCAGAGACCCAGGGTAAAACCCAGGGTCCCGGGGTCCAAACCCACCACGGCAGATGACAAAATGTGAATTCAATAAAAATCTGGAATTAAAACTCTAATGATGACCATGAAACCATTGTTGATCGCCAGAAAAACCTCTCTGGTTCACTAATGTCTTTTCGGGAAGGAAATCTGCCGTCCTTACATGGTCTGGCCTAGGTGTAACTCCAGACCTGCAGCAATGGTAATTAGGGATGGACAATAAATGCTGAGTCAGCCGGCGAAGCCCACATCCCGTGAATGAATAAATCAAAAAAAGGTACACCCACAGTGCTGTTAGGGAGAGAGATCCAGGATTTTGACGCAGAGACAATGAAGGAACGGCGATATATTTACATGTCAGAATGGTAAGTGGCTTGGAGGGAAACTTCCAGGTGGTGATATCTGCTGCCCTTGTCCTCCTAGATGGTCGTGGTCGTGGGTTTGAAAGGTGCTGTCTAAGGAGTCTTTGCGAGTTCCTGCAGTGCATCTTGTAGATGGTTCACACTGCTGCTATTCTGCGTCGGTGGTGGGGGGTTTGAATGTTTGTAGAAGGGGAAGCGGATTGCTTTGCCCTGGATGGTGACAAGATTCTTGAGTGTTGTTGCAGCTGCAGCTAATCCAGGCAAGTGGAGATTATTCCATTATACTCCTGACTTGTGCCTTGTAGATAGTGGACAGATTTTGGGGAATCAGGAGTTGCGACCACAGGATTCCTAGCTTCTGGCCTGCTCTTGCAGCCACTGTATTAATGTGGCTAGTCCAGTTCAGTTTCTGATCAATGGTAACCCCCAGGATAGTGGGGGATTCAGTGATGGTAATGCCTTTGAATCATAGAATCCCTACTGTGCAGATGGAGGCCATTTGGACCATCGAGTCTGCACTGACCCTCTGAAAGAGCCCCTTACTTAGGCCCACACCCCACTCTATCCCTGTAAACTCAATTAGGCTTTCGCACACTAAGGGCCATTTAGCCTAACCTGCACATTTTTGGACTGTGGTAGGAAAGCGGAATACCTGGAGAAAACCCATACAGACATGTGGAGAAAGTACAAACTCCACACAGATAGTGACCCAAGTTCGGAATTGAACCCAGGTTCCTGGCGTTGCGAGGCAGCAGTGTTATCCACTGTGCCACCATGTTTGATTTTTTTTCTCATTGAAGATGATCAATGCCTGGCAATTGTATGGTGCAAATGTTACTTTCCACTTGTTAACCCAAGCCTGGATATAATCCATGTCTTGCTGCTCATGCACATGGACTGCTTCAGGTCTGAGGAGTCACAAATGGTGCTGAACATTTTGCAGCCATTAGTAAACATCCCCACATCTAACCTTATGTTGGAAGGAAGATCATGTTGAAGCAGTTGAAGATGTTTGTGCCTAGGACACTACCCTGAGGAACTCCTGCAGTGATGTTCATGGACTGAGATGGTTGACCCCCAACAACCACAACCATCTTCCTTTGTGCTCGGTATGACTCCAACCAGTGGAGAGTTTTCCACCTGATTTCCCATTGATTCCAGTCTTGCTCCTTGATGCCATACTCGACCAACTACTGCCTTGATGTCAAGGGCCGTCACTCTCACCTCACCTCTGGCATTCAGCTCTTTTGTCCATGTTTGAACCAAGGCTCTAATGTGGTCAGGAGCTGAGTGACCCTGGAGGAACCCAAACTGAATGTCTTGAGCAGTTTATTGCTAAGTAAGTGCCACTTGATAGCATTACTAATGACCTTTTCCATCACTTTGCTGTTGATCGAGAGTAAACTGATAGGGTGGTAATTGGCTGGGTTGGATTTGTCCTGTTTCTTATGTACAGGACTGGTCAATTTTCCTCATTGCCGGGTAGATGTCAGTGTTGTAGCTGTACTGGAACAGCTTGGCTCAGGGCGCGCAAGTTCTGGAGCACAAGTCTTCAGTATTATTGCTGAAATATTGTCAGGGCCCATAGCCTTTTCAGTATCCAGTTCCTCCAGCTGTTTCTTGATATCACGTGGGTTGAATCGAATTGGTTAAAAACTGAATCTATGATCCTGAGGACCTCTGGGGGAGACTGAGATGGATCATCCACTGCACACTTCCAGCTGAAGATTATTGCGAATGCTTCAGTCTTTTGCACTGATACGCCAGTTCCTCCATCATTGAGGATGGGGATATTTGTGGAGCCTCCTCCTCCAGTGAGTTGTTTAATTGTCCACAATAAGAACATAAGAACATAAGAGCTAGGAGCAGGAGTAGGCCATCTGGCCCCTCGAGCCTGCTCCACCATTCAATGAGATCATGGCTGATCTTTTGTGGACTCAGCTCCACTTTCCGGCCCGAACACCATAACCCTTAATCCCTTTATTCTTCAAAAAACTATCTATCTTTATCTTAAAAACATTTAATGAAGGAGCCTCTACTGCTTCATTGGGCAAGGAATTCCATAGATTCACCCCTTTGGGTGAAGAAGTTTCTCCTAAACTCAGTCCTAAATCTACTTCCCCTTATTTTGAGGCTATGCCCCCTAGTTCTGCTTTCACTCGCCAGTGGAAACAACCTGCCCGTTTCTACCCTGTCTATTCATGACTGGATGTGGCAGGACTGCAGAGCTTAGATCTGATGCGTTGTTGTGGGATCGCTTTGCTCTGTCTATCACTTGCTGCTTGTGTTGTTTGGCATGCAAGTAGTCCTAAGTTGTAGTTTCACCAGGTTGACACCTCATTTTTTGGTAAGCCTGTTGCTGCGCCTGGCATGTCCTCCTGCAGTCTTCATTGAACCAGGATTGATCCCCTGGTATGGGGATAATGGTAGAGAGGGGGATATGCTGAACTATGAAGTTACAGATTGTGGTTTAGCGCCAACACGACTTCATCCGTTACTGGCAGGGACGGGGAGGGGGATTGTGTCGACAATGAGACTTGGCTCAGGGCATCAAGCGCGCAATCTGTGTGCCCAGGCGATACTCAAAGGCATATTCATACGCTGCCTTCAAAGTGCCTATCACTGGATTCTCGCCGACGCTATCGGTGGTATCATCTTGTCTTCTTTGAATAGGTTGAGTAATCGCTTGTGGTCTGTGATGATTGCAAAGTGCCGTTCATAAACGTATTGATGGAACTTTTTGACCGCGAAGATCACAGTCAGTCTTTCCTTTTCAATCTGAACATACCTGCGCTCTGCAGCGGCCAAGGTTCTTGATGCATAGGCCATTGGCCTCTACGTCCCATAGTCCACCGAAATGTCTATGGGCATCCTTTTACAGTTCTGACGGACCATAAACCATTGTTGGGATTATTCGAGGAGGATTGGACAAGTCTCCCCATTGCGTCCGCCGTCATCCAGCGTTCGGCTCTGTTGCTGGCCGCATATGAATAAACGTTGAAACATTGGGCTGGGTCGAAAATCCCCCAATCGGGTGGGTTGAGCCACCTCCCCTTACAAACCAGGCCACCAACGCTGGTGCCAGCAGATGAGGTCATCACTGCCCTCTATTTTATGCATTATTTGCTAGACACGGCATCATGTATTCACAGCACGAGCCAGACAGACCTACAACTATCCCGAGTCCGACACATTTTCCAGTATGGAGCCATGCACCGGTCTCTGCCAGACGATTTCAAGGCATTCACAGCAAAGATTGAGGAGCTGAGCATAAAACACGGAGTCATCTTTTGGGGGACGTGGGTGGTGGTTCTCGAGCGTGGGCGTGGCCTACTTTTGCAGGAACTCCACAACCGGCACCCTGAGGTGCCAAAAATTAAGATGCTGGCCCGCAGCGACATCTGCTGGTCCAAAATCGATGCCGACAGGAGCGGTTAGCCAAACATTGTGTTCCGTGTCAGGACCTCCAAATGTTGCCCCAGCAGCACCAATCAACCCGTGGGAGTGGCGAGGTCACCCTTGGGCTCAACACAACACAGACATACCAGGCCTTTTCAACCCCAAATCTTTCGGCCAGTTTCCTGGCGCCATTGTTGCTGGGATTGGCTGAGCAAGTGCAGCTTAAGTGCTGCTCGCCATTGTTAGCGGGGGTGCCGGGGGGGGCGGGGGCGGGGGGGGGGGGGGGGTTGGGTGCGGCTACCGAGCACGGAGCCGGCAATCAGCTGGCGAACCTTCAGTTGCGGCGAGACACCTGTGAGGCCTTGTTAAGTGAACTAATCAACGTTGAATAGCGTTGCCAGCCTTGCTGGGTCGAGCGTTAGGAAGCCCGCTGCAATTCCTGATCGCTACAACACTTATTAATCTTTCCGGAGAATTGCGCTCTATAATAAAAGAGTACAATTTTTCATCCTACTTGCCATTCATGCTTATTCTCTTGCCGTGGACACTAAGAGGAGGACTAGTGTGGACCGGAGAGCTGAAGTGTTAAGGCCTGGTGTAACATGTTCTGTGCCTATTATCTAACTGCCTTTGCCTTTCATCAATAAACCCCTTTGTTTACGCCAGGAAGCCTCGAGCCACCGCATTGGTGACGCGGTAAAAGTTTTCAATCACAGCCGACAGATGTTGTAAAGCGAGGAGGGGGCACCCAACTCCGGAGGCACCCAACCCGAAGCTCTTTGGCCAATTATTGAAATTGGTGAAAGAACATTACAACTCAAGGCCCTGGATTACCCTCCAACATTATAAGTTTAACCCTGCAGTAATATCTCAGCTTTCATAGCCGGTTTCGCCAGTTCACTGAACACTGTGAGTTTGGGATCACGCTGAGCGACATGTTGTGTGACCGGCTGGTTTGAGAGATTTATAACCTCAATATCCAGAAGAAGCTTCTGGCGGAGAACACAATTAAGTTGGAAAAAGCGATTGAGATAGCTCAGATGACGGAGCGCGCCGGAAAAGACGCCATTGAGTTTCAAAACGTGGCCGGAATGGAAGTTAACCAAGTATGGGGCAGTATGGCCATGAAGTCTGCAGTGGGATCAAGGGGCACAGCTCAGAGCTAGACACAATCCTCGAGCCAGGACCGGAACACAAGGAGTGGGAAGGAATGGGGACGTCAAAGCAAATCCAAGGTGGGTTACTATCATTGTGGAGGGGACCATCCCCAGGACACCTGCCATGTTTAGGGGTTTGTGTGTTTCCCTTGCAACCGAAGGGAACATATTCAGGCACATGACTGCATGAGGCAAGGCACACCATTGAAGAAAAAGATAGCAGGAGCGGCAGTCCACAGTGCCACTGAACATAGTGGATAAGAGTTCTGAAGAAGAACATGCAATACACGGGTTGAATGCAATCCAATTGATTAAGGTGGCTCCCATTGAAATTGTCTTAAGGGTAAATAGTACAACTCTTAAAATAGAAATCGACATTGGGGCTTCGGTGACTGTCGTGGATGAGCAGACATCCAATATCTGCTTGCAGGAACACAGTCTTTAAACTTGAAGAGTACTACAGTCAAGCTTTCAACACAGGGTAGAGTTTGAAGATCCACAGAAGAGCAAATGCCCCAGTGGCCTACAGAGGGCAGGAGGCCAAACTGCCTTTGGGTGTCGTGGAAAGGCATGCTGCATGATTTAATGCATAAGAAACAAGGTCATGAGCCTCATGGCTCATTAAACATGCTAATCTGGATCTTGCCCAGCGAGGGCGAGATTCAAATCATGACGTCTCGCGAGATCTCGAGGCATTCCAAGCAATGCAAATCTAGCAAGAGGCCTTTCTGGAGACTTAACGGCCTCATCGCATCTCCATGTCATCAGAGTGACAAAGGCATTCGATCATGCCCAGAAACCAAATCTGTTGGGAAGAGACTGTTTTCAGAAGATGCGGCTCAACTGGCTGGAAACCTTCAAAGTATCTGATGGCGTCCTCCAAGATGTCTTAAGGAGACATGAAGAATTTTTCCACAAACGTTTGGGCCAGATTAAGGGCGTAAAAGCCATGATTTATGTCAATCCGGATTCAACACCCAAGTTCTCCAGAGCCAAGCCACTGCCATATGCACTGCATCAGAAGGTTGAAACAGAGCTAAAGTGATTGGAAGAGCTGGGGATAATCAAGCTGGTCCAGATTCAGAGTGGGCGGTGCCGATAGGCCCTGTCCTTAAATCTGATTGGTCAATTAGGATTTGTGGGGGCAATAAACTGACCATAAACTAAGCTGCCCAGGTCAACTGGTATCCGATCCCCTGAATTGAAGACATCTACGCCAATATTCAAAATTGGGCCTCAGTCGGACGCGACTCCCTGCAGCCAAAGTTGGATGAGGAGTCTCAGAAATTTGATACAATCAACACCCACAAAGGCCTGTTCCAGAAGCCAGACTGTCACTCGGCATTGCTTCAGCCTGTGCTGTCTTCCAACACATGATGGAAAATCTCCTCCAATGAATGACTATGGTGATGGTTTACCTTGATGATGTGCCAATCACCAGCTCTACACCAGAAGAACACATGCCCAGCCTAGAGGAAGTATTAAAGAAGTTTTGTGATGCAGCCCTGCCAAAAATGTAAAAAATGTAATTTTCAGGCCTCAGAAGCGATCTACCTAGTCTGTTACATTGATGCGATAGGGTTGTACCCATTGTACGAAATGGTCAAGGTCATACAAGATGTCCTTGCACATAAAATATCAACAAGCTTAAGTCCTTCCTTGGTATGGTCAATTACTATTGAAGGTTTATTCAAATCAAGCCACAACATTGGCACCATTACACCAGCTATTAAGGAAGGATCAGCAGTGGTAAAGGAGGGAGCCTCAAGAGGAAGCCTTCCAAGTTGTGAAGAAAACATTACATTCATCAGTCTTGCACTGCTGCAGGAGCTGCACTCCATGGCAGACTTACTTGCTGGCATCCATCAGTGTCACTGAGAGGGAGGCAGGGCATCTCGAGCTCACTCCAGCTGCCCTTTTCTCTCAAGGAGATAGCCAGACACCCTCAGGCACCAAATGGAAGAGGACCAACAGATGCACACCCCAGGGCCATTCACCCATGTGACTCTGAGAATTTCTGACCCATCAGAGTCCCTTCTTCCTGTAACCCCAGCAGCTCCAGTTATCAAGGCTGCATAGGGTGAAAGGACCCCGAAAGCAGGCTGGGCCTTCCTGATCTCGGACCTCCAGACGACACCCGCCAATGTTATCACAGACGACAGAATGTGGAAGTCAGCAGGTCACCTTTACCTCTGCTCTGGATGTTGGGGATGCATCAAGACACAGTGGCAGGGTCATAAATGTCAAGAAGGTGTAATTGCATAGCTTGGTCATGGATGTTAATCACTCATACATAATTTTAAAAAATAAATTTAAGGAGCTCAATTCTTTTTTTTCCAATTAAGGGGCAATTAAGTGTGGCCAATACACCTACCCTGCACATCTTTAGGTTGTGGGGGTGAGACCCCACAAGCACGGGGAGAATGTGCAAACTCCACACGGACAGTGACCCGGGTTCGGATTGAATCCAGGTCCTCGGCGCCATGAGGCAGCAGTGCTAACCGCTGCACCACTGTGCTGCCCAACTCATACATAATGTTGACCCCATTGTAAATGCAATTCCAAGAATCTCTCCTTGTATATGTCTTCTAGTTATGACGAGTAATGCTTGTATCAACCAGATGTGCTTGTTCCTGTACAAAATGCAGGCAACCATCACAGTCCAAAGTCCCTCCCCCTCTACAATGTGTAACCCACAGCAGAGTGATCATCCACCTTCAAAGTCACTCTCCGGATCAGTGATGCATGCACCTCGATGTGGCTTATGTTTGCAACAAGAATATCATACCAAAGTGTCACAGGCTTCCATGATATTCTGTCAGATTTTAAGGTTGTTCCTGAAAGGGTCTCTCTCCAAAGGTCTGCAGATAAGTAAGTAACCCAGATTGTTAACTTTATTTATAAGTGGTATTTGAATTGTATGGGTTTGCTTAATTGTAATATAGAGTGGCAAATGTAGCCAGTGAGGTAAACAAACTTTTCCCATTTTATTTAGGAACGGTTTTAACTGTTAATTGTAAAACTAGATCTTTGCTGTTAGCTTGATTAATTCTGTGTTTAAATTAAAGTTTACTTTACCATAAAAGATACCAATTGGCCAGTGTTGTCACTCCTGTAGTTTAGTAGTCTTCCCTCGCGGTATTTCAAATTGCAAACTTTTGGGATTCTTGCACAGTCCTAAAAGGAATTGGGGGTTCTTTGTTAGTTTTAAAACTTATAATTCATTGTGTGGCTTGGGATTATTGAATTTAAAGGCAGCAAGTGTGAGGGGCTGCTGCTTTCTTTTATGCGTTGGTACTCTGTCAGTTTAAAGAGGGGGTGACTTGTAAAATGGCTCTTTCAGTCGCTAAGCATTTCCTGGGCATTGAAGACCACACTGTTGGTGTTTTACAAAGGGTGATTAAAATAAAGCTGTTGGATTTGGAGGTTAAGTTGCTGTAGACTTTAATTTCAGGGGTGAGGATGGTAGAGACAATTAAAGCATTTAAATTTGGAAGAGACACACTCAGAATCATTGGAATTGGCTAGGGTCCGTTACAAATGAAACAGTTGTAAAATGGTAATGAACTGAGACAACTTGAATTGGAATTATAAAAAAGGAGAGCATGGAAATAGTGGAAGAGAAGGAAAAGGAGAGCAGTAATGGCAGAAGAAAAGGAAAGAGAGGGGATAGAGGAAGACAATGTGAGAGATTGTGTACTTCAGAGAATGGAACTGAAGGAAGGGGAGTCAGGCAAGCATAAAGAATGTCAACTTAAAAGGTTGCAGATAAAAGCAGACATTGATGAAAGTCTAGAAGGAGGAGTAATCCTTCTTAGTCAAAATCCATGTGGGATATGTTTAAATATGTTCCAGCACTGCCATGGTTTGAAGATAAAGATGTGAAAGCTTTTTTTATTTCATTTGAAAAAATAGCGAAACAATTGAATTCGCCAAGAATCATGAGAGTATTATTGGTTCAATCAAAATTGGTAGGTCGAGCTAGTGAGGTTTTTGTACCATTATCAGAGGGGATATATAGGGATGATGATGAGATGAGTAAAGCCATTTTATGTGCATATGGACTAGTACCAGCAGTCTATAAACACAAGTTTTGAAATCTAAGGAAAGAGCCAAGTCACAAGTATATAGAATTAAAATAATCAAACAGAATATTTTTCATATGTGGAGAAAATAGACAGAGGGCGAGATTCTCCGACCCCCTGCCCGGTTGGAGAATCGCCGGGGGCTGGCGTGAATCCCGCCCCGCCGGTTGACAAATTCTCCGGCACCGGAGATTCGGGGGGGCGGGAATCGCACCACGCCGGTTGGCGGGCCCCCACCCGCGATTCTCCGGCCCGGATGGGCCGAAGTCCCGCAGCTAAAAAGACTGTCCCGCTGGCGTATATTAAACCACCTACCTTACCGGCGGGACAAGGCGGCGCAGGCGGGCTCCGGGGTTCATGGGGGGGCGTGGGGTGATCTGTCCCCTGGGGGTGCCCCCACGGTGGCCTGGCCTGCGATCGGGGCCCACCGATCCACGGGCGGGCCTGTGCCATGGGGGCACTCTTTTCCTTCTACCTTCGCCACGGTCTCCACCATGGCGGAGGTGGAAGAGACTCCCTCCACTGCGCATGCGCGGGAATGCCGTCAGCGGCCGCTAACGCTCCCGCGCATGCGCCGCCCAGAGATGTCATTTCCGCGCCAAATGGCGGGGCACCAAAGGCCTTTTCTGCCAGCTGGCAGGGCGGAAATTGGCCCGGCGCGGGCCTAGCCCCTTAAGGTTGGGGCTCGGCCCCCAAAGATGCGGAGCATTCAGCACCTTTGGGGCGGCGCGATGCCCGACTGATTTGCGCCGTTTTGGGCGCCAGTCGGCAGACATCGCGCCGATACCGGAGAATTTCGCCCAGAATGTATGAAGCTCTTAGGGAAATGATTTAAAGATATACTTCCAGCAGTAATGAGATCTCATGTGGAAGAGCAAAAGTTTTAAATTGTTAGATAGGCAGCGGGTATGGTCGATGATTTTGAATTAGTCCATAAATCAAGGTTTGGTGTTTGACATCAATTTCATTTTGCGAATGATAGAAACTGGAGAAATGAGAAATCTACAGGTGGTCAAGGCGAAGGAGGTATAGTTGAAGATATTAATGGGGCAGCACGGTAGCACAGTGGATAGCACAGTTGCTTCACAGCTCCAGGGTCCCAGGTTCGATTCCTGGCTTGGGTCACTGTTTGTGCGGATTCTGCACATTCTCCCGTGTCTGCATGGGTTTCCTCCATCCGGGTGCTCCGGTTTCCTCACTCAGTCCAAAGATGGGCAGGTCAGATGGATTGGCCATGATAAATTGCTCGTCGTGCCCCAAAAAAGGTTGGGACGGGTTGCTGGGTTACGGGGATGGGGTGGGGGAATGGGCTTAAGTGGGGTGCTCTTTCCGGGGGCTGGTGCAGACACGATTGGCCGAATAGCCTCCTACTGCACTGTAAATTCTATGATTAAAGGGATTTTGCCTCGGGTAAAGAGGGAATTTATGGGTGTTGAAGAGAGATAAAAAAACATAAATGTTTTTCTTGTAATAAAGTTGAACATACAAAGTCACAGTGTTGGTGGCTTAAGAAAAATACTGGGAAGACAGACTCTTTAAAACAGGATAGTTTAAACAATGGGGTTTATTAAAATGAGAAGAGAAACTATAGTTCCAGCGGAGGAGGTGCAACAGACTGTACAGCCTGTTCAGAGGTTGATTGATAAGAAGGTGTCAGATCTTTATGAAGGTTTTATTTGTGAGGTTAAGGCTTAGCCATTTGTACAAGGATGAGTAGGTAATGAGTTTAAAATCTTAAGGGATACACAAGCAAGTCAATCATTAATGGTGAGAGCTAAGGAGATATGTAGTTCAGAAGGAATATTTCCAGAAAAAGTGGTAATATGTGGGATTACAGGTTAATTGCGTAGTGTTCCATTATGTAAGGTAAGGTTAGAAAGTCTGATGTGAAGTGGTGACGTGGTGGTAGGTATAATAGAGAAATTACCTTTTTCAGTGGTATAGTTTATCCTGGGTAATGATATAGCTGGACCATGGGAGGGGAGTAATGGCTACTGTGGTTGAAAAGCCAGTGGAAAGTCAAACAACAGAAGTGTTGCAAGTAACATATCCTGTGGTGTTTCCATATTGTGTGGTAACAAGATCACAAAGCCACAGCTTGAGACAAGAGGAAGAGAAATCAAGGAGTAAAGATGAGGAGGCTGAGGTTCAGTTATCAGAAATAATTTTTGGCCAAATGGCTGATAAAGATCAAGAGCAGGTGGAGGATGAAGTGGATATCTTTAGTTCAGGAACATTGGTAGAATTACAATAGAAAGATTCAGGGATAAAGCAGTTAAATAGGAAAGCATTTACATAAATAGAGTCTGAGTGTATAATGGAGTGTATTTACATTAGAAATAATGTATTAATGAGAAAGTCGAGAACTTGACATATTCAGGCAGATAGGAAATGGGCATAAATTCATCAAGTTTTATTTCAGGTGGGTTATCGAAAGAAGGTTTTGTGGGTAGTGCATGAGTTTCCAGTAAGGGGGCATTTAGGAGTAAGGAAAACTCAAGCAAAAGTACAAAAACATTTTTATTGGCCTGGACTGCATAAGGATATAGTTGAATGTTGCTGTACATGCCACACATGTCAGGTGATAGGAAAACCTCAAGCAGGAATCAAACTAGTACCTTTAATACCCATTCCAACATTTGAGGAACCTTTTACTAGGGTCCTAATTGATTGTGTGGGACTCCTTCCTAAGACAAAAACTGGTAATCAGTATTTGTTGACCATAATGGATGTGTCTGTTAGATTTCCGGAGGCCATTCCATTATGAAATATTACAGCTAAGAGGATTGTGGAGGAATTTTTTATTTTATTAATATAAATTTAGTGTACCCAATTCATTTTTTATAGCATGGTCAATGCACCTACCTTGCACATCTTTGTGTTGTGGGGGCGAAACCCACGCAAACACAGGGAGAATGTGCAAACGCCACACGGACAGTGACCCAGAGCCGGGATCGAACTGGGACCTCGGCGCCGTGTGACTGCAGTGCTACCACTGCGCCACCATGCTGTCCTAGGGTTGAAGAGGAATTACCTAATTTTTTTTTACCAGATACAGACTACCAAAAGAAATCAAATTAGATCAAGGATCTATAAAACCGTAAAACATAGGAGCAGAATGGGGCCATTTAGGCCCATTGAATGGCTGATAACTTTCTCATCCCCATTCTCCTGCCTTCTTCCCATAACCCCTGCTCCCCTTATTATCCAATTTTATGTTGAAGATTTTCAAGGAAGTTAAGGATAGCTTAGGGGTAAAGCAATTTAACTCAACAGCGTATCATCCAGAATCGCAGGGAGTGTCAGAGAGGTGGCACCAAACTTTAAAGACCACGTTGAAGGCTTATAGTCAGGATTATTCAGAGGATTGGAATAAAGGAATTCCATTTGAACTATTTGTAATTAGGGGTGCACCTAATGAATCAACTAAATTCAGTCTGCTCAAATTGATTTTTCGTCATGAGGTAAGAGGACCAGTCAAATTGATTCAGGAGAAATTGGTGAATCACAGTTCTGAGAATATATTGTTGGACTATGTGTCAAACTTAAGGGAGAGATTAAATTGGGCTTGTGAGTTGACCAGAAAGCGTTTTAAATTGTATCAACATGTGATGACAAAATAGATGGTTAAGAAATCAAAAACTCGTAGTTTTATTAGTGGGGAAAAAGTATTAGTGTTATCACCAGTGGTAGGTGAACCATTAAAAGCAAGATTTAGTGGAACTTATCAAATCGGAATTAAATTGAGTGAGCTAAATTATTTGATAAGAATGCCAGATAGAAGGATAACTCACAGAGTGTGTCATGTTAATATGCGCAAAAGGTATTTTGATAGAGAAGGAAAACAGGAGGGTATGTTTGTAGTGATAACTTAGGGAGAAGAGCTAAATCCAGAAAGATCCTGAATTTGACATTCCTCAAATTAGATTGGACAATGAGGAAGTAATACGAAATTGGGATAAGTATCTGAGTTACCATCCGGAGGAAATCAGAATGACTTGAAAGGGGTATTACTGTCACAGAGCTAGATGTGGAAACAAACTAGGCGGTACATGATGCAGATGTGGGAAATTATATTCCAATTTAGCAACGTCCATATAGACTGAATCCACTAAAATTGGCACAGGTCCAAATGGAGATTGAAAGCATGCTTAAGAATGGTATCATTGAAGTGAGCTGCAGTAATTAGAGCTCACCTATTGTGATGGAATGAAGAATGAACCAGCAACATTCCAAAGACTAACTACCAAAGTAATTTCGGGACTAAAGAATTGTGCAGTGTGCATAGATGATCTGGTGGTGTTCTGTCAAACATGGAGGGAACATTTGGAACATTTAAAGGAATTATTCAATCGACTATAAGAGGCGTGCTCGGTGGTAACCTTGACTAAAAATTAGTTTGCGAAAGCCCAAATTCTTAAGATATACTGTTAGACATGGCTCCACAGAACATGAAAACCATCAACAGGAAGAGAAGTTTTGAGATTTCTGGGCCTAAGTGATTTCTACAGAAAATTTGTGCACAATTTTAGCAGTGTGGTTGCTCCACTGATTGAACCTTTGAAAAAGCACAAGAAGTTTCAGTGAACGTCAGAATGTCATGAGGCATTTGGCAATCTGAAAATTGTGTTAACCACCTCACCAGTTTAGGCAACAGAGAATTATGATGAGCGGTTTAAGTGGCTATTGATGCGAGTGATGTGGACATTAGTGCTGTACTATTGCAAGAAGACGACAAACGCATAGATGGACCCATTGGTTATTTTTCCAGAAAACAAAATGTTCATCAAAAGAAGTATTCGATCATCCATAAGGATACATTGAATTTGGTATTGGCATGGCAACATTTTGACATTTAGATTGCTAACAGTTCATCAGAGACAATAATCCATTGAAGTCTCTGGAGAAGTTTCAAGATTGAAATGCAAGACTTTAGTTGGAGTTTCTTGCTACAACCATTTAACTTGAAAATTACACATGTAACAGGAAGAGAAAACGTAATTGCAGATGCTTTATCATGACTTCAAGATGTGAGAAGATTGGAACATTCAAAGTTGAGAAAGACTGAAATGAACTATACTGATGTTTAAATTTGCATGCATAAATATGATGGGTTTTGTACCATTTAGTGTAATAGTTGTGTTTAGTAATGACTAGTGTTTAAAGTTGAAAAGGCTTTGGAAAATGAAACCATCTTTTCATATTGCTGGTTCATTTTTTTAAAGTGGTGGTGTGATGAATATAGGAAATTGTTGTACATTATATTTTATATTTAGTTGCAGTAATGTTATTAAAACAAACCCTGGTTGCAAAGGCACGCAGGGGGTGTGCCTGCTAAAGCTGCGATTAAGGGGTCATAAAGCTGAGGTCATCATTGATTTTTTTTAACCATTTACTTGTTTACATAGATGGCTAATGGAATATTGTTTATGTTACGGAAGTTCCCTTGGATGTAGATAATACATGAGGGATTGTGTTTAGTCCTAGCTAACAGGTCATGGGACATGTTAGTGGGAGGAGACTGGAGAATACCTTATGATTAAGATACACATGATATAATTAATGGGGGGAGCCAGGTCTGTCAGATTTTGCAATCTGGGCCGGGATTCTCCCCTACCCGGCGGGGCGGGGGGTCCCGGTGGGATGGAGTGGAGGGAACCACTCCGGTGTCGGGCCACCCCAAAGGTGCGGATTTCTCTGCACCTTTAGGGGCCAAGCCCTCACCTTGAGGGGCTAGGCCCGCGCCGGAGTGGTTGGCACGCCACTGGCCAACGGGAAAAGCCTTTGGCGCCATGCCAGCCGTGGCCGAAGGGACTTCGCCGGCCGGCGGTAGTCCGCGCATGCGCGGGAACGTCAACGGCTGCTGACGTCAACCCCGCGCATGCGCAGGGGGGGTCACCCACATCGGCCATCGCGGAGGCTATGGCCGAAGTGGAAGGAAAAGAGTGCCCCCACGGCACAGGCCCGCCCGCGGATCGGTGGGCCCCGGTCACGGGCCAGGCCACCGTGGGGGCACCCCGCAGGGCCAGATCGCCCTGCGGCCCCCCCAGGACCCCGGAGCCCACCCATGCCACCAGTCCCGCCGGTAAGGTAGGTGGTTTGATTCATGCTGGCGGGACCGGCATTACAGCAGCGGGACTTCGGCCCACCGCGGGCCGGAGAATCGCCGGGAGGCCCGCCGACCGGTGCGGCGCGATTCCCGCCCCCGCTGAATTTTCGGTGCCGGAGAATTCGGCAGCCGGTGGGGGCGGGATTCACGCCACCCCCCCCCCCCCCCCCCCCCCCCCCCCCGGCGATTCTCCGACCCGGCGGGGTCGGAGAATCCTGCCCCTAATATGAGTTTTTAAGTTGAACAACAGTGTCTGACAAGGCAGAAAGATTTTCAGGTTGCTCCTGAAAGAATCACTCTCCAAAGGCCTGCACAGATACGCAAGTACCTGATTGTTAACTTTATTTATAAGTAACATTTGAACTGCATTGGTTAACTTAATTGGAATATACAGTGGCAGGTGCAGATAGTGAGTTGAAGTTTTTTTTTTCATTTTATTCAAAGAACTATTTAAGAAATATTTTAACTGTTAGTTGTAAAATTATTTCCTTGCTATTAATATGGTTAATTTTGTGTTTAAATTAAAGTTTGCTTTACCATGGAAGATACCAATTGCTCAGTGTTATCACTCCTGTGGTTTAGCAGTCTTCCCTCACAGTCTTACAAATTGCAAATTGTTGTGATTCTCGCACAGTCCTATTACATTCCTCTCAACTGCGCATTGTGGCGGCAAGTTCCACATTCTAATGATTCTCTGGGCAAAGAAGTCTCTCCTGAATTTCCTGTTGAATTTATTGGTAAGTGCCATATACTTATGGCCCTGTGTTATGGGCTTCTCAAAAGTGACAGCATCTTCTCAATGCCTTCCTGTGAAACACTTGCGTCATTTCAAAACACTTCTCCGATAGGTGATGTGCTACCAGTGTCTTCTGAAAATGAAAATTCAGGATTTTAGCAATTTCTCTTTTTAGCTGATTCTCAGCTCAACCCTGTTCGTATCTTTAAGAGATCTCAATTTTCCTTTTGACAGATTTTCAACTATTCATAATAGAAAAAGAATTTCTTACTCTTGGGTTTAGCATCAGCAGCTATCAATTTCTAAGTCACTGTTTCCCAGAGGTAGGTTTTCTGCACTTTTTTGCACTTTATTACTTATTTCCCATTTACCTTATTTGGTTAATCTACTTAGGCACACATTCAACAAATCCAGCTATGCTACTTCTTGTTTGGTAACATGGGCGAAATTCTCCGGGAACGGCGCGATGTCCGCCGACTGGCGCCCAAAATGGCGCAAATCAGACGGGCATCGCGCCGCCCCAAAGGTGCGGAATGCTCAGCATCTTTGGGGGCCGAGCCCCAACCTTGAGGGGCTAGGTCGGCGCCGGACGAATTTCCGCCCCGCCAGCTGGCGGAAAAGGCCTTTGGTGCCCCGCCAGCTGGTGCGGAAATGACACCTCCGGGCGGCGCATGCGCGGGAGCGTCAGCGGCCGCTGACAGCTTCCCACGCATGCGCAGTGGAGGGAGTCTCTTCTGCCTCCGCCATGGTGGAGACCGTGGTGGAGGCGGAAGGGAAAGAGTGCCCCCACGGCACAGGCCCGCCCACGGATCGGTGGGCCCCGATCGCGGGCCAGGCCACCGTGGGGGCACCTCCGGGCCCAGATCGCCCCGCGCCGCCTTGTCCCCCCGGTAAGGTAGGTGGTTTAATTTCCGCCGGCGGGACAGGCATTTTAGCGGCGGGACTTCGGCGCCGGAGAATCGCGCGGGGGGGCCCGCCAACCGGCGCGGCGCGATTCCCGCCCCCACCGAATATCGGCAACCGGCGGGGGGATTCAAGCCAGCCCCCGGCGATTCTCCGACCCGGCGGGGGGTCGGAGAATTTTGCCCATGATATCTTTTAAGTTATTCCATTTGTCCACTTATCCTTCCATATGAATGAACTACCTGATGGGGAACTGTAGCCATATCAAAAAACACATTTCAGGTAACCTCTCCAAAATGTTAACGCCCTCATAATTATCCAACAGATTCACTACCCATTTGGCACAAATGCTACCTGTTGACCGACACAAAAGCTGAAACAATTTAGCAAGTGGCAAAACTACAAATAAAAAGAATTTTATAAATTGGGAGGAAGGTAAAAGTTCTCTTCAATGTTGCTGACATTTCTTTTGGGGTCAAGCATGTCACTAATGTGACTTTGGAGCAGCTGTCCTCATAAAGCAGTCGATGACAATTGCTGACTTTTTTTGCTTGATTGAAACCAAAATATGTTTCCCAGAATCTTCACCAGGTATCAGTGGATGATATGGGTAATTTTCAAAATACATGATCGAACTGGAAAACCTCACTGCCTTTGCCCACATGTTACTTCTGCTTTTGGTCAGCTGAAAGGAAGTTCTGCTGAGTAAAGAAATATCTGCCTGTGACATCGCCAGGAGCCCCACTCTGGCATGGCAGTCTCTGCTGTATTAGCTGCAGTGGATGATAGTGAGCTGAGAAGGTGCACGATTCAATGGCCTCTGGGACCGAATCTTGGATAATTGAGCTTTTTTATTTCTGCTTGCTTCTTCCTCCAGAGGTCATGGCTGTCAGCGACTGTCTCTGAGTTGTCAGTGTTAATATCTCATGTGCACGTGTCCTTGTAGCAGGTGTAAGAATCACAGGAGGTTGCGACCCAGTGGCCAGTTAACCAGGTGGAAGGTCTTTAAATATAAGGCCATCATCCATCAGATGAACGTGGTTAAGCCAGTGCAGACATTGCTGCCTTTCCAATGCGTGTACTTTTTGCCTGGTGCAATGGGTCCCTTCCATTTTTTGAGCAAAGACCATAAGCTCCAATGGCCCCTTGAAGTAGATGGTCTATGGCAGGTCAGCACCTTATGAGCCAGGGGTCTGCTAAACATGACACGGGCATGGCTGACCAGTGGGGCAAGATGGTCCGTCCCAATGTCAGAGATAGCCCACCCTTTCTCTTTCCAAATTACGTTTGGATGATTACTTGTAACTGCTGCCTCCCATTTTGTTTTAATATTTTGCAGTCCAACTGGAGTGTCCAACTGGAGTGTCTTCTCCAGGGGGCAACTCTGGGTAAAATATATGGAGCCCCTGAGCTGTCTAAACATCGGGATTCCTCTCTCAACCTCTCTGGTGAGTTAAATTATATTTGGCACCAGCTTAATTGCAGGAGTTCCCAGAAAGATGAAATATGTAGACAGAAGTCTGCCTTTGAGTTCCACTCCAGATTTTTTGTCAGAATTTCTCCCTTGGCCTTCAACTCCCCGAGGCAGTGGAGCCATTTTCCCACAGTTAGGAATTCAGTCCATTGGCACCTAGGGGTATCCACATGCCCGTGGGCCTGCATCTTTCATGTCTGGAGACAATCCTCCTCTGGGCTCCTCTGAAGTTTTAGCCTGCGGTTGTGAGGGACTCAGTTTCCATGTGTCATCACGGGGGGGGGGGGCACATCTGTTGGAGGGGCTGTGTACTGACAGGGAGAGACTTGCGTATTTGGCTCAATTTCTCACATGGCTGTGAACTAGCATTCAAAGCAGAACGTATGCTAACTCTCTCTCTTCACCGACACACTAGGAGAGAAGGGATGACCAAAGAGATGTACAAAATTATGAGAGGCATTGACAGGATGGATAGGGAGCAGCTGTTCTCTTCACTTGAAGAGTCAATCACAAGGGGATATAAGTTCAAGGTGAGGGGCAGGAGGTTTAAGGGGGGGTGAGACAAAATATTTTTACCCAGAGGTCTAGAATGCATTGCCTGGGAGGGTGGTAGAGGCAGGTTGACTCACATCCTTTGAAAAGTTCCTGGATGAGCACTTAGCACGTCATAACATTCAAGGCTACGGGCCAAATGATATTAGGTAGGTAGGTCAGGCGTTTTTCACGTGTTGGTGCAGGCTCGACGGGCCGAAGGGCCTCTTCTGCACTGTGAAATTCTATTATACTGTAAGTCGGCACCTCACATCGACCTGTATATAACGTTTATATATAGTGTCTTTCAAATCTTCACAGCCATTGATGTGTAATCGTTGTTGTGATGTAGGAATGAAGTTAATAATCAGATTATGATCTGGAATATTTCTGGAGTGCGGTGTCTCAGAGTGCCAGCGCGAATCTCCGGCCACGTTGGGCTCTCACTTGAGGGAAACCCCTCCAGTGAGCCTCCCAACAGCCTCCGCACCTCCCGGGATTCTCCGACGCCTGGCGAGACTTCAGATTTGGAAACCCGCCCTAAATGGGCGTGAGCGAATGATGCTCGCAGAAGTAGATTGTAAACCTACTTACGACCTACCTGCGTGGGATCCAACAGACTCCTTCAATTCACCAGCCTCCCCAAGGAGGTGCCAATCAGTGCTGGTCCAAACATACGTGGATCAGGCGAACGGCACCCGGTGAGTCTCCCGGGCCATCAGAGACCCCTGGGTGGTCAGGGTCAGTGCAAGGTGGCTTCCTGGTCCTCCCCCTGGAGCGCGGGCAGCTTGGCAATGCCCAGCTGGCACCTTGGCACTGCCACCCTGTCACTGCCACCCTGGACCTGCCAAGGTACCCGGATGGCACTGTCAAGCCAGCAGGGGCACTGCCAAGGTGCCCGGATGGCACTGTCAAGCCAGGAGGAGCACTGCCTGGGTGCTAGGGTGGCAGTGCTAGGGTGCCCATGTGCCAGGGTGGCACTGCCAAGGGCCAGGGGGCAAAGGGGTCCATACCCATGAAATGAGGGTGGAGGGGGGTTTGAGGGTGGGAGAATGCAGGGCAGGAAAGCGGGGGCCTCCGGGAAGTTGGGGAGTGATGGGTGGGGGTCCTAGAAGGGAGAATGTGCTGTAAGGGGGTCTGGGGGGGCCTGAAGAGGGGGATCCTCAGAGACCTCATAGCGGGATGTCCTCATTTGGGGGGTGTGGGGTAGTGCCCATGTGTGTGTGTGGGGGGGCGACATTGCCCATGGGTGGGGGGTGTGGGGATCCACAAGCTCACTTAGAGATCTGGGCACCCTTTCAAAATGGCAGCCCGATCTCTGAGTTCAGCTCCCCACTGCTAAAGAACATTCTAAGTGTGGCAACTCCCCAGAGCCCCAAAAAGTGTCATTGAATAGATACTCCCTGAAAACAACACCACAAATGAACTTGGAAATTTTGGGGGAGAATCGGGCCCTGCTTGTTTGTTAGATTTTTTTCCCCTCACATTTCACCTCAAAGTTTATGTACCACAAATTGTTGGAAGTGCAATAATGCAAGGTCACCAAGAATGATGGGATCTAGAGCCTATCTCTTTAATCAATAAGATTTGATGATTAAAAAATGAAACAGAGAAGTAAATCATGTAAACTTGGGTTCTGGAAGAGATAAGCAGGAAAGCATTAAAACAAAAATGTGGGGCAGGATTCTCCAAACCTGTGGCAAAGTGCCAATGCTGGCGTGGGAACTGTGGTACTTTACGACACCAAAATCGGCAGGAACCCTCACTGATTCCGGGACCGGTGAGGGGCTAACAGCGGCGCCGGGTCAAACTCTCGTCTCCCGTGTGAAAAACTGGCAGGGAATGGCCGAGTCCGTGGCAGTGCATGCACACATCGACGACCTGCAGTGGTCGCGCCATACAACAAGGCGCCGGCCATGTGCAGACCTGACCTGCAGAATACAGCCCCACAGGACAACCCCTGGCCACCCCCAGGCAACCCCCCCACCAGTCCACCCAGCCCTTGAGGAAGCCCCCCGGCCAGTGGCACATCTCCCGGCCAACTACGCGGCGCTGGATATCGGCATCGGGCAACAGAGAATCCCACCCATAAGTTTTTTTAAATCGTCAGGAGTATTATGTTTCGCCAGGAATTCCTTCCCAATTTACAGCATTTGGCTGTTCAGTGGAAATGCTCGAAATGAAAAGATTTAGCTCCTAACTTAGTTAGGTTTTTAAGTATCCAGCCCTAACTTTCTGCAGCAAATTTAATTTATCTTAACGTTGTAAAATCAGAACTTCTTGAACTCATGTGGAAGTGGAAAAAGCAGAAATGATTTGCAGTGATAAAGCACCTTGCATGACCAAGCACTTTACAACCAAGAAAGTACCTTTGAAGTGAAGTTACTGTAGTAATGAAGGCAGTTAATGTATAGCTAGTGCACAGCAAGGTTCCAAAAACAGCAGCTATGTATATAGCCAGAAAATCTGCTTTTGTGATGTTGATTAAGGGATACTTATTGGTCAGGGTGTCTGGGATAACTCCCCTGCTCTTCTTCAAAATAGTGGCATGTGATCTTTTACATGCAGCTCAGGGGGCATACCCCGACCTGAGAGGCATATCCCTACCTGAGAGGGCATATCCCTACCTGAGAGGGAATACCCCTACCCCTATGGGCGACACGGTGGCACAGTGGTTCGCATTGCTGCTCACAGCGCCAGGAACCCGGGTTCGATTCCCTGAGTGTCAGCCTTGATTTTTGTGGTAAAGATTTAAAGTGAGACTAGATCCCGCAACCTTCAACCGAGGGTGCTACCACCTGAGCTTGCGTTCGGAAGACTAATTGTCAAACAATTAACGTGCTCCTCAACTCGCAGGCTATTTTTTCCTCGCCATAATTTGCTGGATTATTTGCACGCTTTTATTGGCACTAAACTCGCTGTTATTTTCCCAGCCTGATTTAATGATGTTGATATAGGGATAACCTTTGGCCAGGCCAGTAGGGAGAATTCGCATTCTTCTTTGTCTAGTGCCATGGGCACTTTTAGATGCAGCTGAGAGGACAGGTGGAGCCTCAGAATAACATCTGAGTTGAAAAGCAGCATTCCTCTGGTTTGGCAATGGATTGTGGGCCTGAAATAAGTGCTTAAAGCCTAGAATGGAATCTGAAACCACTGCTTCTGTTTCGGGGTAAGCGTGTTGACACTGAACCAAAGTTTGCACTAATTTATAGAAATCAAACAAATTCTCATCCCCAAAATAGTTGGTGCAGTATGGTCCAACACTGGGACAGAATCAACAATTGGTTAAAGAGTGCCTCAGAATCAGAATAAAATTAGTAACTTTTTTTAAAAATGTCCAATTAAGGGGCAATTTAGCATGGCCAATCCACCTACCCTGCACATCTTTTGTGTTTTGGGAGGGAGACCCACGCAGACATGGGGAGAATGTGCAGACTCCACAAGGACAGTGACCCGGAGCTGGGATCGAACCCGGGTCCTCAGCACCATGAGGCAAAAGTATAAGTAACTTACTTGTCATTTTCACCACAAGATTCGAGGAACGCATTTAGGCAGTTAATATGTCTGAAGGTGTGATTTATGATGGCTCTGACTCACGGGCCGCAGTAAGTATGTCAAAACCGAAAGAGTGCATCTTTAGATTCTGATCAGCGAAGGTGTTTATCTTCCACTCAACTCACTTACTCGTAAATTTACAGATCCTTCACTCTCAGTGGGGTGCAGCCCTTAGAGGGTTAAGGAATTGGGGCTGCATTTTTTGTAAGCTTCCCTATGGTTTGGGCTTGGTTATAGTACAGCTTGCCCATTAGATATGTAGTTGAGGAAACAAAATCTTTCATTCTCGTACATCTCGAATCTGAATTTCATAATGCATCATTTTCTGCCTTTTTTCCTTTTTGTTAAGGCATTCATAAGTGCACTTCACAGCAGTGAGGAATGATAATGAAGAGATCTTCAAACTGACAAGTTTGAAACCACTTGTGAAGGGCTCTTGCAGTCAGCACTCTCTTCAAGACTACACTTACAGGAGCCAGGTGGCCACCTGTGAGTTGAGTGAAACAGATGAAATTAAAATAAAACTCCCCGGGTGTAGATCCTGATTTTGTGCAGTCGTGTAAGGCATTTTGACTTCTCCTCCAGTTTGGCTTCAGCGGGAATGAAATTGGGAAGGGTGGTTAAAGGGGGCTGGCTGAACACTCACCATCGCTCACTCTCCCACCAAGTCAAGTTTTATCCTGCTGCCACTTTCCCTTCTTCAACAACTCTAGCCCCTTCCCCGAAAGGGCTGGTTTAGCACAGGGCTAAAGAGCTGGCTTTTAAAGCAGACTAAGGCAGGCCAGCAGCACGGTTCAATTCCCATACCAGCCTCCCCGAACAGGCGCCGGAATGTGGCGACTCGGGGCTTTTCACAATAACTTCATTTGAAACCTACTTGTGACAATAAGCAATTTACATTTCATTACTCACGTTCCACAAATATGAGATTGATCCTGCACACAGGAGATAGGTGCAGATCCTAAAATGACTGCACCATGTCTACCTTAGCACAAAGGATCACTGCTGGCCATGTAACACATTTTGCGGCAATAGTATCACATATATATAGTTTGATGCGCAGGATTCGTGTGATAAGTATTTTTTCATTCCATGTGGTGGATGGGAAGAAGCTGAGAAGATATATTTCGGTGTAAGAATTTGTAGCTTGAGGATTAATTTGATACCAGCTCAGTGACTGACTCGTTGAAATTAGTTGTATTTTGGAAGAGACAGAATCATGACTTTGATACTTAATCCCCTGCACAGGGGATTTTCAAGATGGAGGCAGCCAACCTCTTGAAAGGAGTGACAAGTGCCTCACACGGGCTAATGAAAAGTACTAGGCCACCCTCTGCATGTGTGGTATTCTTTTAAACTGAACAATGCAGCTTTATTTTTTAAATGGAAATCGGCACATCTGGGGGCAAATCTTGACTCTGCACCAGCATAAAATGCAACTCTTTTTGGATCTTCCCTGATTTTGGGACCCCCCAAGCCTGATTCCTTGAACAGACGATGTGAAACCCGACTGATGCCTCACTGTGATCTGTTTTGTCCTGTCCTGCAAAACTAAGGGCTTCCCCATATTGTTTCGAACAGGATACACCCTAGGAAGGGGTGGGTCCGTTAACAAAATATTTTGCTGGAGACTAAATCCTTTGGGACTAGTAAATCCCCGGGCTACTGCATCCACGGGAAGAAATAGGACACTGCAGTGTTTTCCTTGTCTTTCAGTCCTCCATTTGTAGGGGCGGTGTGGGACTTTAAGACCTTGATTGTCCCAGCAGTAGACTTTACTCACACTCAGCCTTGCTGTTCAACAGATCTTCATTGTTCAACCCGATGAATTGCCGTAAACCCATTTCACTAAAGAGTGCGGCTACTATTTTTATTATACACTACCTACCAGTTAATGGGCACCCTTGCTCGTGGTAACATTAATTTAAAAGGGAATATTTGCTTGGGGACAGACTCATTTCCCCATATGTTTAATTTGCTTGTTTAACGGCAAGAAATGGATAATGGTAATGTCTTGCTTGCAAGCACGGTGTTCCCATTAAGAGGCTTTCACTGTACTTGTATATTTTAACAAAGTAGTAATGAATATTAATGAGGAAAGTAGGTACAATAAAATCTTTTTGTATGTGTGTAATCTGTTCTTCTCTTCTCCATGACTGCCCTTCTCTCATGTATATTCTGGGATGGGCGGGGGGGGGGGGGGGGGGGGTTTGTTTCTACGGTGTGTGTGACGGGTGAACGAGTGGCAATGGATTGCAAATACTGATTGTTTCGAAAACTTAGCCTGGCCGTGCAGCTTCGGTTATGCCAACATATTCCACAGACTTTCTTTATTTCTGTCACGAGAGGTAGCCCAATTGAGATCAGCCGCAGGGAAACAAAAGGTTTGTCATGTACGCTCATGCTGAAGCGGGCAAACCTGTGCACCCCAAAGCCTGACACATGCCGCTAACAGTTACCATACAAAGTGGGCATTGTAACCCCAGCCCTATCGCACCACTGGCAGTCAGTTTTAAAATTTCCCAATCAATAATAGTCGCTCTGTTATTAATGTACAAAGTGCTCCTAAATATGAGTTCCTTGTTCCTTTTTTTTTTCATCCCCCAAGTAAAATTTCAAAATGCAGGGTCCATTCTGAAACCTCGGTCAAGGATGTGTATCATAAACAGACATGTAAGGAACTCATTGAGTCTAAAATAAGGCAATTTATATGTAAATCGGCAATAAAGCAGAACTACTGAAAATGCATAAACCGCCCTATTATTGGCACTGCTGTTCCTGAAACAGTTAAAAGCTTAATAATAATTCACATTAATTCTTTAATCATTTGCTTACCTATCTTTTATTTCCTAAGCCTAGGCTACATTATGTTTTTGGGTGAATTGATTAATATCTCTGAGCAAGCTACCTTGGCATCTGATTTGGACAGGTAATTCTCTTATAGAGGTATTGCAATACCAAAGCTTGCTGTACAGCAAGATATGAACTGAAAGTAGAATATCATACATGCTGAAATTTCAGATTAAACTAGAATGCATTATTGATTGTGTGGTAATTTAGTTTCCTGAAAATAAGTGCCATTGGGTTATTTCCTTAATATGAATGATAATGCATTATCTCTGTGGACAGGAAATGAGGTTCTTCACTGCTGATGATGTGCACTGTTATTTTGTCAAACATTTTCAAATTGCTTCCTTTTGTGTGTGTGTGTGGATGAAGGAGGTAGACCAGGGTCTTTTCATTAGTTTACAATTGGAGATTTATTAGAATAGATCTCAACCGTAAATTTGCCCGGAGTATTGCTTTATTAGTGTGATGTGAATCTTTATTGGGCTGCCTTCGCACTCTATAAAATGCTGAGTTTTCTGTGTACAATGAATTGCAGCAATAGCACTAGAATGCTGGTGCTTTAATAAATTGGTATTAAAATATCACATAAAAGAGAAAGACCCGAGCAGGTAACTGTTTCAGCACTGGAATGCGCAGCAGTTAGGGTGTCTCGTATTTTGTCATTTTCCTCACTGCCAAGTTAGTGTTGACAGGGAGATTTCACAGAGCGTAAAAAGCAGCATTCAATAATCGCAATGTAAAAATCAGCACTCAATTAATGCAATCCCAGTCAATGGGCCTGTAAAATTCGACAGGGGCCTGATGTGTTGGGTGCTCTGGATCCGTGGAACACATACAGGCCACCAACACTTAAAATAGTGCAACACTATTTTATTAAGTTAGAAACTGTTGAACATACTTTCACTGTGGGTTAACACGATGTTAGATTAAACTAAAGACCTATGCCTTGTCCTAACCAGTCTATGCACTCAGCACATGGTGAAGATCTGTGCTCTAAGCTGTAAGCTCTGTCCTTCTAGGAGGCTGCATCCCAAATGAGCGGGAACTCTGATGCCCCCTCTCTTTATACTGAGTGTGCTCTAACTGGTGATTGGCTGCAGTGTTATGTGTGCTGATTGGTCTTGCTGTGTGTCCATCAGTGTGTGTGTATTTGCACCATGATATACTGGTGTATATTATGACATCCCCCCTTTTATAAAAGAATGTATGTGTGTGGCAATAAATAATGTATGGTGAGAATATTCCTAAATACATGTGGGGTGTGAAGACATATTTACAGGACTACGTACATGAGAACTAAGCTATTTACATGGGAAGGTGCCTGGTGCAGAGAAGCAGTATGCAACAAGAATAATGAGATCAACACTATATACAAACCAGAGAAACGATCAAACAAAGGAACAAAACAATTCAGAGAGTCTATAAGTCTGCAAAGTTCATAAATTAAGTCTCTGAGGTGGGCGACGAATTCTGGTTGCCCGCCTCAAGGGTAGGTCGAGAGCCGCCGGTTCAGGAGCGGTCTGGACTGCGTCAGAGTCAGGGGGAGGCAGAGTGACAGGGAGCTCTGCATAGTCCATGGCAGGGTCAGCAGGAGGGCGAGGCGACAGTGGAGGATCACGTAGTGAGGGTGGAACGAGACGAAGGGTGCGTCGATTGCGGCGCAGAATAGAGCCACCCAGTAGACGAACCAGGAACGAGCGGGGGGCCACCTGCCGAAGGACAACAGCGGTTGCAGACCAGCCACCATCCGGAAGATGGACGCGGACGTTGTCACCTGGAGCCAGAGCAGGGAGATCAGCTGCATGGGAGTCATGAGCCGCCTTGTGCTGTGCACGAGACAGCTGCATCTGGCGAAGGACCGGAACGTGGTCGAGGTCTGGGACATGGATGGACGGCACCGTCGTCCTCAGGTACGACCCATGAGTAACTGGGCTGGCAACAGACCAGTGGACAGTGGGGCGGAGCGATAAGCCAGCAAGGCAAGGTAGAAATCGGACCCAGCATCGGCAGCCTTGCATAGGAGCCGTTTGACTATATGTACTCCCTTCTCCGCTTTGCCGTTGGATTGGGGGTACAGGGGACTGGATGTCACATGGGCAAAATTGTACCGCCTGGCAAAGTTGGACCATTCCTGGCTGGCGAAGCAGGGGCCATTGTCCGACATAACTGTGAGCGGGATGCCGTGTCGAGCAAAGGTTTCTTTACATGCACGAATGATGGCAGACGAGGTGATGTCGTGCAACCGTATCATCTCCGGGTAATTCAAAAAGTAGTCCACGATCAGGACATAGTCTCTACCCAGCGCGTGGAACAGGTCGATGCCCACCTTGGTCCATGGTGACGTGACCAACCCATGGGGCTGCAGGGTCTCACGTGGTTAGGCCGGCTGGAAGCGCTGACAAGTGGGGCAGTTGAGCACTGTGTTGGCTATGTCCTCATTAATGCCGGGCCAGTACACTGCCTCTCGGGCCCATCGGCAGCACTTTTCCACGCCAAGGTGGCCCTCATGTAGCTGTTCCAGGAGAAGCTGGCGCATGCTATGCAGGATGACAATGCGGTCCAGTTTTAGAAGAACCCCGTCTACTGCCACCAGATCCTCTCTGACATTATAGAACTGAGGGCATTGGCCCTTGAGCCACCCGTCCGTTAGGTGCCGCATGACACGCTGTAGCAAGGGGTCAGCCGCCGTCTCGTGGCGAATTTGAATGAGGTGTTCATCCGTGGCAGGTAGATTGGAGGCCACGAATGCCACATGGGCGTCAACCTGGCAGACAAATCCCGCTGGGTCAGATGGTGTGTTGACTGCCCTGGAGAGAGCATCAGCAATGATGAGGTCTTTGCCTGGGGTGTATACCAGCTGGAAATCATATCGCCGGAGCTTGAGAAGAATACGCTGGAGGCGAGGCGTCATGTCGTTCAAGTCTTTCTGTATTATATTGACCAGCGGGTGATAGTCGGTCTCGACGGCGAATTGAGGATGTCCGTAGACATAATCGTGAAACTTAACCACACCGGTCAGGAGGCCCAGGCACTCCTTTTCTATCTGCACGTAGCGCTGCTCCATGGGGGTCATCGCACGTGATGCATATGCAACGGGGGCCCATGATGAGGCCTCATCACGTTGAAGGAGCACTGCCCCAGTGCCGGATTGACTGGCATCGGTCGAAGTTTTGGTCTCCTTTGCTGGATCAAAGAAAGCTAAGACCGGGGCCGTGGTCAGTTTTGTTTTGAGTTCTCTCCATTCGCGCTTGTAGGCAGGGAGCCATTGGAAGTCTGTCGTCTTCCTGACCAGGTTCCTGTGAGCCGTGGTAAGAAAGGTGAGGTTAGGGCTAAATTTCACTAAAAAATTGACCATGCCCAGAAATCGGAGGACCGCCGTCTTGTCCTCTGGTGTTTTCATAGCTGTGATGGCAGCTACCTTGTCCGCATCCGGCTGCACACCCAATTGGGAGATGTGGTCCCCGAGGAACTTGAGTTCCGTCTGACCAAAAGAGCATTTGGCCCTGTTGAGGTGGAGGCCATGCTCATGTGTCCGTCTGAATATGCGCTGGAGGCAACAAACATGCTCCTTCAGGGTGGTGGACCAAATGATTATGTCGTCGACATAGACGCGAACACCTTCAAGGCCTTCCATCATTTGTTCCATAATCCTATGGAACACTTCTGATGCAGATATGATCCCAAACAGCATCCTGTTGTAACAGTATCTGCCAACAGGGGTATTAAATGTGCAAAGTTTCCTGCTGGATTTATCGAGCTGGATTAGCCAGAATCCTTTTGAGGCCTCGAGTTTGGTGAAGAGCTTGGCGCGAGCCATCTCGCATGTGAGCTCTTCGCACTTGGGAATTGGATAATGCTCCCTCATGATATTGCGATTTAGATCCTTGGGATCAATGCAAATTCTCAATTCGCCGGAAGGTTTTTTACACATAGCATGGAACTGACCCAATCGGTCGGTTCCGTGACTTTGGAAATCACTCCTTGGTTCTGGAGGTCCTGCAGCTGCTGCTTGAGGCGGTCCTTAAGGGGTGCTGGGACCCTGCGAGGTGCGTGCACCACAGGCGTGGCATTTGGTTTTAATAAAATCTTGTAGGTGTACGGGAGAGTGCCCATGCCCTCGAAGACGTTGTGGTACTGATTAATAATGGCGTCGAGCTGCGCCCTGAAGTCAGTGTCCTGAAAGCCAGATGCGTCAGCAGGAGAGAGAGAGTGAACTCTCTGAAGCAGGTTCAACAGCTTGCATGCCTGCGCGCCAAGCAGGGAGGCTTTTGAGGAGCCCACAATTTCAAAGGGAAGGATGGCTTTGCGTGACCTGTGCGTCACTTCAAGTTGGCACGAGCCGCTGGCAGCAATGGCATTGCCATTATAATCTAATAACTGGCAGGCTGATGGGAGGATGGCTGGTTTGACACAAAGGCTTTGGAGGTCAGACCGCGCAATGAAATTGGCGGAGGCACCAGTGTCCAGGCGGAATCGTATTTGGGATCGGGTGACCGTCAGGGTGGCGCACCACTCATCTTCTGGATCGATACTGTATACCGATAGAGGCTGGATTCTTTGCTTCGGGGACACCCTGTTTTTTGTAACGATACCAACTCGCAAAGGCGCCTTCGGGTCCTCGGTGTCAATAACGGGTCGTAGGTCCGCATCGGACTCGGTGACCGTGGGTTGAATGGCCCGGACATTCCTGCGAGGCTGGCTGGAGCAATATGAGTTGGCAGGCTGAGCTGATCTGCATAAAGCTGCATAGTGGCCAAGTTTGCCAAATCTCAGGCATCGTCGGGATTTGGCAGGGCATTGCCGCTTTAAGTGGGCGGAGCCACAGTTACCGCACGTTGTAGTGTCAGTATGTTCGCTGCACCACCGCGCATGCATGGTGCGGTCGTATGTGGTGCGTGCCTGCGTAGTATGTTCGTCGACGTTGTCGTCCCCTCGTTCGATGCGCACAAGCGCGGTAGTCCACGAAAAGCACGTGAAATGGCCGCCCTCATCCAGGCTGAGGTCCTGGAGTTGCTCGATTGCTTGGACCCATTCTGCCATGTGGGGACCTTGCCGCGCCATTTCAGCAGCTTGGATGTGGGAATACCAACTAGTGGCGTGTTCGCCATTTTAAATGATGTCCTTCTGGAGGGTCGCTTCACTCTTCTTTTTTCCTACTCTTTCTCCTTCATTTGGCAAACAAAGATACCTTTGAAAATCGCAAACCTTGTCCAAAGCAACTGACACTGCAGGAAGTGGCAAATATAACCCAGGTGACACTCACAGGCCAACAGGACATTGGAGTGATCCGGTACTGTCTCAGCGCAAAGTAAGAAGAAAAATTACTCCAGCAATCTGCAGCCAAATCTCTGTACTTTGCACTCTCCTGTTTCTCCCTTTCTCCCAAGTGACAGGTACACATAGAACACAGAACATAGAACATACAGTGCAGAAGGTGGCCATTCGGCCCATTGAGTCTGCACCGACTCACTTAAGCCCTCACTTCCACCCTATCCCGGTAACCCAATAACCCCCCCTAACCTTTTTGGACACTAATGGCAATTTAGCATGGCCAATCCACCTAACCTGTACATCTTTGACTGTGGGAGGAAAACAGAGCACCCGGAGGAAACCCACGCAGACACGGGGAGAACGTGCAGACTCCGCACAGACAGTGACCCAGCGGGGAATCGAACCTGGGACTGTGAAGCCACAGTGTTAGCCACTTGTGCTACCATGCTGCCCGTTGTTTTTTAAATTTAAAGTACCCAATTCATTTTTTCCAATTAAGGGGCAATTTAGCATGGCCAATCAACCTACCCTGCACACCTTTGGGTTGTGGGGGCGAAACTCACGCAAACACGCGGAGAATGTGCAAACTCCACACGGACAGTGACCTAGAGCCGGGATTGAACCTGGGACCTCGGTGCCGTGAGGCTGCAGGGCTAACCCACTGCGCCACCGTGCTGCCCTTGAATCTTATATCTTCCCTTCTGAGTTAACATCTAATGCATTGCGAGAGGCCGAGTTACCATCTAATGCATTGTGAGAGAAGTGGCTCAGGGTGAGTCTTGTGCCCTTTAAAAATAATCAAGGGTTAGAATTGTTTCTGTGTCTTTATCCTGTTTTGCCTGTCAGAGTGCCTGCCTGGGAGATCTTACCAGAGATGCAAATTGAGAAACCGCCTCCGATAAGGGACAGTGGGCAGAATCCTGAGGCTGCAGGCCTAATCAAAGGGCTGGCAGCCTTGCTGCTGCAGGTTGGGCACTGCCATTTTGAGGTGCCCTCTGAAGTATTCAAGCTAACAAAACAAACGGGGCCACAGCTGCCAGGCTACCCCTGCATCGGAACAATGGATGGTCAGCGGCCATGACTCACCGACTACTGCGGCTCCAGATGTGGGTTTAAAACTGGAGGTGCCACAGGTTGCCAGGCCAGCCACCGGCAAGCTACTTCCTGTCACTGTCTAAGCTTGATCTTCAGTAGTGGGTCAATCAACCACACAAGTGGGCAAATAATTGCGCAGATTGGTTACTTGACACTGCCAGGCAACCTCTGCCAATGGTGTGGCACCTTAAGAAGATCACCCTGAGACGGGCACATTTCGGACTGCTGACCAGTAGTTTTGTGAATTTCCTCCCAGGCGTACCATCAAGCACTGCCCCCCACCGCCCTTTGTGGGACTAAGACGATTCCATCCTCAGCGTGCCAGTGCCAGTTCCATTGACCACTATGGTTCTCTGGGAACTTGGTGGGCAGTTCACTGGGAAGGTCTAAAAAGCAATTGCAACTTCTGATGCATTAAGTTTTGGTACAGAAGCCTGTGGGAATAAATCTCGTTCACTCTAATTTTATAGACTAAAATAAAACATTACGCCAATGGTTGTGCACCAGATGTGAATTTGGGCCCATTTTTGAACAAGGCGTTCTATATTTATGAAAGTTATCAAAAGTTATCACTGAGAAAACTGAGATCCAGTATAAATCGATGATTTCAATGCAATATATCGGGGGGAGGAGTGCGGTCTGAGGATGTGGGTTAGACAGAGATGAAGAGACGTTTCTTCACCCAGAGAGTGATCAGCCTGTGGAATTCGCTACCACAGAAAGTGGTTGAGGCCAAAATACTGTATGGCTTTCAAAAGGGAGTTAGATATAGCTCTTGGGGCAGAGGGGATCAAAAGATATGGAGGAGCCACTCCCGATTGAGGTCACCAAGGTGGGAGAATACAAAGTTTTGTGAACCCAACCTTTAAAAATCACTGCCGAGACGTTGGATCTTTGGTCGAGGTGAGGTAGGCTAAAATAGGAGTTGTGGTGAGTGATCCAGGAAGGTGTAGGGAGGCTGCCGGGTAGTAGGCGGACTGGGTGAAAGGCCTGCCTGTGAACTCTGGTGCTGCCGACAAAATGGCCAAAAAATAAAGACAAAAACATAAAACATCCCTACACATTTCTCCGTCACCCCCTCCCACACACTCCCCACGCCATCTCATGACCCCCACTCACCCCCCCCCCCATAGGCCCTATGTTCCCAGACCCACCTCCGTGGTCCTTCATACCCTCAATGCCACCCTATGCTCCTCTACCCCGCACCCCAAAGGCCCTCATACCCCTATGCCAATCCATGCCCCCCATTCATTCCCATGATCTTTTTTGGCCTAAATGCCAACTCAGAGCCAACTCATGCTAATCCATGCCCCCACTACCCTTTGCCCTATCCCCTTCATGCCAACTCATCTAATATCCTGCACGGGCAAACCTCCAGAGCCATGCTGATGTTAACTAAAGTTATCTGTCTATTGCTGACATCACTATTTATAAAAGCTCTAATTCCTTCAATTAATCTCTTTTGAAAATAAATATTTTACTTCAGGACTTAATCTCATGTTAAAACAAACATTTCTATTCTGTAACCACCTGGATCTTACTTGCCAAACACCCCATTGTGATTATGTTAGTTCGTAAAATCGGTCATTGCAGCACAAATCCTATAATGGTAACCCTCAGGCTTATGTCAACAGACAAAATGAAATATCAAGAACTGATTTTTTATTTTGAATGCCACTTTTTAAAAAAATTGAAGGTCAGCAAAGCTAAATCCCCTGATGGCTTTGATAGTTCCAACGTTTTTAAAAAAATTTAGAGTACTCAATTATTATTTTTTTCCAATTAAGGGGCAATTTAGCATGGCCAATCATCCAAACAAGCACATCTTTGGGTTGTGGGGGTGAAACCCACGCAGACACGGGGAGAATGTGCAAACTCCACACAGACAGTGACGCAGGACAGGGATTCGAACCCGGGTCCTCAGCGCCCTAGTCCCAGTGCTAACCACTGCGCCGTCCAGGTCCAATGGTTTTTGACAGTTCTTTGACAGCTTGAGAGTTTTTTGACAGTTTTGACATTTCCAATGAGTTTATATCCAATTTGTGCATAACCATGTCTATGTCTAACAATCTCAAAGGGCAGTCAATTATAATAATAATAATCTTTATTGTCACAAGTGGGCTGACATTAACACTGTAATGATGTTACTCTGAAAAGCCCCTAGTCGCCACACTCTGGCGCCTGTTCGGGTACACAGAGGGCGAATACAGAACATCCAATTCACCGAACAGCACGTCTTTCGGGACTGGTGGGAGGAAACCGAAGCACCCAGAGGAAACCCACGCAGACACGGTGTCATGTGAACGTACCTTTAAGGAATGGGTGTTTATAAATGGGTGTGTATATAAATATCTGTAGTGAGAGTACCTTTAAGAAATGGGTGTTTATTACTGCAGTGATGTCAGAGAGTGGGTGGAGCTGGGCTGTTTGTCAGCTTTTTACTTTTGCTTTAGGCTGTTTGCTGCAGGATGTGTTTTAGTTTCATTTTCAGAGCTGGATAGCTGCAGTCACAGCCATAAGGTGTGCCAGAGTCCCTTTCTGTAATCTAAAGACTGTAAATCGATCCTGGTGATTTAAAACTAATAACAGTCGTACCTTTAACCTGATGTGCTTTTGGTAAAAGGTGTTTTAAGTCATATGGATGTTAAAAGGAAAGCTTAAAGGATTACTTAGTGTTGTATTCTTTGGGGGTTGTATTTGAATTAATGGTTGCTAAGATGTTCATTGTATGTTTTAAAAGGTTAACTTGAGTTCATAGAATAAACATTGTTTTGCTTGAAAAAATACTTTTCCATTTCTGCTCTACCACACCTGTAGAGTGGGCCGTGTGCTCCCCATACCACAATCTATTAAAAGTTATGGGTCAGATGAACTCCATGATACACTTTGGGGTTCTCTATACCCTGGCCCATAACAATGGGGAGAACGTGCAGACTCCGCACAAACAGTGACCCAAGCCGGGAATCGAACCTGGGACCCTGGAGCTGTGAAGCAACAGTGCTATCACTGTGCTACCGTGGGTACCATTTAAGCAGATGAAATACGATAAGTCCTTAAAAATGCATGGTCCTTTTGCTGTTCAGCAGTCCAGTATTCTCCAAAGGATACAGATTTGAATCATTACAAATGGCAATGTGAAATACAAAGTGAATGATTGGTATTAGTTTACCAAAGGGAAATTATTCATGTTGTCATTCCTGACACATGCTCCAAGTGTATCTCAAGAACTGAAATATCCTCAGTCCATCCATAAATCATTCTTTAAATCTGTAAGTGGCAGAGTGCTCAATCCACAGTGAGTGAATAAGTGATATAATCTTCCATCAGTTGTTCTTCTCCTGTACAGTGTTGTTATCAGTTTTACATTCAGTGTTGTACTGAGGGAGTGCTGCATTGTTGCAAAGATGCCAGGATGTGGATAAGACATTAAACCAAGGTCCCAATTGAGATTCAAATTTGAGTACAAGATCCCAGGACACAACGTCAATAAAAGCAGAGATTTCTCCTATGCGTTCCTTGGCAATGTGCCTCCCTCAACCAACACAGTCAAAAAAAGATGCACTGTTTATCTCATTTGTCATTTGTGGAATCCCAGGGCGGCAATGTGACACAGTGGCTGGCGTTGCTGCCTCACAGCGCCGAGGTCCCAGGTTCGATCAAGGCTCTGGGACACTATCCGTGTGGAGTTTGCACATTCTCCCCGTGCTTGCGTGGGTTTCGCCCCACAATCCAAAGATGTGGAGGGTAGGTGGATTGGCCATGCTAAATTGCCCCTTAATGGGAAAAAATGAATTGGATACTCTAAAAATTTGTGGAATCCCGCTGTTTGCAGAATTGATTCTTGCCTAGATACAACAGGGACTTTATGGGCGCGATTCTCCAGCCTCGTTACTTTCCCGATCAAGCAAAACGAGGCTGGTGAATTGCGGGAGAGGCAATAAACGAGATCCGCGCGAAGCGACGGTTTGCAATGCAACCGGCCCGCTCCCGTAGACGAAATTGGAATCTCGCCGTAGCATGGCCAGTTAAGACTCGGTGGGGGATGGGAGACGCTTGGCTGTGGGGAGGGGAACCCCAGCTGGGGGAAGGGGACCCTCCGCACGGGTGGGCAACTGGGGGGCAACCGCTTGAGGCACCACCATGTCAAGCGCTGGTTCGGGTGTACCCGTTCCGGGGGCAACTCTGGTCCCAGTCCATCTGCCCCAAGTACCCTCAATGACTGCTGAGGCCTCTGACCATGCAGCTGAAGGTTATTGCTAATAGGGAATTGGCATCGTGGTTAAGTGAGGATTTCACACATGCCAAGTGGATTCCCATGGGTGGGCGGGCCATGTAGCATGTAGGAGTCATTACCTAGCATCCCAATCACACCTTGATGCATGGAAACTGTGCCTGAACAATGCGGGAGGCAACACCACCCAGGCAACAACCGAACACCCAGGGAATACGACACAGTTCCGGGGAAATGTCCACGTCCGGAGGGTGGGTGAATGCCATGGGGAGGTGGGGGGGGGGGGATGCCTGGAGAGATGGGCAAAGAGTCCCGAGGTCAGCCCACATTGTGGTAGAAAGTGACAGAGGCCTGCAGGAGTGACACTGACATCTTCCCTGAATGTCCCGGCTGCACCGTATCATCTCGATCAGCTCCACCTACCTCTGTACCACAGGCTTGGCATCAGGCTGGGACCCAACTGGATCCTGGGATCCAGCAGCTCTCTAACTGCTGTCTCACCTGGGAATTTGCTGTCTCCACCTGATGTGCATCATCAGCAATGTGGTGCTCACTAGATTGTGCCCCAGAAGCCTGACCACTAACATGTTGCACCGAGGTGTGTGCATCTGCACTGGTGGAGTGTGGGGGTGACAGCTGTGCCGCGACTATGGCTGCATCGTCGGAGCTCTCCTCCAAGCTGTTGTCCTCGGAATCAAGGCAGGATGCCGCCCAGGAAGGGCCGTCGCTTTGGCTGGAGGACCTGCGGGAGAATGGGCATGTGGTCAGTGGGAGGGATGGGTCAGTCAGTAAGGCAATCACTACTCACCATTGACAGGTCCTCTGGATGGAGCCCGGTCGTTCTTCATCTCTGCGGAATCCGCCAATCTCCGCGTGGATGACCGATCTGTCCTGGACCACCCCAGTCCCCACCAGGGCCCGTCCTCAAAGGGGGTGAAGATTGTTCGGTCTGGGCCCTCTCCCGATAGTTATGGGAAAGCTATTCCTGAGGAGACACAGAGGGGGCAACATTAGCCACACGTGGTTCACAGTGATGGGAGGGGGGTGTGAAGGGAGGGTTTGGGGTGTGAAGGGGGAGGAGGGAGGGTTGTGGGTCGCATGAGGAGTTGGGGGGTGGATGCTCCCTTGGAGCGGGTTGGGAGGCGCTGGTGTCTACTGACTCGTGCTGCCCGGTGTAGGATATTGACCTTCTTACAGCACTGGAGGCCAGACCTCCTGGTCATACACCCCAAGCTGACAGCTGCTGCCACCTCATCCCTGGCAGCACTGGCTGCCTTGTGGCTGACTCTCCTGGACCCTCGAGGGAACAGGACATCCCTCCTGGCCTCCACTGCATCTAGCAGCCTCCCCAGGTCAGCATCCCCGAATCTTGGGGCTGGTCTCCTCGGCGCCATTGTTACGAGCTGGCTGGGTTTGGCTGAGCAAGTGCAGCTTAAGTGCTGCTCAACCTTGTTAGCGGGGAGCTGGCGAGCGCCGTGCCGGCAAATCAGCTGTCCCAGAGACACTCACCTCGGTTTAGTGAAGAGACGCCTGGGACACTACCTGGTGCTCACCACACAGCTGCTCTGGTATAGCAGGTGGGGGTAGAAACACCCAAGGGGGCGGACGGTCGGAGGGCGGGCCGACCTTAGGAACTAGCTGCCGTCCAGACGGGTTTCGGGCTTCTGAAACGGACAGTCCCATCGATCGTGGAAATGCAGTCACAGAGCCAGGGACTACATGAGGGGTTGTCGAGCATCCAGTACCTGCAGGTGGAGTTGGAGGAGTCCGTTGCGTAAAAGCTCAAGGCGATCATCACCTTGACGGCCGCCGGGAGCCGATCAGGGTATGCCACTTTGCTGAAAGGGACCATTAACCAGAGAGTATAAATAAAGATTGCAACCAATAAGTTGAAAGGCCATGAGCACAGAAGACAATTAGCAGTCAGTGGCTGAAGCTGTGGTAGCACGTACAGCCCTGACACACAAACCATCTCTCTCTACCCCCTGCTTGCAGCATATAAATGTAGGGAACAATGACTCACTAACCTTCTTTTTAAAAAAAATCACATTTGAACCTCCTCAACCACTCTTTGTCAACGGTTAGAAATTTAGCCTCCTTCTTTTCAAGGTGCTTTCTGAATCTTCTGTATGAAATTTCAATGTAAATGGTGCACTAAAAACCCTACAATAGTGATGGCTGAATCCCTCTAAATTCAGTTCGACCACAATTCCATGGCATCTGATTTTCTTTTTTGTTTAGATTGGTTGTTATAGGAAGCAATTGCAAGACGTTAAAATCTGTCACAGAAACTAAATAATGGATGACGAGCGCACCACAATACAAGTTTATCACTTGATTTCCTCTTGTGCCAAATCTTTACATTTATTACTTCCCACATACACAGGACGTGTTATTGCTTCGGGAATCAGTTAGTATTATGGAGCTGATTGTGTCATTTAGTTACATGTCCAAATTTAATTTCCTCCTATTTAAGCTTTAAATATCCTTTTACCATATTTTGTAATCAATAAAAATCATCTCTGAGGAAGAGATCTGTGATGTATAGATATGCTATCTTAGTTTTTCCAATGGGTGTTATTCTAATTGGGCACAACTCCATAAGATTAACAGGCTGGGTCCATCCCATCAAGAATTATCTTTTTTGGAAGGACTCGAGGCAGATTCTGTGTTCATGCACTTTCATTGTCGCGTGATGCTGCAAAAAAATGTGTTGGTTGGGAAATAGTGGACTCAATTTGCCTGGTGTTTCTGTCAATGGCCAATGAAAAATCAGTTGCTTTAGGCCCCCGACTTTTGGATGGTGCTCCCTGCCTGCGTCTGACTGCAGAACAGGAACCCAAGCTACCACATCCTCAGCATAGCTTGAGGACTAAATGTGTGTGATGCCATTTTGACTCCACTGGCCTTACTTTATTCTGAAGTTTTATTAATCTGAGGTAACATTAACATCCCTTTCTGGATTTGTTTGCATTTTGTAAGCTTTCCACTTAAATTCTACTTCAGAAAGTTTGGGCTCACAAGAAATACATTTAACTTGGTGCAATGCGGGACTTCCGGTGACGTGGGCGAGCAGGGCAGCCGCAATAACAAGAGCTCCCGCCGATGGCCGCAATTCGCGGTGATTTCGGAGAAATCCCCGAGCCCTCACGCACTCCCCGACTATCGTTGGCCTTTGGGGCCGCCACGAGCAGCCAGCGGGGCCGGTTTAAAAACCGGAGAAGAACCTCGCGCGGGTGTCGGGCGGCGGGAGCTGAGGCGCCAGGCCCGGCAGGTCACAGCAGCGGGGGCGGAGCTACGAGGAGGCCGAGGCGGCAGGCCCGAGGCCAGGGCACTATGTAAGGAGGGTGCTCCATGTCGGATGGCTCCCACCTAGGAAGTAAAAAGAAGGTTGAAGCCTGGTCCCAGGTGAATGCAGAGGAGAAAGAAAGAAGGTTTAAGGAAGTTTGGTGAAAGTTTTTTTTTCTCTCCCCCCCCCCCTTTTTTTTTCAAAAAAAGAATGTCAGATTGATGAAGGGCAGGAGGGTGAAGGGGGAGAGAGGAGAAAAGAAAGATGATAAAAAACAATAAGCCGCTAAAGGATGCGAAGAGCAGCGTCGAAGAAAGGAGGAAAAGCGGGTTCGCCGCAGAAGGAGAAGACGAGCAAAAGTGTTGACAGGATGGCGGAAGCCGAACTGCAAGGTGGGGCCGCACTACGTACGGTGGAGAAGATGACCGAGGTGATGGCGGTGGAGCTGGAAAAACAGTTTGTGAGGCACATGGAGGCCTTGAGGAAAGAGACGGCGGTCGTGTTGAGGTCATTGGTGGAGGAGGCAATTGGCCCGATGAGGGTGGAGGTGGCAAAGGCATCGGCCGAGGTGAGAGAGCAGGGCGAGAAGATGAAGGAGGTGGAGGAGGACGTGACACAACACAGCGACCAGCTCACCTCGATGGGGGATGAGCTACGGAGGGTGGTAGAGGTTAACAGAGGACTCCAAGCAAAGCTGGAAGACTTTGAAAACCGCTCGAGGCGGCACAATTTGAGAATTGTGGGCTTGCCCGAAGGGACAGAGGGCCCAAGGCCAACGCAATACTTCACTGAGAAGTTGGCGGAGCTGATAGGGGAGGGTGAGAGCCCCACCCTGTACGAGCTAGACCGAGCTCATCGGTCATTGAGGCCGAAGCCCAAAGTGAGCCAGCCGCCAAGGGCAGTAATTATCTGCTTCCATAAGTTTCGCATGAAGGAGAAGGTATTAAGCTGGGCGAAGCAGGAGCTTGAGGTGTTGTGAATTGGTACTGTGGTTCGGATCTACCAGGACTTGACGGTGGAGTTGGCAAAAAGACGAGCGGCATTTGGGCGAGTGAAGGCGGCTTTGTACAAGAAGCGGGTGCGATTTGGTGTGGTGTACCCGGCGAAGTTGAGAGTAACATATAACGGCAAAGACTTTTATTTTGAGACAGCGGAGGCGGCTGAGGCGTTCGTGAGGGCAGAAGGCTTGGGACAGACGTGAAGAGCGGAACTGGAAGAGAGACTGTGGACTGTGTTTGAGCGGCTGGAAAATGTACAAATGTTACAACTTTCTTTTTACTGATTTGTATTGAAATTTACTTCTCTTTGCATTGTTACAGAGTTCCAGTTAATGGCGTTCTGTGTTGCGACGGTTAAATGTTATGTTAGTGAATTGTAGGGGTTGGATTGTTGGGTTTGTTTTGGTGTTTCTTTCTCTGGGACTGGGCGGAAGGGGGTGAGAGGTCTTGGCGGGGGGAGCCACCCGCGCTAGCTAACTAAAGTCAGTTAGTGAACGGGGGTGAGGTGAGAGGAGGACTGTGGATGTTGGAGCCTGGATAGCAGGCTTCAATGGGCCTACGAGGCGAGCAAGAGAGGAGGGATGGATGTTGGGGATGTTTTTGTAGGTGGGGTTCTTGGGAGGGGGGAAAGGGGTTCGATGTTAACAATGGACAGGGGCGGGTCAGGCTTATGGGGCAGGGCCCAGTGGTATGGTGATGGTGGATAAGAAAGGTGGGGGGGGGGGGGGGTGAGAGACCCCCAGTAAGGATAGTCACGTGGAACGTGAGAGGGCTAGGAGGTCCGGTCAAGAGGTCAAGGGTGCTTGCACATCTTAAAAGTTTGAAAGCCGATGTAGCAATGCTGCAGGAGACTCACTTGAGGGTGAAGGACCAGGTGAGACTTAAAAAGGGCTGGGTTAGCCAAGTGTTTCACTCCGGATTTAATGGAAGGGCTCGAGGGGTAGCGGTGCTGGTCAGCAAAAGGGTACGCTTCCAGATGGAGAAGGTGGTGGCAGATCAGGGGGGTAGATATGTGATTGTGACAGGGGCACTGGAGGGGAGATTAGTGGCGCTGTTAAGTGTATACGGTCCCAACTGGGATGATGTGGGATTCGCGAGGAAGGTGTTTGGGGCTATTCCCGACTTGGACACGCATGAGCTAATTGTGGGGGGGGACTGGAACTTGGTGCAGGAGCCAAGGTTGGACAGATCACGGCCGCGCTCGCTGGTCCCATCAGGGGGGGCGAAGGCGCTGGCTGGGCTAATGGTGGAAATGGGAGGGGTGGACCCTTGGAGGTTCCTGCACCCAAGGGAACGGGAGTACTCGTTTTTCTCAGCAGTCCATAGGGTATACTCGCAGATCGACTTTTTTGTGGTGGGGAAGGCTTTGCTGGCTGGAGTCAGTGTGGAGATCACGCTCCACATTGGGTGGATAAGGTGCTGGAGAAGGGGGCAGCGCAGAGACCGGGGTGGAAACTGGATGTGGGGCTTTTGGGGAACCAAGTGTTCTGTGAGAAAATTGAAAAGGTAATTAAGGAATATGTAGGTTTCAATTGTACGGGTGAGGTGTCGAAGGCAGTCGTCTGGGAGGCTCTAAAGGCGGTGGTGAGAGGTGAGGTAATTTTGTTAAGGCCAGGGTGGATAAAGAGGAGAGGTTGGAGCGGTAGAGGGTAATTGATGAGATGTTGGAGATAGATAGGATGTATGCAGAGGATGGGGACCCGGCGAAGCTGGAAAAGAGGAAGGAGCTACAGGCGAGCTTCGACCGACTGTCCACCAGGAAGGCGGTGCGCCAACTGAGACGAGCAAGGAGTGCAGTTTATGAACATAGAGATGGAGCAGGTCAGCTCCGGAGGGAGGCAGCGGCAAGGGAAATTCTTCAGGTGAAGGATAGGGCAGGGAAGCTGGTGGTGGCCCCAGTGCTGATTAACAAGGTTTTTGAGGAGTTTTATGAGAGGTTGTACAAGTCAGAGCCACCCGGGGGAGACCGTGAGATGCAGGAATTTCTCGATTGGTTGGAGTACCCGAGGCTAGGGGAGGGGGACAGGACTACATTAGAAGGAGCAATAGTGGAGCAGGAGATAAAGGATGCGATTGGGAGGCTGCAGTCGGGGAAGGTGGCAGGGCCGGATGGGTTTCCGGTGGAATATTATAAAAAATTTGAGGAGAGGTTGGCACCCCTGATGGTGGGGATGTTTGAGGAGGTGATAGGGAAGGGGGTGTTGCCGCAAACCTTGGGGCAGGCATTGATTTCACTGTTGCTAAAAAAAGATAAGGATCTGACGGCGTGTGGGTCGTATCGGCCCATATCACTTCTGAATGTGGACGTAGAAGTGTTGGCGAAAGTACTGGCGGGTAGGCTGGAGGAATGTCTCCCGAAGGTAATAGGGGAGGATCAGACGGGGATCGTGAAAGGGAGGCAGCTGTTTTCGAACATTAAGAGGGTTTTGAACGTCGTTATGGCACCGGCGGCAAGAAAGGAAACAGAGGTAGTTATGGCATTGGACGCCGAGAAGGCGTTTGATCGGGTAGAATGGGGGTACCTGATGGCAGTGCTGGAGCGGTTTGGGATTGGACCAAGATTTGTGAACTCGGTAAAGCTATTATATAAGGAGCCGAAGGCGAGTGTCCGCACAAACAATATCAGTTCGAGATATTTCTCTCTCCACCGTGGGACGAGACAGGGATGTCCTATGTCCCCCCTGCTGTTTGCACTTGCGATTGAGCCGTTGGCCATCGCATTGAGAAGTTCGGGAGCATGGAAAGGAATAGTGCGGGGGGGGGGATAGAGCATAGGGTGTCCTTATATGCCGACGACTTGCTACTGTATGTGTCGGAACCGAGTGCGTCGATAGGAGGAATATTGGAGCTACTGCGGGTATTTGGGTCTTTCCCGGGGTACAAGTTGAACCTGGACAAGAGTGAGTACTTTGTGGTGTCTCGGTCGGGGGTGGGAGCAGGGGTGGGGGGGCTGCCATTCCGTAGAGCAGGGACTCATTTTAGATATCTGGGAGTGCAGGTTGCCCGGGAGTGGGGGAGGCTTCGCAGCTACAACATCACTAGTTTGGTGGGGAGAGTGAAAGCCGATCTGGCAAGGTGGGATGGCCTTCCTCTGTCACTGGCAGGTCGGGTACAGGCGGTTAAAATGAATGTGTTGCCGCGATTCCTGTTTATTTTTCAATGCCTACCGATGCCAAAGTCTTTTTTCAGGGAGATTGAGGGAAGGATTACCTCATTCATATGGGGAGGGAAGGTGGCCAGAATGAGTAAGGTGCTGCTACAGAGGGGAAGGCAGGCAGGGGGTTTGGGTCTCCCGAACCTGTTGTACTACTACTGGGCGGCGAATGTGGAGAAAGTGTGGAGCTGGGGTCAGAGGGGTTGATTCTCAGTGGGTCAGAATGGAGGAGAGTTTGTGCAGGGGGTCGGGGCTGAAGGCACTTGCAACAGCGCCGCTCCCGATAGCTCCGGGGAAATATTCAGGGAGTCCGGTAATAATAGCTTCATTCAAAATCTGGAGGCAATTTCGCCAACACTTCGGGTTGGGTTTAGGGTCAAGGGAAATGCCGATTCGGGGGAACCACAGATTTGAGCCAGGGAGGTGGGATGGAAGTTTTCGGAAATGGGAAGAGAAGGGGATTAAGACGCTAAAAGATTTGTTTCTTCGGGGTCGGTTTGCAGGATTGAGGGAGCTGGAAGCAAAGTATGGACTGGAGCAGGGAGAAGTGTTTAGGTACATGCAGGTTCAGGATTTTGCCAGGAGGAGATACAGAGCTTGCCAGAGGAACCGGCCTCCACATTGCTGGAGGAGGTGTTGACGACAAGGGGACTGGAGAAGGGGGCAGTGTCAGCGGTGTACGGAGCTATTCTGGAAGAGGATAAGGCACCGCTGGAAGGGATCAAAGCAAAGTGGGAGGAAGAGTTGGGAGAGGTTATAGAGGAGGGGGTCTGGTGCGAGGTGCTCCGGAGAGTGAATGCCTACACCTCATGTGCAAGGTTGGGGCTGATACAGCTGAAGGTGGTATATAGAGCACACCTCACGAGGGCGAGGATGAGCTGATTTTTTGAAGGAGTAGAGGATGTGTGTGAGCGTTGCGGGGGGGGAGGGGGGGCGCGAATCATGTTCATATGTTTTGGTCCTGTCCAAAGCTAGGGGAGTACTGGAAGGAGGTGTTTTGGGTCATTTCCAAGGTGGTGCGTGTGAAACTGGACCCGGGTCCCCAGGAGGCCATATTCGGGGTGTCGGACCAGCCAAGGTTGGAAACGGGTGCGGAGGCAGATATCATAGCCTTCACCTCGTTGATCGCCCGAAGGTGGATCCTGCTGGGATGGAGAGCAGCCTCTCCACCCAGTGCCCTGTCGTGGCGGGGGGACCTGTTGGAATACTTGACCCTTGAGAAGGTTATGTTCGAACTGAGGGGAAGCTCGGAGGGGCTCTACAAGTCATGGGCACTATTTATTATGCACTTTCAAGAACTGGATAACATCGAACATTAGTTTGCGGGGGGGGGGGGGGGGGGGGAGGGGGGCTGTGTAGATTAAGGGTGACTATGGGTAATCCCTGATTCCATTTTGTCGTTTGTTTCTGTAAACATGTGGGCTGATGTTTGGGGGTTGGTGGGCGGATGGGATCGTTGTTATTATGGGGACTGACATAACTTGCTGACTATAGTTTATTGTTGATGGGTGTAAATGCGGGAGAAAATGTGAAAAAGGAGGAGAATAAAAATATTTTATGAAAACAAAAACTTGGTGCAATGCCATTTTCTGAGGATTGCTGCTTTTGTTTGGAATTCAAAGCAATTGGAGATGTTCCCTTAGGAATTCAGGCCAGAATTCTTCCATGCCCCCACCAGCGGGTTCAATGGCTGGTGGGGGGGGGGGGAGAGAATTCAGCGGGAGTCCAAATATCAGTTTTACATTGTCATTAATTTCCCGTGGGATACTCCGCTGGTGTTCACCATGGTGAATCGGGAAACCCGCTGGAGGTTGGTGTGAAACTGGCTTGCATCCCACTATTTGGATGCAGGAGAAGGCCTAACTGGAATTTGCCCCCCACGCCCGATTCTCAGGAAAACAGGTCGGTGCAGGACACATCTGGAATAACAGGGTTTGCAGAGGTTGGGAATAGCCTGAGCAATGCTTGTGGCTGCCTCCGGAGCTCAGGGTGGAGGCCGTCAGCAATCCTGGACCCCGGAGCATCACAGCAGTGGATGGGGGAAGGGGGGGCAGGGGTGCATCTACAGGTGGATCTTCCAGCTTCAGTGTCATCGAGGGTTTCTGTCTTCCAGCCTCAGAGTGTTCCTGGAGGTTCATCTTCTTTTTCAGGAGATCCATCTTCGTTCTTCAATGGTGTGTCAGTGACTTTGGGTATCTTTTCTATGTGGCACCCAGATATGATGGTGGGAATATGACTCTAAACCCCCGGGTGCATAATCAATGAGGTCGAGCCCGGGAGATATGATGTGATTTTCCACCCCCACCACGGGACCTATCCCAGATGGAAGAATTCCACCCTCAGTTCCATTTCGCCAGTGGATCTTTCGTCTTGTGTCCGGCTGCCTGCTGGGGAACCAAGGGAAACAAAGAGACAACTGCATAAACATGCTCTTTGTTAAAATAATAGTTACATTTCTCTAATTGTGCATTCCCCAAGGGCAGAGATTCATCCTTCATTTCTGCCTGTCTGGGAAATTGCAAGCAGCCCAGGATTTTTCATCCATCAATGGTTGGGTCTTTCTGCTCGGAGGGCACCATCAGAGACCCTGAGAGCTGTGCCCACAATCTAATGGCAAGAATAAGTTCCAGAGTATGTGTTTAGATTGGAAGGCCATGCTCTGTTAGCATTTAGTCTAAATTTCACTGTGAGAGGCTAACTCCTACAACCTCAATCTTTACTTGTTTTGACGTTATTTTGCATGATGGATCACTTGGTGACAAGACCATTTTATACCTCGAGTAGAACATTGCAATCTCTTTTGGAAAGTTGCAAAATCTGTTTGCGTTGGCATATGATAAAGAAAGCAAGTTTTCTTTAATGTGCCAAAAGCCCGGGTAGGTTGTATCACAGATGTATAAAGTCCAAGCTAATTGATGAAAACCTCCCAAAATACTTATGCAAAAGCGAGAACTCATCTAACCCCTTCCTTCGCCGCAGTTCTCTAAACAAGCAGGGCAACAAGTTGATATTTTTAAAATCGTTAGGATGCAGAGAACTTGCAGCATAACGCAGTTACACTGTGCCATTTGTGTTGCTGTGAATTGGTTTCAGCACTTTGATGCAAACGATGCAGTATAATTCAAGGAAGAAACACTTCGCCAAGAGGTGTGAAAGCACCTCCAGGTAGTCACACACTGCCTGGATTTCACACTCGCTTCACTCTAAATGAAACATAACACAAAGCCAAATTTTAAAAAACAGCAAAATGTTAACTTAATGCTTTGAATGTCAGCAGATGCCAAGTCATCTGCTGACATTAGAATTTAACCACATACAGATGCCTTGAAGTGGGTGTCTGCATGTGCGTGCAAATGTGTTTTTTCCTACTTGGCCTACTTTTTTTCTCTCCCTTCGCCTCACAGGAGATTGCATGAGTGTGAGGAGGAAGGTTACCTGAGTGAAATGAGTGAAAGTCACCACAGTCTCATAGGCTGCTCTTTTGAAAGAGAGAGCTGACTGGAGGTAATTTAATCTGAGGGTCACCACACCTCAGCTGAGGGGAAAGGCTGAGAAGGTGGGGCCTTCATTTTTTTTTAAGAGTACCCAATTCATGTTTTCCAATTAAGGAATTGATGCTGCCTCACACTGCCTCAATTGGCGGTGTGAGGCAGCAGTGCTAACCACTGTGTTACTGTGCTGCCCTAGGAGGGGCCTTCATGAATGACCTCAGCCGGTACAGGTAATTGAACCGGTGCTGTTGGCATCACTTCACATCACGAGCCAGCTGTCCAGCCAACTGTGCGAGAATGATGTATGTGAGGGATATAGTGACAGGCTGGATGGATGGGCTAGACTTTCCAGTCTCCACATTCATGAATCTGCGGAGCTCCATGCCACTTAGAAGTGTTTGCATTAAACTGGGGTGCCAGCTTCCGTCGAACTCCATGGGCATCTGTCCACTGGCATTATAACAGCACCCTTAAACAAACTAGAGCGGAGGCATCTCGATCCCGGTAAATCTTGCAGCTCAGTGATGTGGTTCCTAATTGAAAACTTACGTTTTTAAAAATTACCGCATTTAATCCTTCTCAGGGGCACGCCCCTGGCTGCAATGACATGCCCCAGAACACATGTCGTAAAGAAAAAAGTAATGTCTCCCTAGTTAGAAAAATATTCCATTAGATATTTTAATAAATAGCATGTGGTTTAGTACACATCACAGCTTGTGCATGAACTGTTGAATGATGTGGGCAATTCGAAGCTCTCGAAAACTGGCATAGGGACTACGATGTATGCATAATTCACTCCTCCTTCAGTCTTCCTTGGCCCGACTACCTGTCATTACTGATACAAGCACCACACAAACTTGATCATTTAAATGATTGTACTATGTGGCCCAGGGCTAAGTAGGTCCGCACCTCAGTCCAAATTCCGACAAGGCTAACAGCACTCAAAGTAACTCTGCAATACTTAATAAAGGTATTCTCGCTGGAGTGGCATGGAAAATGAGTCTGACCTGCCAAGGAGAGCAATTAATGAGTCAGTAGGGGAGAGAGCAGTCCCCAAGATTCTATGATACTATACCAGACGTTTCATTGCACAGGATCCTCTATCTGACAGGAGGCCGGAAAGACCCTCCATTTGGATGGTGCAAAGGCAGTTTTGGGCAAATAGCCATCCCAATCATTGCCCATTCTATTGACCTGGGGACATGCATGCAGTGCCACTCAAAAGGCCCTCAAAAGAAGTGGTCAAGGATAGTGAATGGATCCTCATATGTCATCCCCTTCCAATTGAACCACTGCCTCAAACACTCCCAATTTAACACAGCTTAAGCACATGCACCACAGATCAAAAGCCCTACTGGTTCTAATATTCTTAAGCTCTGCCTTGTATCTAATACTCTCTCTTCTATTTCTGCCCTCTCTCTGTCCTGTCTCTCCCTCCCCTGTCTCCCTCTCCCCTCTCCGTCAAGGACAGGCCGAGGTCCTTGACTGCAGAATTGAATGAGATCGAGAGTGGCTTACATATCTGGTGCAGGCTGAACTCTGGCACTGCATTCATCAGCAAAATATAGATCATGTATTTCCGTTAACTGTAATTTTGACATGGAGGCAACTGAAGTTGAAGAATCTCCCAGCTAAAGAGCCACCAATGGTGGAGCAATTGTAATTAGGAATTATCTCAGGTGTTTGTAGGACTGCAAGATGTTACAGATACATGCAGGGTTGTGGGTTTGGAGGAGGTTACAGATACAGGGAGGGTTGTGGGTTTGGATGATACAGATACGGGGGGGGTGGGGGGCTGTAGGTTTGGAGGAGGTTACAGATACAGGGGGGGTAATGGGTTTCGAGGAGGTTACAGATAGAGGGAAGGTTGTGGAGCAGGAGGAGGTTACAGATACAGGGTGGGTGATGGGGCAGGAGGAGGTTACAGAGACAGAGAGAGATATGAGACTGCAGGAGGTTACCGATACAGGGAGGGTTATGGGGCTGCAGGATGTTACAGATACGGAGGGCTGTGGGTTTGGAAGAGGTTACAGATAGAGGGAGGATTGTGGAGCAGAAGGAGGTTACCGATATAGGGAGAGTTGTGGGGCAGGAGGAGGTTATAGATACAGGGAGGGTTGTGGGGCAGGAGGAGGTTACAGATACAGGGAGGGATGTGGGTTTGGAGGAGGTTACAGATACAGGGAGGGTTGTGTGTTTGGAGGAGGTTACAGATACAGGGAGGGTTGTGGGTTTGGAGGTGGTTACAGATACAGGGAGGGTTGTGGGTTTGGAGGAGGTTACAGATACAGGGAGGGTTGTGGGGCTGCAGGTTGCTACAGATGCTACAGACCTGAATCCCTGGATGAACAGGGATGTCCACTGCTTACTGAAGTCTAGGTCTGAGGCGACTCTGATCTCTACAAGAAAGCCAGATATGATCTAAAGAAATCCATCAAAGATGCCAAAAGACAGTACCGTATCAAGCTCGAGTCCTAGGCTAGCCACACGGATCCCCGTCGTCTATGGCAAGGTCTGCAAGACATAACGGGCTACAAGATGAAGACATGTAAAATCGTTGGCTCCAATGCACCCCTCCCTGATGAGCTCAACGCATTCTATGCCCGCTTTGAGCAAGAGGTCAGCGAGAGTGAGCCCTCCACCCCAGAAGCCGCGGATGAACTTGTATCTGAGATCACCACTGCAGACGTCAGAGTAGCCGTCTCGTAGGTCAACCACGGAAAGCCACTGGCCCGGATGGGGTACCCGGATGAGCACTCAGGTCTTGCGCGGATCAGCTGGCGGGGGTATTCGCAGACATCTTCAACCTATCTTTACAACAATCTGAGGTCCCTATCTGCTTCAAGAAGACGACCAGCATCCCTGTACCAAAAAAAAGTCAAGCAGCGTGCCTTAATGACTATCGTCCAGTGGCTCTGACATCCATCATCATGAAGTGCTTCGAAAGGTTCGTCATGGCACGAACCAACTCCAGCCTCCCAGATTGCCTTGATCCACTACAGTTTGCCTATCGCTGCAACAGGTCCTCAGCAGATGCCATCTCCATGGCCCTGCACTCTACCCTGGAACACCTAGATAACAAAGACACCTATGTCAGACTCCTATTTATCGACTACAGCTCAGCCTTCAACACCATCATTCCTACGAAACTCATCTCCAAACTCCGTGGCCTTGGCCTCGGCTCCTCCCTTTGCGACTGTATCTTGAACTTTCTAACCCACAGGCCACAAGAGGCAACAACACCTCCTCCACGATCATCCTCAACACCGGTGCCCCACAAGGCTTTGGCCTCAGCCCCCTACTATACTCTTTATACACTTATGACTGTGTGGCCAAATTCCCCTCCAACTCAATTTTCAAATTTGCTGATGACACCACCGTAGTGGGTCGGATTTCAAATAATGACGAGACAGAGTACAGGAATGAGATAGAGAATCTGGTGAACTGGTGTGACGACAATAATCTCTCCCTCAATGTCAACAAAACGAAGGAGATTGTCATCGACTTCAGGAAGCGTAGTGGAGAATATGCCCCTGTTTACATCAATGGGAACAAAGTAGAAAGGGTCGAGGGCTTCATGTTTTTAGGTGTCCAGATCACCAACAGCCTGTCCTGGTCCCCCCATGCCGACACTATAGTTAAGAAAGCCCACCAACGACTCTACTTTCTCAGAAGACTAAGGAAATTTGGCATGTCAGCTACGACCCTTAACAACTTCTACAGATGCACCATAGAAAGCAGTCTTTCTGGTTGTATCATAGCTTGGTATGGAGCCTGCTCTGCCCAAGACTGCAGGAAACTACAAAAGGTCATGAACGTAGCCCGGTCCATCACGCAAACCAGCCTCCCATCCATTGACTCTGTCTACAATTCCCTCTGCCTCGGAAAGGCATCCAGCATAATTAAGGACCCCACGCAACCCGGACATACTCTCTTCCACCTTCTTCCGTCAGGAAAAAGATACCACTGTTTGAGGTCACGTACCAACCGACTCAAGACCAGCTTCTTCCCTACTGCCATCAGACTTTTGAATGGACCTACCTCGTATTAAGTTGATCTTTTCTCTACACCTTGCTATAACTGTAACATTATATTCTGCAGTCTCTCCTTCCTTCCCTATGAACGGTATGCACTGTTTATACAGCATGCAAGAAACAATACTTTTCACTGTATACTAATTCATGTGACAATAATAAATCAAATCAAATCAAAAAGATATGGAGGGCTGTGGGTTTGGAGGAGGTTACAGATACAGGGAGAGTTGTGGGGCAGGAGGAGGTTACAGATACAGGCATGACTGTGGAGCTGGAGAAGGTTGCAGATACAGGGACGGTTGTGGGGCTGCAGAATGTTACAGATACAGGGAGGGTTGTGGGGCAGGAGGAGGTTACATATATAGGGAGGGTTGTTGGTTTGGAAGAGGTTACAGATATAGGGAGGGTTGTCGGTTTGGAGCGGTTACAGTTACAGGGAGGATTGTGGGGCAGGAGGAGGTTACAGATACAGGGAGGATTGTGGGGCAGGGAGCTAACAGATACAGGAAGCGTTCTGAGTTAGGAGGAGGTTACAGATACATGGTGCGTTGTGGGGCTGGAGGAGTTTACAGATACAGGGAGATTTGTGGGTTTGGAGGAGGTTACAGGTACAGGGAGGGTTTGGCGGCAGGAGGAGGTTACAGATACAGGGAGGGTTGTGGGGCAGGAGGAGGTTAAAGATAGAGGGAGGATTGTGGGGCTGTGGGATGTTACAGATACAGGGAGGGTTGTGGGTTTGGAGAAAGTTGCAAATAAAGGGAGTGCTGTGGGTCTGGAGGGGGTTACAGGTATAGGGAGGGTTGTGGGGCAGGAGGGGGTTACAGATAGTGGAAGGGTTGTGGGGCTGGAGGAGGTTACAGATTCAGCGAGGGTTGTGGAGCTGGAGAAGGTTACAGATACAGGGAGGGTTGTGGAGCTGGAGGAGGTTACAGATACAGGGAGGGTTGTGGAGCTGGAGGAGATTACAGATACAGGCAGGGTTGTAGGGTGGAGGAGGTTACAGATAGCGGGAGGGCTGTGGGTTTGGAGGAGTTAACAGAGATAGGGAGGGTTGTGATTGAGATGCTGGAGGAGGTTACAGAGATAGGGAGCATTGTGAGGCTGGAGGAGGTTACAGATACAGGGAGGGTTGTGGGTCAGGAGGAGGTTACTGACATAGGGAGGGCTATGGGTTTGGAGGAGGTTACAGATACAGGGAGGGTTGTGATTGAGATGCTGGAGGAGGTTACAGAGATAGGGAGCATTGTGAGGCTGGAGGAGGTTACATATACAGGGAGGGTTGTGGGTCAGGAGGAGGTTACTGACATAGGGAGGGCTATGGGTTTGGAGGAGGTTACAGATACAGGGAGGGTTGTGATTGAGATGCTGGAGGAGGTTACAGAGATAGGGAGTGTTCTGGGGCTGGAGGAGTTTACAGATAGAGGGAGGTGTGGGAGTAGAGAAGGTGACGCATATAGGAAGGGAAAGGCACGAAAATAACTTTTAAAACGGAATGAGTATTTTAAAATCAAGAAGTCACTTGAGTGGGAGCCAAGCACAGGAGTAATATGGAAATGGGTCTTGGTGTAAGTTAAGACACAGGAAGCAGGGGCGAAATTCTCCGTTATCGGCGGAAAGTCCACCGATCGGCGGCAAACAACGGCACAAATCCGACTTGCGTCACGTCGGAAAAATGGGTCCAAAGTCTCCGGCCCAAAATGGGCTAGCAGCGATGTAACGGGATCCGCGCTTGAGCAGTGGTTCACGCCGTGCAGCGTCATACGCGCTGCACGGCGTGACGGCTCATAAGGCCGCACTGCTCCCCCCCACCCGACCGCAACACCCGACTGGATGGCTGGCCGCCGCTCAGCCCTGAGGTTCGAGTCACGGGATGTGGAGGTGCTCCTGGACGCGGTGGAGCAGAGGAGGCACGCCCTGTATCCCGGGCACGGCCGCAGAGTTGCCCCACGCCACAGCCGGCGTCTGTGGAGGGAAGTGGCAGAGGCCGTCACCGCTGCGGCACTGACACGACGGACAGGCACCCAGTGCCACAAGAAGGTGAACGACCTCGTCAGAGCAGGCAGGGTGAGCCTCCCCATATCCCCCCTCCCCCATATCCCCCATATCCCCCCTCCCCCCTCCCCCATATCCCCCTCCCCCATATCCCCCATATCCCCCTCCCCCATATCCCCCCTCCCCCATATCCGCCTCCCCCATATCCCCCCTCCCCCATATCCCCCCTCCCCCATATCCCCCCTCCCCATATCCCCCCTCCCCCATATCCCCCCCTCCCCCATATCCACCCTCCCCATATCCCCCATATCCCCCCTCCCCCATATCCCCCATATCCCCCCTCCCGCATATCCCCCCTCCCCCATATCCCCCATATCCCCCCTCCCCCATATGCCCCATATCTCCCCTCCCCATATCCCGCCTCCCCCATATCCCCCATATCCCCTCCCCATATCCCCCCTCCCCCATATCCCCCATATCCCCCCTCCCCCATATCCCCCCTCCCCCATATCCCCCCTCCCCCATATCCCCCCTCCCCCATATCCCCCCTCCCCCATATCCCCCCTCCCCATATCCCCCCTCCCCCATATCCCCTCTCCCCATATACCCATATCCCCCTCCACCATATCCCCCATATCCCCCCTCCCCCATATCCCCCATATCCCCCCTCCCCCATATCCCTCCTCCCCCATATCCCCCATATCCCCAAGTGAATCCAGCCCTAACCTTAACCTCTGCAATGCACGCGCAACCGATGGCGTGCATTCATATACCTGCCTAACAGTGTTGCCTTTTACCCCTGCCACCCCCCCCCCTCACAGGATAAGCGCGCACACAACAATAGGGAGCATGTGAGGACTGGAGGAGGCCCCGCTGATGAGAGGCCACTGACCGAACACGAGGAAAGGGCCCTGGAACTGGCTGGCGGACCTGACGACCGGGAGGTTGCTGATGCAGAGGTCGGGGGCGTAGTAGCAAGTGAGCCACCGACAGCCCGTCCCCATATCCCCCCTCCCCTATATCCCCCTCCCCCATATCACCTGATCACTGCCTGATGTCTAACCATGCATGCTTCATTGTGTATCGCAGGACCAAACGTCCAGGCACCCATCCCCGCAGATGCAGAGCGCCCGCAGGATGCCCCTCGGAGACCACGGGAGACGGAGAGACCCGGACCCTCCAGCATGCGACGCCCGCAGGATGCCCCTCGGAGGCCACGGGAGACGGAGAGACCCGGACCCTCCAGCATGCGACGCCCGCAGGATGCCCCTCGGAGGCCACGGGAGACGGAGAGACCCGCACCCTCCAGCATGCGACGCCCGCAGGATGCCCCTCGCACACCACGGGAGACGGAGAGACCCGCAGCCTCCAGCATGCGACACCCGCAGGATGCCCCTCGGAGGCCACGGGAGACGGAGAGACCTGGAGCAACAGGGAGACGACACCCCCGTCACGTGCGGGAGCGACCACCAAGCGACGAGGGGGGCAGCCACAGGCCCCCGTCACATCCGAGCCAGGACACCACTACCCAGGACACCACTACCCAGGACACCACTACCCAGGACACCACTACCCAGGACACCACTACCCGGGACACCACTACCCGGGACACCACTACCCGGAACACCACTACCCGGGACAGCACTGCCCAGGAAGACGAAATACCGGACAGTGACTCAGAGTGGATGGGTGGAGACGAACACCCACCCCAAAGTGCCATGGACTCAGATTGGGACGAACAGCACGACACAACGCCACTGCTGTCACCAACACCTCCACCATCGCAGAAACACTCACCTCGGTTGGGCACTTTAGTGATGAGGCGTCTGGTACACTCACTGGTGCGCACAACACAGCCGTCCCGGTACAGCAGGTGGAGGTAGGAGCAGCAGAGGGGCGGGGCGGTCGGAGGGCAGCCCAGCCCAAGCGAACATCTGCCGCCCAGATGGATCCCGGGTTCCTGGAGTTACCACACCCACACATAGATCCGATGCAACCACCCGGAGACGAGCGAAGAGGGTGACGGGCGGCTTGCGGCGGCTGCAGTCGCAGGTGGAGGAGTCCACCCACGTCCAGGAGCTGGGAGTGGTGCCGGTTATGCGTGCCACCCGAGCTGACACCGCACGGGTGGCGTCCGCGGTGGAGGCAATGGGTGCGACGGTGTCAGACATGGGGAACGGTTTGCGAGGCCTGGGGCTTTCCATGCAGGTGGCGTCTGTGGCCCAGGAAATGGCTGCCCTCTCACAGGAGGCCATGAGCCAGTGCCAGCGCCAGATGGCAGAGGCGCTCAACGCCATAGCCCAGTCTCTGCAGGCCATGGCCCAGTCTCTGCAGGCCATCGCTGAGGGCATCGGCGCCAGTGGCCATGTGCGAGCCGGCGTCACAGAGCACTGTCACAGACAGGGTTTGCCAACCCCCTGGGCTCCATGGCTGCAAACCTGCAGACCCCTGTCGATACCAGCATGGGCCTCCAGGACTGGCAGCGCCAGATGTCGGGGGGGCGTCGGATGGCCAGTCCGTTCGCATCCCCTACCCATGTAGAGGCCTGGGGGCCATCGGGCACCCCGAGGGAGGAGGTGGTGTGGTCCGTCCCGGCTCCCCCTGTAGGGGAGGTCCCGGTACACCGCAACACCTCGGACTCCCCCCCTTCCATCCCAGGTGCATCGGGTGGGCAACGGGCAGGACAGGCTGGCAACTCGCCATCCCAGTCGCCCGGGCCGCAGCCTGGCCCATCTAGGCCAGGACGCCCCAGGAAACGGCCGCCAAAGGGATCCAGTGTCAGAGGGCAGGAATCACAGGAGTCCACCTCCAGTTCTGCTGTACCGTCTGGGGAAACACGTAGACGTAGTCAAAGGGCCCGTAAGGCCAAACAATTAGACACTGAGTAAGTTGGCACGGGTGCAGGGCACAGATGAGTTTTAGGGGCTAGGGCACGTGCATGAACTCCTTTGGTTATTAAAGTCAATGTTACACCTACAGAAGCTGCCTTTGTGCTCTGTCCAAAGCGTGCGGGGGTGTCATGTACGTTGAGCGCAAGTGTGTGTGTGAGGGGTGGTCTTACCTCAGCCCCAGGTGAGTCTGCCCCCTTCCCCCTGGGCCGCCATCAACATCCCCCGGGCAGAGGACGGGACCGTGCGCTGCAGTGTCACAGCTGCATGCAGGGATGGTCCGGGTGGATGGTGGTACTGTGGCCATGGGTCAGACATAGTCCAACGATGTAGAGCCAGGAGCTCACCGCAGGGCGGGTTGTCATCATCCTCCATGGCCTGCAATAGACACGCGTCCACCCGCAACTGTGTGAGCCCGGCCCGTTGTGCCGCAGGTGGATCGGCAATGGGGGGGGTGGTGTGCATGCGGGTGGGGTGGGTGGGGTTGGGGAGGGGGTGAGGGTGCTGGGTGGGTGGATGGGTGGGGGGTGTGGGTGGTCGGCTGTTGCCATGGTGTGCGGTCTGTGGCCATACTACCCGATTCCCACGCCCATCTAGTCAGTGAAGCGGGCGTCTATCAGTCTGTCCCGTGCCCGCTGGGCCAGCCGGTAATGGTGGACAGCCACCCGCCTGTGTCTACCCCGTCTGCCCTGACCATTACCACCATCCCCCTCATCTGGGGAGGACTGCGCCTCTTCCTGCTGCTCCTCCACTCCGCCCTCCTCTGCCTGCGGCACATCGCCCCTCTGCTGGGCTATGTTGTGCAGGACGCAGCACACCACAATGATGCGGCCGACCCTATCTGACCGATACTGGAGGGCGCTCCCAGAGAGGTCCAGGCACCTGAAATGCATCTTCAACACGCCAAAGCACCTCTCTATCACTCCCCTTGTCGCTACATGGGCATCATTGTAGCGGTTCTCCGCCTCATTGCGTGGCCACCGTATAGGCGTCATCAGCCACGATCGCAATGGGTAGCCCCTGTCGCCCAGCAACCAACCCCTCAGCCGGGGATGGCGTCCCTCGTACATGCCGGGGATGGATGACCGCGACAACACGTATGAGTCGTGTACACTGCCTGGGTAACAGGCGCAGACGTGCAGGATCATCATGCGGTGGTCGCAGACCACCTGTATGTTCATCGAATAGGTCCCCTTCCTATTGGTGAACACGGCCCTGTTATCTGCAGGTGGCCGCACGGCGATGTGCATCCCATCGATCGCGCCCTGGACCATGGGGAATCCGGCCACGGCAGAGAAGCCCACGGCCCGGGCATCTTGGCTGGCCCGGTCCACGTGGAAGCGGATGTAGCGGTGCGCCATGGCATATAGGGCATCTGTCACTGCCCGGATGCACCGATGCACAGATGTCTGCGATATGCCGGACAGGTCCCCACTCGGTGCCTGGAATGACCCCGTTGCATAAAAGTTCAGGGCCACCGTAACCTTGACGGACACGGGGAGAGGGTGTCCCCCGCCAGTGCCACGCGGTGACAGGTGTGCCAGCAGGTGGCAGATGTGTGCCACGGTTTCCCGCCTCATCCGGAGTCTCCTCCTGCATTCCCGGTCCATGAGGTCCTGGTATGACTGCCGGGGCCGGTACACACGGGGTGCCCTCGGGTGCCTCCGTTGCCGTGGGGCTGCGACGTCCTCCTCCCCCTCCTCGTCCTGTCGGTCAGGTGTCCCTCCAGCCTGGTCGGCTGCCGCCTGTCCCTCTGCAGCAGCCTGCGCCGCCTCTCTGGCACGCTCCTCCTCATCCAGGGCAACATAGACATGAGCGGCTGCCGCCACGGCGGCCAACATCGCTGGATGATCGGAAAACATGACGGCCTGGTGGGGGGGAGGGGAACGACGACATGTTATATTTGCCCATATCCCCTCCTCCCCCCAGCCAGGTGGCATGGACCGCATGGGTCCAACTGTTGGAGGCTGGCACCTGGCCAGGTGGACCAACTCACTTGCCCTCGCATCCCCCTCCCCGGCATGGACCCCCCATCCCCCTCCCCGGCACGGACCCCCCATCACCCTCCCCGGCACGGACCCCCCATCCCCCTCCCCGGCACGGACCCCCCATCCCCCTCCTTGGCACGGACCCCCCCAACCTCCACGCCGGCACGGACCCCCCCCATCCCCCTCCCCGGCACGGACCCCCCCCCCCCATCACCCTCCCCGGCACGGACCCCCCCCATCCCCCTCCCCGGCATGGACCCCCCCATCCCCCTCCCCGGCACGGACACCCCCCCCCAACCTCCACCCCGGTACGGACCCCCCATCCCCCTCCCCGGCACGGACCCCCCATCCCCCTCCCCGGCACGGACCCCCCCCAACCTCCACCCCGGCACGGACCCCCCCCCAACCTCCACCCCGGCACGGACCCCCCCCAACCTCCACCCCGGCACGGACCCCCCCATCCCCCTCCCCGGCACGGACCCCCCCCAACCTCCACCCCGGCACGGACCCCCCCCCACAACCTCCACCCCGGCACGGACCCCCCATCCCCCTCCCCGGCACGGACCCCCCCCCAAATCCACCCCGGCACGGACCCCCCCCAACCTCAACCCCGGCACGGACCCCCCCCAACCTCCACCCCGGCATGGACCCCCGCATCCCCCTCCCCGGCACGGACCCCCCCCCCAACCTCCACCCCGGCACGGAGCCCCCCCCAACCTCCACCCTGGCACGGACCCCCCATCCCCCTCCCCGGCATGGACCCCCCCCAACCTCCACCCCCGGCACGGACCCTCCCCCCCCAACCTCCACCCCGGCACGGACCCCCCATCCCCCTCCCCGGCACGGACCCCCCCCCCCCCAACCTCCACCCCGGCACGGACCCCCCCAACCTCCACCCCGGCACGGACCCCCCCCCATCGTCCTCCCCGGCACGGACCCCCTCCCGGCACTCCCCCGGATCCCAGCCTATTCTAACCACCCCCCCCCCCCCCCCGCCGCACACACACACACACAAGCCGAGACACACCTCTCCTCACGCATTCAGACTGCGGCCACGCCATCGCCTGCCCAGAGCCAACCCCCCAGGCCGTCACTCACCTCCATGCTGGTCGGCGTGACCCTGGAGCACCGGGTCACGCCGATGAAAAGGAGGTTTGATTCACGTCGACGTGAACGGTCATCACGTCGACGGGACTTCGGCCCATCCGGAAGGGAGAATATCGGCAGGCCGAAAATCGGCTGCCTTGCGCAGACCCGTGACATTCTCCGACGGCAGCGGCGACATTAACGCCTCGCCGACTTTTCTCCCTTCGGAGACTTCGGCAACCGGCGGGGGCGGGATTCACGGCGGCCAACGGCCATTCTCCGACCCTCTGGGGGGTCGGAGAATGACGCCCCAGAGCCTTGGGTCATCTCAAATGTATTTGGGTAGAATGTGGGAGACCAGCCTTGAAATGGAAATAGTCGAGTCAAGCGGTATCAATGGTCAAATTGAGGGTTATAGCAGCAGCTCACTGTTGTTCCTTTTCATTCTGATAGATGCTCAATTCCATCCAAGACTAAGAGTGCCATTCCCCAGCCTTGTTGCATTCTCTCTTGAGCGAAATGAGGCCAGTGAATAGTGGGAAAGGCCGAAAGCGAGAACCGTGCAAGGCGCCAAAAAGTTTGCGATGCAACCAGCCTGTTGCCGAACGCGAACTCGGGATCTTGACGTAGCGTGGCAAGAAACCAATTTCACCACTTAAGCTCTATTTCCATACCATTAACAGGAAGCACCCCACATCCAACGGTCTCCCCAGCAAGTGCTCACACTGGTGCCGATTAGTACTCCTTTTGAAGAACATTAACCTGGAGGAAGGGCTTCTGCAGGGAGTTGTGGAGATGAGTCACCAACTTTGCTCACAGGCAAAGAGTCTGGGGGACGCTCCGCTTGCCAACCCAGTGCTCGGTGGGAGTGGGAGACGCTCGGCTTGGGGGAGGAGAACCCCGGCTGGGGGTGGGCTGCTATGGGAGGGTGAAGGGGGAGACGCTGGGGGGGCAACCGCACGTGGCACCAACATGCCAACCCCTGGATCATGTGCATTAGGATTGGATTTTGTTTATTGTCACGTGTACCGAGGTACAGTGAAAAGTAATTTTCTGTGAGCAGCTCAACAGATCATTAAGTACATGAAAAGAAACGAAAATAAAAGAAAATACATAATAGGGCAACACAAGGTACACAATGTAACTACATAACACCGGCATCAGGTGAGGCATACAGGGGTATAGTGTTAATGAGGTCAGTCCATTAGAGTTCCGGGGGCAACCCTTGTCCCTGCCCATCTGCCCCACTGACCACCCATAACCCCCACCGACTGCTGAGGCCTCTGACCGAGCAGCTGAAGGTTATTGCTAACAGGGAATTGGCAATTGTGATTAAGTAAGAGCATCAGATAATCCAAGTGGACTCACGTGGGTGAGTGGGCCATGTAGCATGTGGAAATCATTGCCTGGTATCCTAATCACACCTTGATGCATATACACTGTGCCTGAAGACAGCGGGAGGCAGCCAATATCAGAGCACCCAGGGTCTATGTCAAATCACTCCCGGGTGATGGGACTGTGTCAGCACTGTCAGCGGGTCACTGTCGAGGGCAGAGGGGTGATGATAACCCGCAGAGAGCTGAGCACTGGTGCTCCTCAATCAATGCCATAGTCTGACCTCTGCCTGTCTGCTGAGTGCTCGCTCACACCCATCACCTGCACGCAGTGTGCCTGGGGAGGGAGGGGGAGATGTCTGGAGAGATGGGAAAGGGTTTGGGATGTCGCCCCGCAATGCGGAAGAAAATGACAGAGGCTTCATAAGGTTGTGCTCAAGGGTGTTTAATGTAATAATAATAATCTTTATTGTCACAAGTAGGCTTGCATTAACTCTGCAATGAAGTTACTGTGAAAAGCCCCTAGTCGCCACATTCAGCCGCCTGTTTGGGTACACTGAGGGAGAATTCAGAATGTCCAATTCGCCTAACAGCACGTCTTTCGGGACTTGTGGGAGGAAACCGGAGCACCCGGAGGAAACCCACACAGACACGGGGAGAACGTGCAGACTCCGCACAGACAGTGACCCAAGCCGGGAATCGAACCTGGGACCCTGGAGCTGTGAAGCAACAGTGCTACCCGCTGTGCTGCCATGCTGTTAAACAATTCCCCACTCTCCCGATAGTGCCACTCTCCCCCCCCCCCCCCCAACGCCCCCACCTCCCTCACTCTCACCCTCTACCTCCCCCCCCCCCCTCCCCCAGTGCCCTCAGTGATCCTGGATGTGCTTGGCCTTCCTAGCCCTACCGTTAAGTCTAGGTGTGTCCCCAGGATGTACATCTGAGGTGGAGGCAGCCAACTGCTTATCTCGCCCCATGAACTTCGATGCCCTTGGCAGGAGTTCTCTGTGGGCTCTGGGGCTGGAGGGCCCTGCCGCACTTGCCAGCGGCACATGCACAGCCATGCCGCACTGTCCCGTGTGCTGACTGTGAGATGCGGCCTCACCAGAGGGGTGGAACTTGGGGAGCTGGTGGCTACCGTCGCCACTCCAAGGGGTGGGTCTGGGTTGGTACCCAGCGCCCCCTCCTCCTGGTCGGTGCCTAGAGGGTCCTGGGGTTCACCTTGGGGTGGAGGGGCAGCTAGTTTGAGCCCCAGCTGCTCCTCCGTTATCTGGATCTGCCAGCCCTGGCAGCTCCCCAATGCCTGCACCATCTTGCCGATGCCTTCAGCGATGCTTCTCAGTGACTGGGCTATCCTCTGCAGCAATCTGAGATGTTCAGTCATGGCCGTCACTGACTGCGTGATGCTTTGGACACCCTCACTCGTCTTGACCCATGTTCTCCACCGCGGTCGCAACCTAGATGTGTTGGCCTCAGTGCCACGCATTGCCAGTGACATCTCCAACATGCTTAGTCTGTGGGACTCCTCCAAACAGCTATAGACCTACCGGAGTGTTGCTGACATCTTCCCCTGAATGTCCCAGCTGCACCCTAACGTCTCCATCAGCTCCGGGTAATCCTGTACCAGAGGCTTAGTATCAGTCTGGGACCCAGCTGGGTCCTGGGATCCAGCAGCCCTCCAACTGCTGTCTCGCCTGGGGCTACTTGCCTCCACCTGATGTGCATCAGCAGCTGCATGGTGCTCATCAGATTGCGACCCAGAAGGTTGAAGATGAACGTTTCCCACCTAGGTGCGCGTACCTGTGCTAGTGGAGGGTGGGGATGTCAGCTGCAACAGCTCGATCCTGGTCACACTCCTGGAGCTTATAGCCACTGCCACCTGGTCCTAGGCAGCACTGACTGCCCTGTGGCTGACCCTCCGGGACCCTCGGGGGGTTAGGGCATCTCTCCTGGCCTCCACTGTGTCTAGGAGCTCCCCAGGTTTGCATCCCCGAATCTTGGGGCGGTCTCCTCGACGCCATTGTCACGAGCTGACTATGTTTGGCTGAGCAAGTGCTGCTCAATCTTGTTAGTAGGGGGCTGTCGAGATTGGTGCCAGCGAATCGGCTGGTGAGCCTTCATTTGCGGCAAGTAGCCATGGGGCCTCGTTAAGTGGACCAATTAACATTGAATAACATTGCCGGCCTCGCTTGGCCGAGTGATGGAAAGCTCGTGGCAGTTCCCGCTCACTACCACACTTTAAAATGTTTCCAGAGAATCGCGCCCTTAATCCTTGATTTGATATACTGGCAACTTCTTCTCTCTGATCACAATCCCGAAAAGAACACAAGGACGGCTAATTGAGTCATAGGCAATTTCTCAATCTTCTTTCTCTTTCTGTCTTCCTCACCATATTTCCTGTCAGTCCATTCCCTTTTTTCTGTGTTTGATGAATAATACCAGCATCAATTACTGCAAGCATTCTTCTCCTATTCCTACTAGGCTTCAGAAACACTGGTCTCCATATTTGTGGGTAGGGTGTGTGAGGCACGATCAATTGGACAGAGACGATAGTTGAACCCAACTGAGGTTTTATTGCTATCAGATGTGTGGCCTCCCACAGCAGCTGGCGAAATGGCTGCTGGCTGGAGGCCACACATATTTATACAGGCAGGGACTATCGGCGAACCTGTAGTACAGGTCACCTAATACAGGTGCAACAGTGGTTTACCACATTCACCCCCTGTTAAAAATTGAGTCCGGCGGGGGTGGTGGATAACTATATACACCAATGAGTTAATATTTACAAGATTTAAGAAAGCAAATATCCTTTGATGTCCGGTGGGCCGGTCAGAGGTTTAGCCAGTCCGGGGTCTTGATGTTCCTCTGGGAGCGACGCAGTGGTGTCGGCGATGTTGGTGCTGATCTGGTCCATGGTGACTCTGGGAGTGTGCCGAAATCCTCTTCATCGTCGGACGTGGGCAGGGGGGGGATGGATGGTCCTGGGGGAAGTGCTGTTGGGAGCGACAGGAGAGGGGAGGGTGGCGCCAGGGGTGGAAGCTGCTGGTGCCAGGTCCCTGAGGGAGACAGTATCCTGGCGGCCATCGGGGAACGCCACGTAGGCGTACTGGGGGTATGCATGGAGCAAGTGCACCCTCTCCACCAATGGAGTCAGACGTGCTTACGGAGAAGCACGGTTCCCGGAGCTGCAAGCCAAGTCGGGTGCGACACCCCGGATGTGGACTTCCTGGGTGTCATGATATTCAAACACACACATCATGATAGACACACCAACAGACAAATCAGAACACACAACACCACAACCAATGACAGAAAGATATAAAAGCACAGACACGACCCCCGGTGGTCAGTATTAGCTGCAGAGGAGAACCAGGACACATCTGTTACCAAACACACTCAGGGAGACAGCACGTGCAGAGTATCCAGAACGAACTGTATTATAAGAGTTATAATAAAATAGAGTTGTACCACATACAACTGTGTTGGCTCATCTGTGCACCAGAGCACCCAACACCACATGGTACAGGAGTGGATCGATACCTGCCGGCATACCTCAGTGTACACAGACAACCAGCAGTGCCCAGGCATGATGTACGAGCTCCCGGTTCCGCAGGCGCTCCAGTGCTACGGCGACCTCCGCGAAAACTGGCGGCGATTCCGGCAAATGTTCGAATTGTTCCTGGTGGCAGCTGAACTCCAAGACCTGGATGATAGCGAAAAAATTGAATTTCTCCTCACCATCGCCGGTGCAAGGGCAAGAGAAATATTCACAAGGTTCAGGTTCTTCAGGAGGCAGCAAAGGTACGATTACCAGGCAGTCCTGGACAAATTCTCCAAGTACTGTGAAGAAAACGCAATCCAATCGGCACATAAAGGTAAGAAAAGCTGCAGTACTCACCTCGTGGCTGGGATCCCGGAGCCCGAATTCCCAGAAGCCAAAATCCCGGGCCTGAGAGAAGGCTGGGTCGAGGTCGGCGGCCATCTTGCTAAAGGTATAACGCTAGCACAGTTGCGCGAGCAGTGCGCAGAACCGGAAGTTTCGTTTGCGCATGCGCGAGATGCTGCGCATGCGCAGTCAAGAAAACGGCCATCGGTAAAGGAACAGCGATCTGAGCATGCGCAGTCGCTTCCTACGTGCTACATACCGAGCGTCAGGATGTCAGAGGCCCCAGACTGCACCAATTTAAAAGGGAAATGTCCCAAATCCAATTTAAAAGGGAAACGTCCCAAATCAAAAAAACAAAAATCTGTTAAAGCTGTAAAACAACCTTCCCTCACCTGGAATGACAGCACAGTGCCGCAAATTGACCCAGGAGATGAATTTGACCTCCGAAGAACCCTCCGACAAGCAGTTACCTACGCACAAGCCGATGATTCCGACCTTGAATACTTCGATGACGATCTTTACAGTGTTTCCAGACCTCGCGAGCCCAATGATAGCTCCGTGGTCCTATATGACTATGACTCGGACGAACCTTTCGTGTTGCACATTGGCGGCCCCCACATTGAATCCGACGCAGATGCGGATTCATTTTTCGGATTTGAGGATCTTCAATTCAGCAGATATGACGTTCCAACTTATCAGTACCGGATGATGCTGCAGCCTGACATTAACAGACAGGGAGCGGTGCAAGCACACGGAGAGTGCCCTGCTGCCACACAGAGCGTGGTCCACGTCCCGCTCAACGTTCCCGACTCTATGAAAGAAGACATGCAAGACTCCAGAGTGCAGTCCTCGCATGAACCAGAAGTGACTCCAGTGTCACAAGCTTCCACAGCAAGCCTGTGGACAGACTCCACAATTGCAGAAATGCAAGACTCCAGAGCGCAGTCCTTGCACGGACAAGAAGTGACTCCAGTGTCACAAGCCTCCACAGAGAGCTCGTGGACAGCCTCCACGGTAGAAGCAACGCAAGACTCCAGAGCGCAGTCCTTGCACGAACAAGAAGTGACTCCAGTGTCACAAGCCTCCACAGAGAGCTCGTGGACAGCCTCCACGATAGAAGCAACGCAAGACTCCAGAGCGCAGTCCTTGCACGAACAAGAAGTGACTCCAGTGTCACAAGCCTCCACAGAGAGCTCGTGGACGGACTCCACGATGGAAGGAACGCAAGACTCCAGAGCGCAGTCCTTGCAGGAACAAGACCATGAGGGTCTAGCAACCTCTCCTGACCAACCAGCGGCAGACGATGCAAGTCTGCCATGCTCACGTGAACAGCAAGAAGGCTATAACAGCCTACCATGCTCCACTACACAGCAGCATGAACATGACGGTCTCTCATGCTACAATGAAGGGCACAGCGCTGAAGACTGTTCAAGCCCAACTGAAGACAAGCCAAAGGAATCGCCTCGTCCAAGCCCGAAGAAAAAAGGTTTATGCGCTGACCTTCAGGATCATTATAGCCGAACAGAGATTAATAATGCTGCACGGCCACAGAAGGATGCTGAGGATTTGCTAACGAAATTAATTGAATGTTTAACTTGCAAGGAGCAGACTGAGAATTGCCAGTGTTTTAGTAAGGATCAAAAAAATGGACAAGACATTGATCCTCAGGTAATGGAAATAACACAACCTGAATCATATCTACAGCAGGGACAAATGTCTCCCTTCAACACAACACCGCAAAATCCCAACTTCGGAGACCAGCAGTTAGTCAGTAATGACTCTTCAAACCTTGAGGGGAACATTAATTGCATTGAACCTATACACGCTCCACTGATTATTGAGCAGAACATTGGAGCAAGAATCCTGAGGACACCGACATCGAGTAGCCAGATAACGAATTTAAAACCCACAGCAGTTTCAAGTGAACCAAGTGTGCTTTCCACTAATGGTGAAGATGCAGATAAGGTCGACCCGATTATCCATTGTACCACACTAACCCCAGTGATTAAGCAGTTATGTATGGGGAGTATAATGTGGGCAATTGAGAACAGTAAAAGAGAGACTGTGACCATGCCAGTCCCAGCAAAATCAGACCCAGAGACCATGAAGGCATGTACATTAGACAAAGATACATATGAGGCAGCTGAGAAGAAAAGTGAAACGGAATGTTCTTTGGAAAATAGTACAATGTCGATAGAAACATTGGATCCTATATTCGAGACCATACCTATGGGAGAATTTGGGGGTAATAAACAAGGTTCTGCAATGTCTGGGGGAAGATTTAAAATTCCAAAGAAGAAAAGCCCAAATGAAGGATAACGGCAAGACAATGACAGTCCACCGACATGGTGTGCACCACCAGATGAAAACTCTGACAATTTACCCAACCCTAGTGAACAGCAAGCTGCTAATGAGGATCTATCCACGGGATGTGAGACGAGTGACGACAGCATCCCACTTCCCATGCAAAAGGTGCAAGGTGACAGACCTCGCCTAGTGCGTACCGAGGCACTCGACGATCACGGTGGGACCACTGACGACTGCGGTGGCAGCGCACCGCTTCCACCCTCGATGGCTCGACCCTCTCCACTGGTTGGTGCATTCCTGCATGTTCCGACTCCAGAAGTGCAGCTTCAGGGAATCTCGGCTGCCTCCAGTGAACCTGTTGGGACTCCGGACGGGGGGCATCGACGGAAGGCAGACCGGACTCCAGATGGGGAGCAGCCAAGCGCCGACTCTGATTCGCGCACGCCAGACCTTGCTCCGGACGGGCGGTGTCGCGGCCTCGGTGATGGCACGCTCAGGGTGACGGCGGATGCCACGGCGACAGGGAATGGATCGCGTGGCAGTCCCACTGGGTCGGCAGTGGCAACCAGCACCGGCGGTCCAAGATGGACACACCAATTCGCGCCATCGCCAGACGTTGATGCGAGCAACAATTCTCTCTCCAAGGCGACATGTTTCGACGTTTCTCTGCGGAGTCGCCCTTCCGGCACAGCAGGTGGCCGGAACCAGCGTACACGGTCTCGGCCAACTTCCACATCTGGCACAGTCATCGCCTTGCATGATATTAGTGATGGTGCCACTTCGATGGCAACGACCCATCGGCTACAAGATGCCGTCCACCACAAACATAAAAAGAAAAAGACTCCACCTTGTTCCTGGCATGCAGGGCGGATGGATTGGTGCGTAGGCGCAATCAGCGAGCTTTGCGCCGACTTCCACGCTCGCAACTGAACCGTACGCACACGCCGGATCCTCCACTGGTTCCCAAGGATGACTTCGTGGAGATGCCATGGATCATGCCCCTTCCATCGCCACCAGAACCAAACCACAGCCAAGGCACCACTAACAAAGATGTTGAATGTTATATTTGCACGAATGAAAAAAACCAAGCACTGCACGAAGTACAACAAATGGTAGAGTAGAGACTTCGGCAACAGCATCACCTCCAACAGTCCAAGGTGAACCAGTGTGACCCCAAATCTCCACAGCTGAACCGGCTTGAGGACCAGCCCATTCTTGAGGCGGTCACCCATTAGACTGGACTTATAACGCTGTTCATATGTTCAAAAAGTCAAACACTTCTGTATTATAACCTGTTGTTGTTTATTGTTCCAGATATCGTCTGACCAGACCAATGTTCAAGTTTTTTTTTTTTCTCTCGCATCCAAGTTTTGTTATGGTACAACCTTGTTAGTGTGACGCACCCGACATCGCCCCATGTAAATAGTTACGTCATATACACACGCTGTACATAACACACACACACACTCTTCGATGCACTCACGACACAATTATATTTATAACCACGTAGGCACATATCTTTGTAAAAAGGGGGGATGTCATGATATTCAAACACACACATCATGATAGACACACCAACAGACAAATCAGAACACACAACACCACAACCAATGACAGAAAGATATAAAAGCACAGACACGACCCCCGGTGGTCAGTATTAGCTGCAGAGGAGAACCAGGACACATCTGTTACCAAACACACTCAGGGAGACAGCACGTGCAGAGTATCCAGAATGAACTGTATTATAAGAGTTATAATAAAATAGAGTTGTACCACATACAACTGTGTTGGCTCATCTGTGCACCAGAGCACCCAACACCACACTGGGGAAGGCAAAAAGACGTTCATGGGGTGTATTGTTCGTGGCAGTGCAGAGTAATAAGCGAATGGAGTGGAGTGCATCAGGGAGGACCTCCTGCCAGCAGAAAACCGGGAGGTTTCTGGGCCGTAGGGCCAGCTGGACGACCCTCCATACCGTCACATTCTCCCTTTCTACCTGTCCATTTCCCCGGGGGTTATAGCTTGTCGTTCTGCTGGAAGCGATACCCCTGCTGAGCAGGAACTGACGCAGCTCATCACTCATGAATGAGGATCCCCTGTCACTGTGGATGTAGGCGGGGAAACCGAACAAAATGAAGATTGTGTTGAGGGCTTTAATGATGGTGGCAGACGTCATGTCGGAGCATGAATTGGCAAAGGGGAATCTGGCGTTTTCGTCGATCACACTGAGAAAATGTGTGTGACAGTCGGTGGAGGGGAGGGGATCTTTGAAGTCCACGCTGAGGCCTTCACCAGGCACGCGCGGTCCGGCCGGTAGAAGTGCGGCTTGCACTCCGCACAGACCTGGCAGTCCCTGGTGATTGTCCTTACTTCCTTGATGGAGTAGGGCAGATTTTGTGCCTTAACGAAGTGGTACAACCGTATGACTCCTGGGTGACAAAGGCTGTCATGCAGGGCCCGGAGTCGGTCTACCTGTGCGCTGGCACATGTACCTCGTGATAGGGCATCTGGAGGTTCGTTGAGTTTGCCGGGGCGATACATAATCTCGTAATTATAGATGGAGAGCTCGATTCTCCACCGCAAGATTTTATCATTTTTGATCTTGCCCCGCTGTGTGTTGTTGAACATGAAGGCTACCGACCGTTGGTCAGTGAGGAGAGTAAATCTCCTGCCAGCCAGGTAATGCCTCCAATGCCGCACAGCTTCAACGATAGCTTGGGCCTCCTTTTTGATGGATGAGTGCCGAATGTCTGAGGCATGAAGGGGGTGGGAAAAGAATGCCACGGGTCTGCCTGCCTGATTGAGGGTGGCGGCAAAGACTACGTCTGTGCGTCGCTTTCTACTTGGAAGGGCAGTGTCTCATCCATAGCGTGCATTGTGGCCTTGGCAATATCAGCTCTGATCCGGGCGAAGGCCTGTTCGGCCTCGGCCGTCAGGGGAAACTGGGTGGATTGTATGAGTGGGCGGGCCTTGTCCGCATAGTTTGGGACCCACTGAGCGTTGTACGAAAAGAACCCCAGGCAGCGTTTGAGGGCCTTGGGGCAGTGGGGGAGGGGGAGCTCCATGAGGGGGCGCATGCGGTCGGGATCGGGCCCCAGAACTCCGTTCTGGACCACATAGCTGAGGATGGCTAAACGATTCGTGCTGAACACGCACTTCTCCTTGTTGTAAGTGAGGTTTAGGAGAGTAGCGGTGTGGAGGAAATTATCGAGGTTGGCGTCATGGTCCTGCTGATCATGGCCGCAGATGGTGACGTTGTCTAGGTACGGAAAGGTGGCCCGCAAACCGTACTGGTCGACCATTCGGTCCATCTCCTTTGGAAGACCGAGACCCTGTTTGTGACGCCGAAGGGGATCCTAAGGAAGTGGTATAGGCGGCCGACTGCCTCGAAGGTGGTGTATGAATGGTCCGATTTACGAATGGGGAGCTGGTGGTCGGTGGATTTCAGGTCTACCGTTGAGGAAACCTGGTACTGTGCAATCTGGTTAACCATGTCAGATATGCGTGGGAGGGGTACGTGTCGAGCTGCCTGTACCAATTGATGGTCTGGCTGTAGTCCACAACCATTCGGTGTTTCTCCCTAGTTTGAACTACTACCACTTGAGCTCTCCAGGGGCTGTTGCTGGCCTCGATGATGCCTTCCCGAAGCAGCCGCTGGACTTTGGACCTGATGAAGGTCTTGTCCTAGGTGCTGTACCGTCTGCTCCTGGTGGTGACTGGTTTGCAATCTGGAGTTCGATTGGCAAAGAGGGAAGGTGGGTCGACCTTTAGGGTCGCGAGGCCGCACACAGTCAGGGGTGGTAAGGGCCCGCCGAATTTCAGAGTTAGGCTCTGGAGGTTGCACTGGAAGTCCAGGCCGAGGATTAGTGCAGCGCAGAGGTTTGGGAGGACATAGAGGCAGAAGCCGCTGAATTCAACGCCCTGGACCGTGAGCGTGACCGTACAGTAACCCGGATCGCTGCGCAATGGGATCCGGTGGCCAGGGAGAATTTTTGGTTTGCGGGATGTATTGTGAGGGAGCAGCGCCTTACCGTATCCGGGTGTATGAAGCTTTCGGTGCTCCCGGAGTCCAGCAGGCAGGAGGTTACATGTCCGTCAACTTTCACGCTGCTGGATGCGTTGGTCAGGTTATGCAGACGAGACTGGTCGATTGACATGGCGGCGAGTCTTGGTTGGTCGTCGGGTAATGGGGCGGCTGGTGAGCCCGGGTCCGGGAACGCTGGTGGTGCCCATGTGCTGAGGGGTAGACAAGGTGGCGGCGCCCGAAGATCTTGAGGTTTACAAAATGGCGGCGCCTATGGAATGCACGTTGCGGTGGTGGAACAAGATGGCGGCGCCCATGGAACGCATGTGTTGCGCGGAGGGGAAGATGGCGGCACCCACTGGCCGCATGTGGTCTGAGGGGGGGGGATGGCGGTGCACATTGTCCGTGACCGAGGGGGATGGGGGCGATAGCGGCTACTGAGCGGGCCTGGCACACCGCGGCGAAGTGGCCCTTCTTCCCCTGCAGGCTTTACAAAGGGCAGCACGGGCCGGGCAGCGTTGGTGGGGGTGCTTCTGTTGCCTGCAAAAATTGCATCAGGGCGCCCTGGATTCGCTGGCTGGCATGCAGCGCAGGCTTATTGGGTGGGCAGCGTCCCCGCTGGGGCGGCTGTCTGTAAGCGTAGGAGGGTTGGGCCGCGCAGCTGGGGGTGTAGGACTGGACGTTGCGTAGGGCGACCGTCATGGAGAGTGCTAGCGTTTTAGTCTCTGCGAGCTCGCGCTTTAGGAGTCTTCTAGGACCCTTCTAGGAGACACTGGCGTATGAGATCTGACCCGATTCCAGTCACAAAAGCGTCCCACGTGAGGAGGTCTGAGTGTTCTGTGGCTGTAATGACCTGACAGTCACAGTCCCGGACTAGTGTGATTAGGGCCCGCCAGAAATTTTCTATGGACTCACCAGGGAGTTGGGAGTGTGTGCGAGTGCGTGCCTGGCGAAGAGCGTGTTTGGTTTCTGTGCGTAGTTGTCCTTGAGTAGAGTCATGGCTTCGGTATAGTTTGGCGCGTCCTGGATTAACGGAAAGACTTTGGTGCTCAACCTGGAATATAAAATCTGAATCTTCTGAGCCTCCGGAACAGGGGTTGGTGCCGCGTTGATATATGCTTCGAAGCAAGCTAGCCAGTGCCGGAAGTCCTTTCTGGCATCACTTGAGTGAGGATCCAGCTGCAGGCGATCCGGTTTGATACGGAGGTTCATCCTTAGGAGTTGATAGCAATAAATTGAGGCACGATCAATTGGACAAAGACGATAGTTGAATCCAACTGAGGCTTTATTGCTATCAGATGTGTGGCCTCCCACAGCAGCTGGCGAAATGGCTGCTGGCTGGAGGACACGCATATTTATACCCCACCTCCTGGGCGGAGCCAGCAGGCAGGGACTACCAGCGAACCTGTAGTACAGGTCCTACCGTACATCACCTAATACAGGTGCAACAGTGGTTTACCACATTGCGGGGAAGGGTTTTGCATTTGAGAAACCTGGAAGAATGAGTTTCCCACTGGATTTGGCAGCAAGACCTGATTTAGCCGCGCCAGATAGGGGAGGGGAACAATTGGAAATGGCAGTGGTGTGAGGTGGGGAATGTTGCAGGAAGATTGGCGGCTGTGGGAGGCAATGTTCGATTAAAAAGACTGATGGAGTAACAGAACTGAATCTGGAGAAATGGAGGAGGAGTATCGGCATGGTTGTGGGTGATCAGAAAGGCTGGGAAAAAATGGAAGACTGCAAGGAGGAATAAGGCTGGGGAGATCAGAAGGGTCGGGGGAGATTGTTAAGGTCTGGCAGAGGATTGGTGAATCGGGACACCAGAGGAGGGAGAGAGTGGATCATAAAGAAGGTCGGAAGCAATGTGTAGACAAAAAGTTGCAGGTGGATGGAAAATGTTGACTTGGGGAGGGGCAACATGGCCATGGTTGAGTGAAATGAAATGAAATGAAAGCGGCTGATCACCACAGTGGTTGCAAGTAAGCTTATGCATCCTGAGGGGAAGCACTTCTGTTCCTTCTGGCCCAGAAGCAGTGTTGTAAAGGCACATATTCAAGAATTCATCAGTCTTTGTCTCCCTTTAGCTGTCGGGTTTTGCAAGGTCCAGGAAACCCAGCTGGACAAGGTTCAACCTGAAATAGAGAGGAACATTTGAGGTACATGTTGTGTATGTATAGTGTTTCTAATGTTTCCTCATAAACAGCCTTGTAGCTGACCAGAGGCACTTTAAGAGTATGATTGCGTGACATCGCCTTTTGCACAGGCAAACGGGCAGTCTAACATCACAGCCAGTGGTGTTAACATTTTCTATATGGAGCTCCGCGATTTGGTTAAACCTCCAAGGCCTGCAGACTCAATCTTGAATCCAACACATAAAAAGTAGCGACAAAGTAGTCGAACAGCGTTTGTAGGCACCCTAAGAAATAAGAAATAATTGAAATTGCCGCTACATGAAAGCTGGCCATGGGACGGGGGCGGGGGGGGGGGGGGGTGGGGGGGCCGTAACAACTGTTACAGCCACCGGAGGAACCGAGAAATCTGAAGGGAATGACTTTGGAGTGAAGCCCACCACGTGCTCCACCCAAAACAAACTCAGTAGCCATGGGAAGCAAGTACCCGCCAACAAGACATTTAGAGCTCGGGGTGTTGCAAAACACAAAGGGAAACAGGCTGAGCTCAGGTTGTACCTTGTTTTGGGGAGAAAGGAAGTAAGGTAGTGCTATATATTTGTGGCACATTGTGCACTCGCGGGTCCTTTCATAGATGGTGTGCATTTTTGGCTCCGTGGGACCATTTGATGAGAATACAGATGGAGCTTATATACAGAACGATTCAACTATTTTGTTCAAGCTACTGAGGTAACAACAGATATAAAAGTCCCAACATTCCTGAGCATAATGGTTGCGGAGGGTGGGGTGGGGTGGGGGGGGGATAACATTTAATCTCCTCAGGAGTCTGGTACAGCCGAAAAAGCCAGGCACAAAAGCTTACAAAGAAATTGTGGGAATTTTGCATGGCTACTGTTAATCAAAACCATTAGTCATCGCAGAAAGGTTTAGGTTTCATAAGTGCAATCAAGAAGAAGGTGAATAGATTACACAGTTTGTAGCTACCCTGAAAGAATTGGCTAAACACTATGAATTCGAGTATATGTTAAACGATATGATTAGAGACAGATTAGTATGTGGTTTAAGGAGCTAAGCTATTCAAAAGTAGTTGTTAACCAAAAGCAACCTGACTTTAAAGAAAGCTTTGGAAGTTGCTGTATCCATGGATTTAGAAGTCAAAGAAGCTCAACAGTTGAGAGTTCAAGCAGAAGACTTTACAATACGTCAGCTGAAATTCAAATGTAAACACAGATTTTCACTGAATAGAATAGAATCCCAACAGTGCAGAAAGTGGCCATTCGGCCATTCGAGTATGCGCCGGCCCTCTGAAAGAATACCCTACCTAGGGTCAGGCTCCATCCTGTCCCCATGGCCCAGTAACCCAATTTGGACACTAGGGGTCAATTTAACAAGGCCAATCCACCTAACCTGCACATCTTTGGACTGAGGGAGGAAACCGGAGCATCCGGAGGAAACCCATGCAGATACGGGGAGAATGTGCAAGCTCCACACAGTCACCCGAGGCCGGAATTGAACCCAGGTCCTTGGCGCAGTGAGGCAGCAGTGCTATCCACTGTACCACCATGCTGCCCCTTGCCGCCCACATTTTCTGAATGTTCTGACACATTTTGATCCAAACTTAACCCTACAACTGGCATGTGAAACATCACCTTAAGGGGTTGGGGATCTGGGGCGAGATTCTCCGACCCCCCGCCGGGTCGGAGAATCGCCGGGGGCTGGCGTGAATCCCGCCCCCGTCGGTTGCCGAAGTCTCCGGCACCGGATATTCGTCGGGGGCGGGAATCGCGCCGCGCCGGTTGGCGGGCCCCCCCGCGCGATTCTCCGGCCCGGATGGGCCGAAGTCCCGCCGCTAAAATGCCTGTCCCACCGGCGTAAATTAAACCACCTACCTTACCGGCGGGACAAGGCGGCGCGGGCGGGCTCCGCGGTCCTGGGGGGGGTGCGGGGCGATCTGGCCCCGGGGGATGCCCCCACGGTGGCCTGGCCCGCGATTGGGGCCCACTGATCCGCGGGCGGGCCTGTGCCGTGGGGGCACTCTTTCCCTTCCGCCTCCGCCACGATCTCCACCATGGTGGAGGCAGAAGAGACTCCCTCCACTGCACATGCGTGGGAAGCTGTCAGCGGCCGCTGACGCTCCCGCGCATGCGCCGCCCGGAGATGTCATTTCCGCGCCAGCTGGCGGGGCACCAAAGGCCTTTTCCGCCAGCTGGCGGGGCAGAAATTAGTCCGGCGCGGGCCTAGCCCCTCAAGGATGGGGCTAGGCCCCCAAAGATGCGGAGCATTCCGCACCTTTGGGGCGGCGTGATGCCCGTCTGATTTGCGCTGTTTTGGGTGTCAGTCGGTGGACATCGCGCCGTTTCCGGAGAATTTCGCCCCTGGTTTCCCACATAATGGCCACAGGTGAAAAGAATCAGATAGTCTTCATGTCCAGGACCTTGAATAAAGCCGAAAACAATTATGCGTAGATAGAGAAAGTAGCTTTAGGAATCATTTTTGGAAAGAACGGTTCTACCAATCCCTGTATGGGAGAAAATTCACCTTATTGATGGAGACTGATCCACTAACAATGATTTTTAGACCTCATACTGGGATTCCATTACTGGCAGCGAGTAGAATGCAGAGGTGAGCATTGCTCCTGTCAGCACACACATGCACAATCAATTATCGTCAGTCAAACCTTCATGAAAATGCAGGTGGACTTTCTCAACTACCCTTGCCAAATAGTTCATCAATAAGCAGGTTGTGCGAAAACCTTTTATACTTAGAGAAAGTAGATGACTGTAAGCGCAGGACAGGTGAAGAAGCATATCAGAGGTGATCCAGTACTGTCAAATGCTTTGGATATGCTTCTTTGAGGCAAGACTTCATGAAATGAAATGAAAATCGCTTATTGTCACAAGTAGGCTTCAAATGAAGTTACTGTGAAAAGCCCCTAGTCACCACATTCCGGCGCCTGTTCAGGGAGGCTGTTACGGGCTGTTCAGGAGCAAACCCTGAGTTAAAGCCATATTCCATCTGAAGGCGTGAGCTTACAAATAGGCAAGTTGCCACTTCTGGGTAATGAGATGCAGAATTACACAATTATTAACAAAACGTGTATTAAATCAATTACACAAAGGCCACTGTGGTATCGTACGGATGAAGGAGATAGCCAGGAGCTATTTTTGATGGCCGGGGATAGATGCCAAAATCTTGGAGAATGCGGGAGTATGTTTGTCTTGTGTGGAAGCTGCCACTATGAGTACCGTTGCATCTGTGGGAATTGCCAGAAGAGGCCTTGCAACGGGTACATGTTGATTATGCAGAACCGTTGGAAGGGAGCATGTTTCTCATTCTAGTCGATGCTCACTCCAAATGGCCTAAAGTTGCCATCATGAAGTCAACATCATCAAAGAAAACAATTGAGAGATTGGGTCAAACCTTCAGCAGATTTGGTTACCCTGAATAACTGGTGAGCGACAATGGACCGCAGTCAATATCTCAAGAGCTCATAAACTACTTGAAGGAGAACGGAATTCAACACATCCAGTCCGCTCCTTATCACCGCACCACAAATGGGCTGGCAGAACATTTTGTACAGATGATGAAACATTCATCAAAGGTAACCAGAGAACAAGGTTAGTCTAAACTTTTGGGTCAATTCCTGCTCACTTTGAAGAATACTGCATACTCAACAGCCCAAGTTGCTGCTAATGGTCAGGCGTCAAATACGCACAGCATTCGATTTGCTAGAACCACCAAAGACAAATAAATTGTCGAGAGAAAGCAGCAGGACAGGTCATATGGCAGGAGAATAAGGCAAAACATCTTTTTTGACAGGGTCAAGAAGTTCTGACAAGAAATTATACCATAAGTGAAAAGTGAATTCTTAGCACAGTCTCCTGCACCATACAGACCCGAGACGATGTAATATGGAGGAGACATGCAGATCAACTTTTGACACCAAGAATCAACCCACCAGAGGCAAAACTGTGCCAAGAGATGACCTGGACCTTCCTGATGACCTGATACTAACTGAATTAACTGGAGAAAACAGCACCTCAACTGCGAGTCAAACATTGAGTCAACCTCAAATCATTACATCGACTTCAGATAAGATAACCACCGATGGCACTCACATCAAGCTAAAGGCACCAGAGGTTACAGTGAGTGCTAAAAAGCAGGATCCGGAGGTTCATCGACAACCACAAAGAGAACAACAACCTCTAAGCGTCTGACATATTGACCGTTGTTGGTGATTGATTGTTCATGTTGCTAATTGATTGTTAATGTTATATTGTTTATTGTGTCAAAGACCTGTGATTTAAAGGGGGAGGAAATATTTTGTATCCATCGTGTTTTTAGCATTTTCCCCACAAGCAGCCTTGTAGCTGAATAGGGGCACTTTAAGAGAATGATTGTGTGGCGTCATCGGCCATTTGCGTGGGCAAACAGGCAGTCTAACATCGCAATCTGTAGCATTCACATCTTCTAAATAAAGTTTGGCGTTTTTGTTGTAACTTACAAGGCCTGCAGACAGAACCTTGAATCCACCACATCCCGCTGACTCATTAAATATTTAAATGAATGACCTGCCTCCTGGATGAGGGTTGGTTGTCCACCTCCATCCCATTTCTGCTAAAACCAGAAGTTTTTTCAGGGAGGGTGGGATCTGAGTTTGGTGTTTTTAACATCCCACCTGACCCTAACGTTCATGGCTTTGGGGATACAATTTCCCCATTATCCAATGACATCGACTTGTGCTCATATACACAGGAAATAGGAATAAGCCATTTGACCATTCAGTTAGATTATGGCTGATCTTGTACCTCAATGCAATTTCCCCCTACTATTCCCATATCCTTTGATGTCCTCACTAATTAGAAGTCTATCGATCTCAGCCTTGAACATCCTCAATAACTGAACTCCACAGCCCTCTGGAGCAGAGAATTCCTAAGATTAGCCATCCTCTGAGTGAAGGAACTCGTTCTCATCCAATTTCCAAATGGCCTACCCCAATTTCTGAGACTGTGTCCTCTGGTTGCAGACAGCACAGTGGTTAGCACTGCTCCCGCTCATCACCAGGGACCCAGGTTTGATTCAGGCCTCGGTTCTGTCTGTGTGGAGTTTGCACGTTCTCCCCGTGTCTGTGTGGGTTTCCTCCAGGTGCTCCGGTTGCCTCCCACAGTTTAACTTTGTTTGGGCTTGGTGGCTTGGCCACGCTAATTTGGCCCTTAGTGTGCATGTGTGGCTATGCTTGATGTGGTGTAATGTCCTTTAAGCTGTAAGCCCCTGATGACAGACTAACAACCTTTTCCAGGAATAATTAGTTACATAAACGGATGAAAATCTGACCAATGCACCGTCAGGTTGTGGAAATGCTGAGAGAGAGAGAGTATTAATATATTGAAACGTCCTGAGGTGCTTTGCCGAAGTATATTCAAACAAGATTTGACACTGAGTGACCTAAGATTTGGCGAAAGGTAGGTTTTAAGGATGTTGGGGAAGTAGAGACATGGAAAGATTTACTTTAGGAATTCTAGAGCTTGGCTCCTGGAATTGGCAATTCTAGAATTGGCTTTGTTCCAACGATGGAACGAAAAAAATCCGCAATGCACGCTCTTCCTCCTCTCAACATCCTAACCTTGGGAAAGCAAAATTCCTCACTCAGCTTGCTCTCTACCCTAAGCCTCCAAACTGTTGAGACTCCTTAGTTCCTACTATTCACTTCAGGTTCTTAAAACACAAGTTTATCATCCGACTACTTCTTTCAGATTTGCCTCAAACTTTTGTTCTTTCCAAAGTTGGCCCTGTCCCTCAGTCCGAGGATTGGCTATTCACAGCCAGAAGTATAACATTTGCATGCGATTTTTATTTATTTTTGGCAAGGGAGAGACAGTTCTCAGTCCAATACAGCTGGATGGTTTCATTTTGTAATGCTGCCCGTCTAAGAATTCATCAAGCTGTTGTCAGAGTGTTCGTCCAAGGCCATTTGCTCCTCTCTGCATTTAAATCAAGTCATTGATACTTCTGGAAGAAATCAGTACAGAAGTGAAGCCAAAGAAGTTGGCATTGACTTTTGATAACCTACTTACTGTTACTGTTACATAATCCGATCAAGAATGGGAGGTTTGGAGGATTTAATGCACTTTAATTGGTAAAGTGATTGATCATTTAATGCAACACTTGAACAAATACCAAGCAGTTAAATGCTAAATAATAAATGTTGGTCTGATTGTGATAGAGAGCCTGCAATGGTTATCATGGAGGAGGATTGTGTGAATGACGTTATTGGCATTTTCAGTTTTAAGAGCCCTTTTTGTTTAAACCGTGCCAAATGCTTTGAGGAATCATCAAGCACGCTCATCAGGCAAGTCCTCCTCGAAGCTCAGCGATGTTTTATCTTAGGCCACCTGTGCATTGAGCTGTCAAATGCAGAACGTTCAATGGCTGTACTGCAGCAATTCTGCTGCACCCAACACTCTCTCAACTCCCACAGCTGTGAGACACGTTCATTTTTCTGAGTGTGACTGATTGAATTGACTTGATTTTCTCCATTTAATAATAATTATATATAATTTAATTGAGTTACTTTAAAAAAAATTGTAATTTAATCAAGTCGGCTTATAGCTCAAGGCTAGATCAGTCTATTATATCATTTTAAAAATTCTCCCAAGTGCAAAACTGTAGATAAGTTTAGCGCTTTGAGTTCGCTCAAAGTTTCTGAACATTATGCAGGCCTGCGATTTTCGGATGGCAAGGACTTGCTTCCCGTCATCCGAAGTGTCAGAGGGGAACACATCCCTGTCAACTCAAAGAGTGCCCTGCAGCCATTTCACGCTCGAATGAATGTTTAATGGCTGCACAAGGTACTTCTCCCCCTCACTCGGAAGGAAGTCCCACCTTAAAGAGCCAAACTGATTGTATGGCAGCAGTGACAGCACTGCAATGGGCAGGCGTCTGAGGGCATGTCCAGATATTGGAGGCCCATATATTTCAAGAGTTCACAGGAGTGTAAGGAATGTCCTTTTACAGTGCCTTGAACTCCTCTGTCATTTTACAGTGCCTTGAACTCCTCTGTCATTTTACAGTCAGTATTTTATATAGTTCTGCATCTAGCTCGATCTAGTGGTTAATTATGATATGACATTAACCCTTTGTATTCTGAACATTTCACATAATGTCACATCCCCCTTTCTTTGAGAAAAATGTTTGAATTTGTTTCTAATCGTTTTTTACATGCATTGACAAGAATGTGTTCGTACAGTTCATGCAGAATTTTATATTACATATCATAATTGCAATTACAAAGTTCTAGTCCTCAGTGTTTTACAAGTTTATTCGATTAGGTAGTTTTCTTGTCATTTTGACCTTCTCAATGCACTTGCAGTGTCATTGGAATTATCTGTTCCTTATGTTTATTCGATAACAACGCTGTTGGTAAGTCAATATTACAAAACATGGGCCGGGATTCTCTGACCCTCCGCGCCGCAATCGCACCCGGTGCGGGGGCGGAAAATGGGGCGTCGGACCTGCGACGCCTTCCCATGATTCTCCGGTGACCAGAGAATCAGCGGCAGTCGCACGTGTGTGAACGACCGGCCACATTCCCACTGGCAACATGGTTCACGTATGGTTCCACCTGGCGGGAGCACCGAGTCGTGGCTGCGGTGGCCGTCCTGGTAGGAGGTGGGCCTCCACGATGGCCAGGCCCGCGATAGGGGGCCACCGATCGGTGGGCGTGTGCAATCTTAGGGGGGGCCTACTCCTTCGGCGCCAGCCATGTCGCTCACGGCCGGCACCACAGGCGGCTGCCGCATGAATGCGTGAACCCGCGGCTAGGACAGTCAGAAGTTTGGGAAAATGCATGGCGAAAAAAGCAAAAGAGAAAATAACCCTGAGGAACAAGAGCTGTGATCCTGAGTTTAAGAGAAAGGGAACTGAAGTTAAAAGAGGAAAACAAAGAGAGGAGAGCGCAGGGATAAGTGTCAAAATTAAGAAGGCAAAAATGCCCCAAGGAACTGCGGAACCTCTCCCAAAAGGGTTGGGAAAGCGAAAGGCAGAGGCTCGAGGTTCCCCATCTGAACAGGGCCTGCAAGAGGTGGGGTGGTCCAGGTAGCGATCTCTGCATTGGTGGACTGCAGGCAGCGAGGGTTTGAGGTTTTTGGAAGAGAAGACCTCCATGTGGTCAGGAGAGAGGGAAAAAAGTTTTAAATACAGCCCTGTAGATTTGGAGAGCACTGGACCTGTTGGTGAAACATACATTAAAAGTAAAGGCACTTAGGGAGTAAAAGAAAAAAGCCTTCCTTGGATAGCTGAGAGGCTTAGAAGAGATAATAATGTGGAAATAATTGAGGAAGTGTTCTACCTGAAAAAAAGGAAGAGAAGTTAAACAGTTTAGAGGGGGGTTTCACAGGAGGAGCTACAGGTTCCTGCCAAAACTCCAGAAACGCGGGAAAAGGAGAGACTGAGAGAGAAACATCAGCTGTGAGCCAATGAAATAAGGTAGTTGACAGTCTGAAAGCAGTAATGCATTTAAAATTGTATGGTATTAATATAACAACCAAAAGGATACGAAAAACAGAGAAGGCCCCATATAGTGGGCAACTTTAAAAAGGGGGTCCTTAAGCAATGGGCAACTTTAAAAACGGGGTCTGTAGACAACAGACAACCTCAAAGAAGGTAGTGAAGACTTCAAGGAAGTAGCAATGGAAGACCTCAAGGGAGAGGCAACCCTGGACCTCAGAGGAGGTAATAAGTCCTTAAGGGAGAGGCACCGCCAAACTCAGAATAGGCAGTGAAAGAACCCCCGGAGAGAGGGGAGCAGTGAAAGACCCCAACACTGGGATGGGGTGGGAACCATGGAGAGAACCCAGGAAGTGGGCAACAGAAGACCTCACAGAATTAAATGAAGAGCTGAAGGCAACGCGATCCAGTTGCATTCTGCGCCTTTATGTTGTAATGAGAAATTCCTTGGAGGTTTTAGCAATAAACTACAAGCAAATGATAAAGCTGTAGTCAGTCAGAAAGTAAGACAAGCCACAGCAGAAGGAGTGCTAGGAGTGAAGAGAAAAGAGTTGGGTAAACGTACCTCAAAACTGCAGCGAGTAGCTAAAGGTTTGTGGCCTTGCTCTAATCAGCTACATCAAACTCACTATGCCAAAGGTGGAAGCGGTTAGGAAATTCATCAAGGCCACGAAGAAACAGTGAAACATTCACCAGCCAGCGGAAAGCCAACTAGAGTTAGAGCCAGAAGAAAAAGAAAGGCGGGAGGATTGTTGCTGAGAGAAAAATCAGAACCCAACAACAGGTGCCATAGGATGGAACGTGAATAGAGCCAAGGAGATCCCATTGTAATGGAGGCTATCAGTGGTGAGAGTGGATGAACTGCTAGTCTCGTGAAGAATAAGTTCATGAAAAATAAGGTTTAATAGTTAAAACAGAATTTGTTCAAGAAGGAATCTGAACGCCTTGCCTTACAAACCAAGCTTGTAACACTAAGCAATCAAAATTCTGTTTGGAAACAACACATTGTCGTTCTCAAAGAATCATTCACTTCAAAAGAACAGAGCTGTGATACTTCAAACAGAGGATACTGAAGTTGCCTGTCTGGAGAGAAATATTAGGGATTTAGAAGATGAAATTCCAATGCTCGAAGACTAACAGAGCTTTGAGTACGGAAGAGCAGGAAGAGGAGTTGAAGCAGATTGAAAGTTTACAAGAGTCATTCTTGGGTATTCTTTGGAGATCCAATTGAATGATCAACTACCTGTCCTGTTGAAAATGCAGATGAGCCTGAGAAATGGGCATTCTGCAGAGAAGCAGAACTTGTCCCCCTGTTTGAGGGTGGGGCGAAGGACTTAACAGTGGACAACCCATAGGTAGAACGCAACTACTGGGACAAGTTAGCAATTCAGGAGAATTGTCTAATAAACATGACAAGAAAAATGAAGAAACATTGAACAAAGAAGTAGAATTCAACGCAACCACAACAAAAAGAATGCGGCAATGGTCCGAAACCATGCACAACGTGAGAAGGGAGAGATCAATATCAAATGTTGTTAGAGAGAATGTTGAGTTCACCTTAAAAGAGACTCAAAGATAGATTAACTGAATGGATTGCAAAAGCGAAGGACGAGAGAATGGCTGTGACCCTTTTTTGGCAAGAGAAAGTTATTATGGCCAGACGGAAGCCACAGTAATCGAGGGAGAACACCGAGGCGTTCAGTAACGGAGGGGGTGATATTACGGCTGCGTCACACTTGAGCAAGAGCACAATGAGGCCGTTAGATTGCAGGAGAGGTCAAAATCAAGAACCGTGGCAGGTGCCAGTCAGTTTGCGATCTAACCGGCTCTCGCCCATTGGAGAAATCAGGATGCCACCCAGGCGGGTTGAGAAACCAATAATCACCACTTCAAGCCATCCTCATACAATTAACGGGACCAACCCCCTATCTAACCTCCCATGATCTAACCGCCTCCCCAGCAAGTGGCCACGCAGGCACCGATTAGTCCATCTTTTTTAAAACGTGAAGCAAGCTGTTGGGATCCGAGTAAGTGAGATTGCTGTTGGGATCCCAGGAAGTGAGATTGGACGAGCTGTATTTAATCAAGCCAGTTCGGTTTTCAGAATGGGCTGTGCCAAAAGTCCCTGGCCTTAAACCTGATCGGTCAATAAGGATTTGTCAGGATGATAGGATGACCATTAATCATGCTGCCCTGGTCAATTGGTATCCGATTCCCTGAATTCAAGATGCCCAAACGGGAAGGAGGTCTCACCTATTCAAAATTGGGCCTTAGTCATTCCTACCTGCAACTCAAGCTGGATAAGGAGTTTCCGAAGTTGGCTGCAATCAGTGCCCATAATTACATCTTCCAGTATACCAGACTGCCTTCGGTTTCAGCCTGTTCTATCTTGCAGCACACGATGGAAAAACTCTTTGAAGGAATTCCCAAGATGATGGTTTACCTTGATGAAATGCTAGTCACTGGTTCTACATCAGAAGTCCTTCCTTGTTATGGTCAGTTACTATGGAAGGTTTACTTTGAATCTAGCTACAACATTGGCACCATTGTACAAGAACCAATGGTGGCAATGGAAGGAGTCTCAAAAAGAAAACTTCCGAGTCGTGAAGCAAGCAGTGCAGTCTTCAAATCTCATGGTGCATTTTGATCCAGGAAAACTAATCGTGCTGACATGTGATGCGTCCCCTAATGGTAAAGGAGCTGTTTTATCCTACTAAATATGAGATGGTTCGGAACACCCTATCATCTTTGGACCTTTTATGAAGCAGAACGAATCTACATCCAGATGAGAGGGAGAGCTTAATGTTTATATTCACTATGAAGAAATTCCACCAGTATGTGTACAGTCGTTGGTTCAACATAGAGACCGACCACAAGCTATTAGTGGACCTGTTAAGGGAAGATAAGCCCATATTGCCCATAGCTTTGGTGAGGGTGCAGCGTTGGCCCTTGCTGTTGGCAGCCTACAACTATGCCTTTCAACACCGTCCTGGGACGTAAATTACTGATGTGGGTGTATTAGGCGGCATAACCCTACCCAAGAGCATTCCACCACCACTGGTACCCCAGGAGATCATTCTAGAACTAAACTTCCTAAACACACTGCCAGTGACCGCGGGGCACATCCACAGCTGGACTAAAGAGACCCTACTCTTTTAAAGGTCAAACGAATGATACAGTCTGGCTGGCGTTATGAGACGTCAGAACAGCTGAGGCCCTACTTTACATGTCAGGTGAGTTGATGTGTGAAGACAATGTGAATCTCTGGGGATCACTGGTGGTCATCCTGCCTCAGGCTATGAGGCCCCTCCTTCAAGAATTACACAGAGCCCACCTGTCCTGTTGGCACACAGTCATGCCTGTTGGCCAGGCATAGACAAAGCCATTGAAGAGTGCCATGTGAGAGTACCTTTAAGAAATGGGTGTTTATAAATGGGTGTGTATCTAAATATCTGTAGTGAGATTACCTTTAAGAAATGGGTGTTTCTTACTGCAGTGATGTTAGAGAGTGGGTGGAGCTGGGCTGTCTGTCAGCTTTTTACTTTCGCTTTAGGCTTTTTGCTGCAGGGTGGGTTTGGTTTCATTTTAGTTTTGGAGAAGCTGCAATCACAGCAGGATGTGTGTGAATCTGTGCAAGCTTATGAATGTCCATTTGCTGATTTCAACATGGTAACTGTTCTCAGTAGTGCAGTTAAACCTGAGGTGCTTCTGTTAAAGGTTTCATTTGAAGTCTTATGGATGTTAAAAGGAAAGCTTAAAGGATTATTTAGTGTTATAGTCTTTGAGGGTTGGATTTGAATTAATGGTTGCTAAGATGTTCACTGTATGTTTTAAAAAGGTTAACTTGAGGTCATAGAATAAACATTGTTTTGCTTTAAAAAATACGTTTCCATTTCTGCTGTACCACACCTGTAGAGTGGGCCTTGTGCTCCCCATACCACAATCTATTAAAAGTTGTGGGTCAGGTGAACTCCATGATACACTTTGGGGTTCTCTAAACCCTGGCCCATAACAAATTGGGGGCTCGAGGGGGATAAAAGTCTATCTATTGGATTGGCTTAGTGAACGTAAAGACAGTGAGGGGTCAGCATATAGTGGTTGCTTTTCAGGTGTGGTATTTTAGTTTAAGTGGAGAGTGTGTTGAGGACAATGGCTCTTTCAGAGGCTCTGAAGTTTTTGGGGGTGGAGACGGTCACACGCAGTACCTTACGGACAGAGACTAAAAGCAGACTGTTAGATTTGGCAAAAACATTGCAGTTAACATTACCTGACAAAATGCAAAAAGGTGAGGTAATTATTGCGGTGGCTAAGCATTTAAAGTTGCCTGAGATACAGTTTGACTCATTGAAAATGGCAAAATTTCAGTTGCAGATTAAGCAACTTGAACATGAAAAAGAATTAAAGCAGCTTGAATATGCAATGAGAAAAAAAGAAAAGAAGAGAGAAGAAAGAAACAAAGAAAGAGATAGAGAGGAAAAGGAAAGAGATAGAGAGGAAGGGAAAAAGAGAGTTTGAACTTCAGAAAATGGCTATGAAACATAACAGTCAGTTAAAATTGGCAGACGTAAAGAGAAATGTACAGTTGGAGGACAGTGATGAGGATAGTGAGAAAGAGCATCATAGTCGGAGGCTTGGTGGGGATCTATTTAAATATGTCCAAGCATTGCCAAGGTTTGACGAGAAGGAGGTGGAAGCCTTTTTCATTTCATTTGAGAAGGTAGCTAAACAAATGAAATGGCCACAGGATATGTGGGTATTATTGATTCAAACAAAGCTGGTAGGTAGGGCTAGTGACATGTTTGCATCACAACCGGAGGAGGTATCTGGGACGTATGAGGAGGTGAAAACAAATCCATCTTAGGTGCATATGAACTAGTGCCTGAAGCCTACAGACAAGGGTTTAGAAATTTAAGGAAAGAATTTGGTCAAACATACATGGAGTTTGAAAGACTCAAACAGAGTAATTTTGATAGGTGGATAAGGGCTTTGAAACTAGACCAAACGTATGAAGCACTCAGAGAAATTATACTTTTGGAGGAGTTTAAAAATTCAATTCCTGATGTAGTGAGAACTCATGTGGAAGAGCAGAGGGTTAAAACTGCAAGATTCGCAGCAGAAATGGCAGATGATTATGAATTAATTCAGAAATCAAAGCTCGGTTTCCAACATCAGTTTCAGCCTGAGAGGGATAGAAACTGGGGACATGAGAGATACTCAAGTGGTAAAGGTAAATGTGATCTGATGGGAGATAATAAGGAGAGTGTACCTCAGATTAAAAAAGAATTCAGCAGGGTGGAAGATAAATTAAAAGTTTCAAATGTTTTCACTGTAATAAACTAGGCCAGGTAAAGTCACGGTGTTGGTGGTTGAAGAAAAGCACTGGGAAGGCTGATGTGGTAAAACAGGATAAGACAGTGGGGTTTATTAAAGTGGTAAAGGAAAGCCCAAGTGAAGCAAAGTAGGTGCAAAGGATTGTACAGCCTGATCAAGAGGTGATTGATAAGAAGGTGCCAGATCTCTTTAAAGAATTTACTTGTGTGGGTAAAGTTTACACATGTGTATCAGGACGAGCAGGTAAAGAAGTCACAATTTTAAAAGATACGGAAGCTAGTCAATCTTTAATGGTAAGAGATGAGGAATTATGTAGTTTGGGAAGAATGTTGCCAGAAAAGATGGTAATATGTGGAATTCAGGGTGAGAGTAGTATTCAATTATATAAGGTAAGGTTGCAAAGTCCAGTGAAGAGTGGTGAAGAGGTAGTTGGGGTAATAGAGAAACTATCTTGGCCAGGAATACAGTTTATCTTAGGTAATGATATAGCTGGATCGCAGGTGGGAGTGATGCCTACTGTGGTGGATACGCCAGTGGAAAATCAGACAACTGAAGTGTTGAAGGACGAATATCCTGTGATTTTTCTGGATTGTGTAGTAACAAGGTCGCAAAGTCACATGTTAAGACAAGAGGAGAAATCAAAGAGTGAAGATCAAGTTGAAGAGCAATTATCAGAAACGATTTTTGATCAGATGGTTGAAAGAGAACAAGACACAGGTGGAGGATGAGGCGGATATTTTTAGTTCAGGAAAATTGGTGGAGTTACAACAGAAAGATGTAGAAAAAAAACGGATGCATCAGAAAGCATACACGGAAGAGGAATCTGAGTGTATACCAGAGTGTTATTACCGTAAAAGTGATGTCTTGATGAGAAAATCGAGACCTTTACAAATGCAGGTGGATGAAAAGTGGGCAGAAGTTCATCAAGTAGTATTGCCGGTAGAAAGGAGGTGTTGCGCGTTGCATATGAGGTACCAGTGAGAGGTCATTTGGGAATAAGGAAAACCCAAGCTAAAATACAAAAACTGTTTATTGGCCTGGACTACATGAAGATGTAGTTAAATTTTGTCAATCATGTCACACATGTCAAGTGATAGGGAAACCTCAAGCAGTGATAAAACCAGCACCCTTAATACCCATTCCAGCATTTGAGGAACCTTTTACAAGGGTCCTAATTGATTGCGTGGGACTGCTTCCTGAAACGAAAAATGGGAATCAATATCTTTTGACGATAATGGATCTGCCTACTAGTTTTCCAGAGGCCATTCCAGTATGTAATATTACAGCTAAAAAGATTGTGGAGGAGTAACTTAAATTCTTTATTACATATGGACTGCCCACAGAAATACAATCGGATCAAGGATCACATTTTACCTCCAGGTTATTCAAAGAAGTTATGGATAGCTTAGGAATAAAACAATTTAAATCAACTGCGTACCATCCAGAATCGCAGGGAGCGTTAGAAAGGAGGCACCAGACATTAAAGACAATGTTGAGGGCTTATTGTCATGATTATCCAGAGGATTGGGACAGGTGAGCCTTTAAAAGCAAGGTTTTGTGTACCTTATCAGATTGAAAGGAAATTAAGTGAGCTGTGGTAAGAACACCAGACAGGAAGGAAGACTCACCAAGTGTGTCATGTGAATATGCTTAAAAGGTACTTTGAAAGGGAAGGAGAGAAAAAGGAGGTTTTAATGATTCTAACTCAAAGTGACGAACCAAATCCAGATGACTGTGAATTTGACATACCTCAAATTAAATTGGAAAATGAGGATGTTCTTAAAAATTGGAATAAATTATTATACCTGTTTGCGTGTGTTGTTTTTTGAAATGAAAAAGTATATTTTCTGTGTGCATTTCTTAAAGGATCGTGAAAAGGTGAAAAATGAAACCATCTTGAAGTTGATGGTTTATTTTTGTTTCTTGGGGGGAGGTGTCATGTGAGAGTACCTATAAGAAATGGGTGTTTATAAATGGGTGTGTATATAAATATCTATAGTGAGTGTACCTTTAAGAAATGGGTGTTTATTACTGCAGTGATGTCAGAGAGTGGGTGGAGCTGGGCTGTCTATCAGCTTTTTTCTTTCGCTTTAGACTTTTTGCTGCAGGGTGGGTTTGGTTTAATTTTAGTTTTGGAGAAGCTGCAATCACATCAGGATGTGTGTGAATCTGTGCAAGCTTATGAATGTCCATTTGCTGATTTCAACATGGTAACTGTTTTCAGTAGTGAAGTTAAACCTGAGGTGCTTCTGTTAAAAGTTTTGTTTTAAGTCTTATGGATGTTAAAAGGAAAGCTTAAAGGATTACTTAGTGTTGTAGTCTTTGGGGGTTGTATTTGAATTAATGGTTGCTAAGATGTTCACTGTATGTTTTAAAAAGATTAACTTGAGTTCATAGAATAAACATTGTTTTGCTTTAAAAAATATTTTTCCATTTCTGCTGTATCACACCTGTAGAGTGGGCCGTGTGCTTCCCATACCTTAATCTGTTAAAAGTTGTGGGTCAGGTGAACTGCATGATACACTTTGGGGTTCTCTAAACCATGGCCCATAACCAGAGCTCGTACAACAATGCTACCCTTGCCAAATGCAGAAATCTTTGCCTGCTTCCACAACACTCCACCCTCAGGAATGGCCAGGTCTGTGGACCATGGTCCACATGGATTCTGCAGATCCATTCCCAGGCAAGATGTTTTTGGTGCTTGTAGATGCCCACTCGTAGTTGCGACCGATTCAAGAGATGGGAACCACTACATCAGAACTGCGGTAGAGGCTTTGTGCCGTTTGTTTGCCATTCATGGGCTTCCTGAGGCTGCTAGATGTTGTTTTAACTTTCGGAAGGCCAGTTTTCTCACAGGTCTGTTGTGTGTTATCACTTATTTGACTTTTTGACGCGATGCGTCCGGAAGCCCTGTTTTCCTGCTGGTCTCTTTTTACCGCAATGCTTCTTGCTACGTGTCATTTGCTTTCTGGCCTTTCGGCCACATTGCCGATGCCTTCCTCTTCAGTGCTGCGGATTCGACCCACGGCGTCCTCTACTTTCCTTCTCTTGTTCTTCATTTTCATGGGATGGGTTTCTTAACCGCGCTTCTTTTTCTTTTTTGCCTTGGTGGCGCTCGTCATGCCGCTGGACTGTACCATGGGACTATTTACTTGTGGATCGTCTGCTGTGCAGGCTGGCCCTGGTGCTTCCTCCACCATAGCTGATTTTAAAGCCTTAGAACAACATAGAACATACAGTGCAGAAGGAAGCCATTCGGCCCATCAAGTCTGCACCGACCCACTTAAGCCCTCACTTCCACCCTATCCCCGTAACCCAACAATCCCTCCTAACCTTTTTGAACACTCAGGGCAATTTAGCATGGCCAATCCACCTAACCTGCACATCTTTGAACTGTTGAAAGAAACTGGAGCACCTGGAGGAAACCCAAGCAGACACAGGAAGAACGTGCACACTCCGCACAGACAGTGACCCAGCGGGGAATCGAACCTGGGACCTTGGCGCTGTGAAGCCACAGTGCTAGCCACTTGTGCTACTGAGCTGCCCTATAGCTCCAACCCCTTAGCTGGACCAATGGGATTTGGTTGATCCACGGTTGTGTCCACATGCTGAGTTGTAGGCCCATCACCTGGTGAAACGTCCAGTGTCGGCATACTTTTGGATGATCGCGCAGTCACAGTCAAGTCTGCACTTTCAGGAGCAGTCTGCAAAGCCTTGCACTCTGGGGCGAAATTCTCCGTTATCGGCGGAAACTCCGCCGATCGGCGCAAAAAACGGCGCAAATCCCACTTGCGTCACGTCATAAAAATGGGCCGATAGTCTGCGGCCCGAAATGGGCTAGCAGCGACGTAACGGGATCCGCGCTTGCGCAGTGGTTCACGCCGTGCAGCGTCATACGCGCTGCACGGCGTGACGGCTCATAAGGCCGCGCAGCTCCCCCCCACCCGACCGGAACAGCCGACCGCAACACCCGACTTGATGGCTGGCCGTCGCTCAGCCCCGAGGTTCGAGTCACGCGATGTGGAGGCGCTCCTGGATGCGGTGGAGCAGAGGAGGGACGCCCTGTATCCCGGGCACGGCCGCAGAGTTGCCCCACGCCACAGCCGGCGTCTGTGGAGGGAGGTGGCAGAGGCCGTCACCGCTGTGGCCCTGACACCACGGACAGGCACCCAGTGCCACAAGAAGGTGAACGACCTCGTCAGAGCAGGCAGGGTGAGCGTCCCCCATATCCCCATATCCCCTCTCCCCCAAATCCCCCCCTCCCCCATATCCCCCCCTCCCCCATATCCCCCCTCCCCCATATCCCCCCTCCCCCATATCCCCCCTCCCCCATATCCCCCCCATATCCCCCATATCCCCCCTCCCCCATATCCCCCATATTCCCCCCTCCCCCATATCCCCCATATCCCCCCTCCCCCATATCCCCCCCTCCCCCATATCCCCCCCTCCCACATATCCCCCCTCCCCCATATCCCCCATATCCCCCATATCCCCCATATCCCCCCTCCCCCATATCCCCCCCTCCCCCATATCCCCCCTTCCCCCATATCCCCCCTCCCCCATATCCCCCATATCCCCCCTCCCCCATATTCCCCCCCATATCCCCCATATCCCCCTCCTCCATATCCCCCATATTCCCCCCTCCCCCATATCCCCCATATCCCCCATATCCCCCCTCCCCCATATCCCCCCCTCCCCCATATCCCCCCTCCCCCATATCCCCCCTCCCCCATATCCCCCCTCCCCCATATCCCCCATATCCCCAAGTGAATCCAGCCCTAACCTTAACCTCTGCAATGCACGCGCAACCGATGGCGTGCATTCATATACCTGCCTAACACTGTTGCCTTTTACCCCTGCCACCACCCCCCCCCCCAGGAGAAGCGCGCACACAACAATAGGGAGCATGTGAGGACTGGAGGAGGGCCCGCTGATGAGAGGCCACTGACCGTACACGAGGAAAGGGCCCTGGAACTGGCTGGCGGACCTGACGACCGGGAGGTTGCTGATGCAGAGGTCGGGGCCCCACGAGCAAGTGAGCCACCAACAGCCCGTCCCCATATCCCCCCTCCCCTATATCCCCCTCTCCCGTATCACCTGATCACTGCCTGATGTCTAACCATGCATGCTTCATTGTGTATCGCAGGACCAAACGTCCAGGCACCCATCCCCGCAGATGCAGACCGCCCGCAGGATGCCCCTCCGAGACCACGGGAGATGGAGAGACCCGCACCCTCCAGCATGCGACGCCCGCAGGATGCCCCTCGGAGACCACGGGAGACGGAGAGACCCGCACCCTCCAGCATGCGACGCCCGCAGGATGCCCCTCGGAGACCACGGGAGACGGAGAGACCCGAACCCTCCAGCATGCGACGCCCGCAGGATGCCCCTCGGAGACCACGGGAGACGGAGAGACCCGAACCCTCCAGCATGCGACGCCCGCAGGATGCCCCTCGGAGACCACGGGAGACGGAGAGACCTGGAGCAACAGGGAGACGACACCCCCGTCACGTGCGGGAGCGACCACCCAGCGATGAGGGGGGCAGCCACAGGCCCCCGTCACATCCGAGCCAGGACACCACTACCCAGGACACCACTATCCAGGACACCCCTACCCGGGACACCACTACCCAGGACACCCCTACCCGGGACAGCACTACCCGGGACAGCACTACCCAGGACACCCCTACCCGGGAAGACGAAATACCGGACAGTGACTCAGAGTGGATGGGTGGAGACGAACCCCCACCCCAAAGTGCCATGGACTCAGAGTGGGACGAAGAGCACGACACAACGCCACTGCTGTCACCAACACCCTCCACCATCGCAGAAACACTCACCACGGTTGGGCACTTTAGTGATGAGGCGTCTGGTACACTCACTGGTGCGCACAACACAGCCGTCCCGGTACAGCAGGTGGAGGTAGGAGCAGCAGAGGGACCGGGCGGTCGGAGGGCAGCCCAGGCCAAGCGAACATCTGCCGCCCAGATGGATCCCGGGTTCCTGCAGTTACCACACCCACACATAGATCCGATGCAACCACCGACACGGAGACGAGCGAATAGGGTGACGGGTGGCTTGCGGCGGCTGCGGTCGCAGGTGGAGGAGTCCACCCGCGTCCAGGAGCTGGGAGTGGTCCCGGTCATGCGTGCCACCCAGGCTGACACCGCACGGGTGGCGTCCGCGGTGGAGGCAATGGGTGCGACGGTGTCAGACATGGGGAGCGGTTTGCGAGGCCTGGGGCCTTCCGTGCAGGCGGCGTCTGTGGCCCAGGAAATGGCTGCCCTCTCACAGGAGGCCATGAGCCAGTGCCAGCGCCAGATGGCAGAGGCGCTCAACGCCATAGCCCAGTCTCAGCAGGCCATGGCCCAGTCTCAGCAGGCCATAGCCCAGTCTCTGCAGGCCATGGCCCAGTCTCTGCAGGCCATGGCCCAGTCTCAGCAGGCCATCGCTGAGGGCATCGGCGCCAGTGGCCATGTGCGAGCTGGCGTCGCACTGTCGCAGACAGGGTTCGACAACCCCCTGGGCTCCATGGCTGCAAACCTGCAGACCCCTGTCGATATCAGCACGGGCCTCCAGGACTGGCAGCGCCAGATGTCGGGGGCGCGTCGGATGGCCAGTCCATTCGCATCCCCCACCCATGTAGAGGCCTGGGGGCCATCGGGCACCCCGAGGGAGGAGGAGGTGGTGTGGTCCGTCCCGGCTCCCTCTGTAGGGGAGGTCCCGGTACACCGCGACACCTCGGACTCCCCCCCTTCCGTCCCAGGTGCATCGGGTGGGCAACGGGCAGGACAGGCTGGCAGCTCGCCATCCCAGTCGCCCGGGCCGCAGCCTGGCCCATCTAGGCCAGGACGCCCCAGGAAACGGCCGCCAAAGGGATCCAGTGTCAGAGGGCAGGAATCACAGGAGTCCACCTCCAGTTCTGCTGTACCGTCTGGGGAACCACGTAGACGTAGTCAAAGGGCCCGTAAGGCCAAACAATTAGACACTGAGTAAGTTGGCACGGGTGCAGGGCACAGATGAGTTTTAGGCGCTAGGGCACGTGCATGAACTCCTTTGGTTATTAAAGTCAATGTTACACCTACCGAAGCTGCCTTTGTGCTCTGTCCAAAGTGTGCGGGGGTGTCATGTTCGTTGAGCGCAAGTGTGTGTGTGAGGGGTGGTCTTACCTCAGCCCCAGGTGAGTCTGCCCCCTTCCCCCTGGGCCGCCATCAACATCCCCCGGGCAGAGGACGGGACCGTGCGCTGCAGTGTCACAGCCGCATGCAGGGATGGTCCGGGTGGATGGTGGTACTGTGGCCATGGGTCAGACATAGTCCAACGATGTAGAGCCAGGAGCTCATCGGAGGCGGGCTGTCATCATTCTCCATGGCCTGCGATAGACACGCGTCCACCCGCAACTGGGTGAGCCCGGCCCGTTGTGCCGCCGGTGGATCGGCAATTGGGAGTGGGGGGGTGGTGTGCATGCGGGTGGGGTGTGTGGGGTTGGGGAGGGGGGTGATGGTGCTGGGTGGATGGATGGGTGGGGGGTGTGGGTGGTCGGCTGTTGTCATGGTGTGCGGTCTGTGGCCATACTACCCGATTCCCACGCCCATCTAGTCAGTGAAGCGGGCGTCTATCAGTCTGTCCCGTGCCCGCTGGGCCAGCCGGTAACGGTGGACAGCCACCCGTCTGTGTCTACCCCGTCTGCCCTGACCATTGCCCCCATCCCCCTCATCTGGGGAGGACTGGGCCTCTTCCTGCTGCTCCTCCACTCCGCCCTCCTCTGCCTGCGGCACACCGCCCCTCTGCTGGGCTATGTTGTGCAGGACGCAGCACACCACAATGATGCGGCCGACCCTATCTGACCGATACTGGAGGGCGCCCCCAGAGAGGTCCAGGCACCTGAAACGCATCTTCAGCACGCCAAAGCACCTCTCGATCACTCCCCTTGTCGCTACATGGGCATCATTGTAGCGGTTCTCCGCCTCATTGCGTGGCCTCCGTATAGGCGTCATCAGCCACGATCGCAATGGGTAGCCCCTGTCGCCCAGCAACCAGCCCCTCAGCCGGGGATGGCGTCCCTCGTACATGCCGGGGATGGATGACCGCGACAACACGAATGAGTCGTGTACACTGCCTGGGTAACGGGCGCAGACGTGCAGGATCATCATGCGGTGGTCGCAGACCACCTGTACGTTCATCGAATAGGTCCCCTTCCTATTAGTGAACACGGCCCTGTTATCTGCAGGTGGCCGCACGGCGACGTGCATCCCATCGATCGCGCCCTGGACCATGGGGAACCCGGCAATGGCAGAGAAGCCCACGGCCCGGGCATCTTGGCTGGCCCGGTCCACGGGGAAGCGGATGTAGCGGTGCGCCATGGCATAAAGGGCATCTGTCACTGCCCGGATGCACCGATGCACCGATGTCTGCGATATGCCGGACAGGTCCCCACTCGGTGCCTGGAATGACCCCGTTGCATAAAAGTTCAGGGCCACCGTAACCTTGACGGACACGGGGAGAGGGTGTCCCCCGCCAGTGCCACGCGGTGACAGGTGTGCCAGCAGGTGGCAGATGTGTGCCACGGTTTCCCGGCTCATCCGGAGTCTCCTCCTGCATTCCCGGTCCGTGAGGTCCTGGTATGACTGCCGGGGCCGGTACACACGGGGCGCCCTCGGGTGCCTCCGTTGCCGTGGGGCCGCGACGTCCTCCTCCCCCTCCTCGTCCTGTCGGTCAGGTGTCCCTCCAGCCTGGGCGGCTGCCGCCTGCCCCTCTGCGGCAGCCTGCGCCGCCTCTCTGGCACGCTCCTCCTCCTCCTCCTCCTCCTCATCCAGGGCAACATAGACATGAGCGGCTGCCACCACGGCGGCCAACATCGCTGGATGATCTGAAAACATGACGACCTGGTGGGGGGGGAGGGGAACGACGACATGTCATCATTGCCCATATCCCCTCCTCCCCCCAGCCAGGTGGCATGGACCGCATGGGTCCAACTGTTGAAGGCTGGCACCTGGCCAGGTGGACCAACTCATTTGCCCTCCCATCACCCACTCCGGCACGGACCCCCCCCCCCGCCCCAACCTCCACCCCAGCACGGACCCCCCCCCAACCTCCACCCCGGCACGGACCCCCTCCCCAACCCCCAACCTCCACCCCGGCACGGACCCCCTCCCCAACCCCCAACCTCCACCCCAGCACGGACCCCCCCCCAACCTCCACCCCGGCACAGAACCCCTCCCCAACCCCCAACCTCCACCCCAGCACGGACCCCCCCCCCCAACCTCCACCCCGGCACGGACCCCCTCCACAACCCCCAACCTCCACCCCGGCACGGACCCCCCCCCCAACCTCCACCCCGGCACGGACCCCCTCCCCAACCCCCAACCTCCACCCCGGCACGGAACCCCTCCCCAACCCCCAACCTCCACCCCAGCACGGACCCCCCCCCCCAACCTCCACCCCGGCACGGACCCCCTCCACAACCCCCAACCTCCACCCCGGCACGGACCCCCTCCCGGCACTCCCCCGGAGCCCAGCCTACTCTAACCACCCCCCCCCCCTCCCCCCCCCGCCGCACACACACACAAGCCGAGACACACCTCTCCTCAGGCAATCAGTCTGCGGCCACGCCATTTCCTGCCCAGAGCCAACCCCCCAGGCCGTCACTCACCTCCTCGCTGGTCGGCGTGAGCCTGGAGCACCGGGTCACGCCGATGAAAAGGAGGTTTGATTGACGTCGACGTGAACGGTCATCACGTCGACGGGACTTCGGCCCATCCGGAAGGGAGAATATCGGCAGGCCGAAAATCGGCTGCCTTGCGCAGACCCGTGACATTCTCCGCGGCAGCGGCGCCATTAACGCCCCGCCGACTTTTCTCCCTTCGGAGACTTCGGCGGGGGCGGGGGCGGGATTCACGGCGGCCAACGGCCATTCTCCGACCCGGCGGGGGGTCGGAGAATGACGCCCCAGGTGCCTGGGCTGGATCAACGACCCCAATGCTGGGTACTGCTCCTTCATTTTGTATTTGAGCCCCAATTGGTGGCTCATCCTTACATGATACGATGATGTATGGGTTGTCTTTTGCTGAAGAGCCGATTATTGGCTCATCCTCATCTGCTAGAATGATATATGCTTCATCTGTCATTGTGGAGCTGCGCGCAGATGTATCCATCTGCTTTTCTAGCATGGTCTCTTTGTGGAGTGACCTTGAGTATTGGGGGGTCCACTGCAGGAACCATTTCGTGTGCAGCAGATGATTCACCGCACGCCTCTGGAGCCAGTTTCTCCAGAATGGGGATTATTTCTTCAGTTATCAGTCTGTTCACAATTGAGTTGCTGTCATCTGATGTGTCTGCTATTGCAATCTCACTTTCAGCCTCGGCATACGCCGTCTTAGAGCTTTCACACTTATCGTTGTGCTGCGCAGACTGGGTGTCCCTTGTCAAATACTCATTTGGCTCACACTTATACTCCAGAGTGAAGCTCATTGGCTGTTCATGCTCCGAATATTTAACATTCACATCTTGTAGATGCTTTAATATGGGCTCATCATGCTCCAATCATGCCACTGAGCAAATTCACATTATTGAAGACTGTTAACCAGAAGTCCGGAATTCCTTTAGGCTCTTCCATCTCTTCATCTGGTTTGTCGTCCTCCACTTTAACTTTCACTTGTGTCTCATTGGATAACTGCGCCATTATATCTCATTGCCAGTCGCAATGATTCTCTGTTGCTGCGCTGCCTGGAGTGTACAGCCACTCAACTAGGTTCAGGGCCTCACATGCATCCGCTCTTATGATGGAGTCACATTTCATGTCCACAATGGAAAATGGTATGATGTGACTTCTATTGTGTACCCATGCTTCGAGTTCACATACACCCAGCGAATCAACCTCATTCCCACTGTAGTCCGTCAGTAGTCTCATTTGATTGATGACTTTCAGTTTAACCCGCAGCCTGTGCAAATCGGACAGACTGAGAAGGTTGGCCCTCGCTCCCATGTCAAGCTTGCATTTAATCAATGTGTCATTCAGCATCACTGGAATTGTCCATCTGTCTTCGATGGTATCATCTTCATCAGCACTATTGTCACAACTGGTCAGTAAGACTTCTTAACTTTTCATATTCGGACTCATCATGTCCTTGGTTGAAATCAGATCAGTGAAAATCCGTTCTTCAAGGGAGATCTCATCAACTGCGTTGACAGAACTGCATCTGTTTGGGTCACTGTGGGACGCAAAAAACAAGTGGTTTGTATGGCCACACTTGGAACTTTCCCAAGTACTGGACATTGCCAAGATGATTTTGTCTTCTAGATTGGCCCCAACATTTTTAGGTTGAGTGTACTGATCTGTTGTGCAGCCATCTCACTCGCATGGCAGATCTTGATACCATTTTCTAATTTCAGGTCTTCTTCCCATAATAATCTCTCACGTACTTTATCATTCGGTATCTCAAATAACCTGGTCACGGACATCTTAAGAGTACTAAAATTGCACACAACTGCACCTTCAGCCAGAAGTCAGTTACAAAGCTATCAAAAGATTTGTCTGCCTTTTGGGTATGTGTATGGAATTTGTAATGTTCAAATGTTTTGTTTTTCTTCGGAGAGAAATGCTGATCGAAGTACTTCATAACCTCATTGTAGCTCTTGCTTTCCTCTTCGCTGTCGAAGGCGAAGGTATTGTATATTTCTATTGCTTGAGGACCTGTTACCATGAGCAGCAACACAATATGCCTCTCAACAGGCTGTGCCTGCAGGCCAAGGGATGCTACATAGAGTCTAAATTGCTGCTTGAACACACGCCAATTTTCATCAACGTTACTCGATACTTGAAGCTGGTGGGTGCCTTCAAACCTTTCATCTCTAACTCCACAGTCATTTGTTGCGTTGAATTACAGATGGCCATAGTTCACCAGATCGGTGGAAGAATTTTCTCTTTTCGTTCTTCAGCCTGTTCCGCCCTGTCTTCTCCGTTGTTATCTTTAAGTGTTCTGCATTCCTGGTACCATGTTGTGTTCTGTGATGTAACCGTTGTAATGGTGTACACAGAACATATAGCTGTTTACTATAAAGATGATTTATCAACAAACATGTGGAAAAGATAACTAATGAACTACTATACAGACGATGGCTACTAAATGAATTCAGTGAATTCTCCTGGAGCTACTCTAAGTGTGACTGTCTTCTTGTACGTCTCACTACCAACTGCCGGGTGTATTGAGTCATGTGATGAATCTCTATCTCCACCAGCTGGTTGGAGGTCGCATTACTAACTATAAGCAGAACTGTGCACAGGCATATTGCCGGCATATAACCACAAGCTCCACCAACCACTTGACCGGCTTGGGACCAATCGTATGGGAGCGCATGAACCCCTGCCAAAGGGGTGTTTGCACAGGACTCTGAGAGCAGTACCCAGGGCAGTGTGGACCAGGGAGTTGAAGAGTTGCCTTTCAACAATAAACCCCTTTGTTTTCTACTGGAAGCCTCCACTGTATGTCTTGAGCCTCCACACCAGCAATACAGCGGAGAAAACCAGTTGGTGCCGTCGGCTTCAATGCCGCTTTTCCAGCCCACTGTGGCATAAATACAGGTAAAATTCTATCCTGTGTAAAGTTAAGACAAGGCTTAAGGTGGTGTATTGAGCTTCCATCACTGGCATCAAATCAGCATTGCAAGCTGAGTCATGTCATGGTCTGCTTGCTGTGCATATCTCTGTGGACTTACGCTACATGCAAGATAACACCCTCACCACTATCACATCTGGCATGGTTCATATCCCAAGTATGTTATCGCATACCACTTTCAACCTATAATCTATTCCAAGTGCCCAAAAAAACACTCACGAGTCCAATTGTTCACACTACATCTTAGAATTAATGGTATTATTTTAACTTCACACCTGACCTACGTTCTCTTCAGCTGAAACTTAATACTGAAAATGTTCCCTCGTCATTCTTTTCCCACACCAAGAGGTGAAGCTATGCTTTGTTTTCTTTGTTAGTTTTTCCAAGAACAGGTCGCTCGCCTGTTGCCAGGGGCTATAGCTTGAGGGGCACCATTGCTCTTACCACAATCATCCTGTTTGGCCGCATTATGAATGCACTCGCCTTGCTCATTAAATCCTGGAGTGGGCCTTGAATACAGGTCTTCTGGCTCAGAGGCAGGAACACTACCCTCTGCGCCACAAGAACTCCGTACTGAAAGCGTGGGAGGCATTGAATTTATGTGCTGAGTATTTTCCAAGAAGATTAACAAAATGAATTGTACTTCATATCTGAGCTGATTGATGGGGTGTTGAGTGAATTCTCCGCCTTCACTCATCCAGTGTCTGCCCCATGTCAGATGTATCATATTCAGATTTTATTTTTTTCTTTCATGGGATGCGGGCATCGCTGGCAAGGCCATGTCCTTTTAAGAGCCAACCACATTGCTGTGGGTCTGGAGTCGCATGTAGACCAGGCCAGGTAAGGAGGTCAGATTTCCTTCGCTAAAGGACAGTAGTGGCATCGGTAGGTTTTTATAGCAATCTAAAATGGTTTCAATGTCGCTATGACTGAATTATCACTGATTTCTGAATTAAATTTAAGATGCCGTAGTGGGATTTGAACCCATGTCCTCAGAGCATTAACCTGGCCTGTTGGGTTGACATTACCACCATGCCACTGTCCCCACCCCACCCCAGAGCAACCGGCCACTGGATTATAGCATCGGTAGTGATAATTCACCTTTGGGGTTTTCTAGATTAAAAGTATCACTTCTAAATTGTAGGGGGAATAAAATACAGTTTGCGTAGATGAGTGCACTTTGTCATTACCATCTGCTTAAATATTTTAATCTGGTGCAAGACAACACTTTCACACTGCTGCCTTCCCCACTGTTAATGACTTTAAGATTCACCAGTCATCACCCCTGCTACTCATCCTGTTGCTATCCATCTCTACGAAGAATAACCATATCTGCTTCTCCCGAGGCTACTCAAGATGCTGACACCTCACGGAGTGACGCAAATCAGACAAAAGCAATGCGCAAAGCCAAGGAGACAAAAAAAACCAAGAAACCTCTGTTATCTCCACCGTTGTTTCTGCCACTTCCACCATTGTTACCCTGCCCTGGAGCAGCTCTACAGAGGAGCATAACACCCACTGACGAGCTTCAAATCACCAATATGTTCCTTATCTATAATGCAAGTTTCTTGCCAGGATCCCTGTGATGAATTGAAAACATTCTGTTCACACTGAATGACATGTGTTAGTCGAAGCTAATTTGGGAACATAAACTTTTCGATGTGTGACACCTGCAGCACATTCAGGCTGCACTGCAGTGGAACAGTGACAGTGACTGTGAGGCTTGAGGCTTTAAAGGAAAATGACAAATGGTTGGCACTAACAGCCATTCTGTGGGTGGTCATGGAAGGGATAAGGCGGCACTGGGAACAGGATATCTGTTGCTCTTGCCGTCCAATTTTTTTTCCCGTAAGCCTCATGTCACCGTAGCAAAGAATCCCACAGCAAACCGTTCAATATCCGATGGCTGGTAAAGCCCAACCCTCTGATGGCAGCTGCTGTGGAATCAATTGAAAAATGAGTCCCTTTCCATCAAATTTTATGGAACAGCATACGTGATTTTTGATTTATTTCATTCTCGACAAAGTACTTCACCAGATATTAAAAATGAAAACCAGGCTGGCTATTGAGTTTGGACTTAGTGTTTGTCATAGAATCTCTATGGTGCGAAGGAGGCCATTCGGCCCACTGAGTCTGCACCAACCCTCTGAAGGAGCACTCAACACAGGCCCACACCCCCACCTAACCTGCACATCCCTGGACACAAAGAGGCAATTTAGCACAGCCAATCCACATCTTTTGGGCTGTGGGAGGAAACCGGAGAGCCCAGAGGAAACCCACATGGATACAGGAAGAACTCCCCACAGACAGTTACCCAAGGCTGGAATTGTACCCGGGCACTGCTGCTGTGAGGCAGCAGTGCTAACCACTGCACCCCCGTGATGCCAGGTTTACAAGTGTAACATATTGCATATAGGAAGGATAATAGGCGGATATATGTTCCCCTGACTGTTGTCAAGATGGCAATGTAGTGACATAGAGCTGGATTCTCCGATTTGAAGACAAAGTGCTGATGCCGGTGTGGGAACAGTGGCGTTTTACGCCAGAAAAAATGGCGCAAAAGCTGCACCGATCCTCCATCTGATAGGGGCTAGCAGGCACGAAGCGTAAAGCCCCCGGCTTTACCTGCGGATACGGCCGGAAAATTGCCGGGTCCGTGGCCACATATGCGCACGACGGCGGCTTGCAGCGGCTGCGCCATGCAACATGGCACCGGCCGCGGGCGGACGCAGCCTGCCACATACTGTCCCCCAGTATCCCCCCTTGCCACCCCCGGACCAGCCCCAAAGGTGCCCCCAGCCCCTGTCAATGGCCCCCTGACCGTAGCAGCACTGGATTCAGTCCGCAGCCGCCATGCCGGGTTCACGAAAAAAAGGATAAGAGTTCCACGCCATCGGGAACTCAGCCCATCGGGGACGGAGCATCGGGGAAGGGCTTCAGGTGATGTCCTGAGGCAGTCCCAATGGCGTGCAGTGTATGAGTACATGGTTTTCGAGCATCGCAAAAGCAGTGCCCACCCCGATTTCGGTGCAAACTGGGAAGCTCTGGCTGATTGCCGAACGCGATTCCGGCGTCAGCGTCCAGAGAATGCCACCCATAGTCTCCATTCCCTTCAGAACTCTATGGGTGGCATTCTCCGCCTTCCGACGGCAAAATTGTATTTGGAAATTGGGCAGAGAATTCCTTTTGACGCCGAAAGCGCAGGCGGCGCCTGTTTTCGGCTGCTCCGCCCCCTCCAAAACGGCATCATCAGTGAGTACGCCGCACGCCATTAGGACGGCGTCAGGATGTCACCTGGTGGCCCTCCCCCGATGCTCCGCCCCCTAATGGGCTGACTTCCCGACAGTGCAGGACACGTAAGCTCTGAGTTTTCGTCAACCTCACGTGGCGGCTGCGGACTGTGTCTAGTGCTGCCACCATCAGGTTGGGGAGCCGTTCCTTTGGCCGGGGAATCTTTGGCCGGGGCTGGGGGGGACTAGTGGGGGTGGTCCGGGGGTAGCGAGGAGGGGAATAGGGGGGCACTATCTGGCAGGCCGGGTCCGTGCACGGCCGGCGCCATGTTGTACGGCGCGACTGCTGCAGGTCGTTGCCGTGCGCGTGTGTAGCCACGGACCCAGCAATTCTCTGGCCGTTTCTGTCGGAATCTGTTAGCCCCCCCCCACTGGGCAGAGCATCGGTGCGGGGAGGCGCTGACTTTTTCATCGTAAAGCAAGACACTTCCTCCGAACATAGCCTCAAAATCGGAGAATCTAGCCCTATGTGTCCATTCATTGGTCAAGAAAATGGAATCTTGAATTATGAAACTGTACAAACCAAAGGAAGTTGTACAGTTTTCACATTGTAACATACCTCAGTCAAGCCACAACTTGAGTGCTATGCCCAGTTCTAGTCATTGGGATGCAAGGGAGACATTCTGGCATTAACCATTGTACAGAGAAGGGCCATCATTTTAATCCCATGTCAAAGATCTAAATAATGCAGAAAGACTGGAGAGATTTGGGGTTTGCAGCCTTGAGAGTCCATGTCTGAGATCTTAAGTATATACAGTCATATAACATATTTAATAGTATTGAAGTAACTCCAGAATGTCACTTTGAATTAAGTTGCAAGAGAAGCTGGAATCAATGGAATAAATTGAGTACCAGATATGTGGGACTACTTATTTACACAGAGTGCGTGTAATTCAAGAATGGACTCTCATCACTCCATGGAAAGGAGAGAATAGTGGTGATGAAATCCTTGACATTTTTAAGAAATAATAGAATAGTACAGCTCTGAAGGAGGCCATTCAGCTCATTAACATGGCCCAGCTCTTTTCAGAACTAATCCAGTTAGTCCTGCTATCACACACCCCTTTCCCCAGATCCTTGCAATTATTTTATCCTTCAAGTATTTATCCAACTCCCTTTTGAGTGTAAGTATTGAATCCCACCATTTAGGGAGGTGGAACGGAGGCAGTGCATTCCAAATTGTAAGTACTCATTGTGTAAAAATGTGTGGCGGGATTCTCGGCTCCTAAGACGTGTTGACGCCAGCACAGGATTCGTGGAGTTCCACGACAGCAAAACCGACACCGCACCTGGATTGAGTCAGCGACTGGTGAGGGGATAGCACCTGCATCACGTAGATCCCAATTGATTCCAATGAGGAATGGTATCGGATTTGCCGGGTCCGAGATTGATACTCATGAGGCTGACAAGCTTCAGCCACATATACATACTTCACTCTCCACGCACACCATCCCGGCCACAAGGTGGCAGCGAGGAGAGCAGCTCCCTGTTTCATGGGCGCGCCAAGCTGGACATGGTGGAGGAGAGGCAATTGACCCTGTGTCCTGGCCCTGGAAGGAGGCTGCCAGCCACCGTCAGCTGCGCCTGGGCACAGATGGCAGAGGCAGTCAGCGCCATGAGCAACACCATCCGGATCAGCCAGCAGTGCCGTAAAAAACTGCACCGTCTCCTCAGGGTGGCCAGGCTGAATAGACAGCACTGTTCTCCTGGCACTAACTCCCGTCCCACACACACCCACCCAGAGGGGGGCCGAACCCCACCTTGCACCGCATGCCATCCAAAACAGCTGGTGATGGGGTGGGTCCATCTGCCGTCCACCGCCCCCAACCAGTGCCCCAGCCGGATGGAGCACCCCCATGAGCCGAGCAGTGACGCTGAGAGCAGCTTGGAGACCAGCCCTCAACCAGAGACTCAGGACACCCTGGAGCTCGAGTCTGATATTGACTCAGATTTCCCATCACAGCTGTCTCCAACACCCTCCATCATCCCAGAGACACTCACCTCAGTTGGGCACTTTAGTGAAGAGGCTCCTGGGACACTATGTGATGCGCATCACATGTAGGTACACAGATACATAGAAGATAAGAGCAGGCGGAGGCCTTTTGGCCCTTCGAGCCTGCTCCGCCATTTATCACGATCATGGCTGATCACCCAGCTCAATAGCCTAATCCTGCTTTCCCCCCATAGCCTTTGATCCCATTCTCCCCAAGTGCTATATCCAGCTTCCATTTGAATATAGTCAATGTTTTAACATCAACTACTTCCTGCGGTAATAAATTCCACAGGCTCACCACTCTTTGGGTGAAGAAATGTCTCCTTATCTCTGTCCGAAATGGTTTACCCTGAATCCTCAGACTGTGACCCCCTGGCTCTGGACACACCCATCATTGGTAACATCTTCCCCGCATCTACCCTGTCTAGTCCTGTTAGAATTTTATAAGTCTCTATGAGATTCGCCTCATTCTTCTGAACTCCAGCGAGAACAAGCCCTGCCTAGTCAATCTCTCCTCATATGACAGTCCCGCCATCCCTGGAATCAGTCTGGTAAATCTTCTCTGCACACACTCTATAGCAAGAACATCCTTCCTCAGAAAAGGAGACCAAAACTGCACACAATATTCCAGATGTGGCCTCACCAAGGCCCTGTAAAATTGCAACAACACATCCTTGTTCCTGTACTTGAAACCGCTCGCAATGAAGGCCAACATACCAGTAGCCTTCTTTACCGCCTGCTGCACCTGCATGCTTACCTTCAGCAACTGGTGCACAAGGACACCCAGGTCCCACTGCACACTCCCCTCTCCGAATTTACAACCGTTCAGGCAGTAATCTGCCTTCCTGTTTTTCCTTCCAAAGTGAATAACCTTATCCAAATTATACTGCATCTGCCATTGATTTGCCCACTCGCCCAACCTGTCCATATCATGCTGTAGGACCTCTGCATCCTCGTCACCCTCCCACCCAACTTGGTATCATCTGCAAACTTTGAGATGTTCCATTTTGTTCCCACATCCAAATCATTAATATATATTGTGAATAGCTGGGGTCCCAGCACCGATTACCGTGGCACCCCACTAGTTACTGCCTGCCAATTTGAAAAAGACCCATTAATTCCTACTCTTTGTTTCCTCTTTGCCAACCAGTTTTCTATCCATCTCAATACACGTCCCCCAATCCCATGCACTTTAATCTTGCACAGCTGCTGTGGTACATCAGGTGGAGGTAGGAACTCCTGAGGGGACGGCCGGCCGGAGGGCAGGCCAACCCCAGGGACTAGCTGCCGTACACACGTGTTTCGGGCTTCTGGAACGGACAGTGCCATTGATTGTGGAGATGCAATTGCAAAGCCAGGGAGTACATGAGGGGTTGTCGGCGAGCATCCAGCACCTGCAGGTGCAGTTGGAGGAGTCCAACCAGCTTGCAAACAGCAGCAGGAGGTGGTGCCAACCAGGTGTGCCACCCAGGCCAACACCGTATGGGTGGCGTCCACGGTGGAGGCATTGGGGGCGAGGGTTTTGGCTATGGATCAGCATGTCCAAGGCCTGGGGCATTCTGTGCAGAGCCACTTGGAAATTTCAGCGCCGCTTTTGAGTGTGGCACAGTCACAGCAGGCCATGGCTGGGAACGTGCGCGCGCACAGAGGGAGGTGGCCCAGTCCCAGAGGGAGATGGTGTAGTCACTGGTGGATGTGACACAGACACAGAAGATGGTGGCACAGTCGCAGCCTGATGAGGCGCAGTCCCAAGGGAAGATGGTGCTCCATTCTCTGTGCTCCATGATCATGGACCCTGGTCGAGCCCAGAGCAGGCCTCCAGGACTGCCAGCACTTGGTGGTGGGGGGGCCTCAAGAGATAGTCCCGCTTGCACCCCGCCCCCCCCCCCCCCACCCCGTCCCATGGAGTAGCCCCAAGGGCCATCAGGCACCCCAAGGGAGAAGGAGGTGATGGGGCCCGTGTCGGTGACTCCCGCAGGGAATGTACCGGAACACCACAGCACCTCGGACTCCCCCCATCCTGTCCCTGGCGCATCTGGTGGGTAGCAGGCAGAACAGGGCTGCACCATGCCACCCAGGATGCCCGAGCCAGGCCCATCCAGGCCTGGCTGCCCCAGATAAGAGTCGCCAACGGGCACACAAGTCGCGGGGCAGGAACCACAGCAGGCCGCCACCATCCCTGAGATACAATCTGGGGATTCACCAAGACGTAGTGTTGGGGCCCGTGAGGCCAGAAAGTTAGACACCAGTTAGGTTGGCATGGGTGCAGGGCACAATTTAGTGATAGTGGCTAGGGCACAAATCTGTATATATGTTGTCACATTGAACATCTGTTAACACTGTTACAACCTGTCTTGGTGCTCTGTCAGATGGGTGTGCAGGTTGAGCTGGTCTGGGCTGGCCACAGAGGGGGTGCAGAGGGGGAGAATGGACAGCCGTTGTGGGTGCCCTGGGCTCCCCCCCCTGCCCCCCCTGACCGTCCCCATCACTGCCACCCAAGTGATCCAATGGCACCGTGTGATGGAATGGCCAGCTCGCATGCAGGGGTCACCCGGGTGGATGGTGGAAAGTGCTACCGTGGGCAGGAGTCAGGTGTTGTCGAACGATGCGGGGCACCAGAGCTCACCGCAGAGCTGGTCGTCATCATCCTCCATCCCATGGACCAGATCCGGTGCGACTGCCAACCCAGGGCCCACACCCCGTAGTGCGGCAGGTATGTCTCATGGAGGGGGTTGCAGCCAGGTGGGTGGGGGTTGCAGTGTCTGTGCCCTTGGCCAGTTTGGTCCCCCCAAGTCAGTGAACCTGGAGGCGATCAGAGCGTCCTGTACGCTTTGGCCAGGGTGCACACTTTGTGCCGCCTCCCGTGCCTGCCTGGGGCCTGCCTGGATCCCATGTCTTGTCCACCCTTGTCTGCATCCTCCTTGTCGGACAGGCCTGGGCTTCATCCTCCTCCTCCAGCACGTCGCCCCTCTGCAGCGTGACGTTGTGGAGAATGCAGCAGACTGCCACGATGCGGGCGACCTCCTTAGCGTCATACTGGCGCATCTTCAGGAGGCCAAGGCACGGCTCAATCACGCTCCTGGTAGCTGCATGGCCGTCGTTGTAGCAGGTTTCTTCATCGGTCTGTGGCTTCCAGATAGGCGCATTCAGCCATGCCCACAGTGGATAACCCCAATCACCCGGGGGGGGGGGGGAATGCCGTGCACAATGTCTGTGTGTGGGGTGCAGAAGTGCATGATGCGCAGGTGATCGTCATAAATCAGCTGCACATTCATCGAGTGGACTCCTTTCGGTTGGTGTAGAGTGGCCTGTCATCTGCGGGTGCTCACAGGGGGACGTGCATCTCGTCAATCACCTCCTGTACCTGGTTCATGTGGGCGATGGCGACAAACCCCGTTGCTCGGGCATCCTGGTGGGCTCAGTCCACATTGAAATGGATGTATTGAGCCGCCTGGGCATATAGGGCCTCCATGATGGCGCGGATGCACCTGTGCACCGAGGTCTGTGAGATCCTGGTCAGGTCCCCACTCAGCGCCTGGAAGGACCCCGTTGCATAAAGGTTTAGGCGACCGTCACCTTGACGGCCACCGGGAGTGGGAGTCCTCCCGCATATCCCTATAGTGCCAGGTGTGCAATGACCTGGCAGATATGTGGCACTGTCTCCCTGCTCAGCCAGAGTCTTCGACGCATACCCGGTCTGGCCGGTCCTCGAATGACAGGTGCTACTGGTACACACGAGGCCTCATGCGGCGCCTCCCTTGCACCTTCCTCTCCTCGGCCTGATGGCCGGTCGACTCTCCATCCTGGGTGGCCACCTCCTGTTCCTTTGGGGCAGTCTCCGCTGCTGCACGCTGCTGCAGTTTCCTCCTCCTCCTTGAGCAACTCCAGTTGGTACAGCTGCAGGGCATCCCCCAGTGACTAGGAGGAAGGCCACCATTTCTGGTTAAATTACACATCCATTGTCTGCAGGGATGAAAGGCCAACCATGTTGGCACGGTCATACCCCCATGCCGAAGCAGGTCCACTGGGCTACATGGAAGCCCCGGTTGGCACTGCGGGCTCTGACACTGCATTCCCCCTCCCCCATCTCCATACCCCTGGCCCTGTCGTTACCCGGCACTGTGGCGACCTCTGGTCTTGGCGCCCAGCCCTGCTGCCAGGGGTACCATCAGCTGCCACTACCCTTGTCAGCGGTACACTCTGCGACCCCGCCCGGCACCCCGGTAGGGGCTACAGTGGTCATGTGATTCCCCGCCAGTGGGTGGCAGCCGGGTTGGGGGGGTATGGCAGACGGTAATGTGCGAGGGTGGGTGTGATGAACGGTTACTGCCTTATCACCATGCAAGGTGATGTCCCCTTTAAGATCGGGCTTGGAACCCTGGGGACTCCGCCTCTGGCTTCGCCCATCTGGGAGCCATATATAAAGGGCTGCCTCATGGGCTGTGTAGCAGTCAGCATTTGTCTCAGCTCTAACATAGTTCTTAGTCTAATAAAGCCTTCTTTACAGTTTAATCTCTAAGCTTCGTTATTGAAGGTACCTCAAATTATGAGACTAAACTAGATTCAGGATGGACGCAGGCCTAAAACCAAAGAAGCTCAATCTGGAAGCACGAACACCAGAGGCAAAGGAAATTTTAAAATACTGGCTGCAGTGCTTCTCGATCCAGGGCGCCAAATACACCCGTTTCAAATGTTATATCCTCCCTCACCTCTGTGCCCCCCTGCTGCTCGGACTGGATTTCCAGTGCAGCCACTGAAGCCTGACACTGAAGTTCGGCGGACCCTTGCCGCCCCTCACGGTATGCTGCCTTGCGACACTGAAAGTCGCACCCCCCTCGCTATTCGCGAACCTCACTCCCGACTGTAAGCCCGTCGCCACCAGGAGCTACAGTGCCCAAGATATGGCTTTTATCAAGTCAGAGGTCCAGCGTTTACTGGGAGAGGGGGTCATCGAGGCTAGCAACAGCCCTTGGAGAGCGCAAGTGGTGGTAATCCGGTCCGGGGAGAAGAAACGGATGGTCGTGGATTATAGCCAGACCATAAACCGTAAAAAGTGCGGGAGCTGCGAGTTGGAGCGGAGATTTAAAAAGATCGCAGCCTAGTTTCGGGAGCCGTTCGGGGGAGGAGGAGCTGTCTCTGTCACGGAGAGAACCTGAGAAGATCTAAGACCCTCAGAAGGTAAGAAGGTAAGTAAGTGATTTTTACTCATTTTTACTTTTATACCTTTTTCAAAGTGTGTGTGGGGGGGGGGGGGGGGGGGACTGAAGTGACATCACAGAAAAGCTGTGACCTGAGTGGCTGGTTGGGAATTTACACTAAATTTTAAAAATTAAGCATTGGTAACTAATTAAACATAATTACTTAATTATAATTTAGAGGGGTATCTAAGCCAGAGATCGGAGAGTACTATATTTAGCTTTCACACTTATATTAGAAATCTAGTGCCAGGAAACAGATAGTTAACAGTAAACCTTTTAAACTTTTAATTTTAATTTACTAATTAATTGACGCAATGTCAGTTAGAGGGGTGCAGTGCTCTGACTGTGAGATGTGGCAGGTCTGGGAGGCTTCCAGCATCCCAGATGGCTTCATCTGCAGAAAGTGCACCCAACTGGAGCTCCTCACAGACCGCATGGTTCGGTTGGAGCAGCAATTGGATGCACTTAGGAGCATGCAGGTGGCGGAAAGCGTCATAGATCGCAGTTATATAAATGTGGCCACACCCAAGGTGCAGGCAGAGAAATGGGTGACCACCAGAAAGGGCAGGCAGTCAGAGCAGGAATCCCCTGTGGTTGTCCCCCTCTCGAACAGGTATACCCCTTTGGATACTGTCGGGGGGGATAGCCTATCAGGGGGAAACAGCAGCAGCCAGAGAAGTGGCACCACGGCTGGCTCTGATGTTCAGAAGGGAGGGTCAAAGCGCAGAAGAGCAATAGTAATAGGGGACTCTATAGTCAGGGGCACAGATAGGCGCTTCTGTGGACTTGAAAGAGACTCCAGGATGATATGTTGCCTCCCTGGTGCCAGGGTCCAGGATATCTTCGAACGGGTAGAGGGCATCCTGAAGGGGGAGGGCAAACAGGCAGAGGTCATTGTACATATTGGTACTAACGACGTAGGCAGGAAGGGGCATGAGGTCCTGCAGCAGGAGTTCAGGGAGCTAGGCAGAAAGTTAAAAGACAGGACCTCTAGGGTTGTAATCTCGGGATTACTCCCTGTCCCACGTGCCAGTGAGGCTAGAAATAGGAAGATAGAGCAGCTAAACACGTAGCTAAACAGCTGGTGTAAGAGGGAGGGTTTCTGTTATCTGGACCACTGGGAGCTCTTCCGGGGCAGGTGTGACCTTTATAAGAAGGACGGGTTGCATCTAACTGGAGAGGCATAAATAGCCTGGCCGCGAGGTTTGCTAGTGTCACACGGGTGGGTTTAAACTAGTATGGCAGGGATGTGGGCACGGGAGCAATAGGTCAGGAGGTGAGAGCATTGAGGGAGAACTAGGGAATAGGGACAGTGTGGCTCTGAGGCAGAGCAGACAGGGAGAAGTTGCTGAACACAGCGGGTCTGGTGGCCTGAAGTGCATATATTTTAATGCAAGAAGTATTACGGGTAAGGCAGATTAACTTAGAGCTTGGATTAGTACTTGGAATTATGATGCTGTTGCCATTACAGAGACCTGGTTGAGGGAAGGGCAGGATTGGCAGCTAAATGTTCCAGGATTTAGATGTTTCAGGCGGGATAGAGGGGGATGTAAAAGGGGTGGCAGAGTTGCGCTACTGGTTAGGGAGAATATCACAGCTGTACTATGGGAGGACACCTCAGAGGGCAGTGAAGCTATATGGGTAGAGATCAGGAATAAGAAGGGTGCAGTCACAATGTTGGGGGTTTACTACAGGCCTCCCAACAGCCAGCAGGAGATAGAGGAGCAGATAGGTAGACAGATTTTGGAAAAGAGTAAAAACAACAGGATTGTGGTGATGGGAGGCTTCAACTTCCCCAATATTGACTGGGACTCACTTAGTGCCAGGGGCTTAGACGGGGCAGAGTTTGTAAGGAGCATCCAGGAGGGCTTCTTAAAACAATTTGTAGACAGTCGAACTAGGGAAGGGGCGGTACTGGACCTGATATTGGGGAATGAGCCCGGCCAGGTGGTAGAAGTTCCAGTAGAGGAGCATTTCGGGAACAGTGACCACAATTCAGTAAGTTTTAAAGTGCTGGTAGACAAGGATAAGAGTGGTCCTAGGATGAATGTGCTGAATTGGGGGAAGGCTAATCATAACAATATTAGGCAGGAACTGAAGAACATAGATTGGGGGCGGATGTTTGAGGGCAAATCAACATCTGACATGTGGGAGGCTTTCAAGTGTCAGTTGAAAGGAATTCAGGACCGGCATGTTCCTGTGAGGAAGAAGGATAAATACGGCAATTTTCGGGAACCTTGGATAACGAGAGATATTGTAGGCCTCGTCAAAAAGAAAAAGGAGGCATTTGTCAGGGCTAAAAGGCTGGGAACAGACGAAGCCTGTGTGGAATATAAGGAAAGTAGGAAGTGTGGTAGTATGCATTAGGGGTCATGTGGGACTGTGAAGCCGTGATGCTATTGGCTGACAGATCCCGGGTCCTGGTTGGCTGTTGATCCCTAGCTCCGCCCTGAAGGCGGAGTATAAGAACCTGGGCTTCTCTCCGCAGCTCCAGTCTGTTGCTGAACTGCTGGGAACAAGTCACGCTTAATAAAGCCTCATCGACTTCACCTCTATTCATCTCTCTCGTAAGTCATTGTGCGCTACAATTTATTAAGCCTGCTTAAAGGACTATGGAGCTCAGGATCGCCCTGGAATGCCTGCGGATCAGCCCCCATGCAGTGAACGCGGCAGCAGTTTTTAAACACTGGCAGACTTGTTTCGAAGGCTACCTCCAAACGGCCCCCGGTCGGATCACAGAAGACCAGAAACTACAGGTCCTGCACTCAAGGGCAAGCCCGGAAATTTACCCTCTCATAGAAGACGCAGAGGATTTCTCGACGGCGCTCGCAGCACTAAAGAGCGTCTACGTTCGTCCAGTGAACCAGGTCTACGCACGCTACCAACTCGCAACGAGACGGCAAAGTCCCGGAGAATCGCTAGAAAAGATCTACGCCGTGCTGCTAATTTTGGGACGGGGCTGCGGCGGCCCGCCGGTAAACGCGACGGAACACACGGACATGTTAATTCGCGATGCGTTTGTGGCAGGTATGAACTCTCCCCAAATCCGCCAAAGACTTTTAGAAAAAGAGTCGCTAGGACTCTCAGAGGCACGGGTCATTGCAGCTTCCCTAGATGTGGCCTCGCAAAACGCCCGCGCCCAAGGCCCCGACCGCGCGGCAGCCCCTTGGGCTCCGTGGACCCCCGTCACGACAAACCCCCTCCCCCCCCTCCCTCACAGGCTTGCGCAGTTAAGACGCCAGACCATCCCGGGGGGGCCCGCTGCTATTTCTGCGGGCAGGCGAAACACCCCCGGCAGCGCTGCCCGGCCCGCGCAGCAACTTGCAAGAGCTGCGGAAAAAAGGGCCATTTCGCGGCTGTGTGCCGGTCCCCGGGGGGTCGCCGGTGTCCCCGGAGAAGAAAGAGTCCAGCGCATCCCAAACGCTCCTCAACCCCCCCAGCGCCCCATGTGCGACCCGCGGGCGCCGCCATTTTGGGTCCCGGCCACCACGAGTGGAGGATGGGCGCCGCCATCTTGTGACCCCCCAGCCATGTGCGATGCATGGGGGTGACAATTTTGTCCACCCCGACCACGTGCGATCCGTGGGGGCGACCATTTTGTCCACCCCCGGCCACGTGCGATTCATGGATGCCGCCATCTTGGATGACAACAATGGACCCCAGCATCGACGGCTCCACGGGGTCCGAAGAAGACGCTGAGACACTACGACCACATCTGGCCTCGGTGACGCTGGATCAAGTTCTCCACCGTGGACCTCAAGTCCGCCTACCATCAGCTCCCCATCCGCCCAAGTGACCGCAAGTACACAGCCTTCGAGGCAGATGGGCGACTATACCACTTCCCAAGGGTCCCATTTGGCGTCACAAACGGGGTCTCGGTCTTCCAACGGGAGATGGACCGAATGGTTGATCAACACGGGTTACAGGCCACGTTCCCGTATCTCGACAACGTAACCATCTGCGGCCACGATCAGCAGGACCACGACGCCAACCTCCAAACATTCCTCCAGACCGCAAACGCCTTGAACCTCACATACAACGAGGACAAGTGCGTGTTTAGCACAAACCGGCTGGCCATCCTGGGATACGTAGTGCGCAATGGGATAATAGGCCCCGACCCCGAACGCATGCGCCCCCTTATGGAATTTCCCCTTCCCCACTGCTCCAAAGCCCCGAAACGATGCCTGGGATTTTTTTCATATTACGCCCAGTGGGTCCCCCAGTATGCAGACAAGGCCCGCCCACTAATACAGACTACTACCTCCCCCCTGTCGACAGAGGCTCGCCAGGCCTTCAGCCGCATCAAAGCGGATATCGCAAAGGCCACGATGCGCGCCATCGACGAGTCCCTCCCCTTCCAGGTCGAGAGCGACGCCTCCGGTGTAGCTCTAGGGGCCACCCTTAACCAAGCGGGCAGACCCGTGGCCTTCATCTCCCGAACCCTCCACGCCTCAGAAATCCGCCACTCCTCAGTGGAAAAGGAAGCCCAAGCCATAGTGGAAGCTGTGCGACATTGGAGGCATTACCTGGCCGGCAGGAGATTCACTATCCTCACTGACCAATGGTCGGTAGCCTTCATGTTCGATAATGCACAGCGGGGCAAAATTAAAAATGACAAGATCTTAAGGTGGAGGATCGAACTCTCCACCTACAATTATGAGATCTTGTATCGTCCCGGAAAGCTGAACGAGCCGTCCGATGCCCTATCCCGCGGCACATGTGCCAACGCACAAATAGACCATCTCCAAACCCTCCACGAGGACCTCTGCTACCCGGGAGTCACTCGGTTCTACCATTTTATAAAGTCCCGCAACCTCCCCTACTCCGTGGAGGAGGTCCGTACTGTCACCAGGAACTGCCACATCTGCGCTGAGTGCAAACCGCATTTTTTCAGGCCAGATAGAGCGCACCTGATCAAGGCTTCCCGCCCCTTTGAACGCCTCAGTCTGGATTTCAAAGGGCCCCTCCCCTCCACCGATCGAAACACATACTACCTGAACGTGGTGGACGAGTACTCCCGTTTCCCTTTCGCCATCCCCTGCCCCGACATGACAGCGGCCACAGTTATTAAAGCCCTGAGCACTATATTCACACTGTTCGGTTGCCCCGCATATATCCATAGCGACAGGGGGTCCTCCTTCATGAGTGACGAGCTGCGCCAGTTCCTGCTCAGCAAGAGCATAGCCTCGAGCAGGACGACCAGCTACAACCCCCGGGGGAACGGGCAAGTAGAGAGGGAGAACGGCACGGTCTGGAAGACCGTCCTACTGGCCCTACGGTCCAGAGATCTCCCAGTTTCACGGTGGCAGGAGGTCCTCCCGGACGCTCTCCACTCCATCCGGTCGCTGCTGTGTACCACCACTAACCAAACGCCTCATGAGCGCCTCCTTGTCTTCCCCAGGAAGTCCTCCTCCGGAAAGTCGCTGCCGACCTGGCTGGCGGCCCCAGGACCCATCCTGCTCTGGAAACATGTGCGGGCACACAAGTCAGACCCGTTGGTCGAGAGGGTTCATCTCCTCCACGCGAACCCGCAGTACGCCTACGTGGCGTACCCCGACGGCCGACAGGACACGGTCTCCCTGCGATACCTGGCACCCGCCGGCAACACGCACACCCCCCCGACACCGATCACCCCCTCCCTACCACCGGCGCACCCCGCGACCGCCCCCTTCCCGGGAAGATCGGTCCTCCTCCCATGTCCAACCAGGAGTGAAACTGAAGCAGACACCGAAAAGCTCCCGGAGACGACAACGCGGGAACAAGCACCTGCACCACCACCGGGGCTGAGGCGATCAACAAGGAAGACCAGACCGCCCGCTCGACTCGTGGCACCGGTGTAACGCAAGAATGTTGTGGACTTTAACGAGAATGTTCTTTTTCCTCTTTCGAATTTTGTAAATAGTTCACAAACCCTGTACATAGCCCAATGTAGGGCAAAGTGTAGAGCATTGAAAAAAACATGCCAAAAATTTTCTCCTCCCAGGACCAGCCTTGTAAACCCCTACCACCATGCGAAGCACCACCCCGCCGGGTTCATTTTAACAAGGGGTGAATGTGGTAGTATGCATTAGGGGTCATGTGGGACTGTGAAGCCGTGATGCTATTGGCTGACAGATCCCGGGTCCTGGTTGGCTGTTGATCCCTAGCTCCACCCTGAAGGCGGAGTATAAGAACCTGGGCTTCTCCCCGCAGCTCCAGTCTGTTGCTGAACTGCTGGGAACAAGTCACGCTTAATAAAGCCTCATCGACTTCGCCTCTATTCGTCTCTCTCGTAAGTCATTGTGCGCTACAGGAAGGAACTTAAGCAAGGAGTCAGGAGGGCTAGAAGGGGTCACGAAATGTCATTGGCAAATAGGGTTAAGGAAAATCCCAAGGCTTTTTACACGTACATAAAAAGCAAGAGAGTAGCCAGGGAAAGGGTTGGCCCACTGAAGGATAGGCAAGGGAATCTATGTGTGGAGCCAGAGGAAATGGGCGAGGTACTAAATGAATACTTTGCATCAGTATTCACCAAACAGAAGGAATTGGTGGATGTTGAGTCCGGAGAAGGGTGTGTAGAAAGCCTGGGTCGCATTGAGATCCAAAAAGACGAGGTGTTGGGTGTCTTAAAAAATATTAAGGTAGATAAGTCCCCAGGGCCTGATGGGATCTACCCCAGAATACTGAAGGAGGCTGGAGAGGAAATTGCTGAGGCCTTGACAGAAATCTTTGGATCCTCACTGTCTTCAGGTGATGTCCCGGAGGACTGGAGAATAGCCAATGTTGTTCCTCTATTTAAGAAGGGTAGCAAGGATAATTCAGGGAACTACAGGCCAGTGAGCCTTGCTTCAGTGGTAGGGAAACTACTGGAGAGAATTCTTCGAGACAGGATCTACTCCCATTTGGAAGCAAATGGACGTATTAGTGAGAGGCAGCATGGTTTTGTGAAGGGGCGATCGTGTCTCACTAAGTTGATAGAGTTTTTCGAGGAGGTCACAAAGATGATTGATGCAGGTAGGGCAGTGGATGTTGTCTATATGGACTTCAGTAAGGCGTTTGACAAGGTCCCTCATGGTAGACTAGTACAAAAGGTGAAGTCACACGGGATCAGGGGTGAACTGGCAAGGTGGATACAGAACTGGCTAGGCCATAGAAGGCAGAGGGTAGCAATGGAGGGATGCTTTTCTAATTGGAGGGCTGTGACCAGTGGTGTTCCACAGGGATCAGTGCTGGGACCTTTGCTCTTTGTAGTATATATAAATGATTTGGAAGAAAATGTAACTGGTCTGATTAGTAAGTTTGCAGACGACACAAAGGTTGGTGGAATTGCGGATAGCGATGAGGACTGTCAGAGGATACAGCAGGATTTAGATTGTTTGGAGACTTGGGCGGAGAGATGGCAGATGGAGTTTAATCCGGACAAATGTGTTGTAATGCATTTTGATAGGTCTAATGCAGGTCGAGAATATACAGTGAATGGTAGAACCCTCAAGAGTATTGAAAGTCAGAGAGATCTAGGAGCACAGGTCCACAGATCACTGAAAGGGGCAACACAGGTGGAGAAGGTAGTCAAGAAGGCATACGGCATGCTTGCCTTCATTGGCCGGGGCATTGAGTATAAGAATTGGCAAGTCAAGTTGCAGCTGTATAGAACCTTAGTTAGGCCACACTTGGAGTATAGTGTTCAATTCTGGTCGCCACACTACCAGAAGGATGTGGAGGCTTTAGAGAGGGTGCAGAAGAGATTTACCAGAATGTTGCCTGGTATGGAGGGCATTAGCTATGAGGAGCGGTTGAATAAACTCGGTTTGTTCTCACTGGGACGAAGGAGGTTGAGGGGCGACCTGATAGAGGTCTACAAAATTATGAGGGGCATAGACAGAGTGGATAGTCAGAGGCTTTTCCCCGGGGTCGAGGGGTCAATTACTAGGGGGCATAGGTTTAAGGTGAGAGGGGCAAGGTTTAGAGTAGATGTACGAGGCAAGTTTTTTACACAGAGGGTAGTGGGTGCCTGGAACTCGCTACCGGAGGAGGTGGTGGAAGCAGGGACAATAGTGACATTTAAGGGGCATCTTGACAAATACAGGAATAGGATGGGAATAGAGGGATACGGACCCAGGAAGTGTAGAGAATTGTAGTTTAGTCGGGCAGCATGCTCGTCACGGGCTTGGAGGGCCGAAGGGCCTGTTCCTGTGCTGTACATTTCTTTGTTCTTTGTTCTTTGTTTGATTCACGCAGCTTGATGCGTACCCCCTTCCTCGCATCACGGAAATGGTAAATCGAATCACCCAATACCGAGTCTTTTCCACGGTCGACCTCAAATCCGCCTACCACCAGCTCCCCATCCGACCAAAAGACCGCCCCTATACTGCCTTCGAAGCAGCCGGCCGGCTCTTCCACTTCCTCAGGGTCCGCTTCGGTGTCACAAATGAGGTCTCCGTCTTTCAAAGGGCGATGGACCAAATGGTGGACTAGTACGGTTTGCGGGCTACATACCCGTACTTGGACAACGTCACCATCTGCGGCCATGACCAGCAGGACCATGACGCTAACCTCAACAATTTCCTCCAGACCACCCGAGCCCTTAACCTGACCTATAACGAGGGCAAATGCGTTTTCCACACCACCCGGATGGCCATCCTCGGCTATGTCATGGAAGACGGGGTCCTAGGTCCCGACCCCGACCGCACGTGCCCCTTTAAGGAACTCCTTCTCCCCCGCAGCCTCAAGGCCCTCAAATGGTGCTTGGGGCTTTTCTCCTATTACGCCCAGTGGGTCCCCAAGTATGCGGACAAAGCCCGCCCACTCCTAAAGACCACCATTTTTCCCCTCTCGGCTGAGGCTCAATTGGCCTTCAACCGCATCACGGCCGACATCATCAAGGCCGCTATGCACGCGGTGGACGAAACCATCCCTTTCCAGGTAGAGAGCGATGCATCAGACATCGCCCTGGCTGCTACCCTCAATCAGGAAGGCAGACCAGTAGCGTTCTTCACCCGAACCCTCACCGCCTCCGAGGTTCGACACTCTGCAGTCGAAAAGGAGGCACAGGCCATTGTGGAGGCTGTGCGGCGCTGGAGACACTACCTCGCCAGTAGGAGGTTTACCCTCATCACCGACCAACGGTCAGTCGCCTATATGTTGGATAACACACAACGGGGCAAAATAAAAAACAATAACATTTTGAGGTGGAGCATCAAACTCTCCACCTACTCGTACGATATCAAGTATCGTCCAGGGGAGCTCAACGAGTCCCCAGATGCCCTGTCCCGTGGCACATGCGCCAACGTGCAGGAGGACCGCCTGCAAGCCATCCACAATGACCTCTGCCACCCGGGGGTTACCCGGCTCGTCCATTTTATCAAGTCCCGCAACCTACCTTACTCAACCAAGGAGGTCAAGGCCACGGTCAGGGCCTGCCAAGTCTGTGCGGAGTGAAAACCGCACTTCCATCGGCCAGACAAAGTTCGTCTCGTGAAGGCCTCGGGTCCCTTTGAGCGACTGAGCGTGGACTTCAAGGGGCCCCTCCCGTCCACCAATCATTATGCCTATTTCCTCACCGTGATCGATGAGTTCTTCCGTTTCCCATTCGCCATTCCCTGCCCCGACATGATCTCAGCCACTGTAAGGCACTGCACGGCATCTTCACCCTGTTCGGTTTCCCCGCTTATATCCACAGCGACCGGGGTACATCGTTCATGAGCGCTGAACTGCATCAGTATCTGCTCAGCAAAGTCATTGCCTCGAGCAGAATGACCAGTTATAACCCGCGGGGGAATGGGCAGGTGGAGAGGGAGAACGCGACAGTGTGGAAGGCTGTCCTTCTGGCCCTGCGGTCGAGACGTCTCCCAACCACCCACTGGCAGGAGGTCCTACCCGATGCCCTACACTCCATTAGGTCACTCCTCTGCACGGCCACGATTGAGACCCCTCACAACCGATTGTTTGTCTTCCCCAGGAAGTCTACCTCCGGGGTCTCGCTTCCACTTTGGCTGATGGCTCCGGGACCTGTTCTTCTCCGGAGGCACGCGAGGAGCCATGAAACGGACCCCCTGGTCGAAAGGGTCCGGCTGCTCCATGCCAACCCCAGTTACGCCTACGTTGAGTACCCCGATGGCAGGCAAGATGCGGTTTCCCTCCGGGATCTGGCACCTTCTGGATCCCCCACCCAGACGCCCCTTCCCGCACCACTCCCCTGCAGGACCCGGCTCCACTACAACACACCCCCTTCCGGCCCTATCCCCTGTTGGTGAGCACCTACCGTGCGCCCACCTTTACTCACCCCGCCGGCGCCAGCACCGCTACCCCCGGCCCTGCCTAGTCCCCCTGCCCCGACCCGGACCAAAGCTACGACCGCTGTGCTCCCGGGTGTGCCCTCAACCGGGACGTCCGTGCCCGCCGCACCACCGCCCGAATTGAGGAGGTCGCTGAGGACGATCCGGCCACCGAGACGGATGGACCTATGATGGCACTTCACCACCGCCGGACTCTTTTTAAACAGGGGGTGAATGTGATGAACGGTTACGGCCTTATCATCATGTAAGGTGATGTCCCCTTTAAGACCGGGCTTGGAACCCTGGGGACTCCGCCTCGGGCTCCGTCCATCTGTGAGCCATATATAAAGGGCTGACTCATGGGCTGTGTAGCAGTCAGCACTTGTCTCAGCTCTAGCATAGTTCTTAGTCTAATAAAGCCTTCTTTACAGTTTCATCTCTAAGCTTCGTTATTGAGGGTACCTCAGTGGGGCACCCATACAGCCAGTCTCACTTTGCAGAACCAGCGGCCAAGGTGGGTGGTCAGTGTGGTGCGCAGCAAAATGGCTGCATTGAAGGCCGCAGGAATGGTAGTCCATGCCTGGGTACTGCCCCAATTCCATGGGAGACCCCCCAGCCACACGGCCCGTTCCCTTGTCACCCCACCCCAACCCAGCCAGCCCGGCCAGTGTCTGGCTCAGCAGCCCACAGTCGCGCCTCTCTGTGTCCGACCTCCTCTCTCTCCCTCATCAGCCACGACATCGGTTTCATCGGTTTTAAAATCACAAGCGAACCGCACCGTCGGAAACTCGGCCCATCGGAGACGGAGAATCGTGGAGGCCCTGGAGAATTCTGGGTCCGGCCAGCTAATGATATGCAAACGGTGTTTACTGTATGTGCGTCGCGGACCGCATTGACGCCGCTGTCGAGAGGTGACAGAGAATTGCGATTTGGCGTCAAATCGGCGCCTGTCGCGATTTCAGCGTCAGAACTGATTTTCCGCCCAATCGCATTGCCAATTTCGCCGTCAGGCAATGGAGAATCCCGCCCCACATTTCTCATGTCGTCTTCGGTTCTTTTGTTAGTCACCTTAAAATTTGCACCTTCTGCTTGTCGCCCCTCAGGCATTGCAAACAGTTTAACTGTATTTATTTCATATAAACCATTCACGATTTTTTTAAAAACACCAAATCTCCTCTGAACCTTTTCTCCACTTGAAGGGAACAATCTGAAGTTCTCCAATCGATCCACCTAAGTACAATCCCTCCTTCCTGGAAACATTCCAGTGTTATGACAAGGTGAGAAGCGGGGAAGGGTCTCCTCTCTGTTCCCGCTCCACATTTGATCAGAACAGATTTTTTTTAAGATAAGGATATCTTTGCCGATTTAGCATCTACATCACCTGCTTATGTGTTGCGATCACTAAAGAACTAGTCGGGCACGTTTTCTTGCGTTTAACAAGGAAAGAGACTTGTTTCGTTATGCTAAAATTACCTGGGTAAAATTTTAATAAACACTCTGACTTCTACACACACACAAACACACATGCGTGAAGTTCACAGACAAAAATAGAGGTTGCAGAACAGGGGAGGATAGATTTGACCAAATTATAGTCTGTAAGGAATAAAGGAAGTTCATAGTTCTGAACTTGGAATATCTGCTGGCTGCAACTCAAATCCAGTCGTCTTGCTTTCGATGCTAATATGAATATAGGCATAATATGAGGCAGTTCAGAGTAACTGGTCACCCTAGAGATGCTTCTGTGGAGTTGAATTCTTTCTTCAACCGGTCTTTGCAGAATGGAGACAAAGTCAGATTAGTAGAATGGGTTATTCATCTGGGCCCTGCCATCTCAACCTTGCCCCTGCTTGAGGTATGGTGATCCTCAGGTTAAACCACTACCACTCACCTCTTCCCTATCAAAGGAGAAAGCAGCCGAAGGTCATCTGGGACTATGGCGACTTCATTTACTTACTAATAGACTGTGTGTAAGCTTATTAGAGAGAGAGAAAGCAGAAGTTCCACTGAACTCAACTGCTGTTTCGTAGCTGAGAACCCCATGGGCTTCAAACCACACAAATGACTTGGTTAGTAATATAATCGCTCTCCAACTGCCAGCTCTTCAGACATAATTGTATATTATTTTGCGCCAGATTAACCATTCAAAGGTTAATCCCTTGGTCAAAATATCTAGATTAAGATAACCCTTTGACCAGGTTCATCTTGGCCTGTTGAATATTACAGGTGATTTCCACAGCGAGGGGGCTGGACTCTCTGATTCTGGAGCTATGTCTTCACGCCTGCGTGGGAACGGTGGCATTTTACACCAGAAAAACTGGCGCAAAATAGCCACCGATTCTCCGTTTTGTTGGGGCCTAGCAGGACGGCAGCAAAGAGCACCCAGCTCCAGCTGCCGATACACCCCGGAGGATCGCCGGGTCCGTGGCCGCGCCATGCTACATGGCGGCGGCCGCTCGCGGACGCGCCCTGCAAAGTCGTTCCCCCCCTTCGGCCGGTTCGCAAGTCCCGGGCGAACCCCAACAGTGCCCCCAGCCTCGAATAATGATCCCCCCCTTCCCGTGGATCGGTCCTCCCCCGATTGTGGCGCCGCTGGACTGAGTTCTCAGCCACCACACCGAGTATCCGATGGGTGTCCCACGCCGTCGGGAACTCGACCGGTCGGGGTGGAACATTGGGGGGGGGGGCCTCAGGCAATGTCCTGATTTGGTTGGGAACTCGGATTCTCCGGCCGTTCGCCGAACGCGATTTCGGCGTCGGTGCCTGGAGAATCCAGCCCATCTTGTCAATAAGACAGGAAGGAGGGCTCTTTGGGGAAGGACTGGATCATTGTCTTTTGTGAGTTTTACAGACTTTCCATCTCCGCTCTTTCGAGTTGGAATCAGGAATGGAAACAGTAATATGAATAAGTGCCAATTATCTTGATATAGGTTGAAATCACTTCAGTCAGTTTCAAAAAATATGGACGGGAATCTCCATTTCAGAGACTAAGGTCAGGATTCTTCAATCGGCGACGCTGAAATCGCATTCAGAGAATTTATTTTTACTCCGGAACTGGGGCGGCACTGTTTTTCCGATGCTCCGCCCCCTCAAAAACGGCATACTCGAGGAGTACGCTGCACGCTGTCGGGGTGGCCTCAGGATGTCACCTAAGGCCCTACCCCAATGCTCCACCGCCGATGGGCCAACTTCCCGATGGCATCGGTCGCGTGTCCTCTCACTTTTCGGCCGGTTCGCAAGTCCCGGGCGAACCCCAACAGTGCCCCCAGCCTCGAATAATGATCCCCCCCTTCCCGTGGATCGGTCCTCCCCCGATTGTGGCGCCGCTGGACTGAGTTCTCAGCCACCACACCGAGTATCCGATGGGTGTCCCACGCCGTCGGGAACTCGACCGGTCGGGGTGGAACATTGGGGGGGGGGCCTCAGGCAATGTCCTGATTTGGTTGGGAACTCGGATTCTCCGGCCGTTCGCCGAACGCGATTTCGGCGTCGGTGCCTGGAGAATCCAGCCCATCTTGTCAATAAGACAGGAAGGAGGGCTCTTTGGGGAAGGACTGGATCATTGTCTTTTGTGAGTTTTACAGACTTTCCATCTCCGCTCTTTCGAGTTGGAATCAGGAATGGAAACAGTAATATGAATAAGTGCCAATTATCTTGATATAGGTTGAAATCACTTCAGTCAGTTTCAAAAAATATGGACGGGAATCTCCATTTCAGAGACTAAGGTCAGGATTCTTCAATCGGCGACGCTGAAATCGCATTCAGAGAATTTATTTTTACTCCGGAACTGGGGCGGCACTGTTTTTCCGATGCTCCGCCCCCTCAAAAACGGCATACTCGAGGAGTACGCTGCACGCTGTCGGGGTGGCCTCAGGATGTCACCTAAGGCCCTACCCCAATGCTCCACCGCCGATGGGCCAACTTCCCGATGGCATCGGTCGCGTGTCCTCTCACTTTTCGGGGACCACGCATGGTGGTTGCGGACTGTGTCCAGCGCCGACACAGTCGGGGGCGGGGAATGCCATTCCGCTGGCAGGGGGAGCTTTGGCGGTGGTCCGATGATGGCGAGGGGGTTACAGGGGGCAGTTTTTGGCAGGTCGGGTCCGCGCGTGGCCAGCGCCATGTTGTACGGCGCGGCCGCCGCCGTGCGTATGCACAGCCACGGACCCGGCAATCCTGCGTCCGTATCGGCAGGTACTTTACGTGGCACAGCTGCTAGCCCCCCACCGGGTGGAGCATCGGTGCGGGGGCGGCGGGGACCTTTTGATCGTAAGACCAGACGGATCCTGCGGACATAGCCGCAGAATCGGAGAACCCAGCCCTAAGTGCTGATGCCGGGACTGAATCACTGGTGTTCAGCGCCGGACCCGGAGAAATTCAGGATCCGTTAATGGGCTAGTGCGTGTGTCAAGTGGAATTAGAGCAATTCCAATGAAAAACGGTGTCCAATTCGCCGGGGTCGGGACTGGTACTCGAGAGGCTGACTAGCTGCAGCCATGTATCTGCACTCCACTCCCCACACACACTCATTCCAGCCAACACGATGGCAACCTTCCCACCTCCTCGGCCTGTTGGGCGGCCAGCTCACCATCCTCACCAGCTGGCTCCTGTTCCTCTGGGGAAGTTGCACGGCTGCAGAGTCCTCCACAAGCATCTCCTTCTCGTACAGCCTCAGTGCATCCCCCAGGGCGGTGCCGCCAAGGCAGATGGCAACCATTTTGAAGTCCATTCTCTGCAGCCGATGAAAAGTAGACATGTTAGAATAGTGCGTACCCCCATACGCAACCAAGTCCAATGGGCTACACGGTGGCCCAGCCTGCACTGCAGCACCTGCCCACATGTCCTCTTCTCCCAGCTCCCCCATCCCCACACCCACCCCCGGCCGCTTCCACCGGCATGCTGCCCTCCAAACCACATCCATAGCCCTATAGGTGCCCGGCCTCGGAGGAGGGGAGGTGCCTCTGGTCCCGGCATCCACCCCTGTCAGCAGAAATACCGGTGGGCTGGCACTACCCATGCTCCCTCCTGTTGGCACTACCTTGGACGTTCCTTTTGGGTGGCAGCATGATGCCCAACCGGCGGGTGGCGCCCAGGTGTGGGTGGGGGAGGTTGGTGGGGTGGAGGGAGGGGTTGGGGGTGGGGGGGGGATGGAGTCAGTACACCCATATTGCCAGTGTCACTCTATGAAACCAGCGGTCAGTGGGATGCGCAGCAGGATAGCTGCCTTGCAGGCTGCGGCAATGGTGGTCGTGCCTGGACACCTCAGTCCCGGGTGCGACACCCAATCCCCTGGTCACCCCACGCAACTCCCCCGGTCCTGGCAGACACCCTCCTCCCCTCACCCAACCATGCCAGCAGCAGAATCGGCAGCCCACGGTTGTGCCTCTGGAAACATGATCTATCTCCTCTCTCTCCCTCAGCAGCCACTGTGCCTGTTTTCTGATTTTTAAAACCACAAGTAGACCACGTCATCGGTAATTCCTCCTGGCGAGTTGCATCATCACAGGAGCACCAGAGAATACCGGGACGGGCCCATTAATGACATGCCAACGGAGCTTACTGTACATGCAGCATAGAATGCATTTGCGCCACTGTCAAGGTACTGGAGCATGGCATTCCGTCGGACACCCTGCACCAGCCTCGATTTTCGGCAGAAACGAGATTCTCCGCCTTGCAATACCGGTGTCGCTGGACGGAGAATCCCGCCCTATGTCTTTTCAAAATTTCCATTCCTGTTTCCAGGCAATGAATTAAAACCAATACAGTGGGCGAGATTCTCCGACCCCCTCGGAGAATTGCCGGGGGCTGGCGTGAATCCCGCCCCCGCCGGTTGCCGAATTCTCCGGCACCGGAGGTTCGGCGGGGGTGGGAATCCCATCGCGCCGGTTGGCGGGCACCCCCCCCGGCGATTCTCCGGCCCGTATGGGCCGAAGTCCCGCTGCTGGAATGCCTGTCCCACCGGCGTGGATTAAACCACCTCTCTTACCGGCGGGACAAGGCGGCGCGGGCGGGCTCCGGGGTCCTGGGGGGAGAGCGGGGCGATCTGGCCTCGGGGTGGTGCCCCCACGGTGGCCTGGCCCATGATTGGGGCCCACCGATCTACGGGCGGGCCTGTGCCATTGGGGCACTCTTTTCCTTCCGCCTTCGCCACGGTCTCCACCATGGTGGAGGCGGAAGAGCCCCCCTCAACTGCGCATGCGCGGGGATGCCGTGAGCGGCACCAAAGGCCTTTCCCGCCAGCTGGCGGGGTGAAAATCAGTCCGGCGCAGCCCTACCCCCTCAAGGTTAGGGCTCGGCCCCTCAAGATGCAGAGGATTCCGCAGGTTTGGGGCGGCGCGATGCCGGACTGATTTGCGCCGTTTTTGGCGCCGGTCGGCGGACATCGCGCCGATTACGGAGAATTTCGCCCACTAAGCAAGTCTTCACAACACGAGCAAAATAATTGGATAATAGGAATGCTTTGACGTCTTGTTTACTGGATCAACAAGGATGGCCAAATGGCCTTCCTCTTGTCTAATAAGGTTTTAGCAAAACTGAATTGAGGACATTAAGGGCCAAGCCACCAATTTATCACACAGGTGCTCCAGCCACTGTGGTGTGGGTGTCGAAGGTGAAAACAAACCTTAAAACTGCACTGGGATAGAATGATGTGCCTGGGTGAGGGTTCCCCAGGCAGAAAAACTGAAGTTCTATTCATGGTATTCTGATTGGAGGGGTCACTGCAGAAACTCTTGTGTTCTGCAGAAACACCCATGCCCAGCTACAGTGTGAGCACAGCTTCTTTGGCCATGGTTTCATATGAGAATGATTGGTCACCTCTGTGGTAGTATGTATTAGGGGTCATGTGGGACTGGAAGCCCTAATGTCATTGGCTGACAGATCCCGGGTCCTGGTTGGCCGTTGACCTCTAGCTCCGCCCTGAAGGCGGAGTATAAGAAGCCGGAGTCCTCCCCCGCAGGCCATTCTACTATCGAGCTGCGGGGGAACAGACACGCTTAATAAAGCCTCATCGACTTCACTCTATTCGTCTCACGGAGTCTTTGTGCGCTACAACCTCCAACTAATGTTGGGTCGGCATCGTCAGCAGATCCACTGTTCTGCTCTGCTGTTCTGAATTCGGAAACGTGACAGTTTTATTCCTCCATCCTAGCAACAGGACTGCAATGCCATTATTGCATGGTTATGGTCCTTGTTGGAGCCAAGACTGATGACCATGTTAAGTGGGGCTGATTTTCTATTTGAAACATTCATTTAAACAGCCATGGACAAGGTCCAATCCTGATTCATATTTCCAATTATTGTGCCACTTGACTATTTTGAAACCCTAATCGACTGAGTGCTTTTTGAGAATGTTGCAGTTCTGAAATGGCAGAATTAAATGTTAACCCTGTTTGAAGAGGAACACGGAGCTGTCAATACCTCGCTTTTACAGTGCTCATTGAATGAATGAATCCTTCCTACTAAGATGACAGGATGATTGTCCTAGACAACACTTACTCACATGTCAAATACTACACAGGAAAGCGACTACAATAACGTGCATGGCTTTGCATACACTAAGTCAGATACATAATATAGTACAAAAACAGAATTAAGTAGCCAACATCATTATCACTGTTGGAGAATCAGCAGGCATTTCTTGACATCTATAAAACTAAAGAGCATCTCAAACCACGTCTAAAAGAATGCTGACATGTATAATTGGAGTGTCCAGGCTTTTGGGTTTGTGGGTTACAGAGAACTCAGGGCCTCCACTTGCACGCTTTAGATCTATGTTTCTGTCAATTCGCCTTTATCCTAAGCTGCTGATACAAACAGATCCGAATGACCTGATTTAGGATTTATTTTTTGTCTGCCAATCAGACAACTGCACGAAAGCAATACCTTTGCTATGCATCCAGAACTCCCCGCTAGCCAACATCTAGTTTCAAACAGGACAAAATATATGTGCTAACAGCGTTGCATTTCCTGAACTTTGAGGGTCACAGTCTAAGGACAGCATGTTGGGTACTGTAGTTGCACAGTATTTTATATCTATACAGTGGGGCACGTATAGTTTCAGGTCACAGAGGAAACCAACTGCATATTCCAGCCAGTAGTTGGTTGACCAGATCTAACACACAGGCTATTTCTTAACGGCCATTGCTATATTTTTCACCATTCAGCACATGGTTATTTATATTACGATTTGGGGGACAATGATTAAAAAGAATAAGCCTCTGGAAAAAAATATCACAGGGAAACGTGTTTAGGTTTGAAAACAGGACTTTAAAATAATGACATTTTATGGATCCATTGATTTTGCTTGTCCTTCCCTGATGTAGGGAAGTGAGAATTGATTACTGTGACAAAGTGTTTATGTGTTGAAGGGTAGATCTTCAGCACTTAAACACTTAGCTTTCTTTTAAATGTGCTATTTACGGTGACTCTACCAAGGCACCGTATGCAGGTTTGAAAATAATATTTGTACTCTGGCACTACCTCAATGTAACATTAGCCATTTATGATAAATATATAAACTCAATTGAAATACATAGGAACAGCAATAGAATGGAAGTTGCTTAGCTTGCACTTTCAGAATATGATGCAATCCTGGATCTTGGAAGCTAAAACAAGGAGAAGCTTAAAGACACCATTTTTTGCTGATCATGGAATTTACTTCCTCAAGTAGTGATGAACACATCTACATGGCATCCAAGCCAGTTTTATAAGTCCAAGTTGGAGTATTAACTCCTTCAAACATGTGTGCCACCTCATGTGAGAGGATGGGGAAAGGCATCCATAACTAGTTGGCGTTCTGCGTTTTCAATCTCATGGTGAGGTGAAAGGAGCTTTAGATATTCAAAGAGAAAGGTTGCAGTAATAAGGCAGTGAATGATTTGGGTAAAAACAAGCAGATCAGGACAGGGAAAGACAGAGTTTAACGATAATTATGCATCATGTATAAGATCCATTCAAGGAATAGTGGTTTAAAAATGATAATCATGGGGACCTGAATCTTCATATAGAGTGGACAAATCAAACTGCTGGCAAAGGTGGTCTGGAAGATAAGTTCACAAAGTGCTTTTGGAATTGTTTCCTGGAAGTTAGGTTGTGGAACCAACTAGGGACAAAGCTATTTTAGACCTCATATGGTGCAGTGAGGCAGGTTAGATTCGTATTCTCATAGTCAAGGATCTTCTGGGGGAAATGTTGAGAGCAACATCCCCTTCCTTTCTGCTGAATCCCCTTACCCTCCCTTCCCCTAGCCAGCATTTCCCCACACCCCCACTCTCCCCCCCACCCCATGATCTCTGATACTGTCCTTACTCACCTGTGGCCTCAGCCCCTCACTGACGCTGAGCCCCTGGCGGGTACATTGCCGGTAGCTCCCACCACTGCCCTTGTGGCGCTGACAGCAATATGGTGCTTCTGATTGGCCAACAGTTCTTGAGGGGGTTTGGTGGGGAGGGGAGGTGGGAGGGAGTATTTCATCCCCGGGGTCCTTGTTCTCAAGTGCCACTTAAGTGCCTGACTGGTATTTAATATGTTGGGCCTACCTGAAAGGAGGCGTCACTGGGATCTCGTTGGCTCTCCAGCATATGGGTGACACCCTCATCATTTGGGTTAAAATCCACCCACTATGGGGGAGAATTTTGTTCACGTAATGTGACAGACTATGTTGACTCTCCAGGGGCAGAAAGCAATGTGAGCCAGTACCTGTGCAGTCTGCACAGCTTTCTTCAATGATATCAATGGTAAACACCATGTAGGACACTCAGGTAACAGGTCTGCACCGTCTGCCCCTGGGGAAACAACAGCCCAACCTTTTCCAGTATGTATTTTCTAAGGATATGTCACTTTGTTCTGTTCACAACCCCACAAAAAACTCTGTTCTCAGCCCTGAGAGGGCCTGCCACTCAAAATATTTTCCACGGCGTTAAATGCTAGATGGAGGAATATCGTAACCGCAGAAAATCAGGGGACTGGAGCACATTCTGGATGGCACAGCTTTGGAGTTATGCATGACTTAGAATTTACAGAAGGGAAATTGACCAATCAGCCTAACCAGTCTGTGTTGCTGTTGTGCTCCATTCTATGCAGGCCCGAGGAGCTGTATGGTCTACTCCTGCTCCTATTTCTTATGTTCCCATCTGACTTCATCTAACCCTATCAACATATCCTTTCATTCTTTTCTTCCTCATGTACTTACCTTGTTTCCCCCTTTAAAAGCATGAATGCCTCAACTATTCAATACAGGAGCAAGTTCCAAATTCTAACCACTTGCTTGATAAAGATGTTTCTCCTAAATTCTTTATTGGATTTATTAATAATTATCTTATATTTACAACCCCTGAGTTTGGATTCTGTGGTGTTCTTTGTGATTCTGTTATCAACATGGATGTCATAGTGTTCACAAAGACCAATGAAGCTAAGTTCATTAACAAGGCTAACTTTTATTTGCACTACTTATTAAAGCTCAACCACTTACTCCTATAGTAAACAATAACTAGTAATCTCCAATCTACGCTCCACTAACACTAGTCTCTACACTCTATCTATAACTGTACTCTACACTCTCTCGCTGCTCCTCTCCAGCCTTCTCCCAGAAGCCTGTGAGTCAGTGCTTTATATAGTTCTGCATCTAGTTCCATCTAGTGGTTAATTATGATATGACATTAACCCTTTATATTCTGTAAGAAGTCTTACAATACCAGGTTAAAATCCAACAGGTTTCTTTTCAGGTATTTTATTCTGAACATTTCACACAATGTCACAGATTCCTTCACAAGTGGAAACACCGAGCCAAAATCCGTCCCTTCACAGAGGGCGTGTAGAGGAGGTAGCTGGCCAGGGTGAGCAGATTGATGAGAGCCAAGCTTCTCTATCAACCATGCGACGACAACAGGACCCTGACTGAGTTAAGTCTATCTACAACTTCACCAGCACACCACAGATATATTGAATTGTTTAAAGATGACCGGTTTATTTTTAATACAAGAAAAGACGCTGATCAGAAAATGACTGCCTTGTGTCACCTGGGGCGAAATTCTCCGGAAATGGCGCGATGTCCGCCGACTGGCGCCCAAAACGGCGCAAATCAGACAGGCATCGCACCGCCCCAAAGGTGTGGAATGCTCCGCATCTTTGGGGTCGAGCCCCAACCTTGAGGGGCTAGGTCGGCGCCGGACGAATTTCCGCCCCACCAGCTGGCGTAAAAGGCCTTTGGTGCCAGATCGCCCCGCGCCCCCCCCCCAGGACCCCGGAGCCCGCCCGCGCCGCCTTGTCCCGCCGGTAAGGTAGGTGGTTTAATTTACGCCGGCGAGACAGGCATTTTAGCAGCGGGACATCGGCCGATCCGGGCCGGAGAATCGAGCGGGAGCGCCCGCCAACCGGCGCGGCGCGATTCCCGCCCCTGCCGAATCTGTGGTGCCAGAGACTTCGGCAACCAGCGGGGGCGGGATTCACGCCAGCCCCCGGCGATTCTCCGACCCGGCGGGGGATCGGAGAATCTCGCCCCTGATGTCTGATACTGTAAGTAAACCACTTCTCTGGAAAATTTCTCTATGATAGAGATGATAGGGATAGGGTGGATGTGTAGGCTTAAATGAAAAAATGAAATGAAATGAAAATCGCTTATTGTCACAAGTAGGCTTCAATGAAGTTACTGTGAAAAGCCCCTAGTTGCCACATTCCGGCGCCTGTTTGGGGAGGCTGGTACGGGAATTGAACCCGTGCTGCTGGCCTGCCTTGGTCTGCTTTAAAAGCCAGCTATTTAGCCATGTGCTAAACCAGCCCCTAAATGGGGTGCTCTTTCCAAGGACCGGTGCAGACTCGATGGGTCAAATTGCCTCCTTCTGCACTGCAGGGATTCTATGATCTATGAAGTACACTGCAGGCCTATTTCATGAAATTTCACATCGGGGGAGGGGGGGGGAGGATTGGTAATAAGGTCAACTTCAAACATGGACACTCTTGAAAGGAAGACATTGAAAGTGCTGGACTTTGATCAGCTGTCGGTCTATAAAGACAGAGAGAACTGCTAATCGGCCAGATACTTATTGGAGATTCAAAACCCCATGTGGAACACCAAATAACCCCAGCTGCTGTTGACTTCTACCTTGAAATGTGTCAAAGGTTTCAGAAATGAAAATATTAGGAAATGGCATGTCATAGTCTTCAGTCGCTCTCTCTTTTACTTTCTTTCGTTCTCTTTCTCTCTCCCAAAGGACTTCTAACTTTTTGATGTACTCTAACATTCTTACATCTGTGTGTGTCATCCTATATTTTCTCATTTTTTCCTGAGTTTAATAACTAATAAACATATTCTTTCTTTTACACAGTTAATTGGATTGTTATTAAAAAATAAATACATTTGAATTGGAAAAGGCATTTACGAGGGAAAGACATTTAAAAACCTTGGTTGAGCACAAATGAGGGGCTGACTAAAAGAGGAGCCAGCTCACTCTTCCTTACCTGGTTGTTAGGGAGGTGGTGACGTGATGGTATTCCCACTGGGCCAGTGATCCAGAGACCCAGGGCAATACGCTGGAGACCCATGTTTGAATCCCACGACAGCAGATGGTGAAGCATGAATCCAATGAAAGTCTGGAATTAAAAGTCTAATGATGACTATGAAACCATTGTCAATTGTAATTTTTTTTAAAAACCATCTGGTTCACTTGTGTCCTTCAGAGATGGAAATCTGCCATCCTTACCCGGTCTGGCCTACATGTGACTCCAGACACACAGCCAGATGGTTGACTCTTAAAATGCCCTCTGAAGTGGCCTAGCAAGTTACTCAGTTCAATTAGGAATGGGCAACAAATGCTAGCTCAGCCAGCGATGCCCGTATTCACTGAATTTAAAAAAAGACAACTACATCAAGTCTAATTGAGTGAATTTCCAGACAACTGTTTTGATCAGTTTTCAAGAGCTTCACCACTAGCTTGGATATTTCCAATGACCTAATCAGATAGCAGTTTCTACTCCCAACAGGCTCTGAAATAGTGTTGGCGGGCCTCAGCTTGTATCAGTTGACTGAAACAGCCACAGATGCGTATCTCCTAATCATGTGTACCTTCGTAAAGGCCTGATGGAGGCGAGGCTCTCATAGGAGCGCAGCTTGGTTCCTAGCACTCAATGTTGTACTTGTTGGTTGCTGTAAGTTCTCACTCTCTTTAGTTGCCTTCATCACTAGCCTATGCTATGGTTGAAGATTACAGATCCATGGCAACATTGGATCATGAATGAATAAATACAGAAATGTTCATGCGGCTTCCAGAGAGAAACACTGAATAACCTACGCAGGTTAGTGGAGCAATAAGAGCTGGATGCAAAAGGTTTTGATATACTTCATTGTTTTACAAACAATTAGGTTAAGGAAGACATAATAAATCGTTCTTTTACATTATACATGTTCGATGTCCCAAATACTACAATTACTTTGCTCCTTATCATGCTGACCTTGAAGGGAAGCTGTTTTCCATATCTTTTTATTAAAACAGTAAAAAATATATACAAGGCCAAACGGTACAAACACTAACTTTGTGTTGGAGAAACAGGGTACCCTCCCCTCAGTACCAACATACGGCATTGTTCATTAAAACAGTTCACAACACAGTTGTACTAAAAAACAAATGGTACACACACTAAACTTTGCGCTGGAGAGAGCAGATACCCTCGCCTTTGTACCAACAGAAGGGAAAGGAAGGGGTGGTGGTGGAGATGGAGGGGGAAGCTATGTTCCATTTCAAGCGAATTGAAATGTTTGGTAATCGTCCAATCAGGTTCACTAATGAGTTGGATGGAACCTGTGGCATTTTAAAGGTCTGTCTGATATTCTTTGGTTCACTCTGTAAACAAAGGAATTGCCCCATTTATTTTAAATGGATTTACATTGCCATTAAAATAGACAAGGGAATTTCATGCACGCATTTTAATGGGATTCATTAGCAATATTGCACAGCTTAATTTCAATTTCCAAATCATTTTCAGGGCAGACTATGCAGCTGTTTTTTTTTGTGATGTGCCACCTTGTATTCAATTTTCATTCATGGCACCTGCTTTTGTAAATGATGCATTACCCTTCATCGTCCCCACTTGGTGACATTCGGAAATTCTGTCGGTTTTGTCGGTTGTCATAATACAAACCTTTGGGAGACCAGATATTATAATAGAGCAGGCATCTTGCTTTTGAGAAATTGATTGATCAGAATATCCATGTTCATTTTCTGATTTCATTTTCATCGTCATTTCCATTGCAGCGAGTGGACAACATCACATTCAATGACGTTGTTCATTACCCCCATTGCCAACCATTCAGGTGACAAATATAAATAAGTTCAGCTGATACCTCATGGAGTATTTTAACTCACTGCCGATGGTGAGTTCCAGCCTTGTCTGTCGGTATATTCCAGAGTGGCTTACAGAGTGTGTGGCGGCTGGTTTAGCTCAGTTGGCTGGGCAGCTGGTTTGTGATGTAGAGTGAAGCCAACAGCATGGGTTCAATTCCTATACTGGCTGAAGCTATTCATGACGACCCTGCCTTCTCAATCTTGCTCTTCATGGTGATCTTCAGTTTAAATCACCACCTGTCAGCTCTCCTCCTCAAAGGGGGAATCAGCCCGTGGTCCGTCTGGCGACTTAGTTACATAGTGTATGCACTTAGTGTTGAATAATTGCCGTTGGGGAAAAGAAAAGATATGGGGCTGGATCCTCCGCTTCGCCGGCAGCGCACTCACATCCGTGGATATCCCGATGGCATAGGGGTGCCCACAATGTGAAACCCCATTGGGACTGGTAGGACGGAGGATCCCGCTGCCGGCGGGGGCACGCCACACCAGAAAACGGGTGCGGTGGGATGGAGAATCCCTCCCGTGAAATTTAATGGTTGAGTTGAATAGATAATATTACACATTGGGCGTCATTCTCCGACCCCCCGCCGGGTCGGAGAATGGCCGTTGGCCGCCGTGAATCCCGCCCCCGCCGAAGTCTCCGAAGGGAGAAAAGTCGTCGGGGCGTTAATGGCGCCGCTGCCGCGGAGAATGTCACGGGTCTGCGCAAGGCAGCCGATTTTCGGCCTGCCGATATTCTCCCTTCCGGATGGGCCGAAGTCCCGTCGACGTGATGACCGTTCACGTCGACGTGAATCAAACCTCCTTTTCATCGGCGTGACCCGGTGCTCCAGGCTCACGCCGACCAGCGAGGAGGTGAGTGACGGCCTGGGGGGTTGGCTCTGGGCAGGAAATGGCGTGGCCGCAGACTGATTGCGTGAGGAGAGGTGTGTCTCGGCTTGTGTGTGTGTGTGTGCGGCGGGGGGGGGTGGGGGGGGGGGGGTGGTTAGAGTAGGCTGGGCTCCGGGGGAGTGCCGGGAGGGGGTCCGGGGTGGAGGTTGGGGGGGGGTCCGTGCTGGGGTGGAGGTTGGGGAGGGGGTCCGTGCCGGGGTGGAGGTTGGGGAGGGGGTCCGTGCCGGGGTGGAGGTTGGGGGGGGGGTCCGTGCTGGGGTGGAGGTTGGGGAGGGGGTCCGTGCCGGGGTGGAGGTTGGGGGGGGGGTCCGTGCTGGGGTGGAGGTTGGGGAGGGGGTCCGTGCCGGGGTGGAGGTTGGGGGGGGGGGTCCGTGCTGGGGTGGAGGTTGGGGAGGGGGTCCGTGCCGGGGTGGAGGTTGGGGGGGGTCCGTGCTGGGGTGGAGGTTGGGGGTTGGGGAGGGGGTCCGTGCCGGGGTGGAGGTTGGGGGGTGGGGTCCGTGCTGGGGTGGAGGATGGGGAGGGGGTCCGTGCCGGGGTGGAGGTTGGGGGGGGGTCCGTGCTGGGGTGGAGGTTGGGGAGGGGGTCCGTGCCGGGGTGGAGGTTGGGGGGGGGTCCGTGCTGGGGTGGAGGTTGGGGGTTGGAGAGGGGGTCCGTGCCGGGGTGGAGGTTGGGGGGGGGTCCGTGCTGGGGTGGAGGTTGGGGGTTGGGGAGGGGGTCCGTGCCGGGGTGGAGGTTGGGGGTTGGGGAGGGGGTCCGTGCCGGGGTGGAGGTTGGGGGGGGGTCCGTGCTGGGGTGGAGGTTGGGGAGGGGGTCCGTGCCGGGGTGGAGGTTGGGGGGGGGGTCCGTGCTGGGGTGGAGGTTGGGGAGGGGGTCCGTGCCGGGGTGGAGGTTGGGGGGGGGTCCGTGCTGGGGTGGAGGTTGGGGGTTGGGGAGGGGGTCCGTGCCGGGGTGGAGGTTGGGGGGGGGGTCCGTGCTGGGGTGGAGGTTGGCGGGGGGGTCCGTGCTGGGGTGGAGGTTGCGGGGGGGGTCCGTGCTGGGGTGGAGGTTGGGGAGGGGGTCCGTGCCGGGGTGGAGGTTGGGGGGGGGGTCCGTGCTGGGGTGGAGGTTGGGGGTTGGGGAGGGGGTCCGTGCCGGGGTGGAGGTTGGGGGGGGTGTCCGTGCTGGGGTGGAGGTTGGGGGTTGGGGAGGGGGTCCGTGCCGGGGTGGAGGTTGGGGGGGGGGTCCGTGCTGGGGTGGAGGTTGGGGAGGGGGTCCGTGCCGGGGTGGAGGTTGGGGGGGGGGGGTCCGTGCTGGGGTGGAGGTTGGGGAGGGGGACCGTGCCGGGGTGGAGGTTGGGGGGGGGGGTCCGTGCTGGGGTGGAGGTTGGGGGTTGGGGAGGGGGTCCGTGCCGGGGTGGAGGTTGGGGGGGGATCCGTGTTGGGGTGGAGGTTGGGGGGGGGTCCGTGCTGGGGTGGAGGTGGGGGGGGGGGTCCGTGCTGGGGTGGAGGTTGGGCAGGTGGTCCGTGCCGGGGTGGAGGTTGGGGGGGGGGTCCGTGCTGGGGTGGAGGTTGGGGGTTGGGGAGGGGGTCCGTGCCGGGATGGAGTTTGGGGGGGGGGGTCCGTGCTGGGGTGGAGGTTGGGGGTTGGGGAGGGGGTCCGTGCCGGGGTGGAGGTTGGGGGGGGGGACCGTGCTGGGGTGGAGGTTGGGGGTTGGGGAGGGGGTCCGTGCCGGGGTGGGTGATGGGAGGGCAAATGAGTTGGTCCACCTGGCCAGGTGCCAGCCTTCAACAGTTGGACCCATGCGGTCCATGCCACCTGGCTGGGGGGAGGAGGGGATATGGGCAATGATGACATGTCGTCGTTCCCCTCCCCCCCACCAGGCCGTCATGTTTTCAGACCATCCAGCGATGTTGGCCGCCGTGGTGGCAGCCGCTCATGTCTATGTTGCCCTGGATGAGGAGGAGGAGGAGGAGGAGGAGGAGCGTGCCAGAGAGGCGGCGCAGGCTGCCGCACAGGGGCAGGCGGCAGCCGCCCAGGCTGGAGGGACACCTGACCGACAGGACGAGGAGGGGGAGGAGGACGTCGTGGCCCCACGGCAACGGAGGCACCCGAGGGCGCCCCGTGTGTACCGGCCCCGGCAGTCATACCAGGACCTCACGGACCGGGAATGCAGGAGGAGACTCCGGATGAGCCGGGAAACCGTGGCACACATCTTCCACCTGCTGGCACACCTGTCACCGCGTGGCACTGGCGGGGGACACCCTCTCCCCGTGTCCGTCAAGGTTACGGTGGCCCTGAACTTTTATGCAACGGGGTCATTCCAGGCACCGAGTGGGGACCTGTCCGGCATATCGCAGACATCGGTGCATCGGTGCATCCGGGCAGTGACAGATGCCCTTTATGCCATGGCGCACCGCTACATCCGCTTCCCCGTGGACCGGGCCAGCCAAGATGCCCGGGCCGTGGGCTTCTCTGCCGTTGCCGGGTTCCCCATGGTCCAGGGCGCGATCGATGGGATGCACGTCGCCGTGCGGCCACCTGCAGAGAACAGGGCCGTGTTCACTAATAGGAAGGGGACCTATTCAATGAACGTACAGGTGGTCTGCGACCACCGCATGATGATCCTGCACGTCTGCGCCCGTCACCCAGGCAGTGTACACAACTCATTCGTGTTGTCGCGGTCATCCATCCCCGGCATGTACGAGGGACGCCATCCCTGGCTGAGGGGCTGGTTGCTGGGCGACAGGGGCTACCCATTGCGATCGTGGCTGATGACGCCTATACGGAGGCCACGCAATGAGGCGGAGAACCGCTACAATGATGCCCATGTAGCGACAAGGGGAGTGATCGAGAGGTGCTTTGGCGTGCTGAAGATGCGTTTCAGGTGCCTGGACCTCTCTGGGGGCGCCCTCCAGTATCGGTCAGATAGGGTCGGCTGCATCATTGTGGTGTGCTGCGTCCTGCACAACATAGCCCAGCAGAGGGGCGATGTGCCGCAGGCAGAGGAGGGCGGAGTGGAGGAGCAGCAGGAAGAGGCCCAGTCCTCCCCAGATGAGGGGGATGGGGGCAATGGTCAGGGCAGACGGGGTAGACACAGGCGGGTGGCTGTCCACCGTTACCGGCTGGCCCAGCGGGCACAGGACAGACTGATAGACGCCGGCTTCACTGACTAGATGGGCGTGGGAATCGGGTAGTATGGCCACAGACCGCACACCATGACAACAGCCGACCACCCACACCCCCCACCCATCCACCCACCCAGCACCCTCACCCCCCTCCCCAACCCCACACACCCCACCCGCATGCACACCACCCCCCCACCCCCAATTGCCGATCCACCGGCGGCACAACGGGCCGGGCTCACCCAGTTGCGGGTGGGCGCGTGTCTATCGCAGGCCATGGAGGATGATGACAACCCGCCTCCGATGAGCTCCTGGCTCTACATCGTTGGACTATGTCTGACCCATGGCCACAGTACCACCATCCACCCGGACCATCCCTGCATGCGGCTGTGACACTGCAGCGCACGGTCACGTCCTCTGCCCGGGGGATGTTGATGGCGGCCCAGGGGGAAGGGGGCAGACTCACCTGGGGCTGAGGTAAGACCACCTGTCACACACACACTTGCGCTCAACGTACATGACACGCCCGCACACTTTGGACAGAGCACAAAGGCAGCTTCGGTAGGTTTAACATTGACTTTAATAACCAAAGGAGTTCATGCACGTGCCCTAGCCCCTAAAACTCATCTGTGCCCTGCACCCGTGACAACTTACTCAGTGTCTAATTGTTTGGCCTTACGGGCCCTTTGACTACGTCTACGTGGTTCCCCAGACGGTACAGCAGAACTGGAGGTGGACTCCTGTGATTCCTGCCCTCTGACACCGGATCCCTTTGGCGGCCGTTTCCTGGAGCGTCCTGGCCTAGATGAGCCAGGCTGCGGCCCGGGCGACTGGGATGGCGAGCTGCCAGCCTGTCCTGCCCGTTGCCCACCCGATGCACCTGGGACAGAAGGGGGGGGAGTCCGAGGTGTCGCGGTGTACCGGGACCTCCCCTACAGAGGGAGCCGGGATGGACCACACCACCTCCTCCTCCCTCGGGGTGCCCGATGGCCCCCAGGCCTCTACATGGGTGGGGGATGCGAACGGACTGGCCATCCGACGCGCCCCCGACATCTGGCGCTGCCAGTCCTGGAGGCCCGTGCTGGTATCGACAGGGGTCTGCAGGTTTGCAGCCATGGAGCCCAGGGGGTTGTCGAACCCTGTCTGCGACAGTGCGACGCCAGCTCGCACATGGCCACTGGCGCCGATGCCCTCAGCGATGGCCTGCTGAGACTGGGCCATGGCCTGCAGAGACTGGGCCATGGCCTGCAGAGACTGGGCTATGGCCTGCTGAGACTGGGCCATGGCCTGCTGAGACTGGGCCATGGCCTGCTGAGACTGGGCCATGGCCTGCTGAGACTGGGCTATGGCCTGCTGAGACTGGGCTATGGCGTTGAGCGCCTCTGCCATCTGGCGCTGGCACTGGCTCATGGCCTCCTGTGAGAGGGCAGCCATTTCCTGGGCCACAGACGCCGCCTGCACGGAAGGCCCCAGGCCTCGCAAACCGTTCCCCATGTCTGACACCGTCGCACCCATTGCCTCCACCGCGGACGCCACCCGTGCGGTGTCAGCCTGGGTGGCACGCATGACCGGGACCACTCCCAGCTCCTGGACGCGGGTGGACTCCTCCACCTGCGACCGCAGCCGCCGCAAGCCACCCGTCACCCTATTCGCTCGTCTCCGTGTCGGTGGTTGCATCGGATCTATGTGTGGGTGTGGTAACTGCAGGAACCCGGGATCCATCTGGGCGGCAGATGTTCACTTGGCCTGGGCTGCCCTCCGACCGCCCGGTCCCTCTGCTGCTCCTACCTCCACCTGCTGTACCGGGACGGCTGTGTTGTGCGCACCAGTGAGTGTACCAGACGCCTCATCACTAAAGTGCCCAACCGTGGTGAGTGTTTCTGCGATGGTGGAGGGTGTTGGTGACAGCAGTGGCGTTGTGTCGTGCTCTTCGTCCCACTCTGAGTCCATGGCACTTTGGGGTGGGGGTTCGTCTCCACCCATCCACTCTGAGTCACTGTCCGGTATTTCGTCTTCCCGGGTAGGGGTGTCCTGGGTAGTGCTGTCCCGGGTAGTGCTGTCCCGGGTAGTGCTGTCCCGGGTAGGGGTGTCCTGGATAGTGGTGTCCTGGATAGTGGTGTCCTGGCTCGGATGTGACGGGGGCCTGTGGCTGCCCCCCTCATCGCTGGGTGGTCGCTCCCGCACGTGACGGGGGTGTCGTCTCCCTGTTGCTCCAGGTCTCTCCGTCTCCCGTGGTGTGCGAGGGGCATCCTGCGGGCGTCGCATGCTGGAGGGTGCGGGTCTCTCCGTCTCCCGTGGTCTCCGAGGGGCATCCTGCGGGCGTCGCATGCTGGAGGGTGCGGGTCTCTCCGTCTCCCGTGGTCTCTGAGGGGCATCCTGCGGGCGTCGCATGCGGTAGGGTGCGGGTCTCTCCGTCTCCTGTGGTCTCCGAGGGGCATCCTGCGGGCGTCGCATGCTGGAGGGTGCGGGTCTCTCCGTCTCCCGTGGTCTCCGAGGGGCATCCTGCGGGCGTCGCATGCTGGAGGGAGCGGGTCTCTCCGTCTCCTGTGGTCTCCGAGGGGCATCCTGCGGGCGGTCTGCATCTGCGGGGATGGGTGCCTGGACGTTTGATCCTGCGATACACAATGAAGCATGCATGGTTAGACATCAGGCAGTGATCAGGTGATACGGGGGAGGGGGATATAGGGGAGGGGGGATATGGGGACGGGCTGTTGGTGGCTCACTTGCTCGTGGGGCCCCGACCTCTGCATCAGCAACCCCCCGGTCCTCAGGTCCGCCAGCCAGTTCCAGGGCCCTTTCCTCGTGTACGGTCAGTGGCCTCTCATCAGCGGGCCCTCCTCCAGTCCTCACATGCTCCCTATTGTTGTGTGCGCGCTTCTCCTGTGGGGGGGGGGGGGGGTGGTGGCAGGGGTAAAAGGCAACAGTGTTAGGCAGGTATATGAATGCACGCCATCGGTTGCGCGTGCATTGCAGAGGTTAAGGTTAGGGCTGGATTCACTTGGGGATATGGGGGATATGGGGGAGGGGGGATATGGGGGAGGGGGGATATGGGGGAGGGGGGATATGGGGAGGGGGGATATGGGGGAGGGGGGATATGGGGGAGGGGGGAATATGGGGGAGGGGGGAATATGGGGGAGGGGGGATTATGGGGGAGGGGGGGATATGGGGGAGGGGGGAATATGGGGGAGGGGGGGATATGGGGGATATGGGGGAATATGGGGGAGGGGGGAATATGGGGGAGGGGGGAATATGGGGGATATGGGGGAGGGGGGAAAATGGGGGAGGGGGGATATGGGGGAGGGGGGATATGGGGAGGAGGGATATGGGGGAGGGGGGATATGGGGGAGGGGGATATGGGGGAGGGGGGATATGGGGGAGGGGGGATATGGGGGAGGGGGGATATGGGGGAGGGGGGATATGGGGGAGGGGGGATATGGGGGAGGGGGGATATGGGGATATGGGGGAGGGGGGAATATGGGGGATATGGGGGAGGGGGATATGGGGGAGGGGGGAATATGGGGGATATGGGGGAGGGGGGATATGGGGGAGGGGGGATATGGGGGAGGGGGGATATGGGGGATATGGGGAGGGGGCATATGGGGGAGGGGGGGATACGGGGGAGGGGGATATGGGGGATATGGGGAGGGGGGATATGGGGGAGATGGGGGAGGGGGGATATGGGGGAGGGGGGATATGGGGAGGGGTGAATATGGGGGATATGGGGGAGGGGGGATATGGGGGAGGGGGGATATGGGGGATATGGGGGAGGGGGGATATGGGGGAGGGGGATACGGGGGAGGGGGGATATGGGGAGGGGGATATGGGGGAGGGGGATATGGGGGAGGGGGGATATGGGGGAGGGGGGATATGGGGAGGGGGGATATGGGGGATATGGGGGAGGGGGGATATGGGGGAGGGGGGATATGGGGATATGGGGAGGGGGGATATGGGGGAGGGGGGATATGGGGGAGGGGGGATATGGGGGAAGGGGGGAGGGGGGATATGGGGGTTATGGGGAAGGGGGGATATGGGGGAGGGGGGATATGGGGGATATGGGGGAGGGGGGATATGGGGGATATGGGGGAGGGGGGATATGGGGGAGGGGGGATATGGGGAGGGGTGATATGGGGGATATGGGGGAGGGGGGATATGGGGGAGGGGGGATATGGGGGAGGGGGGATATGGGGAGGGGGGATACGGGGAGGGGGGATATGGGGGATATGGGGGAGGCTCACCCTGCCTGCTCTGACGAGGTTGTTCACCTTCTTGTGGCACTGGGTGCCTGTCCGTGGTGTTAGGGCCACAGCGGTGACGGCCTCTGCCACCTCCCTCCACAGACGCCGGCTGTGGCGTGGGGCAACTCTGCGGCCGTGCCCGGGATACAGGGCGTCCCTCCTCTGCTCCACCGCGTCCAGGAGCGCCTCCACATCGCGTGACTCGAACCTCGGGGCTGAGCGACGGCCAGCCATCAAGTCGGGTGTTGCGGTCGTGTGTTCCGGTCGGGTGGGGGGGAGCTGCGCGGCCTTATGAGCCGGCACGCCGTGCAGCGCGTATGACGTTGCACGGCGTGAACCACTGCGCAAGCGCGGATCCCGTTACGTCGCTGCTAGCCCATTTCGGGCCGCAGACTATCGGCCCATTTTTATGACGTGACGCAAGTGGGATTTGCGCCGATTTTTGCGCCGATCGGCGGAGTTTCCGCCGATAACGGAGAATTTCGCCCATTGTGGTGATAATAAAAGCCATGAAGATGGATGTTTATGGAGATTTGCCACTGTACCACTGCTACTCTCTAGAATCCTGCTCACATTTTTTTTAAAAACCTCACTGCACCCATCTTGTGTAATTTATTTCCCTGCTGCTTTTACTTACATGTATAAAATACCTCTATTTGTGAAGGAGACAGAGGTATTTGATGCCAACCACATTACGCTTAACATCCTGAAGAGGCAACTGTCATATTCTTCATGCATTAAACCGACAAGTTATTTGATATTACTTGTAGTTTTCTTTTAGTCTTGGCCAAATTTTACTTTCTCTGTCTTCAGCTGCTATAGCTCCAAACTGCAATTACTCAATGATCCTTTTACCAGAGAGAGGCAATTGCTTCTCCGATACAAAGTGATTCTGAAAGAGGTCGCCATGGAGGTTACAAATGATTGCTTTGACACTGACCCAATGTAATCTGAACATTGTCCTCAAAAGTTGTCTTCATCTGAATCACCGCTGTCAAGTGTTGTCCTTGATGCTAGTCTGCCAAAATCCCAAAGGTGCTCGTAATGGTTTATAAAATACAACATGCAGGAAAGACGTGCTGGTCCACTGAAAGGCAGGGTTGCAGTTACTTCGCAGAGAAACAGCACATGAAACCTTACTTTTTATTCCTGGTGGCTCAGTTATTAGCACTCTCCCCTCAGAGTCAATAAATCATGGGTTTAATGTCGCCCCAGAGGCTTAAGCTCAAAATCTAGGCTGACACAGGTGCAGTACATCTGGGGTGCAGCATTGTTGTAGGTGCTGTCTTTCAGACGAGGCACCTAAATCGAGACCTTGGCTGGGATTTAATGGAGCCTGCAGCAGCTAGCTAGATGGCAGGAGGATCCACTTAATCACAGGGGAGGCTACAAGGTCAATTCCTGCCAACTCATCAGGCAAACTGATCCCATTTATTCAATGGTAAGAATAGGTGGACTCGGGAGCTGCCCACTGGCTGATAAGGATCATTATTGAGGCCTGTATCCCTGGGCCCAGTAGGATTTAGTGTTGGCTCGGGGATTCTCCAGAACTCACACTGGTCGCCCGGGCCTCGCGAAGGCCACCCAGCAAACCCTGTTTGTGTGCGGGCAGCCTCCCACAAGAATCCCTCTTTCAAAGATACTTTGTGCCCAATTGTGGGAGCCAACTTCAGGAAGTAGGGGAGCCTGCTGAGAACTGCCGCTGCTGCATCCGATCTCCCTCTTCCTCCTCACAAGAAACTGTCCCGGCAACCCCAAACCACCCGCTCGGCTACCTCCGGGGATCCAGCGATGATACCTGGGGAGGTCTCACTGAATTATCGGCAGTATCCTCTGTTCCCAATGGCAGTACCTCTAAAGTGATTAACCAGCAGCTCTCAGTGAGTTCGGAAATGCAGAGTTGGTAAATGTCATGGGGAGGCCTCCAATCGACATAAGGGGCAGGAAAGGAAGTACCCCCAGCATTTGCATGTGTACCAATCCATCGGGTATAACCTGGCGGGCTGGATACTTGGGGCCGGCCTCTCCCACCGTGGGCAAAATCCCAGCAGCAGTGGTAAAAAATTGCTGTTCAGCTTGTGCTATCTTCCAGGGCACAAGATGGAAAATCTCCTCCATGGAATTCCAAAGGTGATGGCTCACGTGATGACATGCTAGTCACCAGCACCAACACAGAGGAACACATGGCCAGCCTAGAGGAAGTATTAAAGAGGTTTCATGAGGCAGGGATGCACCTAAAATGTGAAAAATATACAGGACCCCAAGCAGGCAGCTGAAGCGTAAAGAACTGTTGCAACGTTCTGTGCCTGTTATCTAATTGCCTTTGTCTTTCATTAATAAACCCCTGCTGTAGCTCCACCAGATTTCAGTCATGGAAGATCGGCCAGCTGGGCATACAGTCACCTGGGACAAAAGATCTATTTGGGGATGGGGCAGGGAGCAAAAGTCAGAAGTGGACAAGAGGGAATGAGAAAAGGCTGGTAATGAGTAGAAGGTTTATTGGGACCTTTAGGGGAGCATCCTACTCCTGCTCGCTCCGAGAATCTTCCAAAGACAGAGGAAAACGTATCTTTTTTGAATGGCCTCCAACAGGACTGTCGGCTCAACCTCCGAATGCCTGGAGAAAATTAAAGCAGCAGGTACTTTACTTGTTTCTCCTTCAAGAAGTTAATTGTTTTTCTCCCACCTCTCCATCTACTTGTTCAAAAAAATCAGCTTAGGTGGCCCCAGCATTGCAATCCTGCTCCCAACAATGAATGAAGATGTGGGTTATAAAAGCTGTGGGAGGTTTGGACAAAACGGCCTGGATTCTGGACACCGAAGTTGCGTTTGGCGATCGGCGGGAGAATCCCCGTTTCCGACGAAGTAGGGGGCGGTGCCGCCTTTGCGATGCTCCACTCCCGACATTGCCTGAGGCCCACCCACCGGTCCTCCGCCCCCGACCGGCCGAGTTCCCAACGGCGTGGGTCTCTTATGGTATTACCTGTCGGGAACTCGGGGGAGAGCCGATCCACGGGCAGGGGGTCTTTGGCAGGGGCTGGGGGCACTGTTGGGGGTAGTCCGGCCCTCAAGAGCCGGCCAAAGGGGGGGGCACTATTTTGCAGGCCGGGTCCACGCGCAGCCGGCGCCATGTTGCATGGTGCGGCCGCTGCAAGCCGCCGCCGTGCACATGCGCGGCCATGGGCCCGGCAATTCTCCGTGCCGTATCGGCACCGTTCCTACGCCGGCGTCAGGACATAGCCTGAAAATTGGAGAATCCAGCCCAACATTCGCTGCCAACTTCCCTCTCAACCTGCAGGAGCTGAACTGAAGATTGGAGTCTGCAGAGTGCTTCTGTACAATTGCATCATTATTGCTCTCAACTTTCATGGGGTTTCAACTGTTTGACATTAGTTTTTAAATAGAACGTTATAGTTGCATTAACTAATTTTCCTTTGAAGGCAACAATTATTTCACAGGTCAATTAGGCAGCAACTGGAACCTTCCCTTTAAAAACAAGTGAAAAGGGGGATATGTCAGAGAGCTACAACATGGTTCAGGGAAACTTTCAGTCCAATCTGAAAGGATGAGGCAGCTATTTTATACACAGCAAGGTTCCACAAACAGCAAATAAGGGATTGAATTCTCCGTTTCGCGATGCCAGAAGCTCAAATCACAATCGGACGGAGAATCACGCAAAATTGAAAAATTGAGGTTTGCGCCCAGCGCCAATTCCAATGCCATCCCCCGGTTCTTCTCTGGCCGCTATATCGACTTTTACGCCCGGCACCGGCAGATCCATGTAAAACCGTCATTTGCACGGAATTCAATATCATTAGCGGGTTGGACACTTCATGCGATGCTTCATTTCTCTTATTATAGGTCTAGCAGGCCCAAATTAGTGCCAGTGTTGACAAGCAGAGCCTGGGCTCCATGGCTGTGGAAGGGGAACCGGAGGCTAAAGAAACACTGAAAAACCCTGGAAAATTGTCGGGCTTGCTGGGTGGTGGCCCGGGCCAGGGGCAGTAGCAGACTTGGTGCCAGGTTAGTGGCCTCAGAGTGTCCCCCTCCAGATTGTGGTGGGCTGGCTCATACTGCCATTACTGCTGTCTGTTTCTGGTCACCTGGAGGTTAAGCCAGGCCTCCCCTCTGGACACCCTCACATCCCAGCTGTATCATCAAGTGGATGGGCATGGCCAAGCTCAATCAGGGGCCCACCAGATGTTTGCCCTCCTCAGAAGCACTGCCCCATTGCAGAGGAAGCAGAGAGTCAGCAGAGCTCCTCTTATTGGAGGTCTCACAGGCAAGTGGACAGAGGATGCCTGCACCGTTGCCTTTGGAACCCTCCCTGGTTCTCTGACCCTCTCAGAACAGAGACCTCACTAGTCACCCCGACCCCTCCGGATCATCATGTCTCCACCTGATGAAGCTGGCAGTGCTGACTGCCTCTGCCACCACCTTCCAGGCAGTGTTCAGGAGTGCAGGCTTGAGTCTGTGGTCCACCCCGGGAAAGAGGTTGTCCTTCTGCTCTTCACTGACAAGGAACTATGGGTCCACCTATGACTCCTGACCTCAGAGGGGCAAGTCTTCTGTGAGCCATCTTTGTGGCTGCAGTGAGTGTGTGGTAAGTGGAGCGCTTATTAAAACAGTTCCATCAGCCAGGGTCCTGACTCGCTTATTGAATAGTACCCCAATGGGAACACAAATCGCTCACTATTCAATCCTGGTGGCAACACGTTGGGCATGATCTACCCAAATTGTATGTAGTCCCCATAACGCGCGATTAGTTGGCTGTTTCCTGGCGCCCGGAGCACCGAGAAACATCCCGCTCTCTAAAGCCCATCCAGGTAGATCAGAGCCTCAGCATGGAATACCTGGCCTAGGCCACACTTAGCCCCATTTCCTGCACGCCGTGCCGATCTCTCGAGCCCTAACATGACCCCCAAACCACCCCCAAGTACCAGCTCGCAGAAAAGGGGGCAGGCCCTCCCCACACCCGCGTAGGGCATCCTCGCTGCATGAAAATTCATGCCCCTGCCAGTGCCACCTGGGCACTTTTGCAGTGCCAGGTGGCACCCACAGTACCAGGGTGCTCATGTGGCACCAGCCATACCAGAGTGCCACTCTGCCCAGAGGGCAAGCACCTCCAGGCTTCTGATCGGCTGGAAGACCTGCATGAGTGCCTTTCCATCTGGTCCATGTTTGTGGAGATCAGCACTGAACGTTGCTCGCCCAAGGTCTCCAAGACGAGAGAGTTAAATCCCACACCATGGTTAGATCTCAGGACACATATTAGAATGAGACTAGCTCTATACCGCGAGGTCTCACAAGATTACATTAGATCTCGCGAGACGTAGCAAGCCGGGTAGATCTCAAAAGGAGAATCTCCTGACATCTACCAGCCACACGCATTGCTGTTCGGGCACAATGGGACTGGTAGATCTCACCCTTAGCCTCCCAAATAGAGAATCCTCCTCCTTATGTTTGCTATTAGGCAGGAGATCATTAGAACTCCTTGCCCACTCTAGCAGGTCTCTGAATGGAATCATAGAATCACTTCAGTGCAGAAGGAGGTCATTCGGGTAGGCCACCCTACCCAGGAAAATGCCCCCAGCCTATTCTCGTAACCCAGTAACCCCACCTAAGCCTTTTGGACACTAAGGGGCAATTTAGCATGGCCAATCCACCTAACCTGCACATCTTTGGACTGTGGAAGGAAACCGGAGCACCCGGAGGAAACCCATGCAAACATGACATGATATGCAAACATGCAACCAATGAACACTCACAATAGGACACAACCAGTGGGCAGTCAGGACACTCAGAGGTGGCATCACCACAAGGTGGCATGACATAAACACTATAAAAGGGATGAGGCACTCACACCCTGCCTCTTTCCACAGACAGACATCTAGAGAGTTAGACAGGGTTGATCAGCAGCATCACACCCCAGCACGTGGGTTAGAGCAAGCTGGTACAGTTAGACTGAGTTACTACAGTTAGATTAGCAGAGAGTCGAACTCATTTGAGAACTGTGTTAATAGTTCAATAAACACGTTGAACTCATTTCAGAGTCTGGAGCATCCTTTAGTTAAGACTGCATCAAGTAGCAGCCTGTGTTATCCGAAGCAGCATAACACAACATGATACCAGGAGTGACTGTTCAATCTATTTAGTTCACCTCAGCAAGATCCGTGACAAGCATAACACAACAGGGAGAACCTGCAATCTCCATACAGACAGTCACCCAAGGCCGGAATTGAACCCGGGTCCCTAGTGCTGTGAGGCAGCAGCGCTAACCACTCTGCCACCCTGCTCCCCCATAACGAAGAATTTAACCAGCCTGAACCAAGAGATCAGGGCTGAGTTTTACACATTATCGGGAGTCCAGCGCCTTCCATAATGGCGGATTCCTCTAAAGTGTCACATTAAAGTGTCGACGAATATTATCTGCTATTTAGATTTATCTGGAGGGAGGGTGAACTCACAAATCTCTGACTCTGGGACAAAACTGGTAACTAACTGAACCAAGCTGACACAGCAGTCAGCAAAGTGTGCAATAAAGGAATAGCACTGGTGACACTTCACTTGATATTTCACTCTCTGTTGAACGCATTTATGAGCAGCTTGTTTAGAGATTCATTAGGGCAAGTGCACAGGGGAAAATGTCAGCGATAAGAGTTGATCATTCACAAGTGTGCAAAAATCCTGATAGGGTTTGACAGACTAAACAGTGAAAGATTGTTTGCACTGCTCGATAAATTTGAAACAATGGCATATAAATTAGCACCAGAAACAGAACGTTATTGTTTAATCATGCCAAGGGGTTGTTAAATGCAGGCTGCATTACTACAAGTAGCTGTTGCAACCCATCATGCTATTTAGAAAGGAATTAGGTAAATATTTGAAGAGAAGCATGAAAAGGTATGAGAAAAGAGCTGAGAAATGGATTAGAATGGACATGTCCTGTTAAGGAACATGCACAGGCATAATGGGTACATTGTCTCCTTCTCGACTAAAATTTCTATACTTCTCAAGGGAGGCTGGAGTCGACATGTCAGAGAATAATGGTAAAATTAGTTTTGCAGTTTGTTACCTGACATTGTAAATCATGGGCCATTATTCTGGATGTCCTTTCACTGTTATGTGCTCCAGTATCTCTGCATATTGAGCACGAGCATGAAGTCAAGAATAATCTTACTTGATAGCTTTAAGTTAATTGGGAAGATTCTCTTGTTCCTGAACTGTTTGCATTAGATTATCGAGGTAGTGTGCATTAAGGTGCATTAGGCAGGAGGGAGCCCATATCCATGAAGGGAGCTCACCCACTTTTTCTTCATCCATCACCTCAGCGAGATCAGGTGTCTTCTAGCTGCTGTCGAGAAGCAGCTGATAGGTAGCCTGCAGCTGACACCTGACCCGAGGCCCCTAAAAGGAAGCGAAGGAGATTGCCTGCAGAGCCCCTCTCCCGATCACTATGCAGGTTGAAAATTCTTTATCCGAAATGCTTGGGATCGAGCGTGTATTGGATTCCGGAATTTTTTGGATTTCGGAATATACTGCGCATGTGCGGTGTGCATTGGGAACTGCGCATGTATGGTGCATATTGGGAACTGTGCATATGCGGAACGTTGGGAACTGCACATGTGCGACGCATGCTGGGAACTGATCATCAGCCAGGAGCCTTGTGAGATTCCCCACTCATGAAGTCACATTGGTGCTCGGAAGAAAATGCATATTTTGGAATTTTTCGGTTGTCGGAATTTCGGATAAGGGATGCTCAACCTGTAGTGGCAAAACTAAAGGAGGAGGAGGGGAGAAGAAGGTGGGGAACTCTCATTTACATGGAAATACTGTTGCCAATCATATTGCAGCTTCATTGATCCAACACTGATTTCAGGCGGCTGCAGAGTCGCCTCAAAACGGCCCCATGGCCCTTTATGAGGATCACCAGACCCTGGCACAAGACCTTACAGCCAGAAATTGGCACATCTGAGCCAACCCTGATCCACAAGGTCTTCTTATGGATGGCTACTATGTGCTGCAGTGTCCTCTGGGTCCACATCCTCTGGCCTTTCTTGAAAAAGAATTGAGAGATTCACAATCTCAATCTCTGCCTGGGTCCAGTGTGATGAACGGTTACTGCCTTATCATCATGTAAGGTGATGTCCCCTTTAAGACCGGGCTTGGAACCCTGGGGACTCCGCCTCTGGCTCCGCCTATCTGGGAGCCATACATAAAGGGCTGCCTCATGGTCTGTGTAACATTCAGCTCTCGTCTCTAGCTCTAGCATAGTTATTAGTCTAATAAAGCCTTCTTTAAAGTTTAATCTCTAAGCGTCATTATTGAGGGTACCTCGTCCAGTGAACGGTATCTCTGGGATGGCAGGTGAACCACCGCTCGATGAATAAGCTCGCCAATTGCTTAGAATGAAAATCCACTGGTTCTACACAAGACTTTGGAAATTTGACCATGAAAAGCATCCAGTTGTCCAGCTGTAGGACGGCATCTGCTTTTTTCCAGAATGTTCAGCTGTATACAGACATGTCCACTCATTAAAAATAAGTGTTGATTGTAGAAAACATAGAGAGCGACAATGATCTGTTGCTGCTTGAAGCAAAGGGTTGTGATTAACCAACCTTTTATTGGAAGATTCACGCCACCTGGACCTTGCAATTTAATGTCTGATAGATGGATGAGTATTGACTGAAATCAGTCCAGATGATCAGCTAGTAGTGTAACACCAGCTCCAGTGTCAATTTTAAAATCAGTGTTACCGCTGTCTAGTGTGACTTCCTCGTGGATAAGTTTTCAGATTCTTGCTTCTGACAGGTTTCCTTCCACTTACCCGCGTGGGTCTTGTTGATGGCGCCAACACTTTGTTAGACTGGTGTCACCACCGCTGTTTACTATGCTCTGTATGTTGACTGAATGGCCTCTCTTGAGTAACTGGTCTGTCTCAGGTAGTTATTTCAAACTGCTTTGTTGACACGATATACAAGCCAGTTTACAGAGGAGGTATATCGCTCAGAAGGACAGACTGTTCCATTTGCTCTGTTTTCATTAGAGAGAAGAAGGTTAAGAGGTGACTTAATTGAGGCATACAAGATGATCAGAGGATTGGATAGGGTGGACAGTGGGAGCCTTTTTCCTCAGATGGTGATGTCTAGCATGAGGGGACATAGCTTTAAATTGAGGGGAGATAGATATAGGACAGATGTCAGAGGTAGGTTCTTTACTCACAGAGTAGTAAGGGTGTGGAATGCCCTGCCTGCAACAGTAGTGGACTCGCCAACACTAAGGGTATTCAAATGGTCATTGGTTAGACATATGGATGATAAGGGAATAGTGTAGATGGGCTTTAGAGTGGTTTCACAGGTCGGCGCAACATCGAGGGCCGAAGGGCCTGTACTGCACTGTTATGTTCTATGTTCTATGAATCTCTGGCACATGGCTGTTGATGTCACTATTACATCATGATCTATAACATTAACTGATTACCATAACTATTCTATTAATCCATTATGCTACATGTTGCACCCGCTTTATGTCCGGGTAATGTACAAAACATATGCCAATTTGTACGGCACGGAGACCACCGTGGAGTAAAAGGTTAACATCAGGAGCACCTGACACTTATGTAATTGCTGACGTAACTATGCTGCAATGGGTGGCACAGTGACCAGGGACCCAGGTTCAATTCTGGCCTTGGGTGACTGTGTGGAGTTTGTAAGTTCTCCCCGTGTCTGCGTGGGTTTCCTCTGGGTGATCCGGTTTCCTCCAACAGTCCAAAGATGTGCAGGTGGATTGGCTATGCTAAAATTGCCCCTTTGTGTCCAAAGATGTGCAGGTTAGGTTTTGGGGATGGGGGAGTGGGCCTAGGTACGCTGTTCTTTCAGAGGGTCGGTGAAGCCTCGATGGGCTGAATGGCCTCTTTCTGTACTGTAGGGATTCTATGATTCTATGAATGTCACATGATTAAGTAACTGAGATCTATTGGGAGGCAGCAGTACAAATCCGTGTTCCTGAGACGTACATCAATCTGTAAATACACAAGAATGTTTTACGAATAACAGTCTTTGGTAGCATTCTAAGGGAACTAGGCAAACTCTAAATGAAGCCCATCTACACCTCCGAATGCACAATGAAGCATGGTGGCAGTGAAAAGAGAATAAACCCCCAGAAAAACTCCAAGTGAGGACTGCAGACCAGAAAGACTTACAAATCCTTGGAAAATTGGACAAGGAGAAAAATATTGAAGACTCAGCTGAGAAAGGAGCATTGTGGATGCAACAGATGTAGGCTGGCACACAGACCCAGAGTTCAGACAGCAGTGAGTACAGATCTCAATGTACAAACCAACTTACTAAAGTAGAAGCAGATCCAGAGCTTAGGACAAGCATGGAGTCTACAGTGACACTCCCCTTCCAAAGCGCTGAAGACTCACAACAGGCTCCAATACTGGGACAATTGATGGAACAGGTTCTCCCTGTTCAGAGCACCTTCAGGTTTCCATAAGAAGGAAAAAACAATCATGTCAGTACACTGCTCTATGTGGTCGGGGCTATTGCAAATGACTTAATAGTGAGACAGAGAGTTGATGAGGTTTCAAGCTCACATGATGAAGTCCTCTAGGCATTCACTGAGAACTTCAGTCTTCAAAAAATTAAATGATCAAATGAGCAAAACTTTAATAAGCGGAAACAAAAATTGGGTGAATGCATGGATTCATTCATTAATAACCATTACAGGTTAGCAGAAAATTATGACTAAGGGTTCCTCAGATATGAATTAATACACAATTGTACAGTAGTTGAGGTGTTAGATAAAACTCGATCAGACTCGGCAGCACAGTAGCATAATGGTTAGCACAATTGCTTCACAGCTCCAGGGTCCCAAGTTCGATTCCCGGCTTGGGTCACTGTCTGTGGGGAGTCTGCACGTTCTCCCTGTGTCTGCATGGGTTTCCTCCGGGTGCTCCGGTTTCCTCCCACAGTCCAAAGATGTGCAGGTTAGGTGGATTGGCCATGCTAAATTGCCCTTAGTATGCAAAATTGCCCTTAGTGTTGGGTGGGGTTACCGGGTCATGGGGATAGGGTGGAGGTGTGGGCTTGGGTAGGGTGCTCTTTCCAAGAGCCGGTGCAGATTTGATGGGCCGAATGGCCCCGTTCTGCACTGTAAATTCTATGGTTTTATGGTTCTATGATCTCTTACAAATGAGGGAGGATTTAATTCTCACAAAGACAGCACAGATAATGCAACAGACCATGCTTCGGAAGCAAAACAGAATGGTTATTCATGGGAATAGCCATGTCCATTAGATGAGTGAGACCATTCAATGTGTTGGACAGAAAAGAGAAAGTGTATTGAAGTAAAGGTCTGCAAAATTGGGGAAAAGTGAGTCAGCTGCCATCTTGAAATGCTGTTGGAGTGGCAGGAAGGCCCTACACAAGAGGAAAGGCCGCTCCACAGGGGGGCCAGAGTGACACAACTGAAGTTAGGATATTTTTAAATCGTCTGCCGATCTAAGATACAAGTAAACCAGAAGAACAAAGAGAAAATAACAAGGCCACACCAAATGCAAGTGGAAGAGCCACAGAAAAAAAGACAAATAACCTTCCAAGGAGAATATATTGAAAGAGACAATAATTACTGGAGCATTAAATTACTCGTTGATGGCCATCCCACAGAATGCTGGTGTTTCAGTATTATTTGATAAAGTAAGGTGACTTAAATATATCACATTACAGCCATCAGGCGCCGGAATGTGGCGACTACGGGCTTTTCACAGTAACTTCATTGAAGCCTACCTGTGACAATAAATGATTATTATTATTATCCTCCACCTGATTGCAAGATCCAGGAGGGACTACCCTAAAAGTAATAAGCCTCCACTGGGAAAGATTAATAAACAAGGATAAAGAAATTACAAAATTATCTTCCATGTTATACAGAACCAGGAGTCATCATTATTGAGCAGAAAGATTTGTTTGAAGTTGAAGCTGATTGACAAGAATGATGAAACTGCTGATGAGCCGTCCGGTAATGTTTTCAGAAATGGATTTTCATCCTCGTTTTCAGGCTTGGTAAAGCTGAAGACAGAACATTGTGTAACCCTAAGGGCAGAGGCTAAGCCTATCTGTCTCTTCACAGTGAAGAAGATCCCTCACCCACACTTAGACAAAGTCAAGAGCGAGGTTGAACATATGTTACAACAAGATGTCATCTCTCTAGTAACCATACCGACAGTGATGTTCTGCAATGGTCACAGTACAAAAGTCGAATGTTATACGGCACGACCGCTGCAGGTCGACGCCGTGCACAGTGTGGCCACGGACCCGGCAATTCTCCGTCTGTTTCTGTCTGGAACGCCGGGGGGTGGACGTGGCACGGCTGCTAGCCCCCCAATGAGCGGAGCATCGGTGTGGGGGTGGCGTCGACTTTTCCATCATAAGACTAGCCTCAAAATCGGAGAATCCAGCCCTAAGTGTTGACGCCGGCGCAGAATTCTTGGAGTTCCACAACAATAGAACTGGCGGCGCACCGGGACCTGCTACTATCAAAGGGCTAGCAATGGTGCCACGTGGAACACAATCGATTACAATGTGAAACGGTGCCGGGTTCGTCGGTTTCGCGATTGACACTCGGGAGGCTGACAAGCTGCAGCCGCATATACACACTTCATCCCCCCACACTCACCATCTCAACCAACAAGATGGCAGCGAGGAGAGTGGTCCCAAGATTCACGGATGCCGAGCTGGAGACCCTCCTGCACGCAGTGGAGGAGAGGCAGATTACCCTGTACCCCGCCTGCCAGCCGCCGCCATTCGCTTACCGGGGCACAGTTGGCAGAGATGGTCAGCGCCGTGGGTAACACCGTCCGGACTGGACAGTAGTGCTGGAAAAAAACTGCACGACCTCCTCAGGGCGGCAAGGGTGAATAGGCAACACTGTGCCCCTGGCACCAACCCCCATCCCACACACCAGTAACCCTGCCACCCCCCACCCGAAAGGCCGGCGAACACCCACCAGGCACCACATGCCGACACCCATAACGGCCATCATGGCCAGTGCCCTAGCCCCTGAGGCCACCAGCTACCCACCAGCTACCCACCCCTTGGGCTGCATGCGTCGGTCAGACTGTCTCACACTGTCGTTTTCTGTTTGCCACCCCCCCTCCCAGGAGAAGGCTGCCCACAACCGTCGGAAGCAGAAGACTGGAGGGGGACCTCTGGACCTGCGGCCCTAGACTATGGCAGAGCGGTGAGCCCTGAACGTAGTTGGCGGCCCGGAGGTCAACGGGCTGGAGATCGGCCGTGGGCGAGGAAGTGAGATTGAGTTGCGGTTGCCCGTGACACGTGTGTCAAGACCCCCAACACTACCCCCACACCACCGTCACCACCCCACCACTTTCACACTCATTCACACCCTAACCCCCTACCACCCTCACCACTCCACCACCGTCCCCCTCCCCCACACCACCCTCACCCTCACCCCCCCACCCTCATCCACCCACCACACTCATCCTTACTCCACACCACCCTCACCTCCCACCACCCTCACCCATATCCCCCCCACCATCCTCACCCCCACACCACCCTCACTCCTCTCCACCAACGACACCCTCACCCCCATCCTCACGCCCACACCACACCCATCCCCATCCCTACCCCCACCCTCACCCCACCTTCACCCGCAGCACCCGCACTACCCGCCCAGCCCGTGTTCTAATCATGCATCGTTGGGAACGTGGGCAGCATTGCCACATGGTGCAGACACAACGCGAGGTGGCCCAGTCACAGAGGGAGATGGCGCAGCCATTGGCTGATGTGACGCAAACCCAGAAGATGGTTGCACAATCAATGGGTGATGTGGCGCAGTCCCAGATAGAGATGGTCCACGCCCAGTGCTTCATGGCCGCAAGCATGCAGACCGCAGTCGAGACCAGAGCAGGACTCCTGAATTGGCAATGCCAGGAAGCGGGAAAGCCTCAGGGATAGTACCGCTCGCACCCCTGTCCCATTGTGTACCCCGGTGCTATCGGGCACCATGACGGAGGAGAAGGTGGTGGGGCACGTGCTGGTCACTCCCGCATGGTAGGTTCTGGAACACCGCAGCACCTCGGACGTCCGTCCCCCCCCCGCCCACTCCCCCCCCCCCCCACCCCACCCCCCCACCCCCACCCCCCACCCCCCCTCCTGACCCTGGTGCATCTGGTGGGCAGCGGGTATAATGGGTCGGCATCTCATCTCTTGGGACGCCCTAGCCGCAGCCGGGCCCATCCAGTCCTGGTCGCCCCATAAGATGCCCTCAACAGGGAAAGTTAGACACTAGTTAATTTGGCACAGGTGCAGGGCACAGTTCAGTTATTGGGGCTAAGACACAAATCTGAATATATGTTGTCATATTAAACAGCTGATACCTCTGTTACAACTTGTCTCAGTTCTCTGTCAGATGGGTGTGAGGGGTGGGCTTGTCTGGGCTAGCCAGAGAGGGGGGGATGGGCGGATGTTGTGGATGGCCTGGGCGGTGCACGTTGACCCTGGCGCACACGTGGTGCGGCCTCCCTTTTCTGCCTGCTCGATGTCCTGCCCATCCTTCCCTACACCCTCCTGGTGTTCCTCCTCCTCCTCCAGCACATCGCCACTCGGCTGCCTGATGTTGTGGAGGACACATCAGGCCACCACGATGCAGGCGGCACTCTCAGCCTCATACTGGAGAGCTCCTCCAGAGCGGTCCAGGCACCTGAAGTGCATCTTCAGGATGCCTAAGCACCGCTTGATCACACCCCTGGTTGCTGCCTGGGCGTCGTTGTAGCGAGTCTCCGTATCGATCTGTTGCCCACGGATAGGTGTCATCAGCCATGACAGCAGTGGACAATCCCTGTCGCCCAAGAGCCAACCCTCCCAGCCAGTGGAGTCTCGAACATGTCAGGAATCGTCAAGTGTGCCAGGGTGAAGGCATTGTGCAAACTGCCCGGGTACCGATGTGTATGATGCGCAGCTGATGGACACATATCAGCTGCACGTTCATCTTGTGGAACTCCTTTTGGTTTGTGTAGAGCGTGTGGTTGTTGCCCCCGCATGTTTCCCCCCCCCACCTCCACACTCCTGGACCCGTCGGTGGCTGGAACTGTGAGGGCCTCTGGCCCCGGCGCTTGTTCCTAACAGTGCTGCCCTTGACAGCGGTATGCTCCGCAGCCCCCGCCTGGCGCCCCCATAGGGGCTACTGGGGGGCATTGCACTGGGTGGGCTGCCGGCGGGTGGCGGCCAGGTGGGGGGGTTATGCTGGAGGATGGGTTGGGGTGTGAGGGGGGTGGGAGAATGCATATGGCCGGTGTCACTCTGCACAACCAGGCGCCAAGGTGGGTGGCCAGTGGGGTGCGCAGCAAGATGGCTGTCTTGCAGGCTGCAGCAATGGCAGTCCATGACTGGACACCGCCCCAGTCCCCTGGGGGGTTACCCCGGCCATGAGGCCTGTTCCCCTGTCACCCACCCCCTCCCCCAGCCCTGGCAGGGCCCCTCCACCCCAGCCAACTCGGCCACCATCTGGCCCGGCAGCACACAGTCGAGCCTTGTGTCCTACCGCCTCTCTCTTTAAAAGCACTAATGAACCATGCTGTCGAGAACTCAGCCCATCGTGGGCGTAGAATCGCGGAGGCCCTGGAATACACCAGGTCAGGTATTCTGTCGACGTGATGAAGAATTGCAATTTGGTGTCAAATCGGCGCGTGCGACGATTTTGGCATCGGAACCTATTATCCGCCCAATCGCATTTTGCGATTTCAGCGTCAGCCAACGGAGAATCCCACCCAATGTCTGAGACCCTGGAAGACATGTGTTATGGGCGAGGCGTTTTCAGAACCCCAAAATGTATCATGGAGTTCAACCAACCTCTCCTTTAATGTATTTGTTGCTTTTCCCAGCACACGGCGTGTTCCCTAGGGTGGGATTACAATTATGGACACGTGGGTTTTTAAACAGAAACAATGTTTATCCCATGAACTCAACTGAACATCTTAAATAAACATTGGATCTCTTAACACCCCTTACTTCAAAGATAACTCAGAAAATATTGCAACAGTAAATAATTCCTCAAAATGTTCCTTCAAACTTCCAAGAGACTTAACACCTTTAAACAGAATCACATCAGGTTAAAGGCTTTACTATTATGAGTTTAAATCACCCAAATGATCCAGAGATAGTCTTTCATGGCAGAGATCCAGCTCACTGCAAACACAGACACTCCCAAGCTCTTTTCAAACAGCAAAATTGCAGCTCTCTGGAAACACACAGACACACAAAAGCTGCTTTTCCAAACTGAAACCTCCAAAATGGCTGACCTGAGCTCAGCCCCACCCACTCTCTGACATCACTGTTTATTTAAAGGTACATTGCTTAAACATCCATGTCTTATAGGTACTCTCACATGACACATGGAATGAGCAATATGCCATTTGGACAACATTCTCGTACATGCTTCATCAAGGGAAGAACATGGCCATTGAGCGATTAGTGTCCTCAAGGTTCAACAAGAATCAGCTTTGACATTAAAGGAAAAATGTGAATTTGCAAAACTTATGATAAAATTCCTAGGCTACATTGTGCAAGGTACGAAGTCTTACAACACCAGGTTAAAGTCCAACAGGTTTGTTTCGATGTCACTAGCTTTCGGAGTGCTGCTCCTTCCTCAGGTGAATCCTCAGGTGAATCACATTGTGCAAGCTTCAGGAATTACTGCCAACCTGCAGTAAACCAAGCTGATTAGCAAGTTCCGATAGCCTAAAACTAGCAAAGAATTAGAAAGATTCCTTGGGATGGTGAACCGAGTAAGCAAGTTCATACCAAACTTGGCGGAAATCTACGAGCCAGTGCGATAGCTGGTGAGACAAGGTCAACAGTGGTGCTGGAACATGGACCAGCAAAATTCTTTTGACAAGATCAAAAATCTAATATCAACAGAAGTTCTAGCACACTACGATCCGGAATTGCGAACCATTGTAGCTGCTGACAGATCATCTACAGGCTCAGGTACGGTATCGTTTCAAGTTTTAAAAGATGGACAATGAAGACCAGTTTATTACGCTTCAAGGTCTCTCCCGGAGATATGTGTAACCATTAAGAAAGAAGCACTGACAACCGCCTCGGCCTGGAAAAAGTTCTCTGATTATGTCATGGGGTTACAGTATAAAAGAAAAACTGACCAGAAACCTTTGCTTACTCTTCTTAACCTAATTGTAGAATTGTTGCCTTGAATTTAATGCTTTAGACTGAGACTCGTGCAATAAAATTCAGCTACTGAATGCGTTCAAGAGAAGTACCAGATAACAGCAGAAGTACTATTGAGAATAACAGTGGAAGGAGTCAAACAGAGTGAGCAAGTGGAAGCATATACTTCATTCATTACTGTAGACTTACCAGCCAGTGGAAAGAGATTACAAGAGACTATGCAGGAATAACAGGATGACAGATGCATCCCAAGAAAAGAATATAGCCAGAACGGATGGCCAGAATATATCCTTAACAGTCCAGTAAGTCACCAATACTTTGAACAGAGAAAACCCCTCATAATCATTGATGGCTTCTTACTTGTTAATGGCAGACTAGTCATTGCTGAAACATTTTGACTCATCAGTTTCTAAGAAGTCCACAAAGGTAATTTTGGAACTGCAAAATGCTGAGCAAGAGCCCAGCAATCAGTCTGGTAGCCAGGCATTAGACACTCCAATGAACAAAGTACAAATAAATGTACAGCACAGGAACAGGCCCTTCGGCCCTCCAAGCCCGTGCCGACCATACTGCCCGACTAAACTACAATCTTCTACACTTCCTGGGTCCGTATCCTTCTATTCCCATCCTATTCATATATTTGTCAAGATGCCCCTTAAATGTCCCTATCGTCCCTGCTTCCACTACCTCCTCCGGTAGCGAGTTCCAGGTACCCACTACCCTCTGCGTAAAAAACTTGCCTCGTACATCTACTCTAAACCTTGCCCCTCTCACCTTAAACCTATGCCCCATAGTAATTGACCCCTCTACCCTGGGGAAAAGCCTCTGACTATCCACTCTGTCTATGCCCCTCATAATTTTGTATACCTCTATCAGGTCGCCCCTCAACCTCCTTCGTTCCAGTGAGAACAAACCGAGTTTATTCAACCGCTCCTCATAGCTTATGCCCTCCATACCAGGCAATATTCTGGTAAATCTCTTCTGCACCCTCTCTAAAGCCTCCACATCCTTCTGGTAGTGTGGCGACCAGAATTGAACACTATACTCCAAGTGTGGCCTAACTAAGGTTCTATACAGCTGCAACATGACTTGCCAATTCTTATACTCAATGCCCCGGCCAATGAAGGCCAGCATGCCGTATGCCTTCTTGACTACCTTCTCCACCTGTGTTGCCCCTTTCAATGACCTGTGGACCTGTACTCCTAGATCTCTTTGACTTTCAATACTCTTGAGGGTTCTACCATTCACTGTATATTCCCTACCTGCATTAGACCTTCCAAAATGCATTACCTCACATTTGTCCGGATTAAACTCCATCTGCCATCTCTCCGCCCAAGTCTCCAGACAATCTAAATCCTGCTGTATCCTCAGACAGTCCTCATCGCTATCCGCAATTCCACCAACCTTTGTGTCGTCTGCAAACTTACTAATCAGACCAGTTACATTTTCCTCCAAATCATTTATATATACTACAAAGAGCAAAGGTCCCAGCACTGATCCCTGTGGAACACCACTGGTCACAGCCCTCCAATTAGAAAAGCATCCCTCCATTGCTACCCTCTGCCTTCTATGGCCTAGCCAGTTCTGTATCCACCTTGCCAGTTCACCCCTGATCCCGTGTGACTTCACCTTTTGTACTAGTCTACCATGAGGGACCTTGTCAAAGGCCTTACTGAAGTCCATATAGACAACATCTACTGCCCTACCTGCATCAATCATCTTAGTGATCTCCTCGAAAAACTCTATCAAGTTAGTGAGACACGACCTCCCCTTCACAAAACCGTGCTGCCTCTCACTAATACGTCCATTTGCTTCCAAATGGGAGTAGACCCTGTCTCTAAGAATTCTCTCCAGTAATTTCCCTACCACTGACGTAAGGCTCACCGGCCTGTAGTTCCCGGGATTATCCTTGCTACCCTTCTTAAACAGAGGAACAACATTGGCTATTCTCCAGTCCTCCGGGACATCCCCTGAAGACAGCGAGGATCCAAAGATTTCTGTCAAGGCCTCAGCAATTTCCTCTCCAGCCTCCTTCAGTATTCTGGGGTAGATCCCATCAGGCCCTGGGGACTTATCTACCTTAATATTTTTTAAGACACCCAACACCTCGTCTTTTTGGATCTCAATGTGATCCAGGCTATCTACACACCCTTCTCCAGACTCAACATCTACCAATTCCTTCTCTTTGGTGAATACTGATGCAAAGTATTCATTTAGTACCTCGCCCATTTCCTCTGGCTCCACACATAGATTCCCTTGCCTATCCTTCAGTGGGCCAACCCTTTCCCTGGCTACCCTCTTGCTTTTTACGTACGTGTAAAAAGCCTTGGGATTTTCCTTAACCCTATTTGCTAATGACTTTTCGTGACCCCTTCTAGCCCTCCTGACTCCTTGCTTAAGTTCCTTCCTACTTTCCTTATATGCCACACAGGCTTCGTCTGTTCCCAGCCTTTTAGCCCTGACAAATGCCTCCTTTTTATTTTTGACGAGGCCTACAATATCACTCGTCATCCAAGGTTCCCGAAAATTGCCGTATTTATCTTTCTTCCTCACAGGAACATGCCGGTCCTGTATTCCTTTCAACTGACACTTGAAAGCCTCCCACATGTCAGATGTTGATTTGCCCTCAAACATCCGCCCCCAATCTATGTTCTTCAGTTCCCGCCTAATATTGTTACAATTAGCCTTCCCCCAATTTAGCACATTCATCCTCGGACCACTCTTATCCTTGTCCACCAGTACTTTAAAACTTACTGAATTGTGGTCACTGTTACCGAAATGCTCCCCTACTGAAACATCTACCACCTGGCCGGGCTCATTCCCCAATACCAGGTCCAGTACCGCCCCTTCCCTAGTTGGACTGTTTACATATTGTTTTAAGAAGCCCTCCTGGATGCTCCTTACAAACTCCGCCCCGTCTAAGCCCCTGGCACTAAGTGAGTCCCAGTCAATATTGGGGAAGTTGAAGTCTCCCATCACCACAACCGTTGTTTTTACTCTTTTCCAAAATCTGTCTACCTATCTGCTCCTCTATCTCCCGCTGGCTGTTGGGAGGCCTGTAGTATACCCCCAACATTGTGACTGCACCCTTCTTATTCCTGATCTCTACCCATATAGCCTCACTGCCCTCTGAGGTGTCCTCTCGCAGTATAGCTGTGATATTCTCCCGAACAAGTAGCGCAACTCCACCTCCCCTTTTACATCCCCCTCTATCCCGCCTGAAACATCTAAATCGTGGAACATTTAGCTGCCAATCCTGCCCTTCCCTCAACCAGGTCTCTGTAATGGCAACAACATCATAGTTCCAAGTAGTAATCCAAGCTCTAAGTTCATCTGCCTTACCCGTAATGCTCCTTGCATTAAAACATATGCACTTCAGGCCACCAGACCCGCTGTGTTCAGCAACTTCTCCCCGTCTGCTCTGCCTCAGAGCCACACTGTCCCTATTCCCTAGTTCTCCCTCAATGCTCTCACCTTCTGACCTATTGCTCCCGTGCCCACCCCCCTGCCATACTAGTTTAAACCCTCCCGTGTGACACTAGCAAACCTCGCGGCCAGGATATTTATGCCTCTCATTTACAGTGCAGGAGTTCATTCGGCCCATCGAGTCTTCACCAGCCCTTGGAAAGAGCATCCTACCTAAGCCCACCCTATCCCCGTAACTGAGTAACCCCAACTAACCTTTTTTTGGACATTAAGGGAAATTTATCAAGGCCAACCCCCTAACCTGCACATCTTTGGACTGTGGGAGGAAACCGGAGCACCCGGAGGAAACCCACGAAGACATGGGGAGAATGTGCAGACTCCGCACAGACAATGACCCAAGCCGGGAATTGAACCTGGGACCCTGGAGCTGTGAAGCAACTGTGCTGACCAAATAATAACAAATTCTGTGTACAATGAATAGTCAACAACCAAGTGAACCATTGACACCCTCCACTTTTTCTTCAAGGCAATGGTAGCCCCTGGGAGTGGATCAACTTCAGTGTAAAGGCAAAGTTTTCATCATCGTCATTGATAACTAGATGGTTTGAACTGAGTAGACTGCACAGAATCATGGCAGAGGCAGTCAGTATGTCACAAAAAGGATCTTCATGACATATGGCATCCCAGATGTATGGTGTCAGATATATTTCAAACAGATTTAGCACAAAACTGGACATCCAAGAGGCACTGTGGGCCATCAGCAGCAACAGATTTGCATGCAGCCACAATGCGTATCCTCAAGGACCGGTATGTCTCCCTCACTACGATTACCATCAAACTGGAGGCATCACCCTGTGGTTCAATGAAGAGTGTAGGTGGGCATGCCAGGAACAGCATACCTAAAAATAGGTGTCAACCTGGTGAGGCTGCAAAACAAGACAACTTTCTTGCCAAACCAGCATATGCAGCAAGCAATTGACGGAGCTCAGCGATTCCAGAACCAATGGATCAGATCGAAGCTCTGCAGTACTGTCACATCTGGTGGCGAATGGTGGTGGATAATGAAACAATTAACTTGAGGAGGAGACTCCATAAATATACCCGTCCTCTGTGATGGGGCAGCCCAGCACATTGGTGCAAAAGACAAGGCTGAAACATTTGCAACAATCTTCAGTCAGAAGTGATGGGTGGACGATCCATCTCAGCCCCTTGCAGAGGTCCCAGCTTCACAGATGTCAGTCTTCAGCCAATTTGATTCACTCCACGGGAAATCAAGAAATGGCTGAAGACACTGGATACTGCAAAGGTTATGGGCCCTGGCAACATTCCAGCAATCATAGAAATCTCTACACTGCAGAAGGAGGCCATTCGGCCCATCAAATCCACACCGACTCTCCAAAAGAGCACCGTACCTATGTCCACTCCTCCGTCCACCCTTACCTATCCCTGTAACACTAAGGGGGAATTTATTAGGGCCAATCCACCTAACCCACACAACTTTGGACTGCGGAAGGAAACCGGAGCACCCGGAGGAAATCCACACAGACACGGGGAGAACGTATAAACTCCACACGGACAGTCACCCAATGTCGGAATTGAACTCGGGTCCCTGGCGCTGTGAGGCAGCAGTGCTAGCCACTGTGCCACCAGATAGTACTGAAGACCTGTGCTCCAGAACTTGCCGTGCCCCTAGCCAAGCTGTTTCAGGACAGCTACAACACTGACATCTACCTGGCAATGTGGAAAATTGCCCAGGTTTGTACACAAAAGGCAGGAGAAATTACCACCCTATCAGTCTACTCTCCATCATCAGCAAAGTGATGGAAGAGGCCATCAACACTGCTATCAAGCAGCACTTGCTGAGCAATAACCTGCTCATTGATGCTCAGTTTTGGTCCTGTCAGGGTCTCTCTGCTCCTCATTACAGCTTTGGTTTAAACTTGGACAAAGGAGCTAAACACAAGAGGTGAGATGACAGTGACTGCCCTTGATATCAAGGCCACATTTGACCGAGTATGGCATAAAGGAACCCCAGCAAACTGGAGTCAATGGGAATCAGGGGAAAAACTCTCCACTGGTAGGAGTCATACCTGGCACCAAGGATAATGGTTATGGTTGTTGGAGATCAACCATCTTAGTCTCAGGACATCACTGCATTAGTTCCTCAGGGTAGTGTCCCAGGCCCAACAATCTTCAGCTGCTTCATCAATGACCTTCCTTCCATCATAAGGGCAGAAGTGGGGATATTCGCTGATGATTTCACAATGTTCAGCACCATTCATGACTCCTCATATACTAAAGCAGTCCGTGTCTATATGCAGCAAGACCTGGAAATAATTCCAGGCTTGGGCTTATAAGTGGCAATTTACATTCGTACCACACAATTGCCAGACAGTGAGCATCTCCAACAAGAAAGAATCCAACCATCTCCCCTTGACTTTCAATGGCATTACCATAACTGAATCCCGCATTCATCAACATCCTGGGGGTTACCATTGATCAGAAACTGAATTGGACCAGCCATAAAAGTATTGTGGCTGCAAGAGCAGGTCAGAGACTGAGAATTCTGTGGCAGGTAGCTCACCTTCTGACTCGCCAAAGCCTTTCGATCATCTATAAGGTAAAAGTTACGAGTGTGATGGAGTACAATCATGATCGCGTGACCTCTACCACCTAGACTGAGCAAGGAAACAGCTACAAGGAAACATCTGAAGTTCCCCTACAAGCCACACATCCTCCTGATTTGGAACTATATCACTGTTACCTCAGTGTCACCGGGTCAAAATCCTGGAACTCCCTTCCTACCTAAACTTCATGGACTGCAGCGGTTAAAGAAGGCAGCTCACCAGCGCCTTCTCAAGTGAAATTAGGGGTGGGCAATAAATGCTGGCCCCGCCAGCAATGCCCACATCACATGAAAAAATAAAAAAGAAAGATCCTCAGTTTGCGCATGAACTGCTCAACTACTTTGCACAGGAATATGGCTTCACGCCTGTGACTCTTTCACCTAGAATGTCTCAGTTGAATGGAGAAACAGAAAGAGGAGTTTGAATAATAAAAGAATTGAGGAAAAAGAATCAAGATACTAACTTAGAAGGGCGCAGTTGGTTAGCACTGCTGACTCATGGCGCCAAGGTCCCCGGTTCAATCCCGGTTCTGGGTCACTATCCGTGTGGAGTTTGCACATTCTCCCCGTGTTTGCCTGGGTTTCGCCCCCACAGCCCAAAGATGTGCAGGCTAGGTGGATTGGCCACGCTAAATTGCCCCTTAATTGGAAAAAATGAATTGGGTACTCCAAATTTATAAATAAAAAGATACTAACTTAGCCCTTCTTAAGTACAAGACCTCGCCACTGAAAAATGGGGACTCACTATTGATGGGAAGGCAGCTGCGAACACAGTTCTCCAACTAGACCTCCAACCAAACATTACCTCAGATGATCATCAGAGAGTTAAAATGTGTGAGGAGCAACAATGAGTCAATCAATCACATAATTTCAACTTCAAGCACAGGGCATGAGACTTGAAAGTGCCTCAGCCCAGGGGGAGAGAGTATGGATACAAGATGAACAGTATTATAATAATAATCTTTATTGTCACAAGTAGGCTTACATTAACACTGCAATGAAGTTACTGTAAAAAGCCCCTAGTCGCCACATTCAGGCATCTGTTCGGGTACACGGAGGGAGAATTCAGAATGTCGAAATTACCTAACAGCATGTCTTTCGGGACTTGTGGGAGGAAACCGGAGCACCCGGAGGAATCCCACACAGACACAGGGAGAACGTGCAGACTCTGCACAGGCAGTGACCCAAGCTTGGAATCAAACCTGGCAATGTGAAGCAACAGTGCTACCCACTGTGCTACCGTGCCACCAGTAATAAGGAGTTATGATTGAAAGAATTGCTCAATCGAGATCGTATAAAATTGAGACGGGCGAGGGAAATATCAGAAAGAAGTGAGGAGCACTGATATCATTGGGGAAGGAAACTAATGAAACCTTGGACATATTGTTTGGATCCGGATGGAGACAAAGAAACAGAAAAAAGTAGGAACTGTACAACCATCAAGGTGGAAAGCACACCTATCGAACGATTCGAGAGTAATGTTCATCCTGAACCTCAAAATGAAATCAGGACCAGATTAGAGAGATTGGTCAAGCCACAGAGAGTAACCCTGTGAAGTCTGAGACTTTAGGGGAGATATTAGGAGGATGTATATAGTTGGGATAACGATTTGGCGGAGAAGTAGAATAAAGTGTTAACATCAAGAGCACCTGGTAATGATGTCGCTGTTGTAACTATGATGCAATGTCACAGATTAAGTAACTGAGATCTGGTGGGAAGCAAAAGTACAACCTCATGTAGAGTTATCGAGATGTACATTGATCTGTAAATAAACAAGAATGTTTTGACAAAGTATATGGTAGCATTCTAAGGGAATCAGGCAAACCATAAAGCAACCCAATCTAGAACCCGAATGCAAGACAAAACAACCACTTTATTCCAGAAAACCAGTTCTATGAGCTCTTTAACAGTACAGTGCACTTCATCAGTTTTTGGGAGTGCCAAGCACATGGTCCCATGTTGTGACCCATTGGTTCAGATACTAACTTGGTAAAGCCCTTTCACATTTTTTTTTAGGATGCCCGAATAGAGTTATGCAGTTGTTCGTCTCTGGCACTAGCCCAGACAAACCCTTTCAACTATAATTGATGACAGACTTTATCCAACAGAGAAACTATTCAGAATCATTTATGTTGAATTGTGCACACTTGAAAATGAACATAACGCACTGATCCTATTTCATCTCCCTAATGACTCTCTTAGCCTCTAGATGTATGAAATTATAATCTTCATTCAGAACGTCTCACAGAATCAAGTACTGCCTTAAAGATTCAATGCTCTTACCACCACTTCCCATTGCTTTACAAAGGTAAGGAAATAGTGAGCATTTATGGTGGTGCCTTCACGACCTTGGGATGTCGCAAAGCACTTCATACCCAATGAAATTCTTTTGAAGTGTAGTTTCTGTTGTAATGCAAAATAGTTCAAGAGCCAAAGTTGCGCATAGCAAGTTCCCACAGACAGAAATTCAACAGTGAGTAAATAACCTGTTTGTGATATTGGTTGAGGGATAAATGACCAGGATACTGGGGAGAACTCTCTCTCTTCAATAGTGCCATGAAGTATTTCACGCTGGGGGCACAGTGTCAGTAGAGTTTCTCCTCTGAAAGCCAGAATCTCTGACAGTGCAGCACTTCCTCAGCTTTGCACTAAAGTCGTGATGTAATTCAAGTTACCGGAGTGGGACTTGAACCTACAATCAAGTGACTCAGAGGTGTAAGTGCTACCTCTGAGCCAAGTCTGCCACCTTAGCAGATATCTTAACAGATCCTGCCAGGCCAATAAGTGTTCAGAAATCTACAATTTCAAGTTGTTCATGATTTCAAAGGCAAAGGAGAGAAAAACTGACCATGACCAATATTCCAGCAAGCACACATGTTCCCAAAGCCCCGGCTGTTGATGTCACCAATATTCCACTCGTGGCTTAGCATGTACACACAATCTCCGAGGTCGGCAATCACTCTGGCTTTAGTTTTGATGGCAGAATCTGACCTAAGACAGCTTAGAACTGCCCCTTTAACAAAGAAAGTAGCCAGCTAGCCACCCCAGAGCCTTACCGCAATGTAATAGCAATTCATCTGCAAATCAAAGGATGTAGAAAGCAGTTTGCAACACCAATGTCAAGTGCTGTTCCACTCTGTACCCTGTGCTCATGTGACAGGACTGGTGAAGGAAGCATGAAGAACTATAGTCATAGTGATTTGCTCCACCTTTGAAGTTCGAGGCTTGACATATGCTAAGTTAGAGAGTGCATCAACTGTTCCGTGAGGTGACTTGGAGACACACCTAGAAACCCAAGTGGTCTCTGATATTCAGAAACATGCAGCTCCTGAGGAAACAGCATGGCTTCCACAAAAGGAAAGACTTATATTTCTGTTGGAGCTTTCTTGAATCAGGATATCCCAAAGTATTTTCCAGTCAAGGCAGTAGTTCGGAAATGTAATCACTGTTGTAATGTAGAAAGCACAGCAGCCAATTTATGCACAGAAAGCTCCCACAAACAGCAATGTGATAAATATTGAGCAGATGCTGGGGAGAATTCACCTGCCCATCTTTCAAATAATACCATAAGGGATCTTTTATGTCCATCTGGTTTAACATCTCATCTGACAGACAGTACCAGAGTGAGGTATTTGTGCTCAAGTCACCATCAGCAAGGGCCTTTGTTCACAATTAGTGATGGATTTCACTCATCATCAATGAAAAATCTATCCCCTCATCAATGAGAAACCTCACCATTACCAGTGAGAAATATTGGGCGGGGTTTTCCAGCAGTTCCGGCCAGTGGGATCTTCCAGTCCAGCCGACGGCGGCCACCCTGCCATGGGTTCTCCGGCAGCGGAGGAAGTGAACAATGGGAAACCTCGTTGGCAACGACAAGACTGCCACTGGCCAACAATGGGCCACTTCCACCCTGCAAAGCCCATTGTTGGTGAGCGGGGTCAAAATCATGCCTGTTGCCTCTCATCAGTAAGAGATTTCACCTACTAATGGTAAAATTCATTTGAATCCACAATCTGCTGACCCAGAGAAGAGTGCCACAACCTGAGCCCTAGTTGACACCCAGAATACAAGGTCTTGAGCATTGAGGAGCTCAGACAGCAATGTTTAGAAACATCAAGCTTTGATTGACAGCTCCTGGGGCACATCAAACAAAGTTACGAAAGTGAAAATGCTGGAAAATCTCAGCAGGTCTGGCAGCATCTGTAGGGAGAGAAAAGAGCTAACGTTTCGAGTCCAATGACTCTTTGTCAAAGCTAACAGACAGAGAAAGTGGGAAATATTTATACTGTGGAGTGAGAATGAAAGATGAGTCAAAGCCACAGAAACCCAGGGAAACCGGGTGCTAATAGCCACAGAAACCAAGGGAAAAGAGTGCTAATGGCAGTCCCCAGAGAGAACAAAAGATGGGAAAGGCCAAACAGCAGAGACACTTACATCAGAGGGTGAACTGTGACAGATGTAGATGTGGGGGAGGGGAAAAGGGAAGCAAAGAGGAGAAAGGGTAAGAAAAGGTGGATAAAATGGCCGGGGAGGGGGGGGTTAATATATATTAAGAAAGACAAGAAAGAAAAAAACGGTAAAAGACAGTTAAAATGAAATGGGATGAAAATAAATGGGTCGAGGTGGGGTAGAGATAATCATTTGAAGTTGTCGAATTCGATGTTCAGGCCGGAAGGTTGTAGCGTGCCTAACCGGAAGATGAGATGTTGTTCCTCCAGTTTCACTGGAACATTGCAGCAGGCCAAGGACAGGCATGTGGGCATGGGAGCAGGGTCTTTTGTTAAAATGGCAAACAACGGGAAGGTCAGGGTCCTGAATGCGCACAGACCGAAGATGCTCAGCAAAGTGATCACCCAGTCTGCGTTTGGTCTCTCCAATATAGAAGAGACCCCATTGGGAGCAGCGAATGCAATAGACCAAATTGAAAGAGATGCAAGTGAAATGCTGCTTAACCTGGAATGAGTGTTTTGGGCCTGGGATGTTAAGCATGGAAGAGGTAAAGGGGCAGGTGTTACACCTTCTGCGATTGCATGGGAAGGTGCCATGGGTGATGGGAGAGGTACTAGGTATGGTGGAGGAGTGGAGTAGATTATCTCGGAGAGAACGGTCTCTGTGGAATGCTGACAGAGGGAGTGAAGGGAAGATGTGTTTGTGGTGGCATCACGCTGGAGTTGGCGAAAATGGCGGAGGATTATGCTTTGCATACGGAGGCTGGTGGGATGAAATGTGAGAATGAGGGGGACTCTTTCCTTGTTCTGGGAGGGAGGAGAGGGGGTGAGGGTAGTGGCGTGGGAGATGGACTGGACATTGTTGAGGGCCCTGTCAACAACTGTAGGTGGGAAATCATGGTTGAGGAAGAAGGAACACATTTTCAAAGCACCATTTTGGAAAGTGGCATCATCGGATTAAATGCAATGGAGGCTAAGGAGTTGAGAGAAAGGGATGGAGTCCTTACAGAGTGTAGGGTGCAAAGAGCTGTAGTCCAGATAGCTGTGGAAGTCAGTGGGCTTGTCGTGGATATTAGTTGATAGTCTATTGCCAGAAATGGAGACAGAATGATCAAGGAAGGGAAGGGAAGTGTCTGAGATGGACCAGGTGAAGTGATGCGGGGGGTGGAAACTGGAAGCGAAGTTGATTAATTTTTCCTTCGAGGCACCATTTTGGAAAGTGGCATCATCGGAACTATTGATGACTATTTTGGTGCCGCTTCATGCTCTCGTCCGGACCTGGAAAAATTCATTAACTTCGCTTCCAGTTTCCACCCCTCCATCTCTGACTTTCTCTGTCTGTTAGCTTTGACAAAGAGTCATTGGACTCGAAACGTTAGCTCTTTTCTCTCCCTACAGATGCTGCCAGACCTGTTGAGATTTTCCAGCATTTTCTCTTTCGATTCAGATTGCAGAATCCGCAGTAATTTGCTTTTATCAAACAAAGTTAAGTGTTTTTTATTCATCTTCCTTTGAGCTTGAGTGCTTTGAAGTAGCCAGCAGTGAAACTAACAGAAAGCACTTTACTCATTTTGATGTGGTCCAGGAGTTGTCAATCAAACCTTGATGTTTATAAAAATGGTTAGTTTCACAGCTGGCTACTTCAAAGTCACTCAAGCATGAAGGAAAACAAATTGAACAATGCTGACAGCTGGGTGTGTGTGGAAGCTGTCAATCACAGCCCAGTAAAAATTTCAAAGAAAAATAAATGAATGGCTTGCAGATCAAAGATCTGAGGGGGTTTAAACCCAGCTGACTGGTTTTCTCTTTCTAGAAATTGGCAGATGCTGCTCCTCTGTCTGAGCCAACAGGTGTATCGTGCAGGTGAGTTTCAAAGCAGTGATTTTTTTTCATTGCCTCTGCCTGCACTGCCCTCTAGATACCCAACAGAGGTCTCTCTTCTGGGCAGCTCCCAGACAGGGGTCTCTCTTCTGGGGGGCTTCTAGATAGTGGTCTCTCTTCTGGGGCATCTCTTTATATCGGGGAGTCTGGGGGTCTCTTTAATTAAGGGGCCTCTGTGTGGGTCACCTTAATTAGATGGTCTCTTTAATGGTGGCCTTCCGATGGACTTTAGGGGATGCTCCCTTAAAGAGTTACCGCCTTGACCCACCACGAGGTCCACCATGTCAGGTACATGCTGTTTGAAACCTGTACCAATTCCCGCCCACGTGATTCCTGGCTCAGATGACTGGAGAATCACACAGGCCTGGAGAATATGGTGCCCAGCCCGTAAATAGTCCAGTTCCTTCACGGGCACGTGGCACAAACCTCGATCCCGACGCCAGTGGGGGATCAGAGCATCAGAAAAGGACCATTTTTTCCCGACGCTGAATTCTCTTTCACACCAGGAACTCCAGTACCAGCCATGGGAGGCGGAGTATCCTGCCCCATATCTTTGGCAAATTGAATCATAGAATCCCTACAGTGCAGAAGGAGGCCATTCAGCCCATCGAGTTACATTGACCCTCTGAACGAGCATCCTACCTAGTCCCACTACCCCGCAGACCCATAACCCTACCTAAACTTTGGGGCAATTTAGCATGGCCAATCCACCTAACCTGCACATCTTTGGACTGTGGGAGGAAACCGGAGCACCCGGAGGAAACCCATGCAGAGGTGGGGAAGACTCCACAGAGACAATCAGTCAGCCAAGGCCAGAACTGAACTCGGAAAACTGGCGCTGAGAGGCAGCAATGCTAGCCACTGTGCCGCCATGCTGTTCACTGATCATTTTGATTTGCAATCCTTTCCCCCTGATTCCACCAGCATATCTCCCAGTACTCCCTGATGTGCAAACATTGACTTACTTTGCAGCTGGTTGCACTCAGATGTATATTTGTGCCTTTGCCCCAATTATTGCTGCTACAAGGCTCAATATTTGTGCACTGATTTTAGTTTCTGTAAATTTTCTTTCACTCCTCATCATGTGTGATGAACGTAAGAAATTGTCATATTTTATATTTTTTTCAGTAATCTTATTAAAACCTGGCTTAAGATGCATACATGACTGCTGAAACAGTAATTAAAATGTTGTAAAAGTGGGATAATCATTGATTTGCAGGTGAAGTGTTATGCTAATAGATCTTGAGAACCATTTACTTGTTTACAGATAGCTAGCTAATGACATATTGTTTAGGTTTGAAGGACCCTGTGGTGTAGCTAATGTATGAGGGGTATTGTGTTTGGTCCTGACAAAACAAGTCAAGGGACATCTTGTAAGGGGAGACTAAAGAATGCCTAATGCTTTGGCTGCAGATGATGCAGTTAATGTGAGGAACCAGGTCTGTATGAAGGGTCAGTAGGTCTTAGAACTCTCACCTGAACAGAGGTGTTTCAGTTTGGTCCTGAAAGGTTCTCTCTCCAAACATTCTGCACAGAGAAAAGCAAGTCAAACCCTGGTTGTTAAATTTATTCATGAGTGGAATTTAATATACATTGGTTTGCTTAATTGGAATATAGTGGCAGGTTTAGGATGTAAGTTAAGGTTTCTTATTTTACTTAAGAACTGTCGTAGCTGTTAACTGTAAAGCTATCTCCTAGTTGCTAATGTGGTTAATTCTGTGATTAAACTGAAGTTTGGTTATTGTCAGTGTTATCATTCCTCTGGTGCAGTTACATTTCCGCACGGTTTTACAACTTGAAAATTGTTGGGTTCTCTATCAGGATCTTAACACATGGGTGAGTAAAGTGTCCAATGGATGGAAGGGAATGCCTGATAGCAGCATACAATATCTGGCCGCCTCTAAATATTTAAATCATCTTACATCTATTTTGTTGTTTGCCTTGAAATCTGGCAGTATATGACACTTCTGCAAACATTTATTCTTGATTTACATCATCTTTCACGAGATCTTCTCCCCACAATTTTGAAAATTGAGCAGGTTCAAAATAAATCTGCATGCTATCCATTCCAAAACAATATCCCAATATGCTGGGGTGAACTAAGAACTTGTGTAATTTCTCTGCACAATATTCTTTCTTTATTTTCTTTATTTCCTCAAAATGGAATGTGAATGTGTTGCCTCCCACATCTCCTCCCAATTCTTATTAATAATTCATACAGCCAAATACTCAAACCACCACCAGTGGGAACTCCAAGGAAGATGCTCCTTAATCACACCAATGGAAATATTTGGTTAAATTTTCCAAGTCTGCAGTAGTGGTGAGGAACATTGCTCACCATCAGCAAGGGACCTTATTCACAATTTGTGATGGGATCTCACTCATCATCAGTGTGAAACCTGTCACCTCACCAGTGAGAAACCTCACTATTATCAGTGCGAAATCTCACCCGACAGTGGTGAACCTCACCCTGTGATAGTGCACACTGGAAAAGCATGCCCATGATTTTTCAATATAAGTTAGATACTTCAATGTAAACATGGACCCCATACATTGTGGATTTGCGATTTGAAGGATTCATACATGCAGGACGGAAAATAAATCAATTTTAGTCAGGCCAAAGTATCCCAAAGTTCAAAGTATCCAACAACTGCACCCTGTCTCAATATAGTTTCTTTATAAAAGATCTATCAGCTTGCCTCATGAATGTTACACACATTCAATACTCGCTGTGTGATGTAATGGAGTCTAAACAAATTGACAGGCCCTGTCGATAAAAATGGTCGCATATCTTCCACTCCCGAGATTCGGTCAGTGCTGCGTGGTTGCAGCTTGCAGGTGAGTCAAAAAATTGATTCTGGTTCAGTTATATTTCTATCCCTCGGAATCTGGTTTGTTTCACTGAGGATAATATTTTGTTCAGTCTGAATCATCTACAAGAGTGATGAAAACACACATGAAAAGATCACAACCCCACCTCCCCCGTACACACACACACACACACACACGATAAGCACACAGAAACACCTGCACACATGTTTTTAAAAAGCACACACGCACACACCATGGGGTGGAGTTTTACAGTCCCTCCGGCCAGTAGGATTTTCTGGTCCCACTGACGTCAACTGAGTTTTGAACCGCTCGCCGCATTTTCCGGCCCATTAAATAGTTGCTCGGAAACCCCAAAAGATTATCAGCGGGAAAATTCTAAAGTATTCTTGCTGACATCAGTGCCCACCTACTCTGACAAGTTAACAGCACAGAAGGATAAGTGTGCTGTTAAATACAAACGAACAATCCCTAAATAACAAACTTATCATGTGGCTCCTCACTGGGTGATAATCAGCAAATCTGAAGGGGACCTGCGTCCAGTGATGAATGTGTAAAAGTTAAAATGTAACAGGACTACAATCATGCCCTGATCCAAACACAAGAAGAGGCTGAGTGACTGATTGATTGATTGATTGTAGCTAGAGAGTTGTGACCAACATCGCTTTTTATTCAAGCAAAGTGATGGATGTTAGGGGGGGGGGGCTGTTTTTTTCCCATCAGGTGCGCCTGTAAGCTTTAAAGAAAAACCTTATTCCACAGAGAGGTAGTTTGAGAAAATTGAGTTACTTCATTGTACATTGCCCACAGATATCACAAGTATAAGTCTTCAAGCTACGATTCCGGTACTGCCTTTTAATCTTAGTTATTTCTGGGTTTTTTCTGGTTTGTGTGTCCAGTTAAATGGTTGCACTGACATAAGAAAACAAAGATCCCTTCAGAACCACTGCTGCCATGAATCTCTTCTCTGATTGGACCACAACATTATTTTAACTACAAACTTACTCACAGCTGGAGTACAAATCATTTATTTTCTCTGGGGACCTGGGCTCATTCTAACTTGATGGGAATAAAATTGTCCAAGTGAAGTGGTTCCCAGAGGAATCCTTTAATGAGCTCAGTGATTATTTCACCACATTCAGGAATGCCAACAGCAGAGATGTGGCATTCCGGTTGAAGCTGTTTGCTTATGTCTTTCAATTCATTCCTAAGACATGGGCATCGCTGGCAAGGATGGCCTTTATTGCCCATCACCAGTTGCCCAAGAGAAGTTGGTTGTGGACCTTTCTCTTGAACAGCTGCAGTTCTTACGATGAAGGTACTCCTATGATGCAATTAACTTAGAGAGCTCCAGGGTTTTGACTGCGAGCAATGATGACGGATTGATGCACAATTCAGAATGATGGGTAACTTGAAGAGTTTGGGGGGTGATCATGGTGTTTTGGACGTAGTGGTGTTATCATGCACCTGCTGCCCTTTTTCTAAGCACTGGTAGTTAGAAGATGCTGTTGGTGCAACAAGCATTGGTGACTGGATACAGTGCATTTTGTAGATGGTACACACTGCAGCCATGGTGCATTGGTGGTGGAGGGATTAGATGTTAAAGCTACTTAAACCATTTCTGGACCACTGCAGCTGGATTTAAGCAATGACTAAGATCTTCTGATAAAAGGATTTATAATCTCAATACTGCAAAATCCATGGATGGAAGGTTTTGAGTTTATGCCATGGTAAGGGAAAAAAAGAATGCAGTCTGGATAGCAACCACTGTTCTCAAGTGCGGCCTGTATCATAGCCATTGTTTTCATGCAGCACCATCAAAACAATTCATAGCATTCATACTGGATCAGCACTCAGCCTTTGCTTTTCAAGAAAAATCTAGGTCCAGTCCAGTCACCTTCCCTGCTAGGTAGAACCTTGCATTTCCGGTATGGTCCTTGCAAATCTTTTTTTGCACACTCTCCAGTGCCTCCGTATCCTTCCTATAATACGGTAACTAGAACTAAGAACAAAGAACAAAGAAAAGTACAGCACAAGAACAGGCCCTTCGGCCCTCCAAGCCCGTGCCGACCATGCTGCCCAACTAAACTACAATCTTCGACATTTCCTGGGTCCGTATCCAGTTCCAGGCACCTACTACCCTCTGTGTAAAAAACTTACCTCGTACATCTATTCTAAACCTTGCATCTTAAACCTATGCCCCCTAGTAATTGATCCCTCTACCCTGGGGAAAAGCCTCTGACTATCCACTCTGTGTATGCACCTCATAATTTTGTAGACGTCTATCAGGTCGCCCCTCAACCTCCATCGTTCCAGTGAGAACAAACCAAATTTATTCAACCGCTCCTCATAGCTAATGTCCTCCATACCAGGCAACATTCTGGTAAATCTCTTCTGCACCCTCTCTAAAGCCTCCACATCCTTCTGGTAGTGTGGCGACCAGAATTGAACACTATGCTCCAAGTGTGGCCTAACAAAGGTTCTATACAGCTGCAACATGACTTGCCAATTCTTATACTCAATGCCCCGGCCAATGAAGGCAAGCATGCCGTATGCCTTCTTGACTACCTTCTCCTCCTGTGTTGCCCCTTTCAGTGACCTGTGGACCTGTACACCTAGATCTCTCTGACTTTCAATACTCTTGAGGGTTCTACCATTCACTATATATTCCCTACCTGCATTAGACCTTCCAAAATGCATTACCTCATATTTGTCCGGATTAAACTCCATCTGCCATCTCTCCACCCAAGTCTCCAAACAACCTAAATTCTGCTGTATCCTCTGACAGTCCTCATCGCTATCCGCAATTCCACCAACCTTTGTGTCGTCTGCAAACGTACTAATCAGACCAGTTACATTTTCCTCCAAATCATTTATATATACTACAAACAGCAAAGGTCCCAGCACTGATCCCTGCGGAACACCACGAGTCACAGCCCTCCAATTAGAAAAGCATCCTTCCATTGCTACTCTCTGCCTTCTATGACCTAGCCAGTTCTGTATCCACCTTGCCAGCTTACCCCTGATCCCGTGTGACTTCACCTTTTGTACTAGTCTACCATGAGGGACCTTGTCAAAGGCCTTACTGAAGTCCATATAGACAACATCCACTGCCCTACCTGCATCAATCATCTTTGTGACCTCTTCGAAGAACTCTATCAAGTTAATGAGACACAACCTCCCCTTCACAAAGCCATGCTGCCTCTCACTAATACGTCCATTTGCTTCCAAATGTGAGTAGATCCTGTCTCGAAGAATTCTCTCCAGAAATTTCCCTACCACTGACGTAAGGCTCACCGGCCTGTAGTTCCCTGGATTATCCTTGCTACCCTTCTTAAACAGAGGAACAACATTGGCTATTCGCCAGTCCTCCGGGACATCACCTGAAGACAGTGAGGATCCAAAGATTTCTGTCAAGGCCTCAGCAATTTCCTCTCCAGCCTCCTTCAGTATTCTGGGGTAGATCCCATCAGGCCCTGGGGACTTATCTACCTTAATATTTTTCAAGACGCCCAACACCTCGTCTTTTTGGATCTCAATGTGACCCAAGCTATCTACACACCCTTCTGCAGACTCAACATCCACCAATTCCTTCTCTTTGGTGAATACTGATGCAAAGTATTCATTTAGTACCTCGCCCATTTCCTCTGGCTCCACACATAGATTCCCTTGCCTACCCTTCAGTGGGCCAACTCTTTCCTTGGCTACCCTCTTGCTTTTTATGTACGTGTAAAAAGCCTTGGGATTTTCCTTAATCCTATTTGCCAATGACTTTTCGTGACCCCTTCTAGCCCTCCTGACTCCTTTCTTAAGTTCCTTCCTACTTTCCTTATATTTCACACAGGCTTCGTCTGTTCCCAGCCGTTTAGCCCTGACAAATGCCTCCTTTTTCTTTTTGAAGAGGCCTACAATATCTCTCGTTATCCAAGGTTCCCGAAAATTGCCGTATTTATCCTTCTTCCTCACAGGAACATGTCGGTCCTGAATTCCTTTCAACTGACACTTGAAAGCCTCCCACATGTCAGATGTTGATTTACCCTCAAACATCCGCCCCCAATCTAGGTTCTTCAGTTCCTGCCTAATATTGTTATAATTAGCCTTCCCCCAATTTAGCACATTCACCCTAGGCCCACTCTTATCCGTGTCCACCAGCACTTTAAAACTTACTGAATTGTGGTCACTGTTCCCGAAATGCTCACCTACTGAAACTTCTACCACCTGGCCAGGCTCATTCCCCAATATCAGGTCCAGTACCGCCCCTTCCCGAGTTGGACTGTCTACATATTGTTTTAAGAAGCCCACCTGGATGCTCCTTACAAACTCTGCCCCGTCTAAGCCCCTGGCACTAAGTGAGTCCCAGTTAATATTGGGGAAGTTGAAGTCTCCCATCACAACAACCCTGTTGTTTTTACTCTTTTCCAAAATCTGTCTACCTATCTGCTCCTCTATCTCCTGCTGGCTGTTGGGAGGTCTGTAGTAAACCCCCAACATTATGACTGTACCCTTTTTATTCCTGATCTCTACCCATATAGTCTCACTGCCCTCTGAGGTGTCCTCCCGTAGTACAGCTGTGATATTCTCCCAAACAGTAGCGCAACTCCGCCACCCCTTTTACACCCCCCTCTATCCCACCTGAAACATCCAAATCCTGGAACATTTAGCTGCCAATCCTGCCCTTCCCTCAACCAGGTCTCTGTAATGGCAACAGCATCATAATTCCAAGTACTAATCCAAGCTCTAAGTCCATCTGCCTTACCCGTAATACTTCTTGCATTAAAACAAATGCATTTCAGGCCACCAGACCCACTGTGTTCAGCAACTTCTCCCTGTCTGCTCTGCCCTCAGAGCCATACTGGCCCTATTCCCTAGTTCTCCCTCAATGCTCTTACCTTCTGACCTATTGCTCCCTTGCCCACCACCCTGCCATACTAGTTTAAACCCTCCCGTGTGACAGTAGCAAACCTCGCGGCCAGGATATTTATGCTTCTCCAGTTTAGATGCAACCCGTCCTTCTTACATAGGTCACACCTGCACCGGAAGAGCTCCCAGTGGTCCAGATAACGGAAACCCTCCCTCATCCCCCAGCTGTTTAGCCACGTGCTTAGCTGCTCTATCTTCCTATTTCTATTCTCACTGGCACGTGGCACAGGGAGTAATCCCGAGATTACAACCCTAGAGGTCCTGTCTTTTAACTTTCTGCCTCGCTCCCTGAACTCCTGCTGCAGGACCTCATGCCCCTTCCTGCCTATGTCGTTCGTACCAATATGTACAACGACCTCTGCCTGTTTGCTCTCCCCCTTCAGGATGCCCTCTACTCGTTCGGAGACATCCTGGACCCTGGCACCAGGGAGGCAACATACTATCCTGGAGTCTCTTTCACGTCCACAGAAGTGCCTATCTGTGCCCCTGACTATAGAGTCCCCTATGACTCTTGCTCTTCTGCGCTTTGACCCTCTCTTTTGAACATCAGAGCCAGCCGTGGTGCCACTGCTCTGGCTGCTGCTGTTTTCCCCTGATAGGCTATCCCCCCCGGCAGTATCCAAAGGGGTATACCTGTTCGAGAGGGGGACAACCACAGGGGATTCCTGCACTGACTGCCTGCCCTATCTGGTGGTCACCCATTTCTCTGCCTGCACCTTGGGTGTGACCACATTTATATAACTGCTATCTATGACGCTTTCCGCCACCTGCATGCTCCTAAGTGCATCCAACTGCTGCTCCACCCGAACCATACGGTCTGTGAGGAGCTCCAGTTGGGTGCACTTTCTGCAGATGAAGGCATCCGGGACGCTGGAAGCCTCCCGGACTTGCCACATCTCACAGTCAGAGAACTGCACCCCTCTAATTGCCATTGCGTCAATTAATTAGTAAATTAAATTTAAAAGTTAAAAAAAAAGTTACTGTTAACTATATGTTTCCTAGCACTAGATTTCTACTATAAATGTAAAAGCTAAATACAATACTCTCTGATCTCTGGCTTAGATACCCCTCTAAATTATAATTAAGTAATTCTGTTTAATTAGTTTACCAATGCTTATTTTTTAAATTTAGTGTAGATTCCCAACCTGCCAATCAGGTCACAGCTTTCCTGTGATGTCACTTCAGTTTTCCCCCTCCCCACACACAATTTGAAAAGGTAATAAAAGTAAAAATGAGTAAAAATTACTTACTTACCTTCCGAGGGTCTCAGATGCTCTCTGGTTCTCTCCCTGCTGATTAAAAGTTACAGGCCAGAAGAAAGAATGAGAACACAACAGTAGGGAAAAAGCACCTTCTCCCACTTGATGTGTTGGGTGCTCTGGATCACAAACAGGTTACCAACACTGGAAGTGGTGCAACTCTATTTTATTATAAGGTTAACTATATTAACACACTTGAACTGTGGGTAAATGCAATACCAGCTTTAACTGTTGACCCTTGCCTAGTCCTAACCAGGTGATGCACTCAGCACATGGTGAATGTCTGTGTTGCAGGCTGTGAGCTCTGTGCTCCGAGCTGGCTCCTACTAGAATGAGCGGGAACTCTCCTGTCCCCTGTCTTTATAGTGCGTGTGCTCTCACTGGGGATTGGCTGCGGTGTTGTGTATGCTGATTGGTCCCACTGCATGTCCATCAGTGTGTGTGTGTGTGTGTCTGCACCATAATATACTGGTGTATATTATGACACCATTCTGCACTGAATTACCTCACTGCACCAAATTACCAAGTTCCAAATTTCCACTCTGGATGTGTCTCACTCAGGCTGTGTCTCTTTGGCCTGCACAAAGCTTACTGAGTGCGCTTTCTGTCTGTCTTTTATACAGACTTCAGCTGACCAGGGTGACTCACGCTACTTAAATTTCAAAGAGAAGAATACAATGTGTACCTTTGTGCCCCTCTACTGAACGCAGTACTCCAGGTGTGGTCTAACTAAGGTTCATTACAAATCTAGCATAACTTCTACTTCTAGATTCAATCCCTCTTGAAATAAGACCGAGTACTTGGTTTGCTTTTTGTATGTCCTTATTAACCTGAGTCATTAATTTCAATGTTATGTGTATTTGTACACCTAAACCATTTGGAGCAGCAACGTAGTCTAGAAGGTTAAAGCAGGGTGCTTAATAATGGTTGATCGTGTGGATTCAATCCCTGTACTGACTGAGCTCGATCCTAAGGTCTGCCTCTTTACCTTACCAATTGTGATATGCTGTACATCATGTTGAGCAACCCTGGGTCAATAAGTACAGTACATAGAGAAAGAGATCCCTTTACTCCTCTGCACCATTTAGATTCTTATTTTCCACGCTACTTCCTTTTCAGAATGTAATCTCCCAAACCTAACTTTGTTGAAATTCATTTGCCAATCATATGCAAATTCTGTGTGTTTATTAACATCTTCCTGTAATTTGTTGCAGCCGTCCTCAGTATTGACTATTTCCACCAACTTGGTGTCATCTGCAAATTTAGAAATTTTGTTTTAGATTCCAAAGTTTAAATGATCAATATAAATTGTGATCCACAATGGTTCCAGCGCTAATCCTTATGGACCCCCACTTTACATCTTATTATAGTTATATGATACCTTGGACTTATTTACTGTATAAGACACAAGGCCTCAATCACCCATAAGAGATTGAATAAACATATGGTGGCACAGTGGTCAGCTCCGCTGATTCACAGGGACCCAGTATTACAATCCCAGACCAGACCCCAACAGTGGCTAGGATACTGGACCGAAACCCCAATATTTTAGTTTAATTTTGTAAGACTGTGAGGAAAGGACACTTCACTTCAGGAGTGATTGCACAAAGGAATGGGGATATGGCATATTAAAACAAACTTTATAACTAACGCAGTATTAAAATCTTTAACATCACACCATAAAATACCTTACAATTACCCCTTAAACAACAGTGAACACAATATCCTTAATTGCTATCTTTACGATCACTTAAACAACAAGAAAATTAACCATCTCAGCTCTCAATCCACCTATGACACAGAGTAATATTTGTTTTACAGAGTTATTCTTTGAGAAAGCGATCTCTTGACACTGTTTTAAGGAACAAATCTAACACCGGTCAGACTTTTAAAAATAAATTTAAAGTACACAATTATTTTTTTTTCCAATCAAGGGGCAATTTAGCATGGCCAATCCACCTAACCTGCACATCTTTGGGTTGTGGGGGTGAAAACCATGCAGACATGGAGAGAATGTGCAAACTCCACATGGACAGTGACCCAGGGCTGGGATTAGAACCCGGGTCCTCAGCGCCGCAATCCCAGTGCTAACCACTGCGCCACATGCCACCCATAACTCTGGTGCAGAAACTCTGGCTGAATGTTTTTAATAGCTGTTTTAACTGGCTTGTTTCAATGCCCCCTTGTACTCAGACAAGTCTACGCTGCTTTAAATACAGTTAATCCCGCTTAACTAACTCACAGTGAGAACAACCTGCCTTACTTGGTCTCAGCTTCAGCCAGATCAAAACTCAACTGAAAATGCTTTCTCAAAATGACTGGTGTCTTAGCTCCACCCAACAATGACATCATATCACCAAGCTGAACTCGAATTAAGTCCCCAGAGAATCCCAAAAATCAAAACAAAATTGCATTAGCCCAAGCTTTTTACAATGGTTAATTGCACCTTTTATAACCTTTGTTGTCTTTCAAACCAAGATTATTTCAAAAATATGATTGCAGCAGTCAAATACACTCAAACCCAGGTGTTTAACCCTTACTTCACTAAATACTTATAATCCAAAATATCTAAAAGCATACATTCATTACACTGGGTTCAATTCTGGCCTTGGCTGATTGTCTGTGTGGAGTTTGCATGTTCTCCCTGTAGCTGCGTGGGTTTCCTCTGGGTGCTTTGGTTTCCTCTCACAGTCCAAGGATGTGCAGGTTAGGTGGATTGGCCATGCTAAATTGCCCCTTAGTATCCAAAGATGTGCAGGTTAGATGGTGTTGCGGGGTTGTGGGGATAGGGCTTGGGGATTGGCCCTTGATATGGTGCTCTTTAAGAGGTTTGGTGCAGACTCAATGGGCTTCATGGCTTCCTTCTGCACTGTAGGAATTCTATGTAATTTATTAAGACTAAGGGCGTACCAACGATAATACATAGGTATAAAACCTAAAGCACAGTAGTATGCTCTACTCAAAGCACAATTGAAATTAAGACTGGATCACATGACACATTTCTCTTCTAGCAATGTCATGTTGATGTCCCTGAAAGACATAGTACAACAAAACACTTTACCCCGATTCTCAACTTTCTATTTTTCAGCTAGCTATTCTTCTACTTGTCCCCTACTCTGCATGTTCTGACTTTATTCATTGTTGATTCTATGGTACCTTATCAAAGGTCTTTTAGTAATCTAGATAAATTATATTTACTACAATAACCTTGTCTACCCTCTCAATTACATTTTCAAAGAATTCAATGAGGTTGGTCAAATAAGACATTTTCAGATGAAATCCATGCTGACTATTTAATATTGCAATTTTGGTTTCAAGATATATTTCTATTTTCTCCTTTAGGAGGACCTGCAATTTTCCCTTCCACCGATGTTCCATGGATTCAAATGCATTTAAACTCCATCAGAATTTCCACATAATTTCAGATGCAATTCCTGCAAAAAATCAGTAACGATTGCACCGCAGACTTGGCAGGAAGTGCACCGGAAACCACATTAAGGCATGTAGGTGATATAGTGGCAGACAGTCTGATGAATTGTTTCCCTGAGGAACACAATAACAAAAGTCAGAGCAAAACAGCATTCCCTCAAGTCAGATTGTTCAACCTTTCCCTTTCATCTTATGAGTTTGCAGCAATTATATTTTTAATCCACTCAAAATGAAATGCTGGCTAAAACATCTAGAGAATCGTTCATGTATGTCACCAGCTGCACAGCTCAGTCGGAATTGTTACAGCGTCTGCTGATGTGCAGAACAGGAGCTTCTATATAGAGAACCAAGTCCATCGATGAATTCCGGACATTAGCACTGTGAAAATTACATTGTCTCAGAGGTTGAACCTTTCTGTTGCTAGCCTTGTGGTTCCTTGCCTGAAACATCTGTTGGAAGACCTATCGATCACGCCTGAGAAGCAAGTTTCATTAGTATAAGGAGTGGATGGAGAGCTCAACTTTTGACATTAGGTGAAGGTTGATCAAAAGGGCAAAATAATGGAAATATCAGGCGTAGTTGAATGCCATGACAGGCCACCAACAGGGAGGGACATGGCCAAGTAGTTATAGAGGTGTCCACCTCAATTTTGGAACTGAGATTAATGAGAAAAGTAATAATGTAGAATGTAGAAAGACAGTTAAATGGTTATTATTCTGAGCCACACAACAATCTTTACTTTTCGAATTTGTTTCTAAAAAGAAAATAATTTTCGTGGTTTGAAGCAATTTTTGGATGTGTTATTTTGATTTGAACTGAATTGACTGTGAGGAATGAAGCTATTGCACTCTTTCTATTCTTCATTGCCACTGGTCAGACATTCTTTTATATGTTTAATCTTGTCAACAAAGAGTGGCTGTGAAATTGGCCTGCGGGAATCCAAACTTCCGCAAATGGTGTGGGCAGTACTCCGAGCACAGCCCATGCAGTGCCCAGTGTGGGGAAGGGTTAGCCTTACATGACCCAGATGCAGCAGGAGTGTCCATATCAAAATGTGAAAACGACAAACTTAAAGGCTCTGTGCCTTAATGCACGGAACATTTACAATAAAGTGGATGAGGGGGGATTTCATAGAGACTCATAAAATTCCAACAGGACTCGGCAGAGTAAATTCAGGGAAGATGTTCCCAATGATGGTTGTGTCCAGAACCAGGGGTCACAGTCTGAGGCCACAAGGTAAACCATTTCAGACAGAGTTAAGGAGACATTTCTTTACCCAAAGAGTGGTGAGCCTGTGGAATTCATTACCACAGGAAGTAGTTGATGCTAAAACATTGAATATATTCAAGAGGCGGCTAGATATAGCACTTGGGGAGAATGGGATCAAAGATTATGCGGAGAAAGCAGGATTAGGCTATTGAGTTGGATGATGCAGGTGGCCATCTGAGATGGCTACATCCCATCCTCTTGATCCTGGACACGAAGCGTGTGGATCACACTGTTGATCCCTTATCCATCCCTGGTGTGCCGGTTACCCTTGGTCAAGCACAGGTTCTACACTACTCTGTCCTATGTTTGAGACATTTACCTAACATTCATTAATACATCATACATTCATAATTTTTAACGGGTCACTATAAAACATTTCACTATTACACATTTAACTTAATCGCACAAGGGGACATCTAACTATCACTATCTAAGCTACTCTCATTCTTCTGGCAAATACCAAAAGAACTTATGTACAATACTAAATTTCAAAACAGCAGCATCACATTTAGACTTAATCTATCAAAATTACAGAGGTATACAATCTTTATTGTTATCAGTGGTTACAGTGTTTGTTGAGTTGGGTGAATTCCAAAGAAGGGGGCTGGGAGTGTATATATCGGGGAGCGGGAGGCTCTTTTTCGCCATTTGCAGAGTCTAAATGTCTGGATGACACTGCAGATTATTGCAATTACCAGAAGGGTCTCTACTGTGTATGAAAGGGGGTACCATTTGGCGATGTTTTCGCACCAAGTGGGGGTTTCAGTGTCTCTCTCTATATGTGGTGTGGTGTCCGGGCTGGCGGTCTCATGTTGTATGTGGTACAGAGGCTTGTAACGTGCGCAGTTGTAGGAGTCCAGCGATGATCACAATGTAGGTCATCTATCCTCTCTTCATCTTGTCTTCTGTCTTCCATATATTCCTGGGAGTGCAAGCATAATATCTGTTATTATCTTCAGTTAATATCTCGTTTTACTTGTCTTTCTCTCCTTAACTTCAATTACCCATTAGAATCGTCACGTCTAACCAGTCTACAAGAGTTGTCGTGGTGTCAAAGAGGGGTGCGTTTGTCATGAAGCATAGGGGCGGTGGAATGAAGGGCAAGTTATTGTTGTCGGGCGGTGGCGGTGGCTCTGGCTGTGGAAGGGGGTATAGGGGGCCAAACATGTCTTGGTCGTGGTACCGGGGGCTGGAGTGACTGGGGCCGTGTGGACTGTACCAGTGGTCAGTGATCGTGGTCAATTCGGGGAGGCTGGCGCTGTCGTCGGAGTCAAGCTCAAGGTGGAAGGTCGTACCTGTGGGCAGAGACAAGGTTGGGTCTGTGGGCGTGGATGTGCTGTCAGGGCTGGGGGAGGGTTGGACTAGGTTGTCAATGGGCGGGGCGGAGTCGTCTGCTGTTGCTAGGGAGAAGTGGTGGGAGTGGCTACATTGGGTTCCATAGACTTTGAGTTGGTTGATGTGGAACCAACCAGTTTTACCATTGGGGTACGTTATCTTGTAGACAGAGGGGCTGACTTTGTCCGAAATGGAGTAGGGTCCTGCAAATTTGGGGGAGAGGAAAGAACTGTGATTGTAAAGGGAAACCATCACTTGCTGACCGACTGTATACTCTACGGGGTGGACTGTTTTATCAAAGCAGGCCTTACTCTGCTTTTTCCTAGCACCTAGTCGGACAGCTGCAGTGAGCTGTGCTGCTTTAATATTGTTTGTGACTTGTTGGACCGCTTTTTCATGGGGGAGGGCGGTTACTGTGGGGCTTGCCAAATCGAGACCTAATAAATATTCAATTCCTTTCATGGGTCGTCCGGTCATGAGAGTGTGGGGGTTGAAACCTAGGGAACTGGATACTGTGTTCCTAATAAACATAAGGGCGAATGGGAGAACTGTGTCCCATGTGGTGTTATTTTGTTGCACTATTTTTCTGATGGTTGCTTTTAAAGTGCGATTCATGCGTTCAACAATGCAGCTGGATTGGGGGTGATATGCTATGTGGAACTTTTGTTTGATTCCGAAAATCGTTAGAACGTTTTTGCATTATCCTGCCAGTGAAATGGGAACCTGGATCTGACTCAATGTTGCGGGGGAGTGCCCAGCGTGTAAATATCTGTTGGGTCAAAACCTTAGCTGTGGTTTTTGCAGTGTTTGTCCATGAGGGAAATGCTTCTACCCATTTTGTAAAGGTGTCGAACCACTAATATGTATTTGAAACCATTCCTGCAAGGGGTGAGGGGGCCAGTGTAGTCGAGTTGCAAATTTGACCAAGGGCCATCAACAGGTCGGGTTTTTCTCAATTGTCCTTTCTTGGAGTATCTTTCAGGATTGTTCTGTGCACAGATTAAACAATTCTCAACATAATGCGTGACGTCTGCTTTTAAATCGGGCCACCAGCACAAAGGTCTTAAATGGGCAATGGTATTGTCTATCCCCTGATCTCCATGTCCGTCATGAAACTGGTAAATTATCTGGTTTCTGTCCTGGGTGGGAACCACATAAATTCAATTTTTCAAAACTATACCTCCTGTACCGTCAGTGAGTCCTTGCATTTGTCATAGGGGGCTGGGAAGTTGCCGTCTAAAACTTGTTTGAGAGTTTCTTCTGCCTTTTGGGCCTGGGATGGATCCTCGATATTGGTCTGAGAAACATGGACTGCATGTATCGGTTCACTTTCGGGGGGTTGCCAAAAGTGACCATGGCGTGATCCTGACTTAGCTAAGGCATCAGCCTTCATATTACCGGGTGGGGAGGAACGAAGATGGCTTCTCACTTTAATAATACCATACGTGCGGTCTTTAGCTATCCAAAGAATATGCTTCAACAATGGGGCTGAGGGTAGGGGTTTACCATCAACGGATACGAATCCTCGAGATTCCCACAGGGGCAGGAATTCGGTCAAGCTATTGCAGACATATAAACTGTCCGAATGTATGTCCGCTGGGGTCGGAAAGGAATCTGGGTGTTGCACTACATATGCTATAGATGCTAATCTGGCTGCTTGCGATCCTAGGTGGCCGGGCAATTTTAAAGATATTTCTTCTAATGCACATCCCTGTGCGTCTTCCACATAAATTCCACAACCAGTTATTCGCTTTCCATTCTCAATCGTGGAGGAACCATCTACATAAATCTTTAAAGCGTTGTCTGTGGTGTGTGGATTCTGCGTTTTACTGCCTGCTCATGTGTGCAGTGACTTCGGAATAAAGGGTCCTGTGTGGTGTTGGGCTGCTGTGATCTGGCACTCATGTGGGGTCCCTGCATACTGAAGGTTGTCTGTTAGAAATGTGTGGGTCTTTGTACATTTGACTGTAATGTCCTTTCCTTGTAACAACAGTGTCCAGCGAGCTGCTCTGACCTGGCTAACTGAACCATCCTTTAACCTACCATCTAACAATAGCAGCGTTGGGGTGTGCTCAGTTAAATTCATTACTGGGTTAAGGCCTGTGATGTATGCAAAATACTGTACTGCCCAAAAGACTGTGAGTAAGTGCCATTCGCAGGCTGTAAATCCTTGCTCTATGGGATCCAAAATTCCATAAGCGTTCATGTCTTTCCTGTAGGAGTACTGCTGATAGGGTTCGTTCGGTGGCTGCTACTTCTATGGCATAGGGAGAGTGTGGGTCTGGAACTTGCAAAGCGGGGGCTGTGTCTAGGGCGCATTTAATTCATCGATGGCGACCGTGTGCTGAGGAAGCCATTCCCATGGGGCGTTCTTTTTAAGGAGCTCTGAGAGTGGGGCTGCTTTTGTGGCAAAACCATCTATATGGTTCCAACGATATCCAACTAATCCTAAGAATGACCGGAGTGCAGTGACATTGTGGGGCAGGGGCAATTTAACTATTGACTCAATTCGCTTCTGTTCGATCCCTCTCTTCCCGTGGGTGATAATGGTGCCTAAATAAAGGACATTTGCTTTTAGGATCTGGGCTTTTTTCGGGTTAATCTTGCATCCAATGGATTGCAAAAGACTTAGTAATTCCGAAAGAAGCTTTACATGCTCTTCCTTTGTGTCCGTCTGTAGGAGTAAGTCGTCCACATACTGTATAAGGCATTTGGAGCGGGAAAATTTGGAAAGTCCATTGGCCAATTGTCGATGGAACATGGAGGGGGACTTGAGGAATCCTTGTGGGAGGCATGTCCATGTATACTGCTGCCCTTGAATGTGAACGCGAACTTATATTGACAGGTCTTGTCTAGTGGGATGGACCAAAAGCCATTGCTGATGCCCAGCACTGTAAGGTACTTTGCCTGTACTCTCTGCTTGAGCATGGTCTCAGGACTCATGGCAACGGTGGGGGCTGCTAAAAGGGTGACCTTGTTAAGTTCTCGGTAGTCGATTGTCAGTCGCCAAGAACCATCGGGTTTTTTCACTGGCCAAATTGGCGCATTATTTGTTGAGGCTCCCAGCCGAATTACTCCTTGATCTAATAAGCTATTGATGACTTTTGAAATCTCACCTTCGGCTTGCTGTGGGAAACTGTATTGCTTCTGTGGCTTAGGATCAGGACCTGAAATTGTGACCATTCCTGGGATCTTCCCACAATCGTGTTTGTGTTGGGCGAAGGAAGCTTTATGTTTTCTGAGGACCTCTCTAATTGTCTAGTCTGTACTAATTGTTTGTGGATCAAACCAATAGTCTCCTACTGAGCACATCCTATGTCCATAGTCCCCTACTGTGAGCGTAGCGGGGGCTCTAGCTGCTTTGGCCATTTTCCATACACATCTATTCAAGGGATCAAACAAAAGGTTGTGGGAGCTCATAAAGTCGATTCCTAGAATGTGCTCGGCTGTTTGGGGCAAATCGACTAAAACAACGGTGTGTCTGGTGTTTATGGTTCCTATCTGAATATCTACAGGGGCTGTGATGTATCCCTGCTGTACGTGTCCGGTAAATCCACTAAGGGTGATGGTGTCTGTGGTGGGCCATTTGTCACGCTGGAACATTGTGGAGGAGTTTAAAGTGGTGCGGGACCCTCCTGTGTCCCAAAGAAATTCTATTGGATGTTCCCAGACTGTGCCTGTGACTACTGGTCTGCCTGATTTGTTCCAGAGTGTGTCGCAGACCCAAGTTGGGGAGTCCAAACACCGTCAATCTGTGGTGTTGATTGCTGAATTATCTGAACGGGCGCTGGTTGTTGGCGGCGTTGCTGGTTCGGGGGGTTTTGTCGGCATTCGCGGGCATAATATCCCATGTGTCCACAATTATAGCAACCTCGTGGTGCCTGTGCTCTGGGGGTGCTGTCCTTCAAGTCTACGTTCATTTATCCATGCTGAATCCTGGTCAGTTCTAACTAGGTGCATATTTGCTTCTACCTGTTCCTGATCTGTCTTCCTGTGTAGGGATAGTTCCCAAGCTCTGGAGAGTATCTTTAAAACCCAAACTTCATTGTGTGTGGCATCTGCAGGGTCGTAATTCACACAAGCCTTTTGACCTGCTTCTGTGGCGTGGGAGACTAAAGTGCGGGCCCATTTTGTTGTGTCGTCGTTATCTAAGTGTGCGCGGTTCAAATCCCCAAATACTGCTGTAAAATGGATCCACAGGCGACCTGCAAATGCGGTCGGATGCTCTCCCTTCCTTTGCCTACAACGGTTTAAACCTTCTACGGGGTTTCCCTTGTTGTACCCGATTGCATCTAAAATGGCCGTTTTCATCTCCTGTATGGTTCCTCCTCCTACATTCTGGGGTTCTGGCAAAGCTGAGCTGACGGACTGGTCACGGATCATTACTATAAGTTTAACTTCCTCCCTTTCGTCTAGACTGTACATAACCTTTTGCTGGCGTACTCTCTCAAAGAAATTATGCGGGTCTGTGGTGGGTTCGAATGGATCAATTTTGACGCAGGCATCTCTCAGTTGGGTGATGGATAATGGAGTGGTGTAAACGCAATCGGGCTCCTCCCGATCTGCTGACTTGCGCTGTGTGGTGACCAGATTCATGGGTGTGTGTGCTGCCTGTGCAGTCGGTGGTGCGGGTGCTTTCCTTTTCGTGGCATGGGGGGCTCTATTGTGATTTTCCGTGTTCTCCACATATCTATGGGCGGTTTCATTTAGTTCTTGCCAATTGGAGGCACTTTCCTCATCTAAATTTTGTCCGAAGGTATCTCTAAATCCGTTTTGCAACTTCTTTATTTGTTGTCTACATTTCGCGTGGTCTACTGTGCTCTGTCTTTGTTCTGTAGTGGAGCTTTGGAGTGCTCGTAAAGCTGCCTTTAAATCTGCGCATTGTCTTGTTAACTGTGCTACCTGCTGTTCTGTCTCTTCTCGTAGCAAGACTGCGCGCTGTGTATCTTGGTAGGCTTTATCGTACTGGGTCTGAAAGCTGCTAAGATAAACTATACAAGATTGGTGTGCCCGTTTGACATCAGTCATCTCTTTATCTTTAGTTGCCAACTGTTCCCGGAGATGCTCATTAACCTTTTCACATTCACTATAGTTTCCCTCATTCTTCTCCTCTTTCTAAACTAGCTGTCTGCGGAGCGTCCTCACGACCTCCTCTGTGCCTCGCAATTGTGCCAAACAGGACACTATTGCCATCGGCTTTCGAACTCTCGCTGTGTTTTTCTTATGCACCTCGGTTAGGTTGTCCCACCAGGTTTGTCCTATGCTTCCTGGACCTGACTCATCATTTGAACAAAACTCGGACCAAAGGGGCCATCCTTTCCCCTTTAAATACTTCCTCAATTCCTCTTCCCATATGGGGCATTGCTCTGCTCTGTTGGTTGCTGCGACCTCGGATTCTTGCGGGTTCATTAAATGTTCCATCGCTTTTGTGGCCATTGCTACTATGTTCTCGTTTTTCCTACCGTTAATCTCTGTTTTCCTACTGTTAATTTGGGACAGGGGGAATAAGGCGGTGATTAAAACAGCGGGTATGGCCTAGGCTATTTTCCGGTTCACAATACTCCCGATAGTTTTACGCAAAATCTAACGCGTTTACCTTATATCCCTGTTAGTACGCATGCAAGTTAATACACACTTCCGAATCTTGGTGCTTTGATCGATACGGGCCTTACAATTGTGGTTCTTCCACTTTTTTTTTTCTCGCCATTGGATTTCAAAGATTTGTGGGTTCTCTCAGAGTGACAAAATCACTACTAATCGAGTCCTACCGGAGTCGCCAATAATGTTGTTCTTTTTAATAATGATGCTCTTTAGAGTCGCCAGGTATCAAATGATACCACCACAAGGCTTTACCAGATATCAATCAAAGGACCACACAACCAGTTAGTCAGTTCAAGTTCAAAGATGGTTTATTTACACACAAGGATTACTTCGACATGCAAGACACAACACTACAAGCTAAACTACACCTAACAACTACAATAACCTATACTTAACTTCAGGGCAACCGGCTCTATGTAGATGGACAAGGCCTTTGTCCAGATCTTGCGTGGATGGGTGGAAGAAGTGGCTCTGTTTCTGCTGGGCTCATCCGTCTGGCAGCGATCGTTGGTCTTGAACTTGTCTGTCTGGTCGTTATGCTGCACTTGGGGTGGCATAGGCCGGATCCAAGAGAGACCGAGAACATGGCTGTGTCTCTTCTTATCCCTCTGGGATTTTGTGCTCTTTGGGTGGTCCTTAACTTGGACCCAATAATTCGACAGGCTTCGATCACTGCCTTCGATTTTGGCCAATAAAGGGGCGGGTGCCTTGATGGCTGGGCATGTCCTTAGCGGTCATTGACCTTGGCTGTTTGGGCTCCCTGAGTAAAGGGAGTGGCACCGCTTAGTCTGTATCTGTATCAGTTAGCTGAGCACAGTTCTTTTGTCCTGGGGAAATGGGCCATTAGAATGCAAACGAGTGGGGGTTTCGATCGGGTCTAGCTATCTGGGTTGCAAATACACACACAAGCTCTGAGTCTGTCTGAGTCCTGGGTTGGCCATAATTCCCATGGTCCTTTGCAGGTGGCCATCTGAGATGGCTACATGACTAAAATAATAATAATAATCTTTATTGTCACAAGTCGGCTTACATTAACAATGCAATGAAGTTACTGTGAAAGGCCTTGTCGCCACATTCCGGCACCTGTTCGGGTACACCGAGGGAGAATTCAGAATGTCCAATTCACCTAACAGCACATCTTCCGGGACTTCTGGGAGGAAACCGGAGCACCTGGAGAAAACCCACGTAGACACAGGGAGAACGTGCAGACTCTGCTCAGACAGTGACCCAAGCCAGGAATCGAACCTGGGACCCTGGAGCTGTGAAGCAACAGTGCTAACCACTATACTGTCATGAAAGTGGAGCTGGGAGATAACAGAGTGTGCAAAAGAAAGAGACTTAGAGCACGGCCGGGCAATAAAAGAGTGTGAGATATAGCGAGACTGAGAGCCGAGCTGGAGAGTTTAAAGAGCGTGAGACACAGCAAGATTGAGAGCAGAGCCTGGAGGTTAATAGAGTTTAAGACAGAGCAAGGCTGTGCGTGGAGCCACATAAAATAGGATGAGAAAGAGCAGGACTGAGAGCTGAGCCGTGGAGATAAAAGAGCGTGAAAATGGCGAGATTGAGAGCGGAGACTGGAGCATCAGAGACTCTAGAAGAAGTGAGACTGAGATCGAGCTGAGAGGAGAAAAGAGTGTGAGAAAGAGCGAGACAACAGCGGAACCGGGAGGATAAAAGATGTGAGAAAGAGCAAGATGGAGAGCGCTGCAGGAGAGATAAAATAGCGCGAGAAAGAGCGATACAGAGAGAGGAGACGGGATATATCAGAGCGGGATTGAGAACGAGACTGAGAGCAGAGCCGGGTGATATAAAAGTGTGAGGAAGAGCAGTCTAAGAGCAATGCCAGAGGGATAAAAGAGAGTGAGAAAGAGCGAGGCTAAGCGCAGTGCTGGGGGAAAAAAGAGCGAGATAGAGAGCGGAGCTAGGTGATAAAGAGTTTGAGGAAGATTGAGACTGAGAGCAAAGTTAGAGAGATAAAAGAGCGTGAGACAGCGCATGAATGTCAGTAGAGCCGAGAGGATAATAGTGTGTGAGAAAGAGCGAGACTGATAGTGGAGTGCTAGCTTGGATTTTGGAGCACCTGAGGTGATGCAGGATTCAAAAGTGACACAGAACAAGTGGATGAAGCTATTTGGGTGAGTACAGTCAGGTCCATAGTTATTCCTTTTATCACTTATAGTTTGTAAGGCCTATAATTTGTCGTCTATAATTTGTAACGGCTTTATTCTGCAGTAATAAGCAGCTGAAGATGATTGGGCCTAGGACATTACCCTGAGGAACTCCTGCAGTGATGTGCCGGGACTGAGATTACTGAACTCCAACAACCACAACTATCTTCCTTCTGCTAGGTGTGACTCCCCTTGATTCCCATTGACTCTAGTTTTGCTAGGGCTCCTTGATGTCATACTCCGTCAAATGCTACCTTGATGCCAAGGGCAGTCACTAGCACCTCACCTCTAGAGTTCAGCTCTTTTTTCCATGTTCAAACAAAGCTTGCAATGAGATCAGGAGCTGAGTGATCCTGGCGGAACCCAAACTGAGCATCAGTGAGAAGGTTATTGATAAAGTAAGTGTTGCTTGATAGCATTGTTGATGACCGCTTCCATCACTTTGCTGATGATTGAGAACAGATTGATAGGGCGGTAATTGGCTGGGTTGGATTTATACTGCATTTTGTTTACAGGGCGTACCAGGGCAATTTTCCACATTGCCGGACAGATGCCAGTGTTGTGGCTGTACTGGAACAGCTTGGCTAGGGGCACAGCAAGTTCTGGAGCACAAGTGTTCAATGCTATTGCCAGAATATTTTTCAGGGCCCATAGCCTTTGCAGCATCCAGTGTCTTCAGCCATTTCATGATGCACATGGGGTGAATAGGATTGGCAATCTCTCCTCATACGACAAACCTGCCATCCCAGGAATCAGTTTGGTGAACCTTCGCTGCACTCCCTCTATGGCAAGTATACCCTTTCTTTGGTAAGGAGGCTTAAATTGCACACTGTATTCCAGGTGTAGTCTTGCCAAGGCCATGTACAACTGCAGGAAGACATCCTTGCTCCTCTACCCAAATCCTCTTGCAATGAAGGCCATCAAACCATTTGCTTTCCTAACTGCTTGCTACACCTGCATGCTTGCCTTCAATGGCTGGTGCACAAGGTCACCAGCGGATATCAACATTTCTCAATCTATCACCATTTAAATAATACTCTGCTATTCTATTTTACCTACTGAAATGGATAACTTCACACTTATCCACGTGGGGTAATGCAAGCGAAAAGAGGACCCAGAGACAGCAACACTACCAAGGAGAGTGAGAGAGGGGCAGTTGGACCATTAAAAGTGAGAGAAGAACAACAGGGCCATGAACAACGAGAGAGAAGCAGCGCGGCCAATCACAGCAAGAGAGAAGCTGCGAGGCCCTTAACAGCAAGAGGCCAATGCCGCTCTCATAAGCTTATTAGGTTGCCACTGCAATTTGTGAATCCCAGGGAGAGAGTTTCTGTGGAAAGGAGAAAGGAGGACAGTAGAAGTGTGTGTGCTTGTATGTCCTAGGCCCATACAGCGGAGCCTGGTCTCCAATTGCCTTGGACCCCCTTGCCACTGGACCAACGCCTTGCTCCGTCAAGCCCGTGTGGTAGCTGCTGTGCAATGTCCACCCCACATTAAAATAACTCATGCACAGGCACCTCCCACCCCTTCAAATGAATATCTGGGCCTGGAATATCAGGACCCTCATGGACAGCCCCAACAGCGAGAGACCAGAACAACGCATTGCAAATCCTTGTCCGGGAACTCAGGATTTTCAACATTGACATCACCACCCTGAGTGAGACCCAGGAGGTGGAAGGGGAAGACCAGCTCACCGAATAAGGTGGGGGTTACACCTACTTCTGGAAAAGTAAACCAGACGTAGATCACTGCCTCCACGGAGTTGGCTTTGCCTTTAAAAACAAAGGTATTGGCCATCTCAGAGACCCCCCTTGCAGGGTAAATTAATGCCTCATGGCCCTTTGGCTCACCCAAGCCCAGAACCAGTGCGCCACAGTCCTCAGTAGGTATGCCACAACACTGGAAGCTACAGATGGGCCCAAAGAGAAATTTCACTCCAACCTTGAACAATCCTTGGCCCGAGTCCCAACGGGAAAAAAGCTAATCCTCCTTGGAGACTTTAACGCCGGAGATGGAAAGGACACAGACCTCTGGGGAGGTGGTATCGGCAGAGAGGGGGTAGGGAAATCCAACACTAATGGTACCCTGCTCCTGGAAAAATGCCAAGAATACGGCCTTGTCATAGCCAACGCTTTGTCCCATCAGAGAGACCAGTACAAAGCGTCATGGCAACACCCTCACTTCAATCACTGACACCTGGCCGACTATGTCACCATCCGAGTGAGGGACCGCAAGGTCGTCCATATCAATTGCATCATGGCAGGAGCCAATGACCCCTGGACGGTTCCCTGTCTAATCCACTCTGTGATCAGCAGTGTTGCCACAAAGCAGCAACGGCAACAGAAACAATGTCACTGTAAATTCAACAGTGAGGCCTCAAAGACCCTGATAAGAGAGCCCTATTCAGCCAGCATCTCTGCCAATCTGACGACTTCCAGTGACCCATAGACGCAGTGTTCATAGCGCCTCGACGGCCTCAAGACCTCCATAATCAGCACCTGCAAAGAGATGTTGGCCACTTGACCAGGAAACACCAAGAATGGTTCGAAGAGAATGAGCAGGAGATCTAGGAGCTGATCAGTTTCAAGCGCAAGGCTTTCCTGAACCTGAAACAGCAACCCAACTTAAGAACAAGAAAGCAATTCTGCAGACAGATTATGTCTGAGGATCCAGCAACAAAAAAACCAGAGAACAGATGGTGGGTGGAGAAAACGTAGGCAATCCAGTTAGCTGACAACCATGATGCATGAGGTTCCTTTAGCACATTCAAGACAAACATAGGCCCAAGCACCAAGACCCCACACCACCGCCGGCCAAGAATGGATAGGTGCTCAGCACCCATCGGAAGAAACATTTTGCAGAAGTCCTCCTTAATCACCTTTTCCCTGTGGCTAAAGAGCTCTTTCCAGAGTCCCAGTGCCGATTCTGCACACTAAGGGGTACAGCAGACATGATCTTCACTGCGTGGCAACTACAAGAGAAATGCAGGGAACAGCACCAACCCTTCTATATGGCCTTCTTTGACCTCCACGATGACATGCATGCCATGATCCTGATCACCAGATCCACCGCAGACCCAGCTCACGTTCGAACAGGGGTAAACGAAGCTATGTTATCGCACTGATGCTCTTCTCAATCTTCCTTGCTGCAATGCTCCATCTCACCCTCAGCAAGTTCCCCACTGGAATGGAGCTAAATTACAGAACAAACGGGAATATATTCAACCTCTGCTACACGAACACCAGATCCAAGAGTTGCCCCATCCTCTGTCATTGAACTACAGTTTGCACATGATGCTTGCGTCTGCGCAGACTTGAAGGCTGAGCTCCAAGCCATCATTGACACCATCACCGAGGTACACAAGAGCATGGGCCTTACACTAAACGTCTGTAAAACAAAGGTCCTCTGCCAAACTGCCCCTGCCACATCGCACTGCCCCCCTCCCCCCCCCCCCCCCCCCTCCACCCCCAGGTTATCAGAATCTACGACATGGCCTCGGACAACGTGGACCATTTTTCATATTTTGGGAGCCTACTGTCAACCAGGATGAGAGTGTTTAAAGACCAGGATCTCAGACCCAGTGGCAAGCTCATGGTCCGGAGAGCAGTAGTGATACCCGCCCTCCTATATGGTTCGGGAGATGTGGACTATGTACAGCAGGCACCTCAAAACCATGGAGTAGTATCACCAGCGCTACCTCCGCAAGACCCTGCAAATTCATTGGCAGGTTAGGAGTACCAAAGTCAGTGTTCTCACTCAGGCCGACATCTTCGGTTCCCGTTGATTTCAGTTTTGTTAGGGATTCTTAGTACCACAGTCAAAGGCTGTCTTGATATCAAGGGCAGTCACTCTCACCTCATCTCTTAAATCCAACTCTTTTATCCCTGTTTGGGCCTAGGTTATAAGGGGATCTAGAGGTAAGTGGTCCTGGTGGGCCCCTAACTGAGGATCGATGAACAGGTTGTTGCTGGACATGTGCCACTTGATGGCACTATTGATGACACTTTCCATCACTTTTCGATGATTGAGAGACTCCTTGTAGGGGACAAATGAAGCGACCAGTGATATAGTTGATGTATTGGTTTCCATTTTCCAAGATTCCCTGGATTGGGGGAAGGTGCCATTAGATTGGAAAACAGCAAATCTAACTCCTTTATTCAAAATGGAACTGAGACAGAAAGCTTAACATCTGTCCTAGGGAGACTGATGAAAGCTATCACTAAAGAAAAGTTCAAGACAATCAGGCAGAGTCAACATGATTTTGTGACAAGGAAATCATGTTTAACCAATTTATTGGAGATCTTTGAAGACGTCACATGTGCTGTGGATAAAGGTGAACCGGTGGATGTATTGTACCCAGCAGGTATTTGTTAAAGTGCTACATCAAAGGTTATTGCAGAAAATAAAAGCTCATGGTAACATGGGGCGGGATTCTCCAACCCCCCCGCCGGGCCGGAGAATCGCCGGGGACGGCGTGAATCCTGCCCCCGCTGGCTGCCGAATTTTCCGGCGCCATGGCTTTGGATGGGGCGGGAATCATGCCGCGCTGGTCGGCGGCCGCTGGCAGCAGATCCACTGGCGATTCTCCAGCCTGCGATTGGCCGAGCGGCCGCCCGTTTTATTGGATGGCGGAGCAGGCTCGAAGGGCCAAGTGGCCCTACCCCTGTACCTAACACCTAATTCATATGTTCACATATGTGTTCATCTGACACACTTTTCAAATTAGCGATCTTCAATTTAGAACTGAGATGAGGTGCATTTTCTTCTCTCCGGGAATTGTTATTTTGTGGAACTCTCTCCCATGGAGAGCAGTGGAAGCTGCGTCATTGAATATAGTCACGGCTGAGTTTGACAAATTTTGATCAACAAGGGAATGGGGGGAAGGAGGAAGGGAGGATGGCCATAGGTAAGAAAGTGGAGTTGAGGCCACAATGAAATCTGCCACGATCTTATTGAATAGCAGAGCAAGCTCACGTGAGGTTAATGTTCCTGAGACATTGCATCCAGAAATTGGTTTCTGGCATCGACATTCGTGGCTATCTGCTCTCACTAACTTTTAAGTATGTGTCTCAAGGGCTTCCAGCAACCTCCCAATACAGGACAACTCTCCTTCTTTCCAACTCCTCCCACAAGACCTCCAGCATAGTGTCCGAAAGCCTTTGAACCAACTCTCTCCCATATTGTGCCATTCTTCATCATTTCACGGGCCAGACTCACTTCCTGCACGACTGCCAGTACTTCTCCAGATGCAATGAATCTTCCCGTTTTGAGGCGCAGCCGAGCTTTAAGTGGTGTTCTCCTCTCACGCTATTGACCATCCCCTGTTCAATCAATAGCTGGCCGGGACATCATTGAAATGAGCAGACACAAAGTTGGTGTGCTGCCTGCATCTCAATCAATGGATGGCGGTAAAGTGTGCATTCTGGCCATTCGTTTTAGGGGTAGGGGGGAAGGGGTGCCGAATTAGCACCCTGTACTCAGAATCCTCAGAATTATCAACTATGGCAATACTGCATGAATGGCATTTGATAAGAGAGTAATATTAAAAATCTTGGGGTTTGAATTTGTTTTCCAAATGTGTCCTTACTGGTAAATACTACATTGAAAGCAAAGTAATGAAATTCCAAGGTGTTCCAGAGCAGCTGGTTTATTTTGATCAGGAGTAGATTGCACTATTGACCATATGTCAGACATGTAGTGATACAATGATTGAATAAAAGAGTGTAAATAATCTGAGCACAGAATTTAACTAGAGTTGCTTTATCTATTTTTATACAACCGCCTTAGAAATTCTCTTCTTTTTTGGTCCCCCTCCCCCCCCCCGCCCAACACATCGTACGTTTTCTCGAAATTCCAAATACATTTCTTTTTTTTCCCAATGCTATCCCCGAGGTTAACTAACGCAAGGTGCCCTAGCCAGAGAGGCTGATGAAATATTTGTAGTGTAGATTAATCTGTTATCGGTTCTGTACGTGTGAAATGTGATGAAGATGACAGAGAATCATGCTCTGTAGGCCTGAAGTAATTTGTGAATGAGATATTTAGCTCTGTTTTGGACATCACAGATCAGTTATTGGTGGAGGGGCTGCTGGAGGCAAAGCTCTTGGGAAGACTTATCGGAGCATATTTCACATGCTACTAGAATTGCATGAGAAGTAGGTAATGAATGAAAGTTTTATTGGAAAAAGCGCTTTGGACTGTTACATTCGCCGCTTATGCTGTTTCTATCTTGTACGCTGGTTAACAGACATATATACAGATCATTGATATTGAGGCGTGTGTGACAGACCCAAGGCAAAAATAGCTTATTTCTCAGTTTAGGGACTCTATTACTTGCACAGCGATGCTTGCAAAAGGAAGATGATTGATAGCTGATTGATGATGGAAATTTGTACATATTTTCAATCATTTACAATCTTACATGAAGAATAAGGTACCTAAAGTGACTACGTGCAAGTTTCTAAGCTCACATCATTTCAATTCTAAATGTGTACAATTATCAGCTTTTACTATCTCTTTAATGCAGAGACTGCTGCAATACCACATGTCAAACAGTGAAAGATTGTTCCCACGCTGGCTGGTGAATTGGCAACAAGGGACTCAGGATCATCACTGAAGAACTAAAGGGAAGTTAGGAAACTTTTTCCACATCAATGTCTATTGCAACTTAAGATGCTTTACTACAAGTGGTTAACGGGCAGAGAACTAAACCATTGGGCGGAATTTTCCAGCCCCACCTGCTCCAAGACCAGAAATTCTCACCCATGGTCCATCAAATTTTCCGGTCGTGGGCGGAAATGTAAAATTTACCCCATTATTTTTAAGTGATTTTGACAGTATCCGAAAAGGGATAATATGAAGGAATACTGGGAAAGGGCAGGAAATGGGATTGATAGGCAGATTAATGTACTGGTGAAGTACTGCCATCAGAGGAACATAAGGAATAGGAGCTGGAGTTGGCCATTTGGCTCTTCGAAACTGCTCTACCAGTCAATAAGATCATGCCTAATCTTCCACTTCAACTCCACTTTCCCACACTATCCCCATGCCCCTCTATTCTTTTTTACCAGAAGTCCTTCCAATCTCAATCTTAAACATATGCAATTCCTGAACATCCACAGCCTTCTGAGGTAGAGAATTCCAAAGATTCACAATCATTTTGCATAAAGAAATTTCTCAGTCCATAATGGTGACCCCTTATTCTGGCACCATGGCCCCATGTTCTGAATTCCCAAATAAAGGAAACCTTTTCTCAGCATTTATTTGTCAACGCCCTTAGAATTTTATATATTTCAAGTAAATCATTAGATACAAAACTCCAGGGAGTTTGGGCGGAGTTTACTCAATCTTCACTCACAGGACAAACCCTCCATCCCAGGAACAAATCTTATGAACTTTTTCAGCTATCCCCCGAGGGCAAGTATGTCCTTCCTGAGGTAAAGAGTTCAAAACTCCATGCAAACTCCATTCCAGGTATGGCCTCACTATTGACACTATACAGTATAAATGAAGTAAGACATTGTCACTCTTATACCTCAATTCCTTGGTAATAAAGGCTAGCCCACAATTTGCCTTCCTAATTGTTTACTTGATCTGCATGTTAACTTTTGATGGTTCATGCATGAGCACACCCAAGACCATCTGAATGCAAACTTTTTCTGGTCTCCCACCACCCAAAACATATTCTTTAAAAAAAAAATTCCTACCAAAGTGCATAACGTCACAATTTGCCATGTTGTATTCCTTCTCCCATACTCTTGCCCACTCACTCCACCTGCCTATAATCGTGGTGGGGAGAGAGGTAGTGAATGGAGTCTCTCTGGGTTGGAGATGGCCCCTCAATATGTCTGGCAAAATAACTATTTCAAAATTAAGTCAGCCTTGTGTGGCATACTCGATTACCAAGGATCTGAATCAGACAGTGCTGCGATACACCTGGGTGATTTACCTGTGATCTTGGCTTACTATTCAAACCTGAGGGATAGTGTCATGTGAAACGAGGGAGTAACTAGGATTCATTGTGGCTGGCTTCGCATTAAGACAGATAGTGCCCAATGGTTGAGCAATCCTAGCCAGCAAATATGAAAATTTATGTCAGTTGGTGCTCTCGTGATGAAGGCCAACATACCATTTGCCTTCTTTACCGACTGTTGTACCTGTGCATTCACTTTCAGCTATTTTATAGGGCATTGGTGAGGCCACACCTGGAATATTGTGTGCAGTTTTGGTGGATGTTTTTGCTATGGGGGGAGTGCAGCAAAGGTTTACCAGGCTGAAGTTTACAAAAGGATTAGACAGCATAGATTCAGAAAGAATGTTCCCGATGGTGGGGGAGTCCAGAGCTGGGGGCATAGTTTGAGGATAAGGGGTAAACCATTTAGGACTGAGGTGAGGAGAAATTTCTTCACCCGGAGAGTGGTGAATCTGTTGCATTCACTACCACAGAAAGTAGTTGAGGCCAAAACGTTGTGTAATTTCAAGAAGGAATTAGATATAGTTCTTGGGACTAAAGGGATCAAGGAATATGGCTGAAGGCGGGATCAGCCACGATCATAATGAATGAAGGAGCAGGTATGAAGGGCCGAATGGCCTCCTCCTGCTTCTATTTTCTGCGTATCTATGAGATGTTTCTCAGCCCTGCAGCCGCCAAGAAACATCCCGCCGAACGTGTCTGAAACTGGACATAGACGTTTTCCAGGTGAATCGCACCCAGAGTGTGCACTCTTTATCAGGCAAGCAAATCTGGAGTTGTGAGTTCCTCCTAATCTTGATTCGGAGGCTCCTTCACATGGTAATGGGCTCCCACATGTGTTAAACACCCATCGGACCATAAATAAAAAAGCTACAGGTTTTATTGCATTAACAACAAACTGCGGCATCAGAGATTGAGGCAGTTGGAAAAATATTTTGTGTGGATCTTTCAATGTCAGCAATTAAATTTTAAAAAGGGGCATTAAGTGGGCTGGGTGAATTATAGGCGGCACATCCAGTGTTGCCCATTCCTTGCCCCTGTCGGAGCTGTGATATTTTAGGCAGAATTAGCTATTTGCTTCACAAGAACTGATATTAAAAGAGTGAGCTCTTATTAACTATGACCCAGTGTTGAAATGCACTTCAGCACCGTGCCCAAGTCAGTACTCTTTAATTCATTCACTAGCTCCAATTGCAGTCAGAAAACTGGTCATGCTTTGAACACTAAAAAGCACAACTGCATAAATCTGGACAAAATTTCTGACTAAATTAGTAGCTAAATATAAATGGAATTAGCAAGTAGATTTATCCTGTATTAATAAAGGCCCAAATTGTGTAGGGAGCTCACTTGCAATTAATTTATTAATTTAAATTCTCATCAAGATCAATTTCTGTTCTTTTATGGGCTGCGGGTTAATGTCCTCTTCCACAATTTGCTCTTCTCCAGCTCTTCCGGGTTGTTCACTCATTCCATGTATCCTGTTATTTTTGCAAAGAAAGAATGATCCAGCCTGTGATTGTTCAAAGTTCACCAAAGCCTCTGCATGGCTGACCGACCAAGCAACATATTAAATGTTACTGGAAGGTATTTGCTCACCGCCAAGTTGGTTTTCATTGCCTCTCCCAAATTGGTATCCTCTGAATCACCCACTCAGAAAAACCTAATAGGAATGTTAGTTGAATTATATAGATTGCACAGAACTTACAGCTTCCACTCAGGTCATTCTGTGCTGGTTTTTATGCTCCATATGAACCTCCTCCCATTCGACCCACGTCTAACACTATTAGCGCATACTTATATTCCTTTCACCTTAATATATTGATCCAGCTCCTCCTTCAATGGGCCTTGCTATTGGCCTTGACCATTCCATTTGTTAACAAGTGTAGCATAAGGATCTGGCACATATAGGGTTAATATGGGACTGAGTGCAGTATCATCCACACAGTAATGTAAGAGTTGCAAGCCCAAAGCCACACCGAAGGGTCCAAATGAATGTTGAACAGAGCAAAGCATGGGGACAGCTCCTAACTTCTGCCCTTTACTGTATATTTGTAATTGATCCCAAGAGTCAATAAAGACTTACAGTTAACCTATGTGTGACTACGTAGACTTCTTCAGGCCTACAACAGCAAGTTTCGCATTTTAATAGGCATCTAATATATATGACATTATTGGGCACCCCCACCGGTGGAAGCATTTTCTCGATAACCACCTTATCAAACGCCATCATATTTTTAAAGGCCTCTTTTGATTCATCACTCGGACTTCTATTTTCTGGAGAAAAACTCCCAAGCTTGTATAGTCTTTCTTGATAATATAATAATAATTTTTATTATTGTCACAAGTAGGCTCACATTAACACAGCAATGAAGTTATTGTGAAAAGCCCCTAGTTGCCACATTCCAGCGTCTGTTCGGGTACACAGAGGGAGAATTCAGAATGTCCAATTTACCTAACAAGCAAGCCGTTCGGGACTTGTGGGAGGAAACCCACTCAGACACGGGGAGAATGTACAGGCTTCGCACAGACAGTGACCCGATTCAGGAATCGAACTTGGGACCCTGGCACTGTGCTACCATACCGCCCATAATTATAATATAACAGGAAGCTAGGTTTCAAATCACATTTTTCTAGGTGGGGCCTACTCTCTAGAGTTGCAAGCGCAAAGCCACCCAAACCTTTAAAGTGATCTTTTTTTCAATATAATTTTAGAGTACCCAATTATTTTTTTTTCCAATTAAGGGGCAATTTAGCATGGCCAATCCACCTAACCTGCACATTTTTGGGTTGTGGGAGTGAAACCTGTCCTCAACGCCGTTAAAGTCATCTTATGTCAGTGTTAACCGAGGGCTTAGCCATGTGGTATTCAGTTGCAAATGAACACCTGGGCACTGATCCATAGGAATTAGCCAAATGTGACCACCAGAGGGCAGGCTCCCGTAAACATCAGTCTAAATTTTGTGCATGTCATGTGTGCTTGATTGGCGGGCCAAGAAGCGGCCGCAATTTCCGCTTCTGGCCACAATCGTAGCTGGCATGCAATTTCACGCTAACTGGCCAATCAAGGTCTGGCTAGCATGAAACACGGTTGGACATAAGCTCAGTATTGCCAGCATGTGCAGGAGCTTGTCAGGCACTGAGTCCAATGGGGACCAGGAAGAGGCTTTAAATAGAGCAGAGGCAGCTACCTGAATGCTGACAGGAGCTGGTGAGGAGCATTAGGGAGCCATCCAGGGAACAATCTAAAAATTGGCAGCAGTTATGGGCTCCTCACCCGTTGGGCACGCCGGGCAGGAGGACAATGTCAGTGGGCATTCTGTCCCCACTTTGCGAACATGTGCCTGCGCACTCGAGTGCGAGGTGGGACATACTAATGCCACAGGATGGCAAGAGGAGGCCACCACACCAGACAAAGAAGGCCTCTTCACAGGTGGTAGCCCAGGTCGGCAGGCATGAACTGGCGTGCCATGTATGGATCCAGACGTTTTGAAGGGTATTTTGAAGGGTGTTTGTTCTTTGAGAGGCTTAGGGGCATATGATTCAGAGTGCCTCTCTCTCTCTTTCTCTCTCTCCCTTTCTCTCTCCTTAGGGAAGGGGTGTGAGGCTGGTATGGTGTTGTAGGAAGGGGGTGAACTAATGAATACTCTTTTGTCCATATAGGAGAAGAGAGCCGTAATGCAGCTGAGCGCACGCGAACAGGTGGTGGGGCGGTCAACCTACTCATACTCACTAAGTTCAAGATGGACACCCTTGAGTTAGAGTGCAAGCATAGAGGAAGATCCTCAGATCACAGAGAGGCAGAGGGCTCAGAGGAAGGTAAGAGTCCAATGGATGGATTCAAGACTGACGGAGAATGTGAACAATGTAGAGTCATCTCATCTCAGATGAGAAGTACTGAGAAAGAGTTCCCAGTGATTCAGCAATCACAAGGCCAGCATGCTGCAGTTGTCTATAGTCTCACCAGCCCACCTAGCATGGATAGTGACTGTGTGACGACTGATACCACAGACATATTATCTTCCTCCCTTGAATGAGCTATCCTCAAGAGACAGCTGGGAACTCAAAGGCCCTCCTTTGACAGCCAAGGAGGAGCCATCGATAGATGCACCCCTGTCACATTCTCTCCAGGAACCAGGCACCAGTGCAGGTACAAGCATAGAACATAGAACATAGAACAATACAGCGCAGTACAGGCCCTTCGGCCCACGATGTTGCACCGAAACAAAAGCCATCTAACCTACACTATGCCATTATCATCCATATGTTTATCCAATAAACTTTTAAATGCCCTCAATGTTGGCGAGTTCACTGCTGTAGCAGATAGGGCATTCCACGGCCTCACTACTCTTTGCGTAAAGAACCTACCTCTGACCTCTGTCCTATATCTATTACCCCTCAGTTTAAAGTTATGTCCCCTCGTGCCAGCCATATCCATCCGCGGGAGAAGGCTCTCACTGTCCACCCTATCCAACCCCCTGACCATTTTGTATGCCTCTATTAAGTCTCCTCTTAACCTTCTTCTCTCCAACGAAAACAACCTCAAGTCCATCAGCCTTTCCTCATAAGATTTTCCCTCCATACCAGGCAACATCCTGGTAAATCTCCTCTGCACCCGCTCCAAAGCCTCCACGTCCTTCCTATAATGCGGTGTCCAGAACTGTACGCAATACTCCAAATGCGGCCGTACCAGAGTTCTGTACAGCTGCAACATGACCTCCCGACTCCGGAACTCAATCCCTCTACCAATAAAGGCCATAACTCCATAGGCCTTATTCACAACCCTATCAACCTGGGTGGCAACTTTCAGGGATCTATGTACATGGACACCTAGATCCCTCTGCTAATCCACACTTTCAAGAACTTTACCATTAGCCAAATATTCCGCATTCCTGTTATTCCTTCCAAAGTGAATCACCTCACACTTCTCTACATTAAACTCCATTTGCCACCTCTCAGCCCAGCTCTGCAGCTTATCTATATCCCTCTGTAACCTGCTACATCCTTCCACACTATCGACAACATCACCGACTTTAGTATCGTCTGCAAATTTACTCACCCACCCTTCTGCGCCTTCCTCTAGGTCATTGATAAAAATGACAAACAGCAACGGCCCCAGAACAGATCCTTGTGGTACTCCACTTGTGACTGTACTCCATTCTGAACATTTCCCATCAACCACCACCCTCTGTCTTCTTTCAGCTAGCCAATTTCTGATCCACATCTCTAAATCACCCTCAATCCCCAGCCTCCGTATTTTCTGCAATAGCCTACCGTGGGGAACCTTATCAAACACTTTGCTGAAATCCATATACACCACATCAACTGCTCTACCCTCATCTACCTGTTCAGTCACCTTCTCAAAGAACTCAATAAGGTTTGTGAGGCATGACCTACCCTTCACAAAGCCATGCTGACTATCCCTGATCATATTATTCCTATCTAGATGATTATAAATCTTGTCTCTTATAATCCCCTCCAAGACTTTACCCACTACAGACGTGAGGCTCACCAGTCTATAGTTGCCGGGGTTGTCTCTGCTCCCCTTTTTGAACAAAGAGACCACATTTGCTGTCCTCCAGTCCTCTGGCACTATTCCTGTAGCCAATGATGATATAAAAATCAAAGCCAAAGGTCCAGCAATCTCTTCCCTGGCCTCCCAGAGAATCCTAGGATAAATCCCATCAGGTCCCGGGGACTTATCTATTTTCAGCCTGTCCAGAATTGCCAACACCACTTCCCTACGTACCTCAATGCCATCTATTCTATTAGCCTGGGGCTCAGCATTCTCCTCCACAACATTATCTTTTTCCTGAGTGAATACTGATGAAAAATATTCATTTAGTATCTCGCCTATCTCTTCAGACTCCACACACAATTTCCCATCCCTGTCCTTGACTGGTCCTACTCTTTCCCTAGTCATTCGCTTATTCCTGACATACCTATAGAAAGCTTTTGGGTTTTCCTTGATCCTTCCTGCCAAATACTTCTCATGTCCCCTCCTTGCTCGGCTTAGCTCTCTCTTTAGATCCTTCCTCGTTACCTTGTAACTATCCATCGCCCCAACTGAATCTTCACACCTCATCTTCACATAGGCCTCCTTCTTCCTCTTAACAAGAGATTCCACTTCCTTGGTAAACCACGGTTCCCTCGCTCGACGCCTTCCTCCCTGCCTGACCGGTACATACTTATCAAGAACACGCAGTGCTGATCCTTGAACAAGCCCCACTTATCCAGTGTGCCCAACACTTGCAGCCTACTTCTCCACCTTATCCCCCCCAAGTCACGTCTAATGGCATCATAATTGCCCAATCCCCCAGCTATAACTCTTGCCCTGCGGTGTATACTTATCCCTTTCCATCATTAACGTAAACGTCACCGAATTGTGGTCACTGTCCCCAAAGTGCTCTCCTACCTCCAAATCCAACACCTGGCCTGGTTCATTCCCCAAAACCAAATCCAACGTGGCCTCGCCTCTTGTTGGCCTGTCAACATATTGTTTCAGGAAACCCTCCTGCACACACTGTACAAAAAACGACCCATCTATTGTACTCGAACTATATCTTTTCCAGTCAATATTTGGAAAGTTAAAGTCTCCCATAATAACTACCCTGTTACTTTCGCTCTTATCCAGAATCATCTTCGCCATCCTTTCCTCTACATCCCTCGAACTATTAGGAGGCCTATAAAAAACTCCCAACAGGGTGACCTCTCCTTTCCTGTTTCTAACTTCAGCCCATACTACCTCGGAAGATGAGTCCCCATCTAGCATCCTCTCCGCCACCGTAATACTGCTCTTGACTAGCAGCGCCACACCTCCCCCTCTTTTGCCCCCTTCTCTGCGCTTACTAAAACACCTAAACCCCGGAACCTGCAACATCCATTCCTGTCCCTGCTCTATCCATGTCTCCGAAATGGCCACAACATCGAAGTCCCAGGTACCAACCCATGCTGCCAGTTCCCCTACCTTGTTTCGTATACTCCTGGCATTGAAGTAGACACACTTCAAACCACCTACCTGAACACTGGCCCCTTCCTGCGACGTCAAATCTGTGCTCCTGACCTCTATACACTCATTCTCCCTTACCCTAAAACTACAATCCAGGTTCCCATGCCCCTGCTGCATTAGTTTAAACCCCCCCAAAGAGCACTAACAAATCTCCCCCCCAGGATATTTGTGCCCCTCAGGTTCAGATGTAGACCATCCTGTCTGTAGAGGTCCCACCTTCCCCAGAAAGAGCCCCAGTTATCCAGAAATCTGAATCCCTCCCGCCTGCACCATCCCTGTAGCCACGTGTTTAAATGCTCTCTCTCCCTATTCCTCATCTCACTATCACGTGGCACGGGCAACAACCCAGAGATAACAACTCTGTTTGTTCTAGTTCTGAGCTTCCATCCTAGCTCCCTGAAAGCCTGCCTGACATCCTTGTCCCCTTTCCTACCTATGTCGTTAGTGCCAATGTGGACCACGACTTGGGGCTGATCCCCCTCCCCCTAAGGACCCGGAAAACACGATCCGAGACATCACGTACCCTTGCACCTGAGAGGCAACATACCAAACGTGAGTCTCTCACGCTCCCACAAAATCTCCTATCTGTGCCCCTGACTATAGAGTCCCCAATTACTAATGCTCTGCTCTTCTCCCCCCTTCCCTTCTGAGCAACAGGGACAGACTCCGTGCCAGAGGCCCGTACCCCATGGCTTACCCCTGGTAAGTCCCCCCCCCCACAAGTATCCAAAGCGGTATACTTGTTTCTCAGGGGAACGACCGCAGGGGATCCCTGCACTGACTGCTTTTTCCCAGTCCCTCTTACAGTTACCCACCTATCTCCAATCTTTGGTGTAACTAATTCCCTGAAGCTGCTATCTATGACCCCTTCTGCCTCCCGAATGATCCGAAGTTCTTCCAACTCCAGCTCCAGTTCCCTAACTCGGTCTTGGAGGAGCTGGAGATGGCAGCACTTCCTGCAGGTAAAATCAGCAGGGACACTAACTGCATCCCTCACCTCAAACATCCTGCAGGAGGAACATTGCACTCCCTTCCCTGCCATTCCTCTAACTTTCTACCAAGATCTGGCTAACAACTAAATTAAATTTTTTATAAAAAATAATAATAATATAATAAAATATGGTACTTACCTCAGACCAATGGGTTTTATTATTAGGTTAGAGGACCACATCGGTGCGCTTAAACTCAGATGGAAATACACATTGGGAAGGGCATGGCACACTTGCTTGAAGAGTTGGTAGAGGCAGAGAGTGCCCAGGTGCCAGCAGTTGCAGACCAAGACCATTCTGACTCTATTGCAGATGGCAAACCCCTTGAGGCGTCAATCAGGTGGAAGATACTGGACGTCCAACTGGCTGCATGGGAGGATCTGGTGGAGATCCCTGAGGGTTTGTGTATCAGGGTATCTTTCACGGATGGGTCCATGCGGAGCATGAGCATTGAGTTGGCCCTGAGCACTAAGCGCACAGCCTCCTCGATTGAGAGAGTAGAGACTCTCATGGACAGGCAGCTCCAGAAACAGAATCGGGGGTTGCATACGGACCTGCAACCCCACTCACTGGCAGTAAACTTAGGAGATCACAGTGTAAGTTATGGATGGGACACTCAATTTCTCTGCGGTGTACCCATCCATCAATGGTGAGGGAGTGCCCAGTCATGGCACTGCACCCCGGCTGCCTCCAATGCCGCTGCCAGTGAGACACACAGGGAGGAGTGCCACCAAGAAGAAGAGCTCACAAATGTAATTTTAAGACACCATGAGAACAAGAGGGGGTTTTCACAGGTGAGAGTCTTTCATTTCATCAGTGTTATGTATTACCTTTGTGTGGCTGTTAACACTAGATTATGTTATGTTACTTTTCTGTTACTCACGAAAGGAGATTAATATTGATTTTGTTTCAATGGACTGAGTCTCCTGCATGTTTTCCATTGGTGTGGGCATGGCAATGACATATGATGGACGGCAGGGTCTGTAAACTTGATTACAGAGGTCGTCTCCCTGAAGGTTCCTCAAGACAGCCTCCACATCCTCACCCAGTGCCTCCCTGGGCCCCTAATCAGATCCATCACTTGAGTCATCCTCTGTGGCTTGTGGAGCTGCCTCAGTATCCTCAACCTCTAGTGGGTCTCCCCTTGCCAGAGTCAGAGTGTGCAGAGTGCAGCAAACAATGATCATAAGCAGCACGCACTCTGAAGCTCTACAGTTCTCCACCTGATTGATTCCAGGCATTTGATCCTCATCTTCAGCAGCCCAATGGTCGTCTCAATCACCGCCTTTGTGGAAGCATGACTCCTATTGTATCTCTCCTCTGCTTCTGTCCTTGGGTACTGGAGTGGCGTCATGAGCCACCTTTCCAAGGGATAGCCTTTGTCACCTGTTACAATATGGAAGATGGTATTTGCTGGGCTGCCCAAATCCCAAAGGAAAACTTGTACAAGGTATCACAATGATTTTCAATTTGTATTCTACTATGAGAAGGTATCTGTGCTGAAGTCAGGAACAAAAATTTTAAACCACTTTTGGAGATTTTAAATATTAAATGTTAATATTTATTCAAAAGAAAGAAAAGAAAAATCAAACATATAAGATTATATTTACACAATTAACCGTAGTTCTACAAATATTTCCCAAAAGATTTTTACACATGTAAACTCAGATCTAAACACCCTCTTAGGCAACAGTCTCATTGATTTTCTCTATAGAAATTCCAGTAAGATGGGCAGCATGTGGCGCAGTGGTTAGCACTGGGACTGCGGCACTGAGGACCCGGGTTCGAATCCCAGCCCTGGGTCACTGTCTGTGTGGAGTTTCACCCCCACAACCCAAAGATGTGCAAGTTAGGTGGATTGGCCACGCTAAATTACCCCTTAATTGGAAAAAAATAATAATTGGGTACTCTAAATTTATTAAAAAAGGAAATTTCAGCAAGATTATCACAAACATCCTCTGCAGCTACATGGGAAATATTGATCTTTCACTCAGTACTGGAAAACCAAAGCTTGTATCGCAACCTTTCAGACACAAAACTTATATTCTCTGAGAGTGACTGCAGGCTGTTTTCTTCACAGATCTGTTTCAGCCCACATGCTTTTCAGGATCTCATGGTCACACCTACCTATTCAGCCTTAAATCTCTATTTAGTATGTTTTTCCCCTTTCATCTTTAAATCTATTGTTGCTACATCCCTTTGGAAGTTCCCTTTCCCAAAGTATACAGATCATTCATGTTATTTTTCTTAGAATAAATTCCAGTACATTAATGGAGTTTCATCCAGTATAACATCAGAGGAACTCTACAAACATCCTCCTGAGGCATGTTTTTTACACAGGGTGTGGTGAACGCCTGGAACTCACTGCCAGGGGAAGTGGTGGAAGCAGGTACGATAGTGACATTTAAGAGGCATCTTGAGAAATGCATGAATAAGATGGGAACAAAGGAATATGGACCCTGGAAGTGCAAAAGGCCATCATGATCGGTGCAGGCTTGAAGGGCCTGTTCCTGTGCTGTACTGTTCTTTGTTCTTTGTCCTTTGTTTATAGCCCGTACTTTGTGGGTAAAAACAAATGTAATACTTTACTTTATTAATTTACAATTTTTGCCAATTGTTAAAGTTCTTTTTGAAATTCCACAGTTAAACATCAGGTTATGCCCATTATCGTCCTAATGCAAATTTCCATTCATCGTGCTTACTGTTCCCATCTTAACCCTGCTCATCTCCACTTCAAAATACTTGCTTTCACACTTAACCCCTTTTTGATGTTTGTAACCTTGCAGTCTAATTGTTTTCAGTCTAATTAACTTAGTCACACCGATATACACGCACACAAGCTTGTTTTACAGCATACCACAGTGATATTGGAAAAATAATGAAAAATATGATATTTCGTTTCACACCCAGGAGCCATCCATCCAACCAAGTTGGAGCAACGAACACACCTTGGCACTTTGGAGTATTGCAGAATGTTGGCACAATGGAGTTGCCAGGGTACCTTGAGCCAACTTACAGAATCTGTGCTTTTTAATCGCAAGCGGTGTACGTTCGTTAAGTGGAAGCCCTTTCTGTTCACAAAGCCACCCAGCTCACCCACTGGCACTTTGATGCCCACATGAGTACAGTTGGTGGCACCCTGGATGTGGTGGAACCCAGCATTTGCTGCAAAGCCTCTGACTCAGTTTGGCTTGCTTGGTCTGTCCAGAAATGAGTGACGTTACTGATCCATCTGAAGGGAGCATCAATGACTAGATGGACACAACTGTGGGCAGCAGATTGGGACACATCAGTGACCCCTGGAAAGTGCTGGAGGTGAAAAAGTTTAAGGCTATTGTGACCTGCAGCGCAAGTGGCATAGGGTGATCCGAAGCTCAGTCATTTGGTATATGGAGGTTATAGTCTCCCGAGAGAGGCAGAGCCTTCTCTGGCACTGGACCTCAGACATGTTGAGGTAGCTGGAGTGCCGATTGTACACTCTGGCTGCAAGATAGTGACACTTTCTGCAGACCCTTCCACCTTGCACTCCATGCTGGCCCTGCACCCCCTGTGCCTTTCCTCCCACAGGTTGTTCCCTGGAACGTTGCCCGCGTTTCTCCCTCTTCAGAGGAGGCCCCACCAATGGAGTATACAATCCCCATGTGCAGAAATGCAGATAGTTCTTTCTTGTGCACTGTGGGATGCACTTTCCAGAAATTCTCCAGGAGAGTTGGGAAAACCAAAGGGAGCTCGGAACAAGGTTTCCCATGCAGACAATTCAGCAGAAACTATAAGAAAAAGTATGAAAGATCAGCAATAAAGCAGCAGCACCTGAATTCCTAACAACTCACACAGCCAATGCCCCATTCCCCTATATCCCACTCTTAGATGAGAAAAGTGAAAAAACATAATGGCCCCTTGCTCTGTTGCCCATGCAAAATCACATGGGCAATGTGAAATCGCCTTCAATTACTTTTAATTGCTGATTTAGTGGTTGATTAATTATTGTTCGGTCTGCTTCCTACTCCCACACACACATGCCGATCAAAATATCTCACGAATGTGTGATGCCATCAGGGAAGCAAACTAAACATCTTCTTGTGAGGTTTTACACTACTTCAGGTCGGGCAACCAGTACTAACGCATAAAATTACGGCCATAAACTCATTTGATTTACTTTATTATTAATGCAACATGTTAACATCCTACAGACTATTTCATCAGGTGTTTTGCTAACATTGGTGTTTTAATAGATCAGACTGGGAGGAGGCTGTGTAGGGGATGTGACTGCTCCAAATTGTCTTGGTGCATTAGTGTTCAGGATTTCTCCATCCAGTTCTGGTGAAAATATGCCAGGCCAGTATATTCAAATGCACTGCAAAAACGTACAATGCGACTATTAGTTTTTGTACCTTAATTCAGCTTAGATGCAGCGGTTCAAGAAGGCAGCTCACCCCCACCTTCTCCAGGGCAATTAGGGATGGGCAATGAATTCTGGTCTAGCCAGCAAGGCCTATATCCCATGAAAGAATAAAAAAAAATTGACAGCAATTTTAATAACCTGTCGTTTTTACAAATTCTAACTTTCAGACAATCTTCATGCTGAATCCAGATAATTATTTTGGCTCTCCTGGGTGGAAAGGTTCACAACAGTTCAAATGGACACCTTTTCTTTTTTAATTAATGAAAGATTATTTCTAGAGAAAACCTTTGCAGACATTCAAGGTCATGTCTCTAGCAGGTGAATCACTGTATAAATTCTTCAACGTATATCATTGCTGATATAAACTGTGATGTACTTAAATTGCTAATATTTTACTCATGAGATTAAATGTATGGCCTATCCCTTGTTACCCATGAAAGGTGGTGGTGTCTCCTTCAGTTGATGGTCTTCCCAAAGTATAGTTAAGTGAGGAATTCTGCAGTTTTCACCCAATGATGCTCAAGGAACAATCTTGTATTTCCAAACCTGGATAACTTGGAAGCCTACTTGGTGTTCATATAACAATCATTTTCTTTTAGAAGTCATTCTTGGGATGTGGCATCCCTAATTGCCCTTGAACTGAATTGTTTACTAGGCCAGTTCAGACAGCATTTAAGAATTTTAAAATGCTTCATCTAGTGGGTCCAATGGCAGGGACTCCAATCAAACATCCTGCTGTGACTCTGAGCAGAGATGTGTCTTTATTTGCATTTAGTGCTTGTTGCATAGAATGGTTATACTACAGAAAGTGGCCATTCAGCCTCTCATGTCCATGTCGACTCTATGCAAGAGCAATTCACCTGGCACTATTCCCCTGCCTTTTCCCTGTAGCCCAAGCAAATCTTTCTTCTTCATATAATTATTCAATTATCTTTTGAAAGCCACACTCTCAGGCAGTGCATTCCAGATCTTAACCACTCGCTGCATTTAAAAAAATAGTTTCCTCATGTTGCCACTGCTTCCTCCACCAATCACTTTAAAGCATTTATCCTCTGGTTCTCGATCCTTCCACCAATGGCAGAAGTTTCTCCCTATCTACTCTGTCCAGACCTCTCGTAACTTTGAATACCTCTATCAAATTTCCTCTCAACCTTTCTCTTCTCCAAGAAGAAAAGCCCCAGCTTCCCCAACCTATCTACTAAATTGAAATCCTTCATCCCGGGAACAATTCTCGTGAGTCTTTTCTGCATGTTTTCTAAAGCCTTCACATCCTTCATAAACTGTGATGTCCAGAACTGGACACAATACTCAGCTCGAGGCCAAACTAAAGTTTTATACAGGTTTAACATAACGTCCTTGCTCTTGTGCTCGACACCTCTATTTTTAAAGCCCAGGATCTAACTGCTCTCTGAACCAGCTCTGCCATCTTCAAAGATTTGTGCACATCTCTCCCCAGGTCCCTTACCCCTTTTAGGACTATATCCTTTATTTTGTATTCCCTCTCCCTATTCCTCTTATCAAAATTAATCTCTGCATTAAATTCCATCTGCCACACATCCGCTCATCCCACCAGCCTGCATGCTTTTGAAATTCTACACTATTTTCCTCATAGTTCACGACACTTGCACCCTGTACACCAAATTCTAGGCCATTAATCTGGAGCTGTGGTGGGCAACCTGCGGACTGGTGGCCACATGCGGCCCATCTGAGTTCTGAGTATGGTCCACAAGATATTTTGTTGATCGTTGTCCATGCGGAGGGTTGCCACATTCCGCTGATTAGCATCCGCATAAATTACGTCCTATCGGTATGACTGAAGTAATACTCATGTAAAACAAGGACAAGTGAAGTGAGGTGCGTGCTGATTGTTCACAATACTGATTGGAAGAGCCATGCGCTCCCTCCGCATCCAAAATGTAAATACTTATTGCGGTGTTACCATTAGAAGTAGATAGTTCTATTAATACATAAATGATTAAGCATTTTTTATAACTCGTTGTGAAATATTCGACGTGTATTAAATGTACTTAATTTTATTCATGGGGTCATGGTTAGTGAACAAGCTTAATTTCAATTTTGTAGTCCACTCACTAGCCTAGGTTTCCCATCACCAATATATATTAAGAAGAGCAAGGATCCTAATCCTGACTCTTGGAGAACACCACTGTAAACGTTCCTCCAGTCTGAAAAGCAACTGTTCTCCACTGCTCTCTGCCACTCAATAATATTGTACCCATGTTGCTACTGTCGCTTTCATTCCATGACTCTAAGTTTGGTCACAAGCCTGTTGTGTGGCACTTTATTAAATGCATTTTGGAAGTCTATGTGCACCTCGTCAAGAGCATTCAAATCTCTCTATTACTTCATCAAAAAACTCAAGCAAGTTAGTTAAACATTATTTTCCCTTAAATCCAAGCTGCCATTCCTTAATTAACCTACATTTGCCCAAGTGACAATTAATTTACTCCCAAATTATTGTTTCTAAAAGCTTTCCCACCACTGGGATTAAAAAATGACTGGCATGTAGTACTGGATGTATCCTTACGCTCTTTTTCGAACAATGGTATAAGATTTGCAATTATCCAGTCCTCTGGCACTACCCCTGTATTTAAGGAGTTTTGGAAAATTGTGGTCAGTGCCTCCACAATTTCTACCTTTAGTTCTCTCAGTATCCTTGGGTGCATCTCATCTGGTTCTGTTGACTTATCAACTGTAAGTCCAGTCAGCCTATCTAATACCACCGCCATATTAATTTTAAACTCAAGTATCTCAATTATGGTCTCTTTCAACATGACTTGGGCAGCATCTTCTTCCTTAGTAAAGACAGATATAAAGTATTCACCTTAGCCATGTCCCTTGCCTTCGTGCATAAATCTCCTTTTATGTCCATGATCAGCCCTATTCCTCCTTTTGCCACTATTTTACTATTTATATGCCTTTGAAACTTTTGGATTGTCTTTTATATTAGCGACCAGCCTCTTCTCATACTCTCTATTTGCTTTTATGATTTTTTCTTCACTTCCCCTCTGAACCTCCTATATATTGAGCCTGATTCCCAATGTTATTATTCATCTGACATCTGTCATATGCACACTCTTTCTGCTTCATCGTTCTCTATATCTCTATTGCTATCCACGGAACTAAAGGTGCAACCTAAAATCAAACAATACTTGACACTGTAAGGGTTTTAACTGAAATGCAATCTATCTTTGCTGAATGGTGTTGATGGTTCTAATCCAATCCTTGAATATTATTAGGGAGATTTTCCAGGGTCTATGCTGATGTAGCAAAAAAAACCATTGGGGTTGGAGAGTACATCTGTGAAGGCACTTGTCCCATTTTCCTCCAGTAATTTGAGTGGAAAGAAAATTTGATGGGTTCTGTTTCAAGAATGCACTGCGTGATTTTCTAATGTTCACTTCACCCAAATGACCCATTGCACTTGAACACAGGTCCCAGTACAATGTTACTGACTGCATTTTCCAACAGACTGTTCTGTGGTAGTTCATGAGAGTCAGCGATATGATTGTAACTCCAATACTAATACTGAGTGCAGTCGAAGGTTACAAAGGTAAACGTTGTGAATGGGAATGTTATGGTGCTTTTGCGTACCACAGGCTTACCTCAAACGTGGTGAATGAGTCAGTTATCAAGGCCTGAACTGACTCCAAAGAGAAGCGGAGTGAGGTTAGTTTCTTTAGGGAATCTCACACCATTTCATTCTGCTGTCAAGTCAATCCTGATTGCATTTGCATGAAAGTGCGGTATTGCTACAAAACAAAAAAATATTTTATACAAAGTTGAAGGCATTCGAAGTTGTATCTTCAACTGGTGGATGAGGGTACGATAGTGTCGTGGTTATGTTACTGAACTGGTAATCCAAAGCTTCAGTCTAACAATCCTGAGATCTTGAGTTTAATTGATTGAGAATGTGAATTGCATTTAAATCAGCTGATATCAATAAACGTGTCTATGAAGCAGTTGGATTGTCAGAAGAGCCCAACTGTTTTCCTAATGTCTGTCCCTTTAAGGAAGGAACCCTGTCATCCTTAGCCAATTTATAGTAACTTGAGGAAGCTAGTTGTCGTGGAAGAAGGATTTATTGAACTATGTATAATACTCTGCCCACGGTCGCAACTCTCTCCCAATCCAGTCCTTGTTGGGACATCCAACGGCTCAGGGCCCTGCTTGGGCCGACTTTTATGTGTAGTCTTTAATGAGCTCCAGCTGGGTGGCCTCTGACCCCTACCCGGGAAGCTTGTACTCCATGAGTCCCACAGGCAAATCGACAATGGTTTCCCATGGTCTTCGTGGGAGTTATGCCACGCCTCCCCCGCAAAGTACGAAAGTTCCCCTTCAGCTGCCAACAATGGGGCCCGAGGCTGTGCTTCAGCTTGTGGCCGCTCTGGGTCAGGCGGTGTACATCGGTTTGCCGATCACCTTTTTTTGGCCGTTCTAAAGGTGTTGTCCCTGGGACTCAATCCCAGACACGACATCATCCACTTGTATGAATCCTTCCGTTCCCATTTCCAAGCTGGAGTCATCCTCCTCCTGCTGGACATGTGCACTTGGATATGGATGGTGGGGTCTCCTGGCTGAAGGGAGGGGATGTCAATGCTGCCAGTTGGGCGTTCTGTAGCATAGGTTCCGGCTTCTTGAGTTGGTCCAAATGCTTCTGCTGAACTCTACCCTGGATCCTAACTTTGTAGGAGGCTGGTCCTAATCTCTCCAGCACAACACCTGGAAGCCAAAGTGCCCCATCTCCAAATTTGTGGGCAGAGACTGCATCCCCTGAGCAAAACTGCTGCCATGGGTTCCATGAACACATGATTGGTGTGGTTAATTTTAACTACCACACAATGCCACACGTGGCGATGGGAAGCGCCTCTGCAGAACTGCTGATGGTCCATCAGCAGTTCTGCAGAGGCGCTTCCCATCGCCATGTGTGGCATTGTGTGGTAGTTAAAATTAACCACACCAATCATGTGTTCATGGAACCCATGATTTGTTATTTTAAGCCCCTTTTGAAAGTCCTTTTCTGGCAGGCCGTTGGATGTGGGATGGTACGGGGTGATTCTGATATGCCGGATGCCGTTCCATTTAATAAACATGGTAAACTCCTCACTCGTGAAGGGTGTACAATTGCCCGTTATCAGGACCTCAGGGATTCCATGGGTGCTGAATGAGCACTGGAGTCTTTCTACCATGGCCCTGGATGTCATCGAGGCCATCTTGTACACATCAAGTCACTTTGAGTGGGCATCTACGATGATGAGGAACATGGACCCCATGAAAGGCCCTGCGATCACACCCATGGGCGTCCCGGACATTCCCATGGATGAAGGTAGGCCACCGGCAGGGACTTCTGAATCTCCTCGCATACCAGACAGCTGCGTATGACCCTTTCAATGTCCCCATCAATATCAGGTCACCGGACATAACTGTGGGCCAACATCTTCATGTTAGAGGTGCCCGGGTGCCAACTGGGTAGGTCCTTCAACAGGGGCTCCTGACCCTACAGCGGGATTACTGCAAGAGCTCCCCACAATATGACCATGACCTCCATGATGAGCTCCAAGAGCTTCTGGGCAAAATAATGTAGGACTACAAGAAGGGTCCCTGGCATTCCGCAACTCAAAAGCATGTGGCGGAGTGTCGGCAGTCTCGGATCCCACTGCGGTCATGCGCGCACCTGAGTAGTCATCACTGGGAAGGTATCCATGAAGTTAAGAGTTGCAACCACTTCTTCTGCCACTGGCAAGGATGGGGAGCTTCTGGGCAATGGTAAACGACTAAGAGCATCAGCATGGGCAATCTGCGTAGCTGGCCGTTGTGGAAACGAATATTCATATGCGATTTGTAGAAGAGCCCAACGCTGAATTCACGCTGATGCGATGGGTGGGATTCCCTTATCCTCCTTAAAAAGGCTAAGCAGGGGCTTGTGATCAGTCACAATAGAGAAGTGCCTCCGATAAACATATTTGTGGAATCTATTGACTCCAAATGTTACCGCCAAGCCCTCAGCGTCGGCCAGCCTCAAGGTGAATGTGCTGGGGCGTTCTGTGCTATTGTACCATCTGTGGGTCAGCACAGCCCAATACCACTGGGGGAGGCATCGCATGTGAGAATTAGCGGCCAAGCCAGATAATAGTGAGTGAGGAGCTGTGAGGACGACAGATACTCTTTTACTCTGGCAAATGCTTTGACTTGTGAGGCACCCCAGACTATTTCTGGTCCTTCTTCAACAGTATCTGGAGCAGAGCCAATAAGGTGGCCAAGTTGGCAATGAATTTTCCATAATAATTTACCAGGCCGAGGAATGACCGGAGTTCAGTGATGTCCTTCAGGGTTGGCGCCCCTTTTATGGCCTGAACCTTTTCTTCCACTGGGTGTAGACCATCCCTATCCACTCTGTGTCCTAGCACAGAACACACACTTGCTCCTCTTTAGCTGGGCTTCCACTTGGGAAAACTGCCTGAGAATGACTTGCAGGTTGTCCATATGCTCCTTCTCCATGGTGCCCATGATGAGCACGTCATCTAGATAGACAGCCACCTTCGGCAGACCCTGCAAGATATTTTCCATTACACGCTTGAAAATCGCCGAGGCAGATGAGAGCCCAAACACAAGGCTGATGTATTCAAATAATCCCCTACGGGTGTTTATGGTCGCAACGTTTCTGGACACTGGATCTAGTTCCTGTAAGGAGGCGTGGTTCATGTCAAGTTTCATAAAAGAACATCCTCCAGCTGGTTTTACATATGAATCTTCCACTCGAGGCATCGTCCAGGCGTGAAGCTCTGTTTCTCGTGAGCTTGTAATTCCCGCAGAATCAGACTGATTTGATGAGCTTCATTACTAACACCACAGGTGCGGCCCACTCCACAAATTGTACGGGGCAAGGCCCTGGTCCACGGTGATCTCGGCGGCTGCCTTGGTCAGCATTCTCTGCGGCGGATTTGGCAGCTCTCGCCATCGCTTGTCCTCTGGCCACACATTTGGCAATGTGGTCGGCTCTCCCCTTCATCGTCGTTGGGGGGCGGGGGGGGGGGAGGTATTCCATAGGTTTGCGGCGTCTCCCGAGTGCTGACTGCGGAATTGCCTCTGGGGGGAGGTCTGGCCTGACCGACATTGCCCCGTGATGTGATGGGAGTTCAAAATGGAGGGCGGGCCAAACTATGGATGCCATATTCCATGGACCCCTGCAGCTCCTGCACTCCTAACTCCAAGGTGGACTCTGCCAACACCTTCCTCTGAGTGGCCCTATTGTTTATCCCACAAACCAACCTATTCCTCAACATTTCGGAAAGGGACAGCCGGAACTCACAAAGCTCTGCTAGACGCCTGAGGTGGGTGAAGAAGACAGTGACTGATTTACCTGGAGACTGCATTACCATTTTAAACCTATACCCATGCATGATCATGGAAGGTTTAGGGTCATAATATTCAGCTAACAACGCAACCAGCTCATCAAATAATTTGGAGTCTGGGGCGACTGGGTAAGTGAGATCATTTTATCATCTTTACAATTCCAAAAGTCGGGGCCTCGCAATGGTCAGGAGGATGACTTTCTGACAGTCTTACCCCAAAATACCGTTAGCCTTGAAAACGTACCTCATGCGTTCAGCATACTGGCTGTAGCCTGGCAGGCCTGCATCAAAGGCTGCTGGCTTGCCAAACAGTGCCATCTTGATTTTTTCTGTCCATACATTCCGGGATAATAATCGTCCAGGGTGGCTGGGCGGTTCCACAAGCAGGTCCAGAGTTTCTTTTTGGCTCGTCACCAATTTAGTATGTCGAGGAAGCCAGTGGTCGTGGAAGATGGATTTATTGTACAATATTCTGCACATGGCAGTATCTCTCGCCCAATCCAGTCTTTGTTGAGACAACCAAAAACTGCAGGCCCTGCTTGGGCTGGCTTTAATGTGTAGTCCTTAAAGAGCTTCGCCACTTACCTGGGAAGCTCGTCCTCCACAAGTCCCGTGGGGAGATCAACAATGGTTTTCTCGTGATGCTCGTGGTGATTATGACACAATTGGTTCATGTATGACTTCTTTCTTGCATTAATGTGGTTGACTCCTAACCGCAAACCTGGATGGGAATCAGGGGGGGAAACCCTCCACTGGTTGGAGTCATACCTGGCACAAAGGAAGATGATTGTGGTGGTTGGAAGTCAGTCATCTCAGTCCCTGGACATCACGCAGGAGGTTCTCAGGGTGGTGTCCTGGGCCCAGCCACCTTCAGCTGCTTCATCAATGACCTTCCTACCAACATAAGGTCAGATGTGGGGATGTTCACTGATAATTGCACAATGGTCAGCACCATTCGCGACTCCTCAGAAATCTGTTTTGGAGGCATTATTTCATCCTTCCGGGCAATACCTTTGGTTCTATTGCTCCTTGATATTGATTGAGAACTGTTGCACATTGGCGTGATTTAGTGAGCAGTAGTGGAGACTGTTTATTGAATCTGTAAGGATCTGTCTTGCTGATTCACTTATTTCCCATTTCTTTATTTTTGCTGTTATCATTTGGATCCATGGATGATAAAGAAACAAACTCAAAAGTTACAAAACAGAACACAGTGCTAACTTTTGAACTACAGAACTCATACTTTTCATCACCTGAGAGATTGGTGGGGCTTGGTTCGATTGGTTGGCTCGTGGTCAATGAATTGGCCAAATGGCCGTATTCTGTCTGGTAACAGGCGATGTTTGGATCCTGCCTGATTGGGATGATTTTCGGAGAGCCAGGGGAGTTGGAGTCCTGGACGCTCAGAGGAAAGAAGCTGCTCTCTCTCCCTGGTGTCTTCGCCAGAAAAGCTGCATAGCTATACAGAGAATCTGACTGAATCTAGAATGAAAACTGTTACAGACTGAAAACAAAAAACCTCAAACTGAAAGCCTAGATTGAAGCAAGGTGGCTATAAATCAACCATCTGAAACAAAGACTCTTATCCCTTTTACTTATTATTTTTCATCCCTCTTCTCCCCTCTGTGTTTGTCTGTCTTGTGTGTGTGTAGAGGATGGGGCGAGTTTAAGTGGAGGGGGGGTTAGGAAATAGATAATAATTAACCTGTTGTATTTGCTGCATATTTAATTATAGTTATTGTTATTGGTAAAATTAATTGTGTTTACATTTACAAACCTGGTGATTGCAGCTATTGGGAAGCCAAGGGCCAAAACCTTTAGGTGTTTTTCTGAGAATTATTTATTAATTTCAATTGTGTTGCATCTCCAGGTGGGTGCTGGTATTGACCACGCACTAGCCCAGGGGGCCGTAACAAATCACATTTAGCATTTCAGCCCAAGGCTATAATAAAATCTTCCTGCACGTTTTTCCATGGGATGGGATGATAACAGGTGAAAAGAAATGAGTCACTCCAGCTACCTTGGGCGGGATTCTCCCCTACCTGGCGGGGCGGGGGCTCCCGGCGGGATGGAGTGGCGTGAACCACTCTGGCGTCGGGCCACCCCAAAGGTGTGGATTTCTCCGCACCTTTAGGGGCCAAGCCCCCACTGTGAGGGGCTAGGCGCACGCCGGAGTGGTTGGCGCGCTGTCGACCGGCGGGAAAGGCCTTTGGCACCACGCCAGCCGGGGCCGAAAGGACTTCACTGGGAGGCAGAAGTCCGCGCATGCGCGGGAGCGTCAGTGGCTGCTGATGTCATCCCCGCGCATGCGAAGGGGGGGTGTCTCTTGCACGTCACACAAGACTGTGGCCAATGCGGAGGGAAAAGAGTGCCCCCACGGCGCAGGCCCGCCCGCGGATGGGTGGGCCCCGATTGCGGACCAGGCCACCGTGGGGGCACTCCCCGGGGCCAGACTGCGCCCCCCCCCAGGACTCCGGAGCCTGCCGCGCCGCCTAGTACCGCCGGGAAAAGAGGTGGTTTGATTCTCACCGGCGGGACAGGCAATCCAGCAGCGGGACTTCGCTGGGGGCGGGGGGGGGGGGGGGGGCTCGCCGACCGGCGCGATTCCTGCCTCCGCCGAATATCCGGTGCCGGTGAATTCGGCAACTGGCGGGGGCGGGATTCACGTCAGCCCCCGGCGATTCTGTGACCCAGCGGGTGGTCGGAGAAACACGCCCCTTATCTCACACCAAAATTACATTAGCTGCTGGGTCACAAGATCGTGTCAGGTGTCACCGTGCAGGAATCAGTGAAAACGTCGTCACAATCTATAGAGGAATCGGCATCCCCAGTTTATTAATCAAGAAGAGATAGAGCAGGAGCATACTTGCAAAGGTTGCCTGAAAGAGTTAGCCCCTTGCTCTAACAGGTAGACTTTATTTCGCCAAAGACTCTCAATTCAACGGAAGGTTTTGCAGCACAAAGGAAATCGGGTGACAGCAATACCAAAGAAGAGAGCTACCTGGGAACCAGACAAATGGCATGTTACAATGAAAGTCAATGAGCATCCCTCCTAAACGCATGTGGAACAAAAGGCTGCTTACTGATCCGGGTGTCTGATCTTGCTGCATGCTTCTCGGAAATGAGAAAATCCTGGTTCATTCATACATACCTGTCCAGCTTTTAGCGCTGGGAGGTCTGATTGTTGTGAAATGTCATGCGTACAGATTTAATGCATATCTATGTACCTCCAATCTTCTGAAACAAGAAACTGCTCCATCATTTTCCCTGTGTCGTCTCAATTCTCAGGGAATTAAACCAGTGCGGGGAAGTGTACAAACCAGCAGGCAAATAGAAATATGAAATCAAAACAGAAACCATGATTGAACAAGTTGATTGGAGAAACAGGAGAAATGGGAGAAAATGCAGTGAAATCAAAGCATAGGAATTGAAAGAGATGAAACAGCTGCGAATTAGATTGAAGAGGAATTGTGGCGAAATAGCATGCATTGCAGGAAACTGAAATACAATACACAGTGAAAGTGATGCCCTTGTGTACTCATAATGCAGAATCTATGATTACAATCTTAATTTGTACCAGTCATTGCACATCATACTGTAGCTTCACAATGGCATTTGGAATTGTTTCCTTTGGTATGTACAACATGTTCCCAGACGTACTTCAGCCACCACAAAGCTTCAGTTGAACGATTCTAAAATGGATGGAAATCTAGCAGTTGCATTGTGCATGCACAGATTAGCTCTTGCAACTTAGAAATTCACACAGAGCACAGACAATCAGCCATTGTTCCTGTCACTGATCACGATCCAGGTGCACCTCCTGTTGTAACATGTGCTGATGTGGCTGGGAAGTGAGCGGAGGATTAGATTCAGGAATTGTAATTTGGCTGAGGTACCATCTGAGGCCAGCACCTGGATTGGATTGGATTTGTTTATTGTCACGTGTGGTACAGTGAAAAGTATTTTTCTGCGAGCAGCTCAACAGATCATTAAGTACATGGGAAGAAAAAGGAAGAAAAGAAAATACATAATAAGGCAACACAAGGTACACAATGTAACTACATAAGCACCGGCATCGGATGAAGCATACTGGGTGTAGTGTTAATGAGGTCAGTCCATAGGAGGGTCATTTAGGAGTCTGGTAACAGCGACGAAGAAGCTGTTTTTGAGTCCGTTCGTGCGTGTTCTCAGACTTCCTTATCTCCTGCCCGATGGAAGAAGTTGGAAGAGTGAGTAAGCCGGGTGGGAGAGGTCTTTGATTATGCTGCCCGCTTTCCCCAGGCAGCGGGAGGTGTAGATGGAGTCAATGGATGGGAGGCAGATTCGTGAGATTGACTGGCCGGTGTTCACGACTCTCTGAAGTTTTGTGCGGTCCTGGGCCGAGCAGTTGCCATACCAGGCTGTGATGCAGCCAGATAGGATGCTTTCTATGGTGCATCTGCCAAATTTCCTTAGTTTCCTGAGGAAGTATAGGCGCTGTTGTGCTTTCTTGGTGGTAGCAGGACAGATTTTTGGAGATGTGCACCCCTAGGAATTTGAAACTGCTGACCATCTCCACCTCGGCCCCGTTGATGCTGACAGGAGTGTGTACAGTACTTTGCTTCCTGAAGTCAATGACCAGCTCTTTAGTTTTGCTGGCATTGAGGGAGAGATTGTTGTCGCTGCACCACTCCAATAGGTTCTCAATATCCCTCCTGTATTCTGACTCGTCGTTATTCAAGATCTGGCCCACTATGGTCGTATCGTCAGCAAACTTGTAGATGGAGTTGGAACCAAATTTTGCCACACAGTCGTGTGTGTACAGGGAGTAGAGTAGGGGGCTAAGTACACAGCCTTGCGGGGCGCCGGTATTGAGGACTATTGTGGAGGAGTTGTTGTTCATTCTTACTGATTGTGGTCTGTTGGTCAGAAAATCGAGGATCCAGTTGCAGAGTGGGGAGCCAAGTCCTAGGTTTTGGAACTTTGATATGAGCTTGGCTGGGATTATGGTGTTGAAGACGGAGCTGTAGTCAATAAATAGGAGTCTGATGTAGGAGTGCTTGTTGTCGAGATGCTCTAGGGATGAGTGTAGGGCGAGGGAAATGGCATCTGCTGTGGACTGGTTGCGACGGTATGTGAATTGTAGAACTGATCTTTCTCCCTCGCCAACCCAAGGGCGCTTACCCAGTTCTGGCACGTCTACAGCAACCTGGCTGAGGTCAGCTAACTTGGTGATCAAACAATCAAATCGGGACTAAATTCATACACCAAAGCACCAGGAGAGTTGAGCCATTTGCAGTTTATTTTTTATTTAATTGGCGTTCTGCTTTTAGGCTTCTTCTATGTTTTGGTCACATGTCAGCGATATTTAAAACGATGGCGGGTTGAGTGCTTGATGAAGGACACATCTTCTGCCTCTTCAGAAATTGAAGGCGGGGAGGAAATTTATGAGAGACCACATCCAGAAACTTCTCAAGGGATGTCTGTCTGGAAACTTCAGAAGGAATAGTGAGTAGTTTTAGCACTCTGCTGTTTGCTAGCGCTTTAGGTTCTTCTGTGAAATAAAAAGGAATATTCAGCAACGTTGTGTAGCTGGTGCGTGTTGCTTGGCAAGACTGCAGGTCGGCAAATTAGGGCTTTAGTATTACAGACTGAGCTCAAAGCTCTGATCACATCTAGCAAGGCAGCACACTGATAGTGCAACCTCGCTGACACTACCATAACACTGGAAGAGATCATTATCTATCAGTGGTTAATACAGTTATTTCAATCGATCAAACACTGACTTGCGCATTGTCTCTGTATACCCTGCATACTAAGTTTGTGTGCTCATCGATCATAGAATTTACAGTGCAGAAGGAGGCCATTCAACCCATCAAGTCTGCACCAGCCCATGGAAAGATCACCCTACCTAAGCCCATACCTCCACCCTATCCCCGTCACCCAGTAACCCTATGTAATCTTTTTGGACACTAAGGGCAATTTAGCATGGCCAATCCAGCTAACCTGCACATCTTTGGACTGTAGGAAGAAACTGGAGCACCCAGAGGAAACCCACGCAGACACAGGGAGAACATGCAAACTCCCCACAGACAGTGATCCAGCCGGGAATTGAACCTGTGTGTTGCAAACTATGAACTAAAATAAATTACGAATGTGAATCCTTAAATTGTAACTTGCGTCTGCTTAAGACGTTATTAATGAATTTAACTGATGTCTTATGCTTAAGTGACATCGTCGGTGGAATTCTCCATCGGCGGGATCCTCCTGTCTGCTGGCAGCGCACCCACGCCTGCGAGTTCCCTGATGGCGTGTGGTGGCCACTATGGGAAACCCCATTAGCCGGCAGCAGGAACAGATAATCCCGCTGCTGTCGAGGGTGCGCCGTGCAGGAAAACGCGGCTGGCGGACCGGAGAATCCCGCCCATAGCTTTTGGGTTTTCCAGATATTTATGAGTATCTGCATTCACCATCATTACCTTTTAAGTTATTTTTCGACCACATGAAAACCTTTGCGATGAAGTCTTATGGAGTATCCTCCTCAATTTTGGCTGCCCTAATAAATTTGCCACCATCACGATGATTGCCTTCAGGAGCTGGTTTAGCACAGTGGGCTAAATAGCTGTCTTGCAATGTAGAACAATGCCAGCAGCGCGGGTTCAATTCCCGGACCGGCCTCCCCGAAAGTGGCGACTAGGGGCTTTTCACAGTAACTTCATTGAAGCCTGCTTGTGACAATAAGCGATTATTATTATTATTACCACGACGGCATGCAAACCGGGACCCTCACCAACTGAACCACCACAAACTCTATACCAGTGAGGGCTGGTGTCAAACGAGGCTGTGCCATTGCACCAACATCCTACTTAATTTTCCTCTCTGTAATATTGCACCTCACCTCCAACTAATTATCCAGAAGCATGGAGAGAATCTACAGAACAGATTCTTCCACCTACACTGGCTTCAATCCAAAACCTAAATCATCCCAACCTCAGTGATAGACCTTCAGTATGCAGATGACACTTGTATGCTCACTCATTCAGACAGAGTTCCAGGTCATTGATGACTCTGCCCCTGAAGCATATGAGAAAACATGCCTTTCACTAAATACCCATAGTCCTCTTCTAACCAGTTCCCACAGCACAACACTTTCCCCCTCGTCCCCTATTGATTAAGATCAACAGTCAGCTGATGGAGAATGTAGACTACTTTCCAACATCATGGGAGCTTCCTCTCAACAAAAATAGACATGGATGTTATCCGTTTTAGTTCCCGTTATATGAAGAGTCTAAAGTCCTGTTCCTTTTCACCAAACACCATTTATTTCACTTCCACAGCCTCTGCACAAAACTCTAATAACACACCACCTGACACAAGGGCCACCTGAAGTCCCTTTACATATCAGTGTCAATCATTGGATACTTAACATAAATGAGACAACTAATTGCAATGTCTCTTAATGCATTACTTAACTCTTAACCCATTACTTAACAGTCTCCCCTTCCTTGGAGAAAAAAATAATTAGGTGAAAACAAAATTTAAAGAAACTCAAAAACATTCACGCAATTTCCCCCTTTTTTTTTTCCTTTTTTTTGGAAGAAATAAAAGTCACAGAAACAGTACATTAACAATATCCAAAAGTTACATTTCTGTCAATATCTGAGATATATAAAAGGTCACATCCACCGCCTCTACAAAGCTTAACGTCTCAGCAGCCAAAGTGCTTTCGACCACTTTCATTATTTTCTTTGTTTCCCACACAAGAGGACACCATTTACCATTGTTCCCCAAGAGGAAAAATTATAAAACCTCCTGTGCTTGATTTGCATAGGACGCATCACTATAAAATATGAATTTCACGTGCCTTCGGTCACCTAAAACCGTGAACCTCAAAACACACTCCTGCATTTTTAGTTTGGCCAAACGCTTTATTTGCTCTTATTATGTCTTCCACTTTGGGATCATTCATTTTTGTCCTCAACTCTAAGACATCAAAACTCATGCCGGTCTAGTCTGTCTACCTCACCAATTCAGTTGCCCAATTAAACTTTGCAGTTGCTCTTTTTCCATCTTTGAAACCTTGCATCTTTTTGTGAAAACCCGGCCACGACTAATTGCTATTGGGCTGATGCTTTCCAAATAAGATTGCTGACGTAAAGTTGCCCTAACTTAGTCTGTCCGATTTACAGTCCAATATATTTAAATGCACCGGAAGCCTGACTTCCGACCCTGAATTCTTTCCTCAAACCAGAGATTACAAAAGCTTCAAAATCACTAGTCCCACCCCACAAAAATTATTTGGCATGCATCATAAAGATGCCAGAAAGGTTCCCTTTATAGTGCCAGTAAAACATTACCGGATCTACTTTCAACTGGTAACAGCCTAACTTTAACAAAACTGACCTTACCGAAAAATACCAGACTCTAGATGCAACATTTAAACCACATACACATTTGTTCAACTTCCAGAATACCCCTTCTTTAGGAGGATGGAGAAAAATGTCTCTCTGAAGCTGATGCCCCTGCAAGAAGGCAGCTTTCATATCTATAGATTTGCATTCCCATGCCTTTGTGGCTAAAAGAAAATCTTTAAAATTAACCTTTCCTACTGTAGATGAATCTACCCTTAAATCCTGATCTTCTAAGCTTTCTTCAAATCCCCTTGCCACAAGCCTGGCTTTTGCCTTATAAGTTCCATCCGGAAGAACCTTTTCCGTGCAAATCCATCTGTGGGACAGAGCTCTTTGTCCCCTATCCGGTACTTCCGTGTATACCCCAAATTCACTCCAACTATGCAGTTCTTGCTATTTAGCATCTTTGATAACTTTTCATATAATTTATTTGAAGCCACCAAAATCTCACGTGCATGTGGGCTTCTACTCCTATTAGTATTCGTAGTCTTACTCATGTTCCGAGACCTTGATAAACTACGTCCCCGCTCCCGCCTGGTAACTTGTTCTATACTGCTACTGCTTGATCTTTCCTTTTTTTTAAAAAAAATTTTTATTAAAGGGTTTTCATAAAATATCAATAACAAAATGAAAAAGAAACCCAACAGGGTTGAATACAAAACACAGTCCAGAAAAACAACCCTCCATACCCCCCTCCCCCCCTGTACATAAATAATAAATTAACATTAACATCCCAACTTAATACAACAAGTATATACAACCCCTCAGACCCTCCAGTATAAATAACAATAACAAAAAAGTAAAGTGGCCCCTCCCCCCCCCCGGGTTGCTGCTGCCATTGTCCAATGTCTACCGCTCTGCCAGGAAGTCTAAGAATGGTTGCCACCGCCTAAAGAACCCTTGTACCGACCCTCTCAAGGCGGATTTCACCCTCTCCAACTTAAATAACCCCGCCATATCGTTGATCCAGGATTCCACGCTTTGGGGCCTCGTGTCCTCCCACTGAAGAAGAATCCTTCGCCGGGCTACCAGGGACGCAAAGGCCAGAATTCCGGCCTCTTTCGCCTCCTGCACTCCCGGCTCCTCTGCCACCCCAAATATTGCGAGCCCCCAGCCCGGCTTGACCCTGGATCCTACCACCCTCGACACCGTCCTCGCTACGCTCTTCCAAAATTCCTCCAGCACTGGGCATGCCCAGAACATATGGGTGTGGTTTGCTGGGCTCCCTGAGCATCTAACACACCTGTCCTCACCCCCAAAAAACCGACTCATCCTTGTCCCGGTCATTTGTGCCCTGTGCAGCACCTTAAACTGTATGAGGCTGAGCCTCGTGCACGATGAGGAAGAGTTCACCCTCCCCAGGGCGTCTGCCCACGTCCCTTCCTCAATTTCTTCTCCCAACTCCTCCTCCCACTTACCTTTTACCCCCACCACTGAGGCCTCCTCCTCCTCCTGCATCACCTGGTAAGTTTCCGAGATCTTCCCCACTCCCACCCATCCCTCCGAGAGCACCCTGTCCTGTACTGTGTGTGGCCGTAGCCGCGGGAATTCCGCCACCTGCCGTCTGGCAAACGCCCTTATCTGTAAGTACCTGAAGGTGTTCCCCGGGGGGAGCCCGTACTTCTCCTCCAGCTCACCCAGGCTCGCGAACTTCCCGTCCACAAACAGGTCCCCCAACTTTCGTATCCCTGCCCTGTGCCACCCTGCAAACCCTCCACCTGTTCTTCCTGGGGCGAACCGGTGGTTCCCCCGTAGTGGGGTCCCCGCCGAGGCCCCCACTTCCCCCCTGTGCCGCCTCCACTGCCCCCAAATTTTGAGGGCAGCCACCACCACCGGGCTCGTTGGAGGGAGCGGCAGCGGCGCCGTTGCCAGCGCCCCCAGACTCGTACCCACACAAGATGCCGTCTCCAGCCTCTTCCATGCGGCCCCCTCCCCCTCCATCACCCACTTGCGCGCCATCGTCGCATTGGCGGCCCAGTAGTATCCACAGAGGTTGGGCAGCGCCAGTACGCCCCTATCTCCACTCCACTCCAGGAACACCCTCGGAGTCCCTCGCGCCCACACAAACTCCATTATACTCATGTTAACCCGCCTGAAAAAAGTCTTCGGGATAAACACGGGGAGGCACTGGAACAGGAACAAAAACCTTGGGAGCACCGTCATTTTGATTGACTGCACCCTACCCGCCAAGGACAGCGGCAACGCGTCCCACCTCTTGAACTCCTCCTCCATTTGCTCCACCAGCCTTATAAAATTAAGCCTATGCAGGGCCCCCCCAGCTCCTGGCCACCTGGACTCCCAGATACCTGAAGCTCCTCTCCACCTTTTTTAGTGGGAGCTCGCCAATCCCCCTCTCCTGGTCCCCTGGATGAACTACGAACAGCTCACTCTTCCCCATGTTGAGCTTGTACCCGAAAAGTCCCGAATTCCCTCAGAATCCTCATTACTTCTGGAATTCCTCCCACCGGGTCCGCCACATACAGCAGCAGGTCGCCCGCATAAAGTGACACCCTATGCTCCACCCCACCACGCACCAACCCCCTCCAGTTTGTGGACTCCCTCAGTGTCATAGCCAGGGGTTCAATCGCCAGTGCGAATAGCAGGGGGGACAGGGGACACCCCTGTCTCATCCCTCGGTGCAACCGAAAGTACTCGGACCTCCTCCTGTTTGTGGCCACACTCGTCATTGGGACCTCAAACAACAGCCTAACCCACGTGACAAACCCCTCCCCAAACCCAAACCTCTTCAGCACCTCCCACAGGTACCCCCACTCTACCCTATCCAAGGCTTTCTCAGCGTCCATCGCCACCACTATCTCCGCCTCCCCCTCCCTCGCCGGCATCATGATAACGTTCAAAAGCCTTCGCGCATTCGCGTTCAACTACCTCCCCTTCACAAACCCCATCTGGTCTTCATGGATGATTTGCGGCACACAATCCTCAATCCTCGTGGCTAAGACCTTCGCCAGCACCTTGGCATCTACATTTAGCAAGGATATCGGTCTGTAAGACCCACACTGCAGGGGATCCTTGTCCCGCTTCAGGATCAAAGAAATCAGTGCCCGGGACATCGTCAGGGGCAAAGCCCCCCCCCCCCCCTTGCCTCATTGAAGGTCCTAACTAAAAGCGGGCCCAACAGGTCCATATATCTTTTATAGAATTCGACCAGGAAACCGTCCGGCCCCGGTGCCTTCCCCGCCTACATGCTTCCTATCCCTTTGATCAGCTCCTCCAGCCCAATCGGGGCCCCCAATCTTGCCAGAAGTCCCTCTTCCACCTTTGGAAACCTCAATTGGTCCAGGAAGCGGCCCATCGGTACCGGGGGGGGCTCGGATCGGTACAATTCCTTGTAGAAGTCCCTGAAGACCCCATTGATGCCAGCTCCACTCCGCACCACACTCCCTCCCCTGTCCTTAACTCCCCCGATCTCCCTAGCTGCGTCCCGCTTCCGTAGCTGATGCGCCAGCATCCGGCTTGCCTTTTCCCCATACTCGTAAATCGCCCCCTGGGCCTTCCTCCACTGCACCTCCGCCTTCCTGGTGGTCACCAGGTCGAATTTGGCCTGGAGGCTATGCCTCTTCCTCAACAATCCTTCCTCGGGCTCCTCCGCAAACCTCCTGTCTACCCTCACCATCTCCCCCACCAGCCTCTCCCTCTCCCCCCTGCTCCCTCCGCTCCTTGTGGGCCCTAATGGAGATCAGCTCTCCCCTCACCACCGCCTTCAGTGCCTCCCATACCATCCCCACTTGGACGTCCCCATTGTCGTTGGTCTCCAGGTACCTCTCTATACTTCCTCGGACCCGTTCGCTCACCTCCTCATCCGCCAACAGCCCCACCTCCAAGCGCCACAGCGGGCGATGGTCCCTCTCCTCCCCCATCTCCAAGTCCACCCAATGCGGGGCGTGGTCCGAAATGGCTATTGCCGAATACTCAGTATACTCTACTCTCGCTATCAATGCCCTACTCAAGATGAAAAAGTCGATTTGGGAATAAGCCTTATGGACATGTGAGAAGAATGAAAATTCCCTAGCCCCCGGCTTTGCAAATCTCCAAGGATCCACACCTCGCATCTGGTCCATAAACCCACTCAGCACTCTAGCCGCCGCCGGCTTCCTACCCGTCCTAGACCTGGAGCGATCCAGTGCCGGGTCCAGCACCGTATTAAAGTCTCCCCCCATTATCAGGCCCCCACTTCCAAGTCTGGGATCCGACCCAACATACGCCGCATAAAACCCGCATCGTCCCAGTTCGGGGCATACACATTGACCAGTACCACCCTCTCTCCCTGCAACTTACCACTTACCATTATGTACCTGCCGCCATTATCTGCCACAATGCTCGACGCCTCAAACGGCACCTTCTTTCCCACCAAGATCGCCACCCCTCGATTTTTGGCATCCAGCCCCTGACCTACCCACCCTTTCCTCAATCTTACCTGGTCTGCCACCTTCAGGTGTGTCTCCTGAAGCATAACCACATCCACCTTGAGCCCCTTCAGGTGTGCGAACACGCGGGCCCACTTAACCGGCCCATTCAGTCCCCTTACATTCCAGGTTATCAGCCGGACCAGGGGGCTACCCGCCCCCCTCCCCCGCCGACTAGCCATGACCCCTCCTCGGCCAACCACGCGCCCGCACCCCACACCCAGCCCGTTCCCCACAGCGGCATACCCCCATCTCGATCCCCCCCACTCGCTCCAGCTCCTCCTTGACCATAACAGCAGTAACTCGATCCCCCCCCCCAACCTCCCCCCCCCGGCTAGGACCCATCCTAGCTGATTTAGTTCCCCCACTGCACTTCCGCAAGTCAGCTGACTCCTACTGACCCCGGCCACTCCCGCCTCTCCTTCGACTCCTCCCATTGTGTGGCACACCCTCCTCTCCCGTCCCCATCCATAGGCTCTCCCCCTCCCCCTTCTGTTCTAAGCGCGGGAAACAACCCTCGCTTCCCCGCCCCCTCCAGTCTTCAGCGCGGGAAAAAGCCCGCGGTTTCCACCTACCAGGCCCCGCCACCTCTGAAGCAGCTCCTTTTCAGGCCCGGTCCCCTCACCCCTGACTCGGGCCTCCCCCTCCCCCGCGGGGTCCCATCTCACCTCCAAGAGCCCCCCAAACCAACCCAACCAAAACAGTGCCCAACCCGCCCCAGCCACCCTCACCGACCCAAAAGAGAAAAAACACAAAGAAAAAGAAACCCGGAGCAGTACAAAGGCCCCCCCTCGAAACAAAAATAAACATAGCATATCAACCGCAGTCCCCAATCGCCCGTCCCGACCCTCAATCTGTGTCCAACTTCTCGGCCTGAACAAACACCCATGCCTCCTCCGGAGAATCAAAATAATGGTGCCGGTGTAGGTAACCCAGAGTCGCGCCGGCTGCAACATGCCAAACTTCACCCCCTTCCTGTGCAGCACGGCCTTTGCTCAATTGTACCCGGCCCTCCTCTTCGCCACCTCCGCACTCCAGTCTTGATATATCCAAACCTCCGCGTTCTCCCACCTGCTGCTCCTCTCCTTCTTGGCCCACCTGAGCACACACTCCCGATCGACGAACCGATGGAACCGCACCAGCACCGCCCGCGGAGGCTCGTTAGCCTTGAGCCTCCTCACCAGCACTCTCTGGGCCCCCTCCAGCTCCAGGGGCCCCTGGAAGGACCCCGCTCCCATCAGCGAGTTCAACATGGTGACCACATAGGCCCCCATGTCCGGCCCCTCCAGCACCTCCGGGAGGCCCAGAATCCGCAGATTCTTCCGCCTCGACCAATTCTCCATCTCCTCGAACCGCTCCTGCCATTTCTTGTGGAGCGCCTCGTGCGCCTCCACCTTTACCGCCAGGCCTAAGATCTCGTCCTCGTTGTCGGAGATCTTTCGTCGAGCCTCGCGGAATGCCACTCCCTGGGCCGTCTGTGTCTCCAGCAGCTTATCAATAGAAGCCTTCATCGGCTCTAGCGGGTCCGTTTTAATCTCTCTGAAGCAGCGCTGGGTACCCTCCTGCTGCTCCTCCGCCCACTGCATCCACGCTGCTTGGTCTCCGCCCGCCGCCATTTTGTCCTTCTTCCCTCGCACCTTCTTCGGGTCCAACACCACCTTTTTTGTCGCCCCGCTCCTAGTTGAAGCCATATACTGATGGGGAGCTGTTGTAGACTCCTTCCCACACCCGGAAACGTCGGAAAAGTGCCGTTGGGAGCCCTGAAAAGAGCCCAAAAGTCATTTTTTGCAGGAGCCGCCGAATGTGCGACTTAGCTCCGCATAGCCGCAACCGGAAGTCTGCTTGATCTTTCCTATCTGCTGTGGGATGTCCTTTCAAAATTCTCGACCTTTTCCTGCGGACCTGTTCACTAACCGATGTACTATCTGAACTGGCACTGCGTTTCTGTGACCTCCATTTTTGAACTTCGTGTTCCCAATCCATTGTCTTAACTCCCTCCCCTGAATGCTGTACATTCACCAATGTTTATACTTTCCAGTGGCCTTCTCTGCTCTAATAACAGTTGCATCCTTCCATTGACTAGACCCTTCAGGCAAGTATGTCACCTTTGTACCAACTTTTGGTAGTTGTCCTTTCGGAAAAATGGCCTTATCCCAGATCTTAAGGTCCACAGCCACAATGTCGTTAAAATCCGTGGCCAAAGGTAAGGTTACTATCGGTCGTGCTGGTGTTCTTCTCTACTTCCTACAAACTTCACAGCAATCACTAACTTGTTTTATCAGTTTAGTATAGTCTTCATCCCTTACCCCTGCATCCTTTAATAAATTTTTCAGCCTCCGAGGAGACGGATGTGCAAATTGCCTATGCAGTTTTAATACAACAAGCTTTTTATCAGCGAAAGTCCTATTTTCAACTGCCATTAACACATCCTTAACCACTCTACTTGAAATATTATTTTTCAGTAATGGAATACAATAGTGTCCCGACTGTGTAAATTGTAAGTCCACCGTCTTTCCAAAAACTGTTGCCTTATCCTGTTCCATATCCAGTTTCATGTGTGCTTTCTTCATCGACGGTCTGCTCAGAAGGAAAGGTATCTTACTTGATACAACATACGTGCTAATGAAATGATTCACTCCGGCAATATTGCAAGGGATCACCACTCTTTTCAGCGACTTCAGAGTATTATCATCCCCAAACCTGAAACTTGTGAAACTTTCAAATTCCTTAACCTTGTTACGACTTTCAGCATTCAAGGAGTCCAGGTAACATTTTAACCAGTCAATTCCACACACAGTAGATGTGCAGCCACTGTCCAATACAGCACAATTGAAGGATTCTGCAACCAACACCCTCATTACCGGTGTAAACCTGCTTGTTAATAGGACAATGTCTTCTCTCTGAAGACTATCTTTTTCCTCTTCTGACTCTTCCATGTCATGTGGCGCTTCAAACACTCTATCATAACGTTTTGGACAGTTGAAGACATAATGGTATTGAGAGTCACATCAAAAACATCGATTTATCATGCCCCGTGCATTTCTGGGGTTCATCTTCCGATTGTAAGTTCTAACTGGGTTTCTGTCTTCATAATTTCCTTGTCTCGATCTCCTTCTATAGTCTTGGGCCCTGTTCGTAGCCGTACAATTTCGCCATCCTGTTAGTAGTGTATCTTCCATATTCTGCTTTATAGCAGACTGACCTATTTGAGTCATCAGAGCCATCGGAATCGAACGTTTCCCCAGAAACTTCTTTAAAGCTTTTGGCATCTGATCGAATAAGGTATCCTCATCTGTAAACTGAACTCCTGTCAAAACCAGGAGCCTATCCATGTTGCTCACTCTAGCACAGTCAAGTAATTTAAAGGCCAACACAGACTGTGGAAATTCCAGGTTGTGTTTCTGCAGCCTTTTATATAGTCTGCCAAATTCCATTATATAGTCTTCCATGGAGAATTCCTCTATTTTCCGGAACTTATCAAATTCCGACCATGCTTCATAGGCACTTAACAAGTCATCTTTCTTGTAAATCTTATCCATATATTGTAATAGAGTCTCCAGACCTTCTTCTGAGTCTATCTCTTCCAATTCCAGCTCAGAAAGCACTTTGTTTCGGATTTTACTGTCATAAGGTAGAGAAAGAGCCAATGCCATACCTTGTTTTCTCTTTCCCAAGGCAGTTACCTTAGTCCACATAACTACTGCACTTCTCCATTGGTCGTACGAGTCCCTTTCAGAAAATAAGGGGGGATAGTCATATCCAGCCATCTTTATCCTGGGTTCAGCCATGTATCTTTTTTTTTTCCTTCTCACTCACTCCTTGGTTTGATCAGGAAAAGTTGTATCTTTCAAACCTTCACATTTGCACAGCAACCGTCCTCTGCTACCATTGTTATACGTTTAGTTCCCGTTCGATGAAGAGTCTAAAGTCCTGTTCCTTTTCACCAAACACCATTTATTTCACTTCCACAGCCTCTGCACAGAACTCTAATAACACACCGCCTGACACAAGGGCCACCTGAAGTCCCTTTACATATCAGTGTCAATCATTGGATACTGAACATAATTGAGACAACTAATTGCAATGTTTCTTAATGCATTACTTAACTCTTAACCCATTACTTAACAATGGATAACTAAATTCATTATTGCCTCCAAAGTGCCTTTGGAAACTGAAGGGAAAGACTATTTAAGGACCAGGATCTCAACCCTAATGCAAGGTAATGGCTTACTAGACAGCAGTGATCCCCACATTCCTATATGCTTCAGGGACTTGGATAACGTACATCAGATCTCAAACACTAGAGAAGTACCACAAGCCATGTCTTCACAAGATCCTCCAATTCTTTGGGCAAGAAAGGCAATCCAACAGCCGTGTCCTCTCCCAAATCAACTTTCCCACTGAATTAATCCCTCATAGCCTGCTCCACTGAGTAGGCTGCGTCAACTGACACCAGATTCTCAAAACAACTGCTCCACTCGGAACTCAGTCACAGCAGGAGACTCCCAGAAGGACAGCACAAACATTTCCCTCAAAGCATTCTTGAGGAGGTCAAACTACCACAGGCTCATGGGAGACCTTGGTGTGTGGCCGACCAAAATAGAGAAGGTTCAACTGGAAAGGCACAGAGCACATTGTGAAACTCCACTGGGAATATGCAGAGTTAAAGTCGAGGTGCTGGAGGCAGCACACAAGCCTTCAAGCAGCCCGTCGACCCAACCCTACAAGCAGCACCGGCCTTGTGTGAGTCAAGGTCTGCAGATCGCAAATTAGATTTATCAGCCATCTTAGAAACCATCGAACCGGAGTGGAAGCAAGTTATTCTCGCCCCCCCAAGGGATTACTAAATCGAAGGGGAGACCTTCTCTTTGCCTTTTAAGTTCTCTTAAATCATTGCATGTCCATTTGGAACTATTTAGGCGATTCAACAACAGAATCTAGGAGGTAACCCTTTCGAGGGCCAACCTGGCAAGAAAGAACTTGCATTTTTCCTAATAATAATCTTTATTATTGTCACAAGTAGGCTTACATTAACACTGCAATGAAGTTACTGTGAAAATCCCCCAGTCGCCACACTCCGGCGCCTGTTCGGGTACACTGAGGGAGAATTCAGAATGTCCAATTCACCTAACAAGCACGTCTTTAGGGACTTGTGGGAGGAAACCGGAGCACCCGGAGGAAACCCACACAGGCACGGGGAGAAAGTGCAGACTCGTGTGTCTCATCCTCAAGGGTTCTCAAAGCACTTCACAAGCAATGAGTGATGGTCTTCCAGAGGTATAGTCAGCAGCCAATTGTGCAGAGGTTTCCCCAAACAACATTTTGACGATTGAACGGTTAATCTGGTGTAGGTTGAGAGCGAGGTGTCGGCAAAGATACCAGGTGCACTTGCTGCGACTCAAATAGGAAAGATAGAAAGATTTACATTTATTACATGGCTTTTAAAGCATGATGACATTCCAAAACCAATGAAGTACTTTTGAAGAAAAGCCACTGTAGTAATGCAAGAAATGTGTCATCGGGTCTTGAGAGCTAAAAGACCAGGGGCCCGATATTTACTTGGGATCAGAAAGAGTAGGGATGGATTTTCCAATTAGAAATTGGACAGTAAGAACTTCTAACAAGTCCTGCTGAAATTAACTACAGTCTGTGGGCGAAATTCTCCGTAGTCGGCGCGATGTCCGCCGACCGGCGCCAAAAACGGTGCAAATCAGTCGGGCATCGCGCCGCCCCAAAGGTGCGGAATCCTCCGCATCTTGACCGGCCGAGCCCTGACCTTGAGGGACTAGGCCCGCGCCGGACTGATTTCCGCCCTGCCAGCTGGCGGGAAAGGCCTTTGGTGCCCCCGCCAGCTGGCGCGGAAATGACATTACCGGGCGGCGCATGCGCGGGAGCATCAGCGGCCGCTCACGGCATCACTCCGCATGCGCAGTGGAGGGAGTCTCTTCTGCCTCCGCCTTGGTGGAGACCGTGGCGAAGGCGGAAGGAAAAGAGTGTCCCCACGGCACAGGCCCGCCCACGGATCAGTGGGCCCCGATTGCGGGCCAGGCCACCATGAGGGCACCCCCCGGGGCCAGATCGCCCCGCGCGCCCCCCAGGACCCCGGAGCCCACCCGCGCCGCCTTGTCCCGCCGGTAAGAGAGGTGGTTTAATCCACGCCGGCGGGACAGGCATTCTAGCAGCGGGACTTCGGCCCATCCGGGCCAGAGAATCGCCGGGGGGGGGGGCCGCCAACCGGCGCGGCGCGATTCCCGCCCCCGAAGAATCTCCGGTGCCGGAGAATTCGGCAACCGGCGGGGGCGGGATTCACGCCAGCCCCCGGCGATTCTCTGACCCGGCGGGGGGTCGGAGAATCTCGCCCTGTGTGTTTCCCTCGGGTAAAGGAAAAATTGCCCTACTCCCAGCTGACCATAGGCTGCTTTTCCCTTTTGAGGGGGACAGCTGACTGGTGGTGATTTAACCTGAGGGTCACCTCACCTCAGGCGAGGGGCAAGGCCGAGAAGGCGGGGTCTTCATGAATAACCTCAGCCTGTACAGGGTTTGAACCCGCGCTGCTGGCCTTGCTTTGCATCACAAACCAGCTGTCCAGCCAACTGAGCTAAACCGGTCCGATCAGGTAGCTAGATTGACAGATTTCTTTAATTCATTCATGGGATATGGGCATTGTTGGCAGTTCGAGAATTTATTGTCCATTCCTAATTGCCCTTCAGAAGGTGGTGGTGAGCTGCTTTCTTGAACTTCTGCAGTCTCTGATATGTAGGTACGCTCACTGTGATGTTAGGGAGGGGGTTCCAGGATTTTGGCCAAGCGACAGTGATGGACGTCAATATATTTCCAAGTCAGAATGCTAGGTAACTTGGAGGGGAAACTTGCAGATCATGGTGTTCCCATACATCTGCTGCTCTTGGATTGGAAAGTGCATTAAAAGGAGCTTTGGTGAAATCCTGCAGTTCATCTCGTAGATGGTACACACGGCTGCTACTGTGTGTCAGTGGTGGAGGAAATGAATGATTGTGGATGGGGTGTCATTCAAGAGGGCTGCTTTGTCCTGGAGGGTAAATAAAAGCAAAATGCTGAGGGTGCTGGAAATCTGAAATACAAAAATGAAAATGATCGATAAACTTAGCAGACCTGTCAGCACCTGTGGAGAGAGAAACAGAGTTAACGTTTCGAGTCCATATGACTCTTCTTCAAAGGAGGGATAGTGGGAATATTCCAGGTTCGGCCCGCCTGCCTCAGCAGAAAGTGCCCACAAAGGTGGGATCTTCATTGCTGGGGGCCGGGCGTGGTTTGGTGTTGGGCCAGCTGACCCTGAAAAGAAGTGTTGTGGCAGCAAAGGGGGCTGCAGGGTGTGCAGGTGGGCTGTTTAAAAGTCCTGCCTCAGTGTTATGAAACTCTGTCCTGGTGAAATAAAAACACAAAGGCCCTCCAGCTCAGGGGTTTCTGAGGGGCCTTGACATGGTAGATGCTGAGAGGTGGTGTCCTCTTGTGGGAGAGTCCAGGACCAGAGGGCATAATCTCAGAGTAAGGGGTCACCCGTTTAAGACAGAGATGAGGAGGAATTTCTTCCCTAAAAGGGGAGTGAATGTGTGGAATTCTTTATCACAGCGAGCTGTAGAGGCTGAGATAGGATTTTGAGGATAAATTGGGAAAGTGGCGTTGAGGATTATATAAAATCACCCATGATCTCATTCAATGGTGGAGCAGACTTGATGGACCATAAGGCCTACTTCTGCTCCCACGTCTTATGGTCTTATGGTCCATCCTTCAATCTACACACCCCCTTCACATTCCAAACACATCTCTTGCCCCATACATGCCACTTCATGCCTGCCACCCACCCGCATGATCCCTATGTCAAGCTCTGCACTTCCACTCGCCCCCTCAGACCCACTATGCCCCCTATGTCAAACTCTGTCCTTCCAACAGCCTCTATGGCCCATCATGCCCATATCCCAAGCTCTGACACTTTTGAGCCCATTGAACCGACGTGCACGTTCTAGAATCAATGATCACACACTGTAGAGTGCGATGTGCAAATAAATGTTGATTAAAAAAACTCATTGATAACTTTCTACTAGTTAATCAAAATGTCTGTACCAAGCTAATAAAATTGGCAATCATGCAAGATGTTTGAAGTCTCAAAAACCACAAAGCTTTGAAACCACTTTACTTATGTCAACAAACATTGTGAAATTGCCCACAAAGATCAGAGACCATGACCTGCCAATCAAACAATATTTCCTCTGGGGAGCAGGCATCCTCATATTTAAATAGTGGTCTGGGATCTCATTCAAGTCTCACTACGTGCAAATCATTCCAGATGCCAAAGAAGGTGTTTTAAGCTGATTTGACACCAGCACTAACTCAACGGTCCAGAATGTGTTCTTTTTTAATCATATATGGCTGTGCAAGCATTTAGCAACAGAAAGAACACTTGGGATGTTGAAAGCACAATCAATTACTTTCAGGTTAGTTGCTGATTGTTTTTTTTTTCAATTGTACACGTGTTTGGTGTTTCTAGAGTTCCTTGATGCTACTTAATTATAAAGATAGTGATGTGGCAGACGCTAATAGACATAGAACATAGAACGATACAGCGCAGTACAGGCCCTTCGGCCCACGATGTTGCACCGAAACAAAAGCCATCTAACCTACACTATGCCATTATCATCCATATGCTTATCCAATAAACTTTTAAATGCCCTCAATGTTGGCGAGTTCACTATTGTTGCAGGTAGGGCATTCCACGGCCTCACCACTCTTTGCGTAAAGAATCTACCTCTGACCTCTGTCCTATATCTATTACCCCTCAGTTTAAAGCTATGTCCCCCTCGTGCCAGCCATTTCCATCCGCCGGAGAAGGCTCTCACTGTCCACCCTATCTAACCCCCTGATCATTTTGTATGCCTCTATTAAGTCTCCTCTTAACCTTCTTCTCTCCAACGAAAACAACCTCAAGTCCATCAGCCTTTCCTCATAAGATTTTCCCTCCATACCAGGCAACATCCTGGTAAATCTCCTCTGCACCCGTTCCAAAGCTTCCACGTCCTTCCTATAATGTGGTGAGCAGAACTGTACGCAATACTCCAAATGCGGCCGTACCAGAGTTTTGTACAGCTGCAACATGACCTCATGACTCTGGAACTCAATCCCTCTACCAATAAAGGCCAACACTCCATAGGCCTTCTTCACAACCCTATCAACCTGGGTGGCAACTTTCAGGGATCTATGTACATGGACACCTAGATCCCTCTGCTCATCCACACTGCCAAGAACTTTACCATTAGCCAAATATTCCGCATTCCTGTTATTCCTTCCAAAGTGAATCACCTCACTCTTCTCTACATTAAACTCCATTTGCCACCTCTCAGCCCAGCTCTGCAGCTTATCTATGTCCCTCTGTAACCTGCTACATCCTTCCACACTGTCGACAACGCCATCGACTTTAGTGTCGTCTGCAAATTTACTCACCCACCCTTCTGCACCTTCTCTAGGTCATTGATAAAAATGACAAACAGCAACGGCCCCAGAACAGATCCTTGTGGTACGCCACTTGTAAGTGAACTCCATTCGGAACATTTCCCATCAACCACCACCCTCTGTCTTCTTTCAGCTAGCCAATTTCTGATCCACATCTCTAAATCACCCTCAATCCCCAGCCTCCGTATTTTCTGCAATAGCCTACCGTGGGGAACCTTATCAAACGCTTTACTGAAATCCATATACACCACATCAACTGCTCTACCCTCGTCTACCTGTTCAGTCACCTTCTCAAAGAACTCGATAAGGTTTGTGAGGCATGACCTACCCTTCACAAAGCCATGCTGACTATCTCTGATCATATTATTCCTATCTAGATGATTATAAATCTTGTCTCTTATAATCCGCTCCAAGACTTTACCCACTACAGACGTGAGGCTCACCAGTCTATAGTTGCCGGGGTTGTCTCTGCTCCCCTTTTTGAACAAAGGGACCACATTTGCTATCCTCCAGTCCTCTGGCACTATTCCTGTAGCCAATGATGACATAAAAATCAAAGCCAACGGCCCAGCAATCTCTTCCCTGGCCTCCCAGAGAATCCTAGGATAAATCCCATCAGGCCCCGGGGACTTATCTATTTTCAGCCTGTCTAGAATTGCCAACACCTCCTCCCTACGTACCTCAATGCCATCTATTCTAATATCCTGGGTCTCAGCATTCTCCTCCACAACATTATCTTTTTCCTGAGTGAATACTGACGAAAAATATTCATTTAGTATCTCGCCTATCTCTTCAGACTCCACACACAACTTCCCATCCCTGTCCTTGACTGGTCCTACTCTTACCCTAGTCATTCGCTTATTCCTGACATACCTATAGAAAGCTTTTGGGTTTTCCTTGATCCTACCTGCCAAATACTTCTCATGTCCCCTCCTTGCCCGTCTTAGCTCTCTCTTTAGGTCCTTCCTTGCTACCATGTAACTAGCCATCGCCCCAACTGAAACTTCACACCTCATCTTCACAGAGGCCTCCTTCTTCCTCTTAACAAGAGATTCCACTTCTTTGGTAAACCACGGTTCCCTCGCTCTACGCCTTCCTCCCTGCCTGACCGGTACGTACTTATCAAGAACACACAGTAGCTGTTCCTTGAACAAGCCCCACTTGTCCAGTGTGCCCAACACTTGCAGCCTACTTCTCCAACCTATCCCCCCCAAGTCACGTCTAATGGCATCATAATTGCCCTTCCCCCAGCTATAACTCTTGCCCTGCGGTGTATACTTATCCCTTTCCATCACTAACGTAAACGTCACCGAATTGTGGTCACTGTCCCCAAAGTGCTCTCCTACCTCCAAATCCAACACCTGGCCTGGTTCATTACCCAAAACCAAATCCAACGTGGCCTCGCCTCTTGTTGGCCTGTCAACATCTTGTGTCAGGAAACCCTCCGGCATACATTGTACAAAAAACAACCCATCTAATGTACTCGAACTATATCTTTTCCAGTCAATATTTGGAAAGTTAAAGTCTCCCATATTAACTACCCTGTTACTTTCGCTCTTATCCAGGATCATCCTCGCCATCCTTTCCTCTACATCCCTAGAACTATTTGGAGGCCTATAAAAAACTCCCAACAGGGTGACCTCTCCTTTCCTGTTTCTAACCTCAGCCCAAACTACCTCGGAAGATGAGTCCCCATCTAGCATCCTCTCCACCACCGTAATACTGTTCTTGACTAGCAGCGCCACACCTCCCCCTCTTTTGCCTCCTTCTCTGAGCTTATTAAAACACCTAAACCCCGGAACCTGCAACATCCACTCCTGTCCCTGCTAAATCCATGTCTCCGAAATGGCCACAACATCGAAGTCCCAGGTACCAACCCATGCTGCCAGTTCCCCTACCTTATTTCGTATACTCCTGGCATTGAAATAGACACACTTCAAACCACCTACCTGAACACTGGCCCCCTCCTGCGACGTCAAATCTGTGCTCCTGACCTCTATACTCTCATTCTCCCGTACCCTAAAACTACAATCCAGGTTCCCATGCCCCTGCTGCATTAGTTTAAACCCCCCCCAAAGAGCACTAACAAATCTCCCCCCCAAGATATTTGTGCCCCTCAGGTTCAGATGCAGACCATCCTGTCTGTAGAGGTCCCACCTTCCCCAGAAAGAGCCCCAGTTATCCAGAAATCTGACATGTCCTGACTTCAGGGATGCTGCACAAACCCTGCTTTCAGTCAGGGGTGCTGTATCAAGCCTTCCCATGCAATTCATCCAGCATGCCCAGGAAGCAATTCACCTGCCTGAATGTGAGTAAGAAACAGTGGGCAGAGCCTTTTGCTCTGTCTGATGGTGAGTTTGAAGGCAGGATGAGCATGTGTATATGGTTCAGCAAGCCTTCCTGAATAAAGGCTGCATGGGACTCTCACTGACTCCTCAGCCCACAGAAAAGACCCTGGACTCTTCAACAAAGTTTTCCAATATTTCAAAAAGAGCATCCTCACTGAAATCTGTCACCATGCTGCAACCACACTTGGAGCCTCAGAGCATCATTGGCTGTGATGGGTGACATTGTCCACGAGGGATTATGCATCTGGCACCTTCCCACTTCCGCCCAAATTAAATTGTGGGTAAAAATATTAGTTGACTTTCCCACCGCACCTCTATTGAGGCTTCCTAGTGGCCAATTAATTACCAGTTAAGGGCCTCATCCGACCTGCACTAGTATTCACCCAGCAGCAGGAGGGCCTGTACGACAGACAAAACCATGTGGCAGATTGTCACCTCTTGGGAGGATGGCGGGAAGGGGTGGTTCTCGCTATCAAGGACACTGAGTGCCTGATCAATGGACTGCGCATCGTAAAGGGAAGGGCCCACTGAGAGCCAATTCCTGCCCTTGAAAACAATCCCACTGCACCCCTCTCCCCACAACCCCCATCCCACGAAATCTGCACACCCTCCACATAACTTACCTGTGGCCTGGATTACTGTCCTTTCGGCAGTAGCCAAATCCTCCCCAGTGGGGCTGCTGAGCAGGCGAGCTGCCGGCCTCTGGTTGAGGGTTTATGTGTCAGGCTCCACCTAGGCTTGAGCAGACGATAACTGCAACATCTTGCAGGAAAACAAGAGGTGCATGATTATGCTAGCTGCAACTTGTAAATCAGAAGAAATTGTGGGATGAGGGCAAGTAGAATATGAGAAGGAGGATAACGTTTGAGAATATAATGAAATGAAATGAAGTTACTGTGAAAAGCCCCTAGTCGCCACTTTCCGGCACCTGTTCAGGGAGGCTGGTACGGGAATTGGACCGTGCTGCTGGTCTGCCTTGGTCTGTTTAAAAGCCAGCGATTTAGCCCTGTGCTCAACCAGCCCCATTGTGCGGAATCATCATTGTGCGGAATCCTCCCATCTGGGACAAGCTCCCATGGGGGTGCTGGGATGCCGAGTGTTTCCCAGTGCAGAGGTCGACGGGAAACCATGCCAGAATCCTTTGGTCCTGACCTCATTAATTATACATCCGGGGGTTTAGCGCTGTATTCCGTGGTGCGGCAAGTTTGATTACACACATCCCGCCGTCGTATCTGAGTGCCATATTTAAAAGACACCCAACATCACTGACCCACTGTTGAATAGAGAAGATGGACCTCCTGGAGCAAGATGTTGGATCTTCAGAAACACCCTGAGGCTGGAAGATAGACTTCATCGATGACACAATCTGGAAGATCCACCTGTAGATACCACTCGCCCATTTCTGTGGTGTCCCAGGATCCAGCGTCACTGGCAGCCTCCATCCCAAACTCTGGAGGCAGCCCCAGACCAGGTAAATGCTGACTTCTGTGCTCCAGCGAGTCTGCTCGCCGATGTTGCAGAGAATCAGGCATGGGAGGAAGATTCCAGTCAGGCCTGCATCTGCATCCCCTTAGCTGGATGGAAACCAGTTTCACGCCGGCAACCAGCAGATTTCCCGATCCACCATGGCGGGCACCAGTGGAAGATCCCTCAGGAAATTCATGCTGGCATAAAACGAATTTGTGTACCTCCTGATGAATCCCACCTCCCCCCACCCTTGCACCCCAACATTTAAACGCCGCCCATCGCCCCCCCCCCCCACTCCGGTGGGGTATGGGAGAATTCCATCCTATGTTTCAGCACCGATACTGACCGTGGCCTTGAGCACTCCAATGATAGCAAATGCCGTCCCCTCCTTGGGAGGTGGTGTGGGTGAGGACTCGCAGCATGATTGCCCCTTTGTGAAGAGAGAGAGTGAAGTGTGTCAGTGGGTGCAGAGAAATCTGTTTGGCTGATGTGGTTGTCATGGTTCAATAGCTGGCAGTGTGCGGAAGCTGGGTGATGTGGGTGTGAGGGTTTCAGCAGTACTAAGTGTATGAGGGTGGGGTGAAGTCCTGAATATTAGGCATTAGTCTAGATTGGTTGAGATTGCTGTCGGGTGATGGGGAGTGGGGTGGTGTGTGGTGACTGAATAGTTGCTCGGGTTGATGATGGGATATGGCTTTTGAAGATGCATTCGCCCGTGTCAGATGATTGAAGCTTTCATGACATTCCATCCAGGGCCTCGCAGCTTGACTCCTGGCATTGATCGCCGTGACTACCTGGACCCACTGCTTGGCTGGAGAGCATCCTGGGAATAAAACTCATCTCTCCCACTCTGCTTCACCTCCATCAAAGTTTCCAGTGCATGGGAAGGTTTTGGTGCCCACTCTCTCTCCCATGTTGCGCCACTATAATTGTTTGTCTTCACATCAGAATGAATACCTCAAGAACCTCCCACCACTGTGGATCTTGCCTTTAGGATGTGCAAGCTGGCCTTAAACAGTGCAGCTGACTTTAAGTGGTGCGACTGTCATGATTTTGGGCCCCCTGCTGAGGCGGTCAGGTACCGTTGGTGTTTGCTGCACATTGCAGTCATGTTAATTAGTAGGCAGCACAAAGTTGGCAGGCAACCTGCATCGGAAGTAAGAGGCATGGGTTAATCTGGCACTGCAAAACCTAGCCCCCCCTCCACCCAACCCCCCCCCCCCCCCCCTGCAGCATCACCCTCATCTCTCTCCTTCTATTGCAGTGCCTCGGTTACCCATGTACCCATAACACTGTTGTCTTATTTTGCTTGTTTGGAGGGAATCAACTGCCGATGGATGTAATTTTTTTGATGTAGCTGAGAGGATACCATGTGAAAAGATGCAGTGATCCAGCTAGTAAAACTAATATGAGCTGAGGAGATTGGAGTTAAGGGCATCCGAACTGGAAATTGTAATGCCACACATACACTGGGTCAGAGATACACCCTGCCAAAGGTATTCCAGCTAAATGCACTTGCAATTTAACTTAAATATGAGAAAAGTATTACTGCTACTTTGACTCCACTATTTACAGTACTTGAGATTCTAGCTTTTAGTAGAAATCCTGCACTTTAAAGTATTCATTGAATCATTTTAAAACAGACTATATTTCAAACAATGTTTGGCACTAGAAATGAACATAGACACTGGAAAAATATTGCAGTCGCTATGGGAATGACAGGAAAAATGGACTCAGACAGATAGTGATTCCTTCAGCCTGATCCTTTATGATTCTCTTCTAGTTATCGTGTGCATAAATTCACTCCCCCCAATAAAACGCAAGAAACATGGTTATCATAGCACTCGTAAAGAAATGAATAATTTTAAATTCACACTCGCTAATAATACAGGTATCAGCAAGAATTGCTTTTAATACACCATGTTGTGTAAGTGTTAATGACCCCTTCAAAACCCATTTCATTAAATCAGCATTATGGTGCAGTAAAATAGATATTACATTCATCATACTCATAACCACAGGCTAATTATGAAGCATTTTTAAACCTGAAACTTTTTCAAAACATTAAAAAAAATAAAGCCCATTCTTAAAATATATTGTTTTAAAACAATGGATGCGATCTACCCGAATATGAACAGAGTCCCATAGCGCGCGATTAGTCGGGTGTTTCCGAGCACTCAGAGGGCCGAGAAACACCACGCTATTGACCAGCCATTGGGATAGATTGGGGGCTTCAGCGGAAACACGCTGCCAAGGCCGCACCTAGTCCAGTTTACTGCACTGAGGAGCTCCGCTCGCTGGAACTCTTCAGTGCAGAGAGAGATCACAATGCCATTTTCATCCCGATCTCTCTACCTCGCCCCCCCCCCCCCCCCCCCCCCCCCCCATACACAACCACCGAATGCTCCCCAAGTCCCAACTCTCTGATAACGGATCCTCAGGCCATCCCGCATTCCCCTGTACCCACACATGGCACCCCCGGGGCTGATCTGCAACATGGGAAAAATGCCAGCCTAGCACCCTTGGCAGTGTCAGCCTGGTACCCTGGCAGTGCCCCTGCCAGCTGGCAGTGCCAGTTGGGAACCTTAGCAATGCCAGGGTGCCACCCTGCCCCAGAGAGTAATCACCCTCCGTTCCCTGGGAAACCCCCACGAGTGCCGTTCCGTCTAGTCCCTGTTTGTGGCGATCAGCACTGAACGGTGCTCAACTGAGATCGCCAAGGCGAGGAGGGAGTTAGATCTCACGCCTTGGATAGATTGCAGATGTGCATATTCGAGTGAGACTAATTGTCTCACTAATATGCAGATTTGCCAAAAAGTTAGATCTCACGCGGCGTGGCAAGTCGGTTAGATCCCGGACGAGAGATCACTCGCACCTACCGGTCGCGTTGTGCCGTGCCACGCTGCCTTTCAGGTGTAGTGCAGCCGGTAGACCTCGCACTATATCGTTTCTCTTTTGGCTGGCATTCCTTTATGGAATGGATTTTTAAAACGGTGTCATCAATTCACAAACCTTTATTAAAATTAACTAATGTTCTTCTCAATACTTATTGCCTTCCATCCTACTAACCACAATTATTTTTGGTGCACAACTTCAGTGGAGTGCTGAGGGAGTGCAACTTTCTTGTAGGTATCATTGAAGAATGGCCCAAACGCTTGTTCAAAAATAAATAAAATATCTAGGGCTTGCAGAAGAGGGAGATTAACCCACTGCCCTGGCCAACTTTGGTCTGTCAGTGAACACCATTAAAATATATGAACTGTGGACTGTGGCGCAGTGATTAACACTGTTGCCTCACGGCGCCGAGGTCCCAGTTCGATCCCAACTCTGGGTCACTGTCAGTGTGGAGTTTGTACATTCTCCTCGCAGTTACATGGGTTTCACCCCCAGAACTCAAAGATGTGCAGGGTAGGTGGATTGGCTACGCTAAATTGTCCCTTAATTGGAAAAAAATTATTGGGTACTCCAAATTTGTAAAGAAATATATATGAACTGATTATTTGTCTCATTTATAGTTTGTGGGATGATACTTTGTGCCATTGGTTGCCACACTTACCAACATGGCAATGTTGACTAGCCTTCACGGGAATTAATCGTCTAACATATTGGAAAGCCCTGAGTACATGATGAGGTCCTTTCTAAATGAAAGTTCTTACTTTCTTGCAGTAATATGGCGGAGACACTGAGTAATACATTCTGGACCTTTTTTTCTCTCCCCAAAAAAGAAAGTGTTACTTTGCAGTAGAGTCTTGTATACTACATGTGGTGTGATTTACTGAAGGAGGCTTGAATTATTAACATTTATTGAAGTGTTTATTCATCTGGTTCAACAGAGCTCTGTACCTAAAAGGGGAACTGATTGATAATTACATTCTGACACTGTACAGAAACAAGCAACTTAAATAGCAAATCCATCCTGGATGTTCTAAAAGTGAGTGGGATTGGTGAAATCAAAATTAATTTGTAAATGAGGCTGCAACAAATGACGCCTTCAGTCATATATTGGATCTGAGCTCTATTTGAAATCCTAAATAATTACACAGTTCAGACATATATTAAATTTAGAGATGGTAACATCTTTATTTAAATATTAATTCTGGAGTGGTCGTTCTAATATTTAACTGCTGGATGTTTGAATAAACAATGATTTTCAGTATGTTTCTCAAGGCAATTATTTTGATTAAAAAGACAAACATATTCAATGTGTAGGAATTTGAACAATAACTTTGAGAGTGGCACTGTGGCTGAGCTATTCAAAAACTGTTGAACTGACGGTAATGTATTATTTCACTCAGAAATGTATCAACTTATTTTGCAGAAAATTAATTATTTTGAAGTGCGGAACTGCAGATAGGTTAGAAAAGGCCATTTTACACACAAGGTAATCTAACTTGATGTTGGTTGAGAGAAGAATGCTGGTCAGGACACTGTCTATGCTTTGAATAGTGTCAAGAAATCTTTAATTAGGTGGAATAGCAAACACAACTAAGGAACAGTCATTGTCTGACAGTGCTGCACTCCCCCAGCACCCACACTGGAGTGTCAGTTTAGATTTCAGTGCGAATGCGTTCTGATTGATTAATCACACTTAAAGGAAGTGTAAGTCATGGAATCTGTGTTACTGTGCGGCAACATCACACTTACTGAGCACTGGGGTCAGGAAAAGAGTTGTGGGGAAGTGGGAGTGCATTTCTGGGTGTGAAACGTCCATCTACACGTTGATGAAATGTCATGCAGAAATTAATTGCAGGATAGCTTTCAAAAACCTTTTGGTAGGCTGGTTACCGGTCGAACGGGAAAACAGCTGAGCAGTGGAGGCCAGGAAAGTAGGGGATCACAGCTGGGTGGAGGGATTTGAAATTTGCAGGTGGGTGCGGTAAGTCAAAGCAGGAAGCAGAGGTGGATTTGAGGGGAGTTGCAGATGGCAGGGGGCATTGGAGGTTGGGCAAATCAGAGCTCGGGTGTTGAGGGAGTGGAGGATTGCGGAGATTGGTGGGGATGTATGTGCCAGCCAATTGTGAGTGTGTATAAAGGTTAAGTGGCTGGGCCTGGAGGAAGCATTCCTGCGCCTTTGCATGGCCCTCAAGCTGCGCTGTAAATTGACCAGCCTCACAGATCTGGCCCTTCTCATCTCTCTTTACCTTCCGGGATCCCAGAAGAGTCTATAAATTGTTTACATCGCATTACATCGCAAAGGGGAAAGAGTTATGATCAAGATGATTTTAAATGTCGACTGATGTGTTGGGTACTCTGGATCTGTGGTGACTGTGTTTACCTTAGCAGTAACATAGACAGGCTACCAACACTTGGAATAGTACAACTCTATTTTATTTAACTAAGAACTGTTAAACATACTTGCACTGTGGGTCGACATTATGTTAGATTGACTGAAGACCTATGCCTAACCTGACCAGCCTATACTGCTAGCACATGGTGGATGTTTGTGCTACTGACTGCGGGCTCTGTCTGTCTCAGAGGCTGCATCCCGAATGAGCGGGAAAACTAGTGCCCTCTGTCTTTATAGTGACCGTGCCCTAACTGGTGATTGGCTGCGGTGTTGTGTGTGTTGATTGGTCTTGCAGTGTGTCAGTCAGTATGTGTCTCTGCACCATCATATACTGATGTGTATATTATGACATCGACCAGCAAGTCCAACCAGGAGATTTATCCTGCTTAGATTGTAGTTCAGGCTACCTTATTTGAATTGAAAGATTTCCAGAACAAGCAGCTCCTGCAGGGAAATTGAATGAAAGGGAGCAATTGGGATTACAAAACATTTCAGTGTGATTATCCATATATATATTTTATTTTTAAACAAAAAAATTGTATTGCATTTTTCTTTCGACTGTAGACATTTGCCAGCTACTATTTCCTTAAATCAGGGAACAGGATAATCTGAATTTTATAGTCAACGACATTTACAACTCTGTAAAATGGCACTGAAGTTTGCACTTATAGTCCAGGTGAAATGACCAGTCCAGTTCGCCCACACCCATCCAATAACGTAGTGTAGTATTAGCTCAAAATCAGGAGGTAGAAGGGACAGAGGAACTTGGTGAAATTATAGTCACTAAGGAAGCTGCAACGAGCAAACTGATAGAGCTGCCAGCTGATGGACTTTGCTCTAGGATCTTAAAAGAGGTGGTTAATGAGGTAGTAGATGGCTTGGTGTCAATTTTCCATAATATCCTAAATGCTGGAAAATAGCAAATATAACCCCTCTATTCAACAAGTGGGGGAGGTAGAAAACAGGAAACTCTTGGCCAGTTAGCTTGACGTCTGTCACGGGGAAGATGTTAGAATCGATCATTAAGGAGATTGTGGATGAAGGAGAGGCCATAGATGTGCTGTTCATGGATTCCTAGAAGCCATTTGATAAAGGGTCACATCAAAGATTATTGCAGAAAATAAAATCTCAGGGGGTAACAATTAGCTTGGATAGTAGATTGGCTGGTTGGCAGAAAACAGAGTGTATGCATAAATGAGTCTTTTCTGATTGGTAGGATGTGACAAGTGGAGTCCCAGAGGGGTCTGTGCTCACATTTTTACATTTGGTATCAATGACTTGGACGAGGGGAGTAAAGGCATGGTAGCTAAATTTACAGATTATGCAAAGTTAGGTAGGAAAGTATGTTGTGAAGAGGACATAAGGAGGTTGCAGATGGATATCGATAGGTTGAGTGAGTGGGCAGAAACCTGGCAGATGGAGTATAATGTGGGAAAATGTAAAGTTGTTGACTTTGCAAAAAGAATAAAAAGAGAAGAGTATTACTTAAACAGAGAATGACTGCAGAAATCCAAGGTACAGCGTGACCTAGTTGTTCTAGTGCATGAGTCACAAAAGGTTAGTATGTAGGTATAACATGTAATCAAGAAGGCTAATAGAATTCTATCATTTATTACAAGAACATAAAGGTAAGAATATTATGCTGCAGTTATGCAGGGCATTGGTGAGACCACATCTTGAATACTGTGTGCAGTTTTGGTCTGCTTATTTAAGGAAATTAATTGCATTGGAGTTGGTTCACATGTTTATAGAATCCATAGTATTCCTACAGTGCAGAAGGAGGCCATTCAGCCCATCGAGTCTACACCAACCTTCTGAAAGCGCACCCAACCTAGGCCCACTCCACTGCCCTTTCCCTGTAACCACATAGCCCCAATTAACCTGCACAACTTTGGACACTCAAGGACAATTTTTTAACATGGCCAATCCACCTAACTTGCACATTTTTGAACTGAGGGAGGAAACCAGAGCACCCGGAGGAAAGCCATGCAGATATGGGGAAAAGGTGCTGACTCCGCACAGTCAGCCAAGGTCGGAATCGAACCAAGGTCCTTGATGCTGTGGGGCAGCAGTGCTAACCACTATGCCACAGTGTAAACTAGATTGATACCTTGAATAAGTGGGCCATCTTATGAGGAAAGATTGGACAGATTGGGCTTGTTTCTGCTGGAGTTTAGATGAGGGGTAACTTGATTGAAGCATAGAATATCTTGAATGGTCTTGACAAAGTGGATGTGGAAAGGATGCTTCCTCGTGTGGATGAGTCCAGGACAAGGGTGTGCTGGTTTAAAATTAAGGATCGCCCTTTTAGGACAGAGATGAGGAAGAAACTATTCTCCCAGGGGGTTGTGCAACTCTGGGACTCTGTCTCAGAAGGGGGAGGAGGTGAGGTCATTGAATATTTTTAGGGTGGAGGCAGATAGATTCTTAAATAGCAAAATACTGAAGATGCTGGAATCTGAAACAAGATCAGAGTAAGTTAGAAAAGCTTAGCCAGACCTGTTCTATAGATAGATTCTTGTTAGGCAAGGGAATAGCAGGTTACCGAGGTGGGGTAGATGGGAATATGTAATTCGCAAAACAAGCAGATAGTGAATGGCAGAGCAAGCTCGAGGGGCCGAATGGCCTACTGCTGCTCTTATTTTTTTATGTTTGTAAATAAATGGATCGAGCTCACCATTAGAGAAAGGTCAATGATACACACCTACAGAGTCACTTGCTTGAGGTCAGACAATAATTGTTTAAAATAGTAAACTATTTGCAAGTGTTATTTAACTGCTATCCAATCTTGGAGAGAATCTTGGCTGAGCTCTTTTCAGACCTGGCCAACAATATTTACCAGAAGGAATCCTTACAGGGGAACAACTAAACGATTATCCAAATTACACAGGAACAATTTAACGAGGAAGTTCCTGGCTTGTTCTTCTTTTAAAAATAAAGACTTTCTTAGATACCAAGGCAAGAAAATCTGTCGCCACTGATGATCCTAGAAGATTCACATCTCCCTTGTATTTAATGTAGTAAGAAGTCTTACAACACCAGGTTAAAGTCCAACAGGTTTGTTTCAAATCACCAGCTTTCGGAGGGCAGATCCTTCCTCAGGTATTTAACATAAGCTGGACAGCACGGTAGCACAGTGGTTAGCACAGTTTTTTCACAGCTCCAGGGTCCCAGGTTCGATTCCCGGTTTGTGTCACTGCCTGTGTGGAGTCAGCACGATCTCCCCGTGTCTGCGTGGGTTTCCTCCGGGTGCTCCGGTTTCCTCCCACAGTCCAAAGATGTGCAGGTTAGGTGGATTGGCCATGCTAAATTGCCCTTAGTGTCCAAAATGGTTGGATGGGGTTATTGGGTTACAGGGATAGGGTGGCGGTGCGGCTTGGGTAGGGTGCTCTTTCCAAGGGTTGGTGCAGATTCCATGGGCCGAAGGCCTCTTTTTGCACTGTAAATTCTATGTAAGCATGCCTTGCCTGGTGCATTTGTAAAGTGCAACTACCCTCTTCAGTACACTAGGAGCAAAAGGAGCAGACAATTCTGAAGGTGCAATGGTCTTCAATATTTAAGGGCAAAGCAATGACTACCATTTTGCTGCAGATTACTCAGCTTCTTTCCCATTGAGTTACATTTTATTATTTAATATTTGGACAATACAGTCAACAAGAATGAATAACCAGAGCATGGTTTGGAAAATGTTTTTTGAACACAGGGGGTGACATTCTCCGGAAGCGGCGCGATGTCCGCCGACTGGCGCCCAAATCGGCGCAAACCAGACGGGCATCGTGCCGCCCCAAAGGTGCGAAACGCTCCGCATCTTTGGGGGCCGAGCCCCAACATTGAGGGGCTAGGTCGGCGCCGGACGGATTTCCGCCACGTCAGCTGGCGGAACGGTTTGTTGCCCCTCCAGCTGGCGCGGAAATGACATCTCCGGGCGGCGCATGCACGGGAGCATCAGCGGCCGCTGACTGCATTCCCGCGCATGCGCAGTGGAGGGAGTCTCTTCCGCCTCCGCCGTGGTGGAGACCGTGGCGGAGGCGGAAGGGAAAGAGTGCCCCCACGGCACAGGCCCGCCCGCGGATCGGTGGGCCCCGATCGCGGGCCAGGCCACCGTGGGGGCACCCCCCGGGGCCAGATCACCCCCCCAGGACCCCGGAGCCCGCCCGCGCCGCCTTGTCCCGCCAGTAAGGTAGGTGGTTTAATTTACGCCGGCGGGACAGGCATTTTAGCGGCGGGACTTCGGCCCATCCGGGTCGGAGAATCGAGCGGGGGGGGGGCCCGCCAACCGGAGCGGCGTGATTCCCGCCCCCGCGGAATCTCTGGTGCCGGAGACTTCGGAAACCAGCGGGTGCGGGATTCACGCCAGCCCCCAGCGATTCTCCGACCCGGCGGGGGGTCGGAGAATTTCGCCCAGGAAGTTTGTTAGGACATGGAATGCTCCACCAGAAAATTGATAGAAATAGGATCCAAAATAGATATTAAATGGGGAGGGTATAAGTTTATTTTTAGTGAAATGCTGTGACGAAATTCAACTGGTGCAGCTGAATGGCGATTGAATTCATGTTGCTTTGGATCTGTTGGCAAAAGAGAAAAATATAAAGGAATGTACAAAGCTTTTATCCTCAAAATTACCCTTAAAAAGTCCTTGGCGTTTCGCTCATCCATGACTCGTATTTCTACACTGTGCAAACAGTCTACCCTCATTTCCTGTTTAATGCCGATATCACCATCATTAGTTGGGGGTCTTGTGGCACAGTGGTAGCATCACTACCTCTGCACCAGAAGCTCTGGTTTCAAAGTCCAACACCAGGACTTGTTGCCTTGGAAGGAGCGTTGATAATGTGTAGCGCACAAAGACTCCGTGAGACGAATAGAGTGAAGTCGATGAGGCTTTATTCAGCATGTCTGTTCCCCCGCAGCTCAATAGTAGACTGGCCTGCGGGGGAGGACTCCGGCTTCTTATACTCCGCCTTCAGGGCGGAGCTAGAGGTCAACGGCCAACCAGGACCCGGGATCTGTCAGCCAATGACATTAGGGCTTCCAGTCCCACATGACCCCCAATACATACTACCACATTCACCCCTTGTCAAAAATGAACCCGGCGGGGTGATGCTTCGTATGGTGGTAAGGGTTTACAGAGCTGGTCCTGGGAGGAAAGAAAAAACATTCACATGGCAATACAGTATTGTACAATTTTGTCCTGTTTCAACTATTTACAAAGGGTGTAGGGAGAAAAGCAAAATGTTCTTGTGAAAAAGTCCATATTTGATTTAGATCGACGCCACGAGTCGGTCGGGCGGTCTGGTCGTCCGTGTCAATCGCCTAGGCCCCGTTTGGTGGTGGTGGTGCTTGTACCGGTGTTGTCGTCTCCGGGAGCCTTACAGTTTCAGCTTGGGCTTTATTCTTGGTCGGGCCTGAGGGGAGGGGAACCGATCCTCCTGGGAAGGGGGCGGTCGCGGGGTGCGGCAGTGGCAGGAAGAGGGGGGGGTTGGGTGAATGGTGTCGGGGGGGTGTGTGTGTTGCCGGCGGGCGCCAGATCCCGCAGGGAGACCGTGTCCTGTCGGCCGTCGAGGTACTCCACGTAAGCGTACTGCGGGTTCGCGTGGAGGAGGTGAACCCTTTCGACCAACGGGTCTGCCTTATGTGCCCGCACATGCTTTCGGAGCAAGATGGGTCCTGGGGCCGCCAGCCAGGTCGGCAGCGATGTTCCAGAGGAGGACCTCCTAGGGAAGACAAGGAGACGCTCATGAGGCGTTTGATTAGTGCTCGTACATAATAACGACCGGATGGAGTGGAGAGCGTCCGGGAGGACCTCCTGCCACCGTGAAACTGGGAGGTCCTTGGACCGTAGGGCCAGTAGGACGGCCTTCCAGACCGTGCCGTTCTCCCTCTCTACTTGCCCGTTCCCCCGGGGGTTGTAGCTGGTCGTCCTGCTTGAGGCTATGCCCTTACTGAGCAGAAACTGGCACAGCTCGTCACTCATGTCGCTGTGGACGTATGCGGGGTAACCGAACAGTGTGAAGATGCTGTTCAGGGCTTTAATGACTGTGGCCGCGGTCATGTCAGAGCAGGGAATAGCAAAAGGGAAGCGGGAGTATTCGTCCACCACATTAAGAAAATATGCGTTGCGGTCGGTGGAGGGGAGGGGCCCTTTGGAATCGAGACTGAGGCGTTCGAAGGGGCGGGAAGCCTTAATCAGGTGCGCTCCATCCGGCCTGAAAAAATGCGGTTTGCATTCCGCGCAGATGTGGCAGTCCCTTGTGACTGTACGGACCTCCTCTAAAGAGTATGGGAGATTGCGGGACTTGATGAAGTGGAAAAACCGAGTGACCCCCGGGTGGCAGAGGTCCTCCTGGACGGTTTGGAGGCGGTTAATTTGTGCGTTGGCACATGTGCCGCGGGATAGGGCATCGGACGGCTCGTTCAGCTTTCCGGGACGATACAAAATCTCATAGTTGAAGGTGGAGAGCTCGATCCTCCACCTTAAGATCTTGTCGTTTTTGATTTTGCCCCGCTGTGCATTATTGAACATGAAGGCTACCGACCATTGGTCCGTGAGTGGAGTGAATCTCCTGCCGGCCAGGTAATGCCTCCAATGTCGCACAGCTTCCACTATGACTTGGGCTTCCTTTTCCACTGAGGAGTGGCGGATTTCTGAGGCGTGGAGGGTCCGGGAGAAAAAGGCCACGGGTCTGCCCGCTTGGTTAAGGGTGGCCGCTAGAGCTACGTCGGAGGCGTCGCTCTCGACCTGGAAGGGGAGGGACTCGTCGATGGCGCACATCGTGGCCTTTGCGATATCCGCTTTGATGCGGCTGAAGGCCTGGCAAGCCTCTGTCGACAGAGGGAAGGTCGTGGTCTGTATTAGCCTTGTCTGCGTACTGGGGTACCCACTGGGCGTAGTATGAAAAGAACCCCAGGCAGCGTTTCAGGGCTTTTGGGCAGTGCGGGAGGGGAGATTCCATGACGGCGCGCATACGTTCGGGGTCGGGGCCTATTATCCCATTGCGCACTACGTAGCCCAGAATGGCTAGCCGATTGGTGCTAAAAACGCACTTGTCCTCGTTGTACGTGAGGTTCAAGGCTGTGGCGGTCTGGAGGAATTTTTGGAGGTTGGCGTCGTGGTCCTGCTGGTCGTGGCCACAGATGGTTACATTGTCGAGATACGGGAACGTGGCCCGCAACCCATGTTGATCAACCATTCGGTCCATCTCCCGTTGGAAGACCGAGACCCCGTTTGTGACGCCAAAAGGGACCCTTAGGAAATGGTATAATCGCCCGTCTGCCTCGAAGGCTGTGTACTTGCGGTCACTTGGGCGGATGGGGAGCTGATGGTAGGCGGACTTGAGGTCCACGGTGGAGAAGACTTTATATTGGGCAATCCGATTGACCATGTCGGATATGCGGGGGAGAGGGTACGCGTCTAGTTGTGTGTACCTGTTGATGGTCTGGCTATAGTCTATGACCATCCTTTGTTTCTCCCCTGTCTTCACTACTACCACCTGCGCTCTCCAGGGACTATTGCTGGCCTGGATTATGCCCTCCTTTAGTAGCCGCTGGACTTCGGACCGAATGAAGGTCCGGTCTTGGGCACTGTACCGTCTGCTCCTAGTGGCGACGGGTTTGCAATCCGGGGTGAGGTTTGCAAACAAGGACGGGGGTTGCACCTTGAGGGTTGCGAGGCCGCAGATAGTGAGTGGGGGTATTGGGCTGCCGAATTTGAACGTAAGGCTCTGTAGATTGCATTGGAAATCTAATCCCAGCAAGGTGGGGGCACAGAGTTGGGGAAGGACGTTTAGTTTGTAGTTTTTGAACTCCCTCCCCTGCACCGTTAGGGTAACTATGCAGAATCCTTGGATCTGTACGGAGTGGGATCCTGCAGCTAGGGAAATCTTTTGTGCGCTGGGATAGGTGGTCAAGGGACAGCGTCTTACCGTGTCGGGGTGGATAAAGCTCTCCGTGCTCCCGGAGTCGGCTAGGCATGGCGTCTCGTGGCCGTTTATTAGCACCGTTGTCGTCGACGTCTGGAGTGTCCGGGGCCGAGCTTGATCGAGCGTAATTGAAGCGAGACGTGGTTGTAGTAGTGGAGTGGGGTCCGTTGTTGCTGTCCAAGATGGCGTCGGGATGGACAAAATGGCTGCCCCCATACATCACACGTGGCTGGTGGGTCACAAGATGGTGACGGGGGTGGACAAAATGGCCGCCCTCACGCGTCGTACAGGTCTGGGGCGGTCCAAGATGGCGGCGCCCTTCCTCCCCTCATGATGGCCGGGACCCAAAATGGCGGCGTCTGCGGGTCGCACATGGGGCGCTGGGGGGGGCTGGGAGCGCTAGGACCGCGCGGAGCTCCCTCACCGGGGACAGCGGTGGTCGGGACCCAAGTTGGTGGCGCCGGCGGGTCAGACGTGGGGCGCGGGGTGGGGGTTAGGGGGGCGTTAGGGACGCGCAAATCTCCCTCTTCTCCGTGGAGAGTGGTGGCCGGGACCCCAAGCGGTAGCGCCGGCGGGTCATACATGGGGTACGGGGAGGGGGGTTGGGGAGCGTAAGCGGCGTGCAGGGCTCCCTGTTCTCCCGGGACCGCGGTGGTCGGGACCCAGAGCGGCTGCGCCTGCGGGTCGTACATGGCGTGCTGGGGGGGTTGGGACGCGTAAACGGCTTGCAGAGCTCCCTGTTCTCCCGGGACAGCGGCGACCTCACGGGACCGGCACACAACCGCGTAATGGCCCTTTTTCCCGCAGCTCTTGCAGATAGCTGCGCGGGCCGGGCAGCGCTGCCGGGGGTGTTTCGCCTGGCCGCAGAAATAACAGCGGGCGCCCCCGGTGCGACTCGGCGTTTGGACCGCGCAAGCCTGTGGGGTGTCCGGGGGGGGTGGGTTTGTCGCGACGGGTACATACGGAGCCCAATGGGCTGCCGCGCGGTCGGGGCCGTAGGCGCGGGTATTACGCGCGGCCACGTCTAGGGAGGCTGCTAGGGTCCGGGCCTCTGAGAGTCCTAGCGACTCTCTTTCTAGAAGTCTTTGGCGGATTTGGGAGGAATTCATACCTGCCACAAAAGCATCGCGCATTAACATGTCCGTGTGTTCATTTGCGTTCACCGAAGGGCAGCTGCAGGCTCGTCCCAAAATCAGCAGCGCGGCGTAGAATTCGTCCATCGATTCTCCGGGACCTTGCCGTCTCGTCGCGAGCTGGTAGCGAGCGTAGATTTGGTTAACTGGGAGGACATAGAGAGTTTTCAGTGCTGCGAACGCCGTCTGGAAATCGTCCGAGTCTTCGATGAGGGAGAAGATTTCCGTGCTCACCCTCGAGTGCAGGACCTGTAGTTTTTGGTCTTCTGTGACCCGGCCGGTGGTCGTTCTGAGGTAGGCCTCGAAGCAAGTCTGCCAGTGCTTGAAGGCTGCTGCCGCGTTCACTGCGTGGGGGCTGATCCTCAGGCATTCCGGAATGATCCTGAGCTCCATAGTCCTTTTTAGGCACGCTTAATAAATTGTAGCGCACAAAGACTCCGTGAGACGAATAGAGTGAAGTCGATGAGGCTTTATTAAGCGTGTCTGTTCCCCCGCAGCTCAGTAGTAGACTGGCCTGCGGGGGAGGACTCCGGCTTCTTATACTCCGTCTTCAGGGCGGAGCTAGAGGTCAATGGCCAACCAAGACCCGGGATCTGTCAGCCAATGACATTAGGGCTTCCAGTCCCACATGACCCCCAATACATACTACCACATAATGCAATTCCACAGACTGATAATCAGATTTGGAATCATTCCACTATTCCGCGAAGGTAAAAAAGTGGATGTGTGAAGATATGCTTTTTACGGGAGGCAGGGTGACACAGTGATAGCACTGCGGCCCCACAGCACCAGGGACACGGATTCAATGCCGGCCTTGGATGACTGTCTGTGTGGAATTTGCACTTTCTCACTTTTGTTTGCGTGGGTTTCCTCTGGATCTCTGGTTTCCTGCCACAGTCCTAAGATATGCAGGTTAGGTGGATTGGCCATGATAAAAATTGCCCCTTAGTATACAGGGACGTGCAGGACGGGGTAGGGCAGGAGAGGGGTCTAGGTAGGGTGCTCTTCCAGTGGATCGGTGAATACCCGATGGGCCAAATGGCCTCCTTTTGCACTGTAGAGACTCCATGAAAGAAATCACCATTTGTTACACTGTGAACACTGCCCGTAGGGTTGCCAACCCTCCAGGATTGGCCTGGAGTCTTCAGGAAATGAAAATTAATATTCAGCAGACTGCTGCGTGCAACCTTGGAGAGAAATCATAGGGTCATAGTGGTCGGGATTCTCCGAGCCCGCACCGGACTCTGGGGGGGGCCTCAGCGGTGGGCTGGCCTGCGATCGGGGGCCACCGATCGCCGGGCCATCGCGATCGGAGGAGGACCTACCTTCGTCCGCGCGGCCCAGCGTCTCCATCCGCCATGTCAGCGTCGCCCGCACCGAAGTGGGAAGCTGCGAACATGCGCAGACCCGCTTGCAGAAGCCACGCGCATATGCAGCCTGGGCAGCAGTCCCCGCCAGTAGCCAGAGCTGCGGGACACACGCCGGGGCTGTGCTAGCCCCATAGAGAACGGAGAATCACCCCGGACTTTCTAGGAAAAAGTCCGGAGTGATTCTAGCCCGTTTTCCGGCAGGCGTGGGGACTTAGTCCCCAAAAGGGAGAATCCCACCCAGTATTTTTTTAAAAGTTTTCTTCATATATTTCTCTTTACCAGATATAAAAGCATTGACAATGGGGCAGGGGTAGAGGGGAGATGCTGTTTGGCTGACAGTCAAGTATTACCTAATTTTGCTTTCCAATTGGTGTAGAAAGGCAGTACGTCACTGTGGTAGTCACCACTGATGTATATATTAGGTGCTTTGTGGGACGGCACTGTACTACAGGTACGGGGGTAGTTCTTTGCCTGCTGGCTCCGCCCAGTAGGCGGAGTATAAATATGTGTGCTCCTCGTACAGCAGCCATTTCGCCAGCTGCTGTAGAAGGCCACACATCTCTGTGTAATAAAGCCTCGATTGCATCCAACTCTCTTCTTTGTGTAATTGATCGTGCATCAGTCACAACAATTGGTCAATTAATGGCTGGAGTGTGGGTGAAAGTCATGTGATGAAACCTCTAGGATTACATTTACTCACAGATGGCAACTTTACCATTGCCACATGCTATAATGTGCATGCGGACCATTCCCGTTTGCTACAGTGTAAATACAGACCATCTGCATTTGCTACAGCATGCATACTGGCCATCCCCATTTTTATAATATGCCTACACCCCATCTCAATTTGCTGGTGTCCCTACAGCCCACCTCCATAGCCATCCCCACCTTAAAACACCAATACTATTAATGTGCCTGAAGCCAATTCGTCAATAACACGTCAATACCTCTAACTCGGGAAACTATTAAGAAATCCACCATTTAGAAAACCATTAAGAAATAAATTTATAAATCACATCTAAAATTGCAAATTAACAAACTAGAAAGCTAATGCTTATGGCAATAACATGTTGATCCATCCTCCTTTGATCTTTCTCACAGTAAAATCAATTGTCAAGTCACTTTTCACGTACATTTGGAATTGCTTTTAAAATTCAGCTTGCTCTACATGAACCATTACACACAATCTAAAATGGGGGGAAGTATTCATGTTTTTTGTGAGGCTGAGAAGAAGTTCCTTTCTGTGACTTGTGGAGAACTGTCTGTAACTGTGACCAGTAACTTTTGTTAAATAAGTAAGATTCCCTTGGTTAAAAAAAAAATGCAAACATGTAGGTAAAAGGCTGGAATTTATGCTCTCCTGCGAGTGTGTTTGAAGGTGGGGTGCTAGTAAAATGCAGCACATATCCATTCTGCCACGTTCTCTCTTGCCTCCAACCAGCCTCTCCCATTTTATTTGGGGGTGGGCATGGGGTCAGCCTACCCTAGGGCTATTGAAGTCCTTAAGTCACCTCTTAATGTCTAAAGATATGGCAAGGGAGTGAGGGCAGGGAATCTTCTTTGGGGTGCCCCTGTGCTCATTGGAGGCACTTCCCAAAAGGTGATGCCTCCATTTAACCTAGATCTCAAGCCCATCTCCCCACCATCCCCTTCACTGAATCCTGCCAGCCAGGTTCTGCCAATACCCCACAGGGAGGGGGGGGGGAGGGGGGGCAGGGAACACAGTTGTCATGAGAATGTCACTTTAATAAATGATTAGCTGCTCATGTTACAGTGATGTCGGAGTGTGGGTGGAGCTGAGCTCTGGTTCTGTTTTTTAGTTTCACTTTGAGAAAAGCTTGGGTGTGTCTGGGTCTTTTTGGTTTCGTTTTCAGTGTTGGAGCTGAAGCCAGTCAAAGCAGTTCTACTGCTGTTCTCTCTGCCATGAAAAGACTGTCTCTTGATTATTTGGTGAATACAGAATTATAAATGTTCTGAGTAGTGACTTGAACCTGATGTGCTTCTGTTAAAGATTATGTTTTTTGTCAGTCTTCTGGATGTTAAAAGGACAGCGTACGCATTACTTAGTGTTGTATTCTTTGGGGGTTGTATTTGAATTAATGGTTGCTAAGATGTTCACTGTTTGTTTTAAAAAGGTTAACTTAGTTAATAGAATAAACATTGTTTTGCTTTAAAAAATACTTTTCCATTTCTGCTGTACCACACCTGTAGAGTGGGCCATGTGCTCCCCTACCACAATCTATTAAAAGTTGTGGGTTAGGTGAACTTCATGATACACTTTGGGGTTCTCTAAACCCTGGCCCATAATGCAGTGCCCTGTAAACTCCACCCCAAGAAATCAGAAAAGGCCATCTAGTCCATCAATCTGCCATATCCAGAATGGTGCATCCACATATACCAAAGGTTTGTGCCCCAATCATATGCAAAAAATGCTTGTACCACAAGGGTCCATCCAATTTCACCTGAGACTTTTGTTCATTTTAAATCATTTTCGATCATTTTAAAATCCCAGGAAAAAAACAACATCAACAGGCATTGATGTCTCTCCAAGGTTTCCACCAGTCTTCCACCAAAACAATGGCAGGAGATCAGGAACTTCCAAGAGAAATTTTATTCACAGGTTCTATCCATTGGAGTTTTTATTGCAACGAACCAGATGGATTGAAGAGACTTTGCTGGTCCTGTACTTTCCAATGTTCTGGTTTAATATACAGATCAATGGTTAAGTCTATGTATAGCACCTCATATGGAGGTGGTGCTAGGGATACAATGCTTTGTGTTTATTTCTCTTACTTTTTGCAACCTCCTTGGTCCCATCCTGCTTCAACTACAAGGTTAGAAAGATGGGGCATTTTGGGATGTGTTTCTTGATTTCACAAAAGCAGTGCAAGTCAAATGTCAGTCTTCCCCTTCCAATCTTGTTCATCCACAATCTTAGGTTGTTTCCTAAAGCACATTTGTATAATTCCCCTATATTGGCACTGCTCGGGAAAAAGTATACAGGGCGGGATTCTCTCAACCCAGGGCCGGGCCGGAGAATCCCCGCGACCAGCGTGAATCGCGCCATGCTGCCCTGACGCTGGCACGCGATTCTCCGCAGAGCAGAGAATCGGCGCCACTGGCGCCGGCGTGGTTGGAGCAGCGCCAGTCAGGGGCCGCTCTGCGCGGCCGGCCTGCCGATTCTCGGCCCGGGATGGGCCGAGCGGCAACCGTAAAAACGGCGAGTCCCCCGCTGCCATCCACACCTGCTCTCAGCTAGTGGGACCTCGGCATTGAAGGGTCCGGGGGTGGCCTGTGGGAGGGAGGGGGGGTCCGACCCCGGGGGGGGGGGCTCCGATGTGGCCTGGCCCGCGATTGGGGCCCACCGATCGGCGGACCTGCCTCTCTGGCTGGGGGCCTCATTTCTTCCGCGCCGGCCCCTGCAGTCCTGTGCCATGTTGCGTCGTGCCGGCACATTGAAGGAAGCCACTGCGCATGCGCGCATTGGCGCCGGTGCCCCTGCGCATGTACGGATCCCGCGGCGCCTATTTGTTGCCTGGATCATCAGCTGGAGTGGCGTGAACCGCTCCAGTGCCGTGCTGGCCCCCTGTAGGGGCCAGAATTGTTGATCCTGAGGCCGTGTTGACGCCGTCGTGAAACGCGACGGCGTTTCCTAAGGCGTCAACACTTAGCCTCAGGATCATAGAATCCCGCCCATTGTGTCTCAGTGGTACCTGTTTAAGGAGAATGAAAATGTTGCATTTTATCACTCGTCTCGACATATGTCAATATTTTAGAGATATTTTGGATAGGGTGGGGACATGCATTTGCAACTGATTTTCAAATACCCCCAAAATCTTTTTTTCAAATAAGGCTTACTTTGATTCAACACTTTTACCACCATTAATTAGGTCAGCCTGAGTCACTCAGTGTAAGCACCCAACTTGCCCTGAAACCACCCTCACGAGGTAAAAAAAAATGGCTATGAAGGTACTCGGCGAGCCATACGGAAAAAGATAAAGAAAGATATGCCAAGACGCTAACAAATATTCCTCGGAACGATTTCAGGATGATAAAAGGCTAGCAATATGAGGAAATTAAGCTCCGACTTCTGCACACACACTCTTACCGCTAATTACAATTACAATTCAATTGTCACCGACGAGAATAAATACTCTTTTTCACTATCCCAAAAAACTTGCAGGTGTAAAAGTCATATAAATGCAAAACAAAACTGCAGCATATGCACTGCAGGAAGGGGGGGGGGGGGGGGGGGGGGGGGGGGGGGGCGTTGGCGGGAGGGAGGGGTTGGGGTGGAGTTGAGGTTGCTGTAATTTAATGTAAACACTTGGAGCATAGTTTAAATCAGACAAATATAATAAAAATATTACAAAGGAAAGTCACGGGTACAGTACAATACCTGTACGTAGTGCACTTCTATAATCTTTGAATAATAATGAGGTACTTTATCTGTGTTGAAGTAGAATACCTAAAGAACAATAATTCTTCAAATATCCAGCTGAAGCTCCATAGAAATTTTCTTGTCCTTGGTCATTTTTGATAAAAGAGTCCCTTCCTCCTTCGTCATTTGCAGCCCTGTAAAATATTAAAGGAAGGATTGTGCATTCAACTAGTGCCTACTGCTAGGGGTCATTGCAAAACATTGTCCTCTGTCTAGGCGGGGGGGGGGGGGGGGGGGTGGTGGTGAAGAAACATCAGCGATGTACATGGAATAGAACACAGAAACCTAATTCAAGACTCCAGTGCTGAGGCCGAATATTTTGAAATGAGCACCGCTGGGGCAAACAGTATTTTGGCCATGTGCACATGGCCCTTGCACACAGAAGTATAAAGGGAAAGTGACTGGATAATTGATCTAAATATACATCGGTAATACAAAAAGACAAACGACTACTTTCCATTTTTGCTTTTAAAAATCAATCTTGAAAGATTAAAAATGTAAATCCAGATCTCTCTCATTTCACGTACCAAGGATGTAAATCATTAGGAAAAGTGAAACCTGAATGAATGGCTGGGAAATGAACATTTAAAATTAAAAGATTTATATCATCTAATATGTGTATTATGTATATTCACTAGATAATAAGATCGAGATATATTAGGCAAAGATGAATCTCCAGTTGTTGAACATTGGGCCTTTTATGGCTGCAACTTGGGTTTACTTAGGGATAAGGCAGATACATAAACTATTAAAGTTGAAACCAAAGAGAAAATGCTGGAAAGTCTCAGTACGTCTGGCAGCATCTGTAGGGAGAGAAAAGAGCTAACGTTTCGAGTCCAGATGACCCTTTGTCAGCTTTGAAGAAGTACAGATTCAAGGACATCTTTCAGTCTCTGGTACATTACCCATGAACAGTCATCCTTCATGCCTGTGAGCCCTAAGCTAGTGTTATGAAGCTACCTAATAACAGAGGTATCTATAGAATCCTTACAGTGCAGAAGGAGGCCATTCGGCCCATCGAGTCTGCACCAGCCCTCAGAAAGAGCACCCTACCTATGCCCAATCCCCTGCCCTATTGCCGTAACCTCACCTAACCTTTCGACGCGTAGGGGCAATTTAGCCTGGCCAATTCACCTAACCGGCACATCTTTGGACTGTGAGAGGAAAGCAGAGCACCCAGAGGAAACCGACGCAGACATGGAGAGAATGTGCAAACTCCACACAGACAGTAACCCGAGATTGGAATCGAACCTGGGTCCTTGGTAGCAACATGATCGGCCAAGATCCTATTAAATGGCAGAGCAGGCTCGAAGGGCTGAATGGCCTACTTCTGCTCCTATTTCGTGTGTTCCTGTTTTAGTCTCTAGTAGCCTCTACGTTTGCTGTTCTGATGCAAGGTTATTGAGCTGAAACGTTATGTTTCTGTCGTGACATATGTTGCCGGACTTACTAAGCATTTCCAACAGGTAGCAGTGCTAGCCACTGTGCTACCGAACCACCCCAGAGAACAGCCCAATATTATCCGAATACTGTGCTTGAACACATACACACATCACTGTGAGGAGGGACGATATGATGGAAGGAGGCCGTATGGTTTGAACTGAGGAACTAAAAAAAGGAGCAACTACACTTTTGGGAGTGTACTGTAGACCCCCAAACAGTCAGAGGCAGATATAGGAGCAAATATATAAGCAAATTTCAAGGAAGTAAAATAATGTAGGCCATTTCATCGATCCTAATTAGGATAAAATCAGCAAAAAAGATACAGAGAACATAACATTCTTAAAGTGTATTCAGGAAATCTTTTTCAGCTAGTATGTAGATAGCCCAACAAGAGGAGTAAATCTGGGCCTCGATTTAAGGAATGACGGTGGCTTTGTGGGAGGGCTGTCAATGCAAGAGTATTTTGGTAATAGTGATCATAATTCAGTTAGATTTAGCGTAGTTATGGAAAGGAGAAAACATTTTAAATTAGGGAACGGCCAATTTTACGAAGCTGTGATTCAGTAAAAGTGGGTGGGATTAGTTGAAGCAGCGGAAGGTAATCTTGGAGGAAATTGGGAGGATTCAGGACACATATGTTCCTACAAAGAATGTGAGAGGAACTCCCAAATCAAAACAGCCTCAAGACTATAAACAATAGGATAAGTTTAAAAAGGAGAACATTTGTTAGATACTCAATGCTACAGAAAGCCGACAGGAGTTTTAAGGGGAAAATTTAATAAGAAAATTAGGAAGGCAAAGAGATAACATGAAAAAAATGTGGGGCATTACAAACAAGAAAAATTACAGATGTTTTATGAGTGCATAAAGAACTATAGAATTGCCAGTGAAAGACTAGGAACTAAGTCAAAAGCATAATATAGTGGGAGCTGGAAATTTGAAATGAAAGAGGAAAATGTTGGAAGTAAGTCCGGCAACAACTGTAGCGATGGAAACATAGGGCGGGATTCTCTGACACCCCCCCCCCGCCGGGTTTCGGGCGGGGGCGGGGTTTACGCCACGCCGGTCGGGGGCCGTTGGCAGCACCCCCCCCCTGGCAATTCTCCGGGCCCCCATGGGCCGAGCGGCCGCCTGTTTTCAGCCAGTCCCGCCGGCGTGGAATGGACATGGCCATCATGATGGGACCTAGCTTGTAGGCTGTCTACCGGAGTCCTCGGGGGGGCGCGGGAGGATTCGGCCCCAGAGGGGGCCCCCACGGTAGCCTGATCCAAGATTGGGGCCCATCGATCTGTGGGCGGGCCTGTGCCATGGGAGCACTCTTTCCCTCTGTGCCGGCCTCTGTAGGGCTCCTCCATGGCCGGCGCGGAGAAGACACCCCCTGCGCATGTGCAAAACATGCCGGCAGTTCTGCGCATGTGCGGGACCAGGGCAGCCCTTCGCCGCTGGTTGGCGCGGCGCCAACACCTCCGGCACGAGCCTAGCCCCCAGAAGTACGGAGGATTCCGCAACTTCCGGGTGGCCCAATGCCGGAGTGGTTTGCGCCGTTCTTGGCGCCCGCGTCGGGCCATCCCGCTGATTGCGGGAGAATCACGCCCAGAATGTTTCAGTTCAATAGCCTTTCATCAGAACAGCAAACGTAAAACCTATTAGAGATGAAAACAGGAACATATGAATTAGGAGTAGAAGTAGGCCATTCCGCCCTTCGAGCCTGCTCCACCATTTAATAGGATCATGGCTGACCAAGTTGGGACGGATGTAGAGGCAGAAGATGTAGGTTTAGCTCTTAAGAAATACCTTGGGGAGGATTTTCATGCACCAATGGAAGCAGATAGGGATTGAAAAGAGCAGTGCCAGCTGGCACGTTGATTTGGCAATACCGTCCCTGGCACCAGCCAGTTTAGGAGAGATGGGTTTGGACTGAACAAGGCTGCCTGCCTCCACAAGGTTAGCAGCCAATTAGGCTCATTAAGAGTCTTCTCAACAGCACTGACAGAAGGCTGACTGGAATTTTCTGATTGGCCTCCAGCTTCCCCATGTGATGGGCGAACAGTTCCACTGGCACCTAAATTTAGTCGAGGCTGCTAGCACTCCAGCAGGCCCACATGCACATCCTGCCTGCCTGTGTATGGGTATTGCCAAAGCTACCCTGTTGAGGGATTTCATGTTGAAGTATCTTTCTTTTACTGCACCTCATTGCTCCTTGAATTCTGGAAGGCTTCTGATTGGCTTTCCAGCTTTGAGATCCCTCCTGACTACTTTTATTGGTCAGGGAGCCTGACTCTATGCCAATTAAGAGGGAGCCTCCAAATATCCAGTCACTGTCTCCCCGGGGGCAGATTCGGGACAAGGAACCTTCCCCAACTCTTATTTCCCGATTCCAAAGTGAAAATTCAGTCCTTTGTTTCCAAGTTCACCGAAGATTGTGCAGACATTTCAGTTAAAGAGGAGCTTGTAATATTGGCTGAAATGAACATAGTAAAAGAGGAAATGTTAAGAGGCTTAGCACATTTGAACATAAATAAATTGCCAAGTCCTGTTGTAATATGTACCCAAGCTGTTCAGAGAAACAAGGGAGGAAACAGGGGAGGCTCTGAACATGATTTTCAAATAATCTCTGGCTGCAGGTATGACCCTGGAGGACTTCTCAGGTGTACCATTCTTTAAAAGTAGGCAGCAAAAAATGGACAGAGTAATTAGAGGCCAGGCAACCAATTCTTGGTGCTGGGCAAATTATTGGACACACTGCTGATGGACAGTACAGATGGTCATTTAAAAAGGCACAAAAGAACCAAGGGCGTTCAGCATGGGTTGGGTAAGAAAAGACAGTCTGATTACCTTGACTGAACCTTCAGAGGAAGTAGCAAAGAAACGCAATGAGGGTAGCGCATTTGATGTCGACATGGATTTTAGAAAGGATTTTGACAAGGTAAGACATGGCAGGCTAGTCAGACAAATAAAAGCGCCGGGATCTATGGGGAAGTGGCACGTTTTGGGACCAAAATTGGCTTAGTCTCGGAAAGCCAAAGATAATTGTCAATGATTGTTTCGGTGATGGAAGGCTGTTTTCCAGTGGGTCTGCAGTGCTCAGTACTGCCTCCCTTGCTTTTAATGGTTCATATCAGTTATTTAGCATAAATGTAGGGGGAGTGATGAAGAAATTTTCAGAGGAGAAAAGAATTGGTAAAATGGCTGATAATGAGGAAGAAGGATGTCGACCGAGCCGAAGATACCAATGATCAGATCGGCAGAAAAGAGGCAATAGGGGCTGGTTTAGCACAGTAGGCTAAACAGCTGGCTTGTAATGCAGAACAAGGCCAGCAGCGCGGGTTCAATTCCCGTACCGGCCTCCCTGGACAGGCGCCTGGATTGTGGCGACCAGGGGCGAAATTCTCTGGTATCAGCGTGATGTCCGCCGACTGGCGCCCAAAACGGCGCAAATCAGTCGGGCATCGTGTCGCCCCAAAGGTGCGGAATGCTCCGCATCTTTGGGGGCCGAGCCCCAACCTTAAGGGTCTAGGCCGGCGCCGGACACATTTCCGCCCCGCCAGCTGGCGGAAAAGGCCTTTCGTGCCCCGCCAGCTGGCGCGGAAATGACATCTCCGGGCGGCGCATGCGCGGGAGCGTTAGCGGCCGCTGACGGCATTCCCGCGCATGCGCAGGGGAGGGAGTCTCTTCCGCCTCCGCCATGGTGGAGACCTTGGCGAAGGCGGAAGGGAAAGAGTGCCCCCACGGCACAGGCCCGCCCGCGGATCGGTGGGCCCCGATCACGGGCCAGGCCACCGTGGGGGCACCCCCCGGGGCCAGATCGCTCCGCGTCCCCCCCAGGTCCGCGGAGCCCGCCCGCGCCGCCTTGTCCCGCCGGTAAGGTAGGTGGTTTACTCTACACCGGCGGGACAGGCATTTTAGCGGCGGGACTTCGGCCCATCCGGGCCGGAGAATCATGGGGGGGGGCCCGCCAACCGGCGCGGCGCGATTCCCGCCCCCGCCGAATATCTGGTGCCGGAGAATTCGGCAACCGGCGGGGGCGGGATTCACGCCAGCCCCCGGTGATTCTCCGATCTGGCGGGGGGTCGGAGAATCTCGCCCCAGGGGCTTTTCACTGTAACTTCATTGAAGCCTACTTGTGACAATAAGTGATTATTATTATTATTATAACTGGACTGCAATCTGGAGAAGTGAAAGGCAACGTATTTGGGGACAGATAACAAGGCAGGGGAAAACACAATAAATGGCAGGATGCAGAAAGGAGTAGAAGAACAGGCATGGACATTGAGCGGAATTCTGCGGGAAGATCGTGATGGGAATTGCGCCGGCCATCTATACCTACTCACACGCCCAAAATGGCCACTTAGTCATTTTTGGGGAGAATTTCGCCCAGGCATACCTACCAAGATATGCAAAACGAAGATCAGGCTGACCTGTAACAGAGTAAGAACGGAAACTAAGCCAAACCGAGATAGCTGTTACACAGACACGATGGACTAAGTGGCTTTTTTATGAGCTTTTAAATTTAATCGGTCTTCTGCATTTCTACATTTCACTGTGGTACTTGATATGAGGTTGAGATCAGAAAACTCCCACAGGCCAGGAAACAAAACTTGGATGTTTCCTGGTCAATGCGCCTCAGCGACTCACTGACCATATTTGTCGAACCGTACAGTCCTCATTCCTGGTAAGTGAAAAACTCCAAAACTAAAAGCGCACCAGCTTGGTAATGAAATCACATGACAGCATCAAGGAACTGCAGTAACAAGAAATGCAAACAAAGTGTTGGAGTATTTCACTTAGCAGTAACAAGCGCTCCATTTGCAAAGAAAGGTAGGAACAAATGAGTGGCCACATGCAGAGTAAATTACCGTTAGTTACTGTCAAATGTTTACATTGATACAAATGGTTTTGAAAAATGCTAGCATGGTATAACATTTCCAGCAATGTAGTGCAGTAGTGAGCGATTCAGTGCAATTGTGCTATGTGTTCACAGCCTGTGTCGCACTGAACACAAAAGATTAGATTTTCCCAGAATAAGGACAAATGCCCATTTGTCATTATAATTAAGGATCATTAACAGAATTGCTGGATAGCATGGATATAGAATTTTTTTTTCGCAGTAATGAAAAAATAGTATCCAATTATAACACACCAGTAATGATCCTTTTGTAATTCTCAAGCAACTAGCAGGCCACTTAACCAACTAAATGTCACAAAATACATTGGATATGGAGTGTGTCATTTTGGAGGAAATGGTTCAACTGCAAGTTGATCGAAAAAGATTAACAAGGACATTGCTAAACGCCTCACATCCAACTATTATGACTGATGCATAGAAACGGTTCCACCGGCAACTGTTGCATTCATTTTGCACAGAATGACCAATTCATCTGTTTTTGGAGGTGTTGGTTAAGGAAGAAACGCTGGACAGGGCACTGGGAAAATTCCCGAATCTTTCTGAGTTGTGCCACGAGAACTTTTGCATCCACGTTCAGAGGCAGATATAACGGGCTGGATTCTGCATTTCCCTTGCCACATGGTTCTTGGTGTTGCTGTCTTCCCCACCGCTTGTCAATGGGATTTGCCATTGAAGCCACCCCACGTTGCCAGGAAACCCGGGGGGGAAAGTGAATCGCAATGGGCGGAGAATTCCAGCCAACATTTCACCTCAAAAGCAGCACCTCCGATGGTAAAAGTCTCCCTCAGCACAGCACTGAAAAGTCAATCTAGGCAAAACACACAAGTTAAGTTTGAACACGACTGACTCAGAGACAAGAATGCTGGCAAGTGAGCCAAATGAAGAAGCAGTCGCCTGTACCAGGGGCAGCAGGTTTCTAATGGGACCTGATAACTTCGACATAAGCAAGGGGGACAGTGTGTGCAATATTTCACCTCAAGGAGTGAATTTGGCATCTGAAATTTAGTGACAGTGTAAAGAAGTTCCACAAATCGAAGAGCAGAAAGGAGAGAACATCTGTCAATTATGTGGGCATGAGGAAAGTAACAAATATTAAAAATAACATAAGAAAATTGCTTCACTGTCATAGGGAATAGCAGCAAAGATGTAGGGCAACATTTTCAGGTGCTGTTCATCACGGACGTAAATCCCATTATGGCCGCTAACTCTTGTAAGTTAATGGGATTGACGGCGGCGAGATCTTAGTTTGAGATCTTCCCCGACCTCCCCACCAGCAGCGTAATCAGGTTCATGCACAGCGAGGGTTTGAACCTGGTTATTATGGATTTTAATTGATTCATGATCAATTTAATGCCATAGCTTCCAGGATCGTCAAATGTTCCCCCTCCGCCAGTGTGACGTGATGCCGGTGGGAATCACTACCGGTTTCCAAAAATAGAAACTAGTCATGATGACCAAGCTGGGAGCTCATAGGTGAATATAGCCACCGGGTGGTGAGGTGCATGACTGGACAGTGTCCTGGCACAGCCACCTGACACCCTTGCACTGTCACCTGGTAGTGCCAAGTTGACAGTGCCAACTTGACAGTGTCAGGTTAGTAGTGCTGGGGGACGTGCCAGGGGCGGAACCATGGGGTGGGGACAAAGTTGGTAAATCTATGGAGCACCATTGGGGGGAAATGGTGGAGGGGAGAGTTATGCCTGCATGGCAGCGGGATGAGTGGAGCGGACACTTAGAATAGGGGGTTGACACAGGAATGCAGTTGTTAGCACTGCTGCCTCATGGCGCCGAGGACCCAGATTCGATCTCAGTGATCCCAGGGTCACTGTCCGTGTGGAGTTTGCACATTCTCCCCTTGTCTGGGTGGGTTTCACCCCACAACCCAAAAGATGTGCAGGGTAGGTGGATTGGCCGTGCTAAATTGCCCCGTATTTGGGGAAAAAAAGAATGGAGGGGGTGCTCCAATGCTGGCGAGGAAGGGGGTATGACTGCTGTCTGGCAATAACTGTGTGGCTTCTACAATAGACATTCTATTTGTCCAGGTTATCACAGTACCTCTTATAGTTGTTCCTACTCTTGCCATGGAACAGTTAAGAACATAAAAACACAAGAAAGAGGCAGCACGGTGGCACTGTGGTTAGCATTGCTGCCTCACGGCACCGAGGTCCCAGATTCGATCCCGGCCTTGGGTCACTGTCCGTGTGGAATTTGCACATTCTCCGCGTGTTTACGTGGGTTTCGTCTCCACAACCCAAAGATGTGCAGGGTAGGTCAATTGGCCACGCTAAATTGCCCCTTAATTAGAAAAAATGAATTGGGTACTCTAAAATTAAAAAAATATAAAAATAAAAACACAAGAAATAGGAGCTAGAGCAGGCCATTCAGCCCCTCAAGCCTGCTCTGCCATTCATTGAAACCATGATTGACCTTTTACCACAACCCTCCTGTCTGCTCCCCATATCCCTTTATCCTCTCAGAGATCAAAGATTTGTCATGGTTTTCCATACATTCAATAATGGAGCATCCACAATCCTCTGGGAAAGACAATTACAAAGATTCACAACTCTCTAAATCAAGCAATTTCTCCTCATTTCAGTGCCAAGTGATTGACCCGTTAGCCAGCGGCTGTGCAGCCTCTCCCTCTAAATTCGCCAAGCAAGGGAAACAGCTTCTCAGTGTCTTGCTTGTAAAGCCACTTCAGACTTGTAAACATTTCAATGAGGCCGCCTCTGACTCTTCAAAACCCCAGCTATCAAAGGCCCAATTTACTCTGCCTCTCATCATCGTACAATTCTCCCTAACCAGGAACCAATTTACTGAATCTTCGCTGTACCATCTCCAAGTCAAAAATTCCCTTCCTCAGATATGGCGACCAAATCTAACTTTATACCATCAGAACTCCAGGACCACTGCTGATCAACTCCAACATGCTTGGTGTGTGGCAATAAGCAACTATAAGGAAAGGGATCTTGAGACCTCATTAGTGTCCACCATTCCAGAGATCTGGGGGGGGGTTTAAGCAGTTGCTCCCAGTCATGGCATGTATGGAATAACAAAAAGAATCCAAGTGGCCCCATGCAGCAGTCCTGCACCATCACATGCCCCTGCACAATTGGCAGTATGTGCTGCTTCTAAAAGCAAGATGACAACTGTGACGTGACTATTCTTATGTTTCCTGCACCTCACCAGCCACCAACTGCCAATGCTAAAATAAATGTGAAACACCATGGTTGCTGGAAATCTGAAGTAAAAACAGAGCATGCTGGAAAATCACAGCATGTCTGGCAACATCTGCAGAGAGAGAAACAGAGTTACGGTTTGGAGTCCAATAATAGTGGGATGACACGGTGGCTCAATGGTTACAACTGCTGCCTCACAGCACCAGGGACCCTGGTTCAATTCCGGCCTTGGATGACTGTCTGTGTGTGGTTTGCACTTTCTCCCATGTCTGTGTGGGTTTCCTTTGGGTGTTCTGGTTTCCTCCAAAGATGTGCAGGTTAGGTGGATTGGCCATGCTAAATTGGTCCTTAGTGTCCAAAGATGTGCAGGTTGGGTGGGATTACGGGGATAGCGTGTGGGAGTGGGCCTAGGTAAGGTGCTCTTTCAGAGGGTCGGTGCAGACTCAATGGGCCGAATGGCCTCCTTCTGCACTGTAGGAATTCTATGGTTCTATGAATGTTCTTCGGAATTGAAGTTCCAAACAGTTCTGAAGAGGAGTCATATGCACTCAAAACGTTAATTCTGTTTCTCTCTCCACTGATGCTGCCAGACCCACTGAGTTTACCCAGCATGTTCTGCTTTTATTATGTGGACATTATATCCAATGCTACGTCTTCCACTAGCAAACTATTTGGTTATCAGGACCTCCACCGGCAAAAGGAAGACGTTCCTATCTGACAAGGGACCAACTCTGGTGCAAAGTATATTAAGTATCAACATAAGCGGCGACCGAACAAAACATATTCAACAAAATACTGTTGTAACTAAATAAATGAAACAAATATCAATCCTACGACTGTAAATATCTCTAGTTGGAAGTACCAGTACCCATTTGCAGGGATCCTTAACAGGTTTGGGTAGTTAGACCTGCATGTTGTGTTCTGCTATCTTGCCGATGCAATGATGTACACAGAATATCTAGTTGTTTAACTAGAACGATGATTTATTGATGAACACGTGGAAAGATAACAAACAGATTACTGTACAGACAAAGTTATTAAATGGGTTCGGTGATGTCTCCTGGGGATACCCTATGTGCGACTGTCCTGTTGTATGCCTTACAACTGGCGAGATGCTAAATTAGAAGTCACGTGACCGACGTCTGACGCCGCCAGCTGGCCGGGAGCTCGCATTACTATGTACAAAACTATTCACAGGCATATCACCACATCTTCCTTCCTTTGGCAAAGTTAACATTTATATACAATAACATGATTTGTATTATTCTTTAACACAAGTTCTGTATTATTTTATGCAGATGCAACTGTGCAGGAATCAACATGAAATGCTTGATGAATGTGTCCCTGATGCACAGCTCATTGTGTATCTCCGACAAAATCACTTCATTGATATTCTGGGCTTTTATCAGCTTCCCGTCGTCTCTTTTGTTTCTGGAAGACCGAATTCCGTACAGGTCTTTTTTGTCTTAGCATTTTGAGGCAATACGTCCTGACGACCGGCATCCTTGCTGGCATCACCAGTTTCTTTTGTTTCTTAACACGTTGCTTTTTGCTGCGTCGTCATGTAGCTTCTGGCCTGTCGGCCACATTGCCGATGACGTCTAGTTTACCATCAATGCCGATGTCTTCTTGTTTAGCATCACAGGTGATGGGACTCACGGGATCTTCTCTTCCTCTTCTTTTTCGTAAGAGCGATTCTGTGACTGATTTTGTGACTGCTCCTCTTTGACTGCTTGGCTTTGGTAGCACCCGTCTTGCTGCTTACTTGTGCTATGGGCGTGGTTGCTTGAAGATCGTCTGCTGAGATGTCTCGTGTTGGCATACTTCTGAGGGTTGCGGTCAAGTCTGCACCTTCAGTAGCGGCTGCAGAGCCTCACACTCTGGTGTCTGGGGTGGATCCACATCCCCAGCGTTGGGTGCTCCATCTGCTTTCAATGGCATCAAGTTTGTCATTACTGTTGTCACTGCTGGTCCGTATAACTTCTTCACTTTTTATGATCGGACTCATCATGTCCTTGGTTGAAATGAAATCAATGAAAAATTATTCTTCCGGGGACATCTCATCAACTGCATTGACTGATCTTGATTGGTCCACTGGAGGACGCGAAAAATATTGTTTTGCAAAATGATTTGTGCGGCCATACCTTGAGCATATTTTTCCATATGCTGGAAATTGCCGTGGCCCATGATGATTGCCACATTTCTGGAACAAAATGGCGGACCTGGTCGGCCGCTTAAAATTGCCGCCTGCACTGAGACCACGTTTTTATTGAACTGCGTCACAGTGCTGATGGCACTGACGTCTTCTTCCATGCTGGCGCCAAAATGTTTCAAGCTGAGTGTGCTCACTCGCATGGCAGATCGGAATAATATTTTGCAATTTCATATCTTCTTCCCATAACAATCTCTCATGGAGTTTAGCATTCAATCACACAAACACTACTTGGTCATGGATCATCAATAACCCAAGATTACTGAAATTGCAGGGCCGGGCCTTCAGCCTCAAGTCGGTTAGAAAGTTATCAAAAGATTTGCCTGTTTTTTTGGGTACACGTACGAAATATGTATCTTTCAAATGTTTCATTGTTTTTCAGACAGCAATGCCGATTGAAGTACTTTATCACCTCATCATGGCCAGGATTCTCCGGTATCTGGCGGGGCGGGCCGTACGGGCGCCAAAGAGTGGCGTGAACCACTCCAGCATCGGGCCGCCCGGAAGGTGCGGAATCCTCTGTACCTTCGGGGGCTAGGCCAGCACTGGAGTGGTTGGCACCGTGCCAACCGGCGCCGAAGGGCCTCCGCTGGCCGGCGCGAGTTGGCGCATGCGCAGGAGCACCAGGGTGTTCCCAGAACCGCTGGTGTGATTCCTGCGCATTCGCAGGGGGTTTCTTCTCCGCGCCGACCATGGCGGAGCTTTACACAGAACCACCCGCAGATCGGTTGGCCCCGATCACAGGCCAGGCCACCGAGGGGTCCCCCCTGAGGACTCCGCAGGCCTTCCTCAGAGCCAGGTCCCGCTGGTACGGACCTGATCTAATCCACGCCGGTGGGACTGGCTGAAAACAGGTGGCCGCTCGGCCCATCAGCAGCCGGAGAATCACCGGGGGGGGCCACTGCCAACGGCCCCCGACCAGCGCGACGCGATCCCCGCCCCCGCCAAAAAAACGGCGCCAGAGAATTCGGCAGCTGGTGTCGGAGCGGCAGGGCGGGATTCACGCCCCCCCCCCCCCCCCCCCCCGGCGATTCTCTGACCTGGCGCAGGTCGGAGTATCCAGGTCCATAGCTCTTGCTTTCCACTTCGCTATCAAAAGCAATGGTATTGTAGATTTCGATTGCTTGAGGACCTGCTACCATGAGCAGCAACGCAATGCACCTCTCTTCTAAGCATAGAGTTTAAACTGTTGTTTGAAAACGCGCCAGTTTTCGATTATGGTAGGCAGATTTGAATCTGGTGCGGTGCCTTTAAACCTTCCATCTAGAACTTCACCATCATTTGTCACGTTGAGTCGCACATGGTCGTATTTCACCAGGTCGGTGGAAGAATCTTCTCTATTTCGTTCTTCAGCCTATTTTGCTTCGTCTTTTCTGTTGCTACCTTTAAATGTTCTGCACGCCTGGTACCATGTTGTGTTCTGCTATCTTGCCAATGCAATGATGTAGACAGAACATCTAGTTGTTTAATTAGAGCGATGATTTATTGATGAACACGTGAAAATATAACAAACAGATTACTATACAAAGTTACTAAATGAGTTCCGTGAACGTTCCTGGAGCTACCCTATGCGCTGTCCTGTTGTACGCCTTACTACCAACTGGCAAGAGTCTCAAATCACATGACCGATATCTGATGCCACCAGCTGGCCGGAGGTTGCATTACTAACTATGTACTGAACTATTCACAGACATATTATGACACATGCCTGTTTCCCTGACTGTAATGGCCAGCCTACTCCTTCACCTTACTTTCCTGGCCCTCCACAACTTATTGCTGGCTGGTACGTCCTCTGTCCATGGTAATAATGTTCAGCACTCAGAAAACCAGCCTAATTCTGGAGATCTCCTCGGGTGCATATCTTATATCTTATTGATCATTTTAAGGATTGTGTTAACATCCTGATGAACGCTGAAGTGTTTTTTTCGGTTGTATCTTTTCTGTGTCCAGTTTTAAAGAAGGAGGGATAAAGGCATGGATACATCCTGCTCACAGATGCCAGTCACGCACTGAAACATTGTAATGATAGCACTGCTGCGTCACGGCCCCAAGGACCCGGGTTCGATTCCGGCCCCAGGTCACTGTCCGTGTGGAGTTTGCACATTCTCCCCGTGTCTGCATGGGACTCACTCCCACAATCCAAAGATGTACAGGGTAGGTGGATTGGCCACGCTAAATTGCCCATTAATTTGAATTTTTTTTTAAATAAGACTGCATGACTCAGACTGGGGCAGGACATACAAGGCAAGGGAATACATGATAAATGGCTGGACCCTGGAAAGCACCGAGGATCAGAGGAACCTTGGTGTGCATGTAGAATTTTTTGAGGCGATGACAAAATTAATTGATAAGGGAAAGGCTGTGGATGTCATCTACATGGACTTTAGCAAGGCGTTTGACAAAGTCCCTCATGGCAGACTGGTATAAAAAGTAAAGTCGCATGGGATTCGGAGTGTGCTAGCGAGATGGACAAAGAACTGACCTGGCAACAGGAGACAGAGAGTACAAGTGGAAAGGTGTTTTTCAAAATGGATATCTGTGACTAGTGGTGTTCCACAGGGATCAGTGCTGGGACCACTGTTGTTTGTAATACATAAAATAATCTGGAGGAAAATGTAGATGGTCTGATTAGCAAGTTTGCAGATGACAGTAAGACAGGTGGAGTTGCAGATCGTGAAGGGGACTGTCAGAGAATACAGCAGAATTTAGATAGATTGGAGGGTTGTGCAGAGAAACGGCAGATGAAGTTCAATCTGGACAAATGCGAGGTGATGCATTTTGGAAAATCAAATTCAGGTGTGAATTATACAGTAAATGAAATGAAAATCACTTATTGTCACAAGTAGGCTTCAAACGAAGTTACTGTGAAAAGCCCCTAGTCGCCACATTCTTGCACCTGTTCGGGGAGGCTGGTACAGGAATTGAACCGTGTTACTGGCCTGCCTTGGTTTGCTTTCAAAACCAGCGATTTAGCCCAGTGTGCTAGGCAGAACCCTTAGGAACATTGACATACAGAGGGATCTGGGCATTCAGGTCCATAGTTCCATGACAGCGGCAATGCAGGTGGATAAGGTGGTCAAGAAGACATTCAGCATGCTTGCCTTCATCTGCCGGGGCATTGAGTACAGGAATCGGCAGATCATGTTGCAGTTGTAGAAAACTGTAGGTCGGACACATTTGGAATATTGCGTGCAGTTCTGGTCGCCACACGACCAGACGCACATGGATGCTTTGGAGAGAGTGCAAAGAAGGTTTCCCAGGATGATGCCTGGTATGTAGGATGTTAACCAAGAATAAACTCGGATTGTTTTTTTTGGAAAGATGGAGGCTGAGGGGAGACCTGATTGAGGTCTACAGCATTACGAGAGGTATAGACAGGGTGACTGGTCAACAGCTTTTTTCCAGGGTGGAAGACTCAATTACAAGGGGGCACAGGTTCAAGGTGAGAGGGGGAAAGTTTAGGAGAGAGGTGTGGGGAAAGTTTTTCACGCAGAGGGTGGTGAGTGCCTGGAATGTGTTGCCAGTGGAGGCAGTGGAGGCAGGCACGAAAGCAACATTTAAGATATATCTTGACAGACACATGAATAGGCGGGGAATGGAGGGATACGGATTATTTGGGCAATAAGTAGAAGGTCTAAATAAGGAATCTGGATTGGCACAGGCTTGGTGGGCCGAAGGGCCTGTCCTTGTGCTTTAATGTTCTTTGTACTTTGTTCCCTTAAGGTAACAGAGCAAGTGGATACAGTGGTTAAGAAGGCATATGGTATACTTGCCTTTATTAGTCGAGGCGTAGAGTTTAAGAGCTGGGAGGTTATGCTGGAACTGTATAAAACGTTGATTAGGTCATAGCTAGAGTGCCGTTGTGTGCAGTTCTGGAATCTACATTATAGGAGGGATGTGATAGCACTGGAAAAGGTGTAGTGGAGATTTACCAGGATATTGCCTGGGCTGAAGAGTTTTAGTAATGAAGAGAGATTGGATAGACTTGTTAGCTCCCTTCTCTCTCCACAGATGCTTTCAGACCTGCTGTGATTGTCCAGTATTTTCTGTTTTTGTTTCATATTCCAGCATCCGCAGTAATTTGCTTTTATCATTGGATACACTGGGGTTCTTTTCCTTGGAGCAGAGGAGACCGAGGGGGAACATGATTGACATGCATAAAATTATGAGGGACATAGATAGAGTAGAGAGGAATAAACTTTTCCCCTTGGTGGAGAGATCAATGACCAGGGAACATAGATTTAAGGTAAGGGGCAGGAGGTTTAGAGGGTCTGTGAAGAAAAACCTTTTCACTCAGACGGTAGTGGGAGTTTGGAAATCACTGCCTGAAAGGGTGGTGGAGGCAAAGACCTTCATAATATTTAAGAAGTATTTAGATGTGCACTTGCGATGCCAAGGCATACAAGGCTATGGGCCAAGTGCTCGAAAATGAGATTAGAATAAGTAAGTGGTTGTTTTTGACCGGCGCAGATGTGATGGACCTGTACTGTAGGACTCTATGACTAGGACTTTCCCTCTCCCCCAGTTTTATTGCTGGCTAAACAGATTTTGGGGGCTTCTAGAAACCTGGCAACTAGAGGGAAGCAAATACTGCTGGGTGAAAGAGGTACACTTGTTGTTATAGAAGGAGGAAGAGTGCTTCCCCCAGAACCCCCAAAAAACCTGTTCTTCCATTCAATCAGGCCCCCTCCCCAGTGATTGGGTGTACCATGTTCATGATCACGGAAATCCAGAATCTGATCCTTGCCCACTATCACCCTCCCTCCCTCGCTCCCCAAAATTGCACCATAATCCCATCATCCTATCCAGGAAGCCTACATATTCTTGCATTGTGGTCTCTGCTGCAGAGTACCCCACCCATCAGGGAGACAAGCCAGTCAATCAGGCGGGCTTTATAACAAATAACCTGTTAAAAAACACACACACACACACACAAAGAGTGTTCCAATCAGACTACTTGCTGCTTTTGGAAATCCCAACCCAGCAAGATCAGGGTGATTGTATTGTTGCGGACATGGGTGTAACACAGTGGCACATGGTTAGCACTGTTGCTTCACAGCGCCAGGGTCTCAGGTTCAATTCCCAGTTTGGCTCACTGTCTGTGCGGAGTCTGCACGTTCTCCCTGTGACTGCGTCGGTTTCCTCTGGGTTCTCCGGTTTCCTCCCACAAGTCCCGAAAGACGTGCTTGTTAGGACATTCTGAATTCTCCCTCTGAGTACCCGAACAGGTGCCAGAATGTTGCGACTAGGGGCATTTCACAGTAACTTCATTGCAGTGTTAATGTAAGCCTACGTGTGACAATAAAGTTGATGATTATTAGACATTATTAACATGTATGCCGTCAATTATGCCACTTACCTTAGAGAAGGCAATCATGGGGCGGGATTCTCCCCTACCCGGCAGGGCGGGCCGTACTGGCGCCGAGGAGTGGCGTGAACCACTCCGGCGTCGGGCCGCCCGGAAGCTGCGGAATCCTCCGCACCTTCAGGGGCTAGGCCGGCGCCGGCGCCGGCGGGGTTGGCACCGCGCCAGCCGGCGCAGAAAGGCTTGGTGCCATGCCAACCGGTGCTGAAGGGCCACCGCCGGCCGGCGCGAGTTGGCGCATGCGCGGGAGCACCAGCGTGTGCTGGCATCATCCCAGCACATGCTCAGGGGGGTTCTTCTCCCTGCCGGCCATCGCGGAGGTTGACAGCAGCCGGCGCAGAGGAAAAGAGTGCCCCCATGGCACAGGCCCGCCCGCGGATCGGTGGGACCCGTTCGCAGGCCAGGCCACCGTGGGGGCACCCCCCGGGGCCAGATCCCCCCGTGCCCCCCCCCCCCAAGGACTCTGCAGGCCGCCCGTAGAGCCAGGTCCCGCCGGTACGGACCTGGTTTGATTTACGCCAGCGGGACCGGCCGAAAACGGGCGGCCGCTCGGCCCATTGCGGGGCGGAGAATCGGCGGGGAGGGGATCGCGCCGCCAGCGGCCGCCGACCGGCGCGGCACGATTCCCGCCCCCGGCAAAACCCCGGCGCTAGAGAATTCAGCAGCCGGCGGGGGCGGGATTCATGCCGCCCCCCGGCGATTCTCCGGCCCGGCGGGGGGGGGTCGGTGAATCCCGCCCATGATGTTTTTTACTGAGGTGTATGTAGCTAGGTTTGTAACAACAGCAGGTTTCAGATGGAGCAGTGCACAGTGAACTAGCTATCTTCTGACATCTTTTCAATGTGTGTCTGGATTGTCCTCATGTCCTAGCATTTCAGGATGCTGGTGACCTTTAGTCCTGCTGGCAGGAGAGGACAGTCCAAATCATTTTGGTTTTCTTAGACCAGTTAGCATATCTCATATCTCTGTGCTGTCCCAAACATATAATTCCAAATCAGCTCATGCACTACTCCACCATTGGGGGATTGCTCAGCTCAGTTGGCTGGATGGCTGGTTCATGTTGCAGAATGACACCAATAGCGTGGGTTCAATTCTTGTACCAGCTGAGGTTATTCATGAAGGCCCACCTTCTCAACATTATCTGAGGTGTGGTGACCCTCAGGTTAAATCACTGCCAGTCAGCTGTCAATGGGGAAAGCAGTCCTCTGGGACTGACGCCATTTATATTCACTCCTCCACTATGTACAGGCAGTCTTTTTTCTTGTCATAGACCTTGAGCTTGCTTTAGCACTTGTTGTGCATTGCACTTCTCTTAAGCCTCTCTACACCTGAGCTGACCGCTTCTCTTCCATTGCAATATTCCCACCAGTGGCCACTGCACAGATGGTCTTCGTGCCATGAAAATACCTCCATATTATTCATTTCCCTTGTTGAAGTGGTGAGGCTTTGAAATGTTTCTCTTTAGCACACTGGGTTAAATAGCTGGCTTGTAATGCAGAACAAGGCAGCAGCGTGGGGTCCCCCGAACAGGCGCCGGAATGTGGCGACTAGGGGCTTTTCACAGTGACTTCATTGAAGCCTACTCGTGACAATAAGCGATTATTTATTTAATCTTGCAGAAGTTTTTATATTCTTTCACGGAATATGGCCAAAGCTGGCTGGGCCAGTATTCATTGTCTGACCCAAACTGCACTCAAGATGTTGCTGGTGAGCTGCTGTCTTCTGCAGTCCCTGAGCGATAGTTACACCCACAGTATTAAGGGGGAGTCCCAGTGGCAGTGAAGGAACAGTGATACAGGGTTGGGTTTGCCATTCTCATTTTCAGTGCCTAGGTCGATGCCGGGTGGGTGGTCCATTCGATTTCATTCCTTTTTTAAGACTTTGTAGCAATTTGATACCACTGAGTGGCTTGTTAGGCCACTTCAGAGTCAACCACATTGCTGTGGGTCTGTGGTCAAATGCAGGCCAGACAAGGATGGCAGATTTCCTTCCGTAAAGGACTTTAGCGAAACAGATGGGTATGTACAACAAGTTACAATAGTTTCATGGTCACCATTGCTAGAGACTAGCTTTACATTCCAGATTTATAATTGAATTTAGGTTGCACCAGCTGCTGCCATGGTGGGATTTGAACCTGTGTCTCCAGGGGCATTAACCTGGACCTCTGGATTACTAATCCACAGACATTACCACTATAGCACAGCCTCCCCCTTAAGTGCCTAGTGACACATGGGTTCATCCTTAATGACCCTGACAAGGCCTTAGCAAGTGAAAATCTGTGTATCCCCCTAACATTCATAAGAAGCATGAATGTTCACACCAGCAGTACGTAATGCAGACCTCTTAATTCAGACTGAAAATTAACTCGACCAATGTTATAATGTGTTATGGCCTTTAACTCCCTTGAGACTATCAAAGTTCTTTCGGCCAATTCTTTGGCAACGTCTTCCCTTTTGTTTAAGGGGAAAAGGTACACAGCAAACCTTATCTATTAGTGAAAGGATTGCCAGTGCCAGTCCAGGATTCTACAGCAGAGGAAATGTCTCCTCTTTCAAGTGCAAAACCATAGCATTACCATTTCCCAAAGTGCTCTCTGTTTTAGGCTGTTTTCCTAATTAGCGGGATGATAACAGCCTCGCTGATTGGCATTATAAAAGCATTGGTTTGGCTTCATCTGTCCCAGGTGTGTGGTATTTTTTTTTTTCCTCGCTGTTTCAGAGCAGCACCTCTCTCCTTCACTGCTCCTTAAAGTTTCTATCTGAGGAATTAAAACAGATTCTGAAAAAAAGAAGTTAAAAACAGAACTTCCCCTGCCAAGGCTGATCATTAGTAGCTTTCATCAGAAAGTACAAACTCTACAAAGTTCCTTTATCTTCCTCCCCTCCCCTCGTCCCCCTTTGTTGTGAGAGTGGAATGAAAAGTGGAGGGAAAAGGGGAGAAATGATGGAGCTCTGTCAGTGAACTGAATGTGCTATTAAAACTGGCGTCACTACAAAGGTTAGCAGATCTAACTGTCAATACTATGAGCGAGTGGAGTCCAGTAAGGGGAGGGGGAGGAGGAGGAGGAGGGGGGCTTTGTGAGAAAGAGATACTTTGATATTTTGGAATGTTAGAAGGGTGAATGTGAAAAATTGGAGGTTGGGGATCTAATTACCCAACCGTAATTGGGGGCTGGGGAATAAGTTGCAGTCCTCTCAACTCACCACAGATCAATTATGTTAAGAGAACATCTGTAAGTAGAACTTAATGAGGTCCATTAGAGCAACATGTACAGCCTCCTCTAACAGTACTTGTCAGCTTCTTGGATGAGCTGAAGGAAGCTGCTAACTAGGGACCTGGTGAGGTGCTTAAATAGTGGAGGAAAAGGAGCTGGCCCACTCAGGTTTTGTGCTTAGCTAGAGAAGAGAGAGAGAGAGACAGGTGGCCCTTTCATCCTTGCTGTCGCGGTTAGAAGGAACAAGTAACTCGTTCTGCCGTCATTCCCATGAAAAGAAATTTACTCTTTCTGTCTTCCTTGGAAACTGAGGTTTTTTTCAAAAGAAGGTGAAAAAAAAAAATAGCACTTAATTCTTGCCTCAACAGCACCCTGTTGTCTAGTATTTATATTTGTGAGTACAGGATTTCTGTTTGTTTTATTTTTATTGAGGAATAGGGAAGACCTCAGAACAACATAATAGTGTGCAGCAGGAGAAAAAGTGAAAACTTGGACCGGGTTTTTTTTTTAAACCACCCCCACCAGCAGTGATTTAATATAAGGTGAGTTTGATAATTGTCTTGTGTTGGTACATTTGATTTTGAAGTATGCTTGTAAATCCAGGGGATTAAGTACACTATTTGATGGATGGCAACCTTGCAATGGGTTTTGGAGGAACAGCTTGGGCTGGAACATTAAAAGTAGGAAATAACCATCTCCTCTAGTTATTTTTTGAAAGGGGTTTCTTGAGAGTCTTCAATTAAGCACTTAATTTTAACCCATTGTGAAGGAAAATGCTTGCCCAGTTTTGAAACAAGCTGACAGCTTAATCCAGAGTGTAAATGCAGAAATTTCTCTTTGAAATGGGGGGGGGGGGGGGCTCGGTGGATGAATTTGTGGAGGTTATGAATTGGTGGGGGGGGGGGTTTAATATCTGGAGAATATCAGCTGATGATTAAATTCCACCTCTTGTTCACCCAATCACTTTTCTGTGTACTAGTATTTCATCGCTGGTAATCATTGCTGATCACATCTGTGCAATGCATTAAGTGGTGGGCCTCTTCAACTATGTTTTTTTTTTGTGATGATTCTGTGAATAATTCATATGATTATGAAGGGGGGTGGGAGAGAAATGCTATTTTCTGTCTCGCTCTCTTTTTAGTCTGACAAAAAAAAAAATCCCTGAAAATTGCATGATTGGGAAGATAGTCCGCATTCAAATAATTTAATTCATGACAAAACCTAATTACTGTCAGGTAATACCCTGTCAGCTTTAATGCATTTCATCAGTCATAATGTAAAGAGGAGCATTTTATGATCTATCTAATTATCATTACATTTTTTGTGTGGTGGGGAGCGAACAAGAAATTAGAGAAATGGCATGGAGCTGAATGTTAACTATTGATTTGTGTGTGTGTGTTTTTATCAAATGTGGTTGTGGCATATTATTCGCCGAGATGATGAAAGAACAACATATAAATCGGGGTTTGGCACTTGGTCATAGGCGTGTGAAGAAAGTGGTTTAATGTCTGCAGATCGCTGGTGTTACTAAGAATCTATTGCCACGGTCTAAATACAGTACTAATTACTGGGAAATGATGTCACTGTAGGCAGAAGAATAATCCTATCATTTAATTAGTTGAATGATTCAAACAAAGATTTGCATAGATGCACTAATCAGTTGCCATGAATTACAGAGCAGTCATTGCAAGCGAGGGGTACTAGATCATAGTTTTTTTTTAAATCTCATCTTCTTGAACATAATTAATTTAATTGTCTTCATTAGCTGTTCCATTTGTTTTGATTCTTGTTTCTCTCTTGCTTCTTCCTCTCTCTGTGCATTGGCTAACAAAAGACGTTGATATTCCATAGCAGTTTGAGAAAGGGAAATAAGAGGGGTATATTTTTTTGTGAAACGTGAGAGGTGGGGGGCACTGCTCTGCTACACTTATTTTTCCTCAAACGGTTAAATCGATAGGAAAGCTCTCATTAATCCGCAGTCTCTGGTACTGGAGGAACTCGAGAGGTTGGTTCTGATTGCTGTACCGCCGTTCTGGTAAGAGGGGGTGGTAGTGGGGAAGCGTGTGTGTGACTGCGTGTGGTTCTGACTATAACCAAAGCTTGCGGCTGGTTGTAAATGTCACCATTGGGGGGGGGGGGGGGGGGGAGAGAGGAGGTGAAATTAGCCATTGAGGCATGATCCATCCCAGCTCGTCAGTAAGTGTGCCTGTGCTTTAAAATACCCCCGAAGTGTGGGGAGCGCTGCCGTGTGCCTTGACTGAGCTCTGCCTGTGTGTGTGAGTGTGTGTCTGTGTGCATTCCCAGCCGCGCTTCCTCGCTAATAATTGAATGACCTTTTACTGCATTGTGTCTCGCTGGCGAAGGATTGAATTTGTAGATGATGAAGCTGAATTCGTTTAGGACAATTCTCATAAGCTGATAGGTAAGTTGTCCTCAATCAATCCGCGCAGGGAAAGGTTACGCTGCCGGTACCCAGCCAGAACACCTGTAGCTGTGAGTTGCGACCAACTCAAATTACTGGCAGCTCCTTAAGGATCGCATTATCTTAAACTTTTACGGTACATTCCGGGCCCTTCCAGTGGTGTTGACCTTGTCTTTGGAAGGAGGTACACGCTGTTAATCTTTGAGCATTTGGAGCCGGTTTCTTTTTCATGTTTAATAGGGACGGTAAGTGAACAAGTGTCCTCTGGCTATTTTACAGCTGCTTTCTACAAGGGTGGATGTATTTGTATCTGAATGGTTCGCACTTGATGTTGTTTTAATGTTGTCATTACGCCCTGTGTGTGTGTGTGGTATAGTTCTGACAGATATAGACACTGAATTGAGCATCTCTGGCTCCCCTGGTAAGTTGGTCTGTCCACGAGTTAACATTCAAGGGTTCTCCTTTTGTGTGCTGTGTTTAAAAGTTGAAACGCCGCAAACCAGCACCGGGGAAAGAGGGTGGATTATAAGATTCCAGCCTAGATTTGTTTCTTGGTTTATCTTTTCCCTCTTTCTATCCCCTTTTCGCCCTCTTTCCCCCCCCCCCCCCCAAAAAAAAAGCATGAAGCTGTGACATTCTCTCTCTCTCTCTCTCTCTCTCACACACACACACACACACACACACACAGTGTCAGCCTGATTAGTGGTGGAAGCTGCGGTGGTGTTTCTGCAGTGTGGACAATGAGCAGCTTCGGGGTGTGTGTGTGTTCCGCGGCCACCCCTTCATCCTGCCTGTGCCTGCCAAAAACCCGCCTCTCTTCTGGGGATGGAATTGGTAAAGGGGCCCTTTGGCGTCAAATGAGGAGGGAGGGGGTTGAGGGGGAGGAGGAGGAAAGTTCTTGGATAGCTGCAAATGTCATTTTTTTTTTTGTTTGCAATTCGACACAGCAGAAGAGCTTTTAGTCTCTTTTTTTTTTAAGCATCAGCGTGACGCTCTCTACTTTAGCGCTTTCTGAAGGATGCCCTTCTCTGCCAATTAACGTTGTCAGGTTTAAATTGATACCTTGGCATTATTCCGTCTGAATCTTCTTGCGGAAAAGACATTAGCACGGGGTATGTTAACGGTGAGAGTGGATTTTTCTCTTTCCCCCCCCCCCCCCCCCCCGTTGTTTTGTATGCTGCCTGCATCAGAAATTGGGCTTGCTGTTGCAAATCTCTCATTGGCCTTTGCCAAGCACCAGCACTTTGCTGCCATGGAAACTGTAATTAAACTGATAAGAGTGGAAAAATGTCAGTATCTCTCAGCCTTACAGCTGCATCTGAGGGAGAGAATCAAATTGGTTCCCAGGTCCGCTGCTTAAAAAGCTTTTCCCATCCCCGGGAACTGTGGACATTTATTTGCATTGTTGTCTCTTGAGGAGCTAACAGCCCACGGGGACGCCTTGAGCCATTGAACAAGAGCGAGAAAACGGCCTTTCGGTTTGATCCCAGCTTTCAACGTTTTTTTAAAAAAATCTTTTGTTTGCCATCCCTCAATGATCTAATGATTGTGTGTTGGCAAAAAAAATCTTTTAATTTGCCTCAGCCATTCCCCCAGCTGTGGGTCCCAAACTCCCAATTCGCCCAAATCCATCCATCCCCTGGCACAAGCGATTTAACAATCCGCTTGGGAGCCGGCAATGAAGCAACATATATTCTGCGGGAATGAAACTCTTGCTAATCTGGAGGCTGATAATGAGTCTGGGCACTTTCTCTCTCTCTCCGGTTAACTGTTGAGGCTGTTTTACTGGGGTTGGGGCCGGGGAGGGGGGGGGGGGGTTCTGTGGCACTAGGGTAAGAGAATGGAGGAAATCAACCGTGGGTTCTCTTCACAACGAAATGAAAGCAATTTAACAGTGACCACAGTTTTAAATGGGATGAAGTGGGCTCTTAACCATTACTCAATGTAAACACTATGTGGGCCGTGCCTAACCCTTCATTTGGAAATTCTGCTTTCTGTCAAATGGATGTTTGTGTGAGAAGCTATTGAGAGGGGAAGAGGACAATGTAGTAATTGCAGTTTTGATCTGATCTCTCCTTGCTAATGGGCTCTTCGAGCTATTTTCTCTTCCTCCACAATATAATGGACCTCTTTATAGCACGCCTGTTAAGATCTCAATGCGCGAACTGGGGGAGGGTATTTCCTACTGAGGCAAAGAGGTTAATCCCTCCAACATTTTTTTTAAAAATCGGCTCAAAAAAACGTGCTGCCCTGTAATTATTGTGAGGAAAGCTATATCGACCCTCTTGTGATTATAAGGACGGCCAATGGTGGTGGTGGTGGGGGGGCTTCGGTAGAGTTGAGGTGGAGTGGTGAATGGGAGAGTTTGATGGCTTGGATGGAAATATGAAAAGTGAGTGAATTCTCGTGAGCAGAGGTGGGAAGGTTTCCCGTTCTGTTTTGCTGTCGCTCCAATCGGGTCGGGCGAATTTGAGCGAGTGTCTCCTGTAATGTCACATGGAAGGAAATTGCCCCTTGCCAGGCATGGGAGTGAGGGGAGATGGGGGGGGGGGGGGGGGGGGGGGGGGAGAGAGAGCAGGCACCCCCCCTCCTGGAGACCACAACTGTTTCTGTGAGAAGCTGGCATTCCCCCTCGGTGTCAGAACCGTGGACGGGAATGAAAATGGACAGCACATAAAGCAGCATTTTTATAAATCGTTTTACGCACTTCATACACAATATTGTCTACATGGAAATTGAATATTCAACTGAGTAGCTGAACGCTAGCAATTTGATGTACTGCGATCTGAAACACACACACATCACTCTGCTCTGCCAGTAACTGATCTCCTTCCCTCCCCCCTCTACCTACCTGTTCTCTTTCGCCTAGGTATACAAATGCTCTCAGCCCAGCCAGACACCAAGCCGAAGGGTTGTGCTGGCTGCAACCGCAAGATTAAAGACCGCTACCTTCTCAAGGCGCTGGATAAGTACTGGCATGAGGACTGTCTGAAATGTGCCTGCTGTGACTGCCGCCTGGGCGAGGTGGGCTCAACGCTGTACACCAAGGCCAACCTCATCCTCTGTCGCAGAGACTATCTGAGGTATGGCTTTCTTTGGCGGGAGGAAGCAAAATAAATCCTACCCCCCCCCCCCCCCCATTTTGTGCTGGCCATTCCGCTCCACTCCCCCCCCCCCCCCCCCCGTGTGAATTCATGAGTGCGTGTTCGAGATTCGGAACACTTGTTTTGAATGTTCGGGTTGGCATGGTAGATTCCAGTCGCGAGTCCTGTAAATTACTTTGAGCCAAGTGTGGAAGCTATTGATTTGTGTGTATGGTCCGCCCCCCCCCCCTTGGAATAAAACCTACATTAATAAAACCGATATATCTGCATTCCTCCTCTTCCCGAAAGAAAATACCATTTTTAAAGTAATTCTGGCGGTGACTTCATTTACAGTAGTCTGTATTGAGTGACGCCCATGGCCGCTACAAAGTTAGATGAGGGAAGTTAAAATCACAGGAAAGTGTTTATTTTTTTCAGATATGTACTTTTTTCATATCTTTAGGTCACAGCCCTTCCAGCCAGTGTTTAATCTCCGCAGTTGTATTTCAGTTTAAGTAACCTTGGCTACTGTGGAACTTTTGTTAACTGGTTTTATTTTTCAACAAATTCTGCAGCAGTTAGTAACTTTTACCCTCTCCAGCTGCTGCGCTGCCCTCTAGAGGATGTTCCGCTTTCAAACAGCTGAAGACAAATCGACAGCATGAAAATGTTGTTTGAGTTCTGGATTGGGTCATTCATTTATCAGTGGGCCACCATTTGTGCTTGTTCTCCAGGCACTTGGGCATATTGAAGTGTAAAGTGTTTATTTTTCTTTGGGGGTGGTATAGAAAGGTTCGTGTTTTGTACGTTTTACAAAAGTGATTCTGCTGTGCTCAAAGGTACACATTTTGTATTTTGAAGGCATGTTTTGTACGGAATGATTCCTCCACGTCTACCTTCTAAGAAAAGTTGATCTTGAGCAACACACTTTAGAGGACACACTTTGTTTTCCTCTATGCCTTTTGGAATTGACTTTAAGTTACAGCGCCTTTTGAGTTGGTTCAGGGCAGTTTTGTTTATTATATGTCAAGGATCAGATTCTATCGCTGTTCAACCCATTTGCAGCATCCTTTGCTTTTTACTTTGCACTTTGTCCCGTTTGTTTTCCCAGAACCAAAGCTGGACTGGCACACCTAAGCTTCTAGTTGGCGAGGGGCCTGGGCAGACCAAAGCACCTCTTACGAGCTTTTCTACCATTCCCAACCCTCTCCACAACAGCTGTGTGGGAGTTGTTTGCCCCCCCCCCCCCGCCTCCCCCCATTGTGGGTGGAACTGCATTAGAATAACTAGCAGATAGTTGGTAGGGGAAGTAGCTGATATTTGACCATAGTGGAGCCAGCAATTCATAGGTGTGAGTTCTGGTTTAGCAGCAAGGCCAGGAAAAGGTTGTTTCCTTTTAATCCGTACAATACCAAATTGCCAATTGTCTCCGATAGTTGTATATATATCTATGAATTTTGTGACTAATGTTTCTATTAACTGTACAATATTTTGCCCATGGCTTTCAAAGTTGTATTTTGTCGTGATGTGCCTGTGGAATTATTAGGCTAATTGTTAAAGATAACATTGCCCTAGGAATTTGAGATACTTTTTTGTTCTTGCTATGTTTTGGACTTTTTTAAATCAAACCAATGCTCCTCTGATGCATAAACAGACCAATCATTCATTTTTCATGGCTGTATATTGATCGCGCACCTTTTTTAGTTAACTGCAGAAATGTATCCTGAACTGCCTGTATTAGACATTAACCAAGCACACGCCATTGGTTTCCTCGTGTTGTCTCAAAATTGACCTTCTGCATTTGATATGAAACTAATAATAGGGAGAAGGCAACATTCTGATACTTCTTTATAATTCCCAGTGCCTTCGGAATATTTTGTTGACTTTGGATACTCCATCTCTCTCTCAAATTTAGCCTCCTGGTACTAGATTCTATCTATGTACTGTAGGTAAACCGTAAGTTTTTAATTCTTGAAGAAAATTCAAATTGGGATCACATCCGGATGGCACGAGACTGTAAATCCCCACTATGGTAGACGTGGTTGGGACACTACTTTAGCATCAGGCATCAAATTTATTATTTTTTTTTAAAGATCTATTGTGGGCTCTAATCACAGAGCTATAGGCCAGCACTGGGGAATATTTTGCTCCTCCAGGATTAGATGCAGCACAATCTGAAGTCTGAATTGAATAAATTAACTGGAACTGACCCAATTCAAGTCCGTTCAAGTAGTTGATTTAGTTTGGCTGTGGTAATTAAGGCTGCACATTGGAATTTGCAGAGAATGGAGATATTTTTTAGCTGTATGTTTGTTTAAGTTGGCCAGAGAAAATATCCCAGTACATTTAGTGGAAGAATTCCAATTTCGAACTGAAGTGAAACACCTTTTATTATTGAGTCCAGTTTGTCGCCAAGTGGTAGCCATTCTATTCAAACTGTCTGTGCTTTGCTATATATTGCCTCGTGAAAATAGTATAACCTATTCACTGCAGACTTGTAATCCGACATCGCTCAATACATTTCCAAAATGGAATGTTTGCTTTCAAAATGGATGCCTTTTAGAAGGTCATGTATAAATGTGCTACAGTAATAAAAATTGCAAAATCTATTTGAACTTTGTATGGGTTTTGAAATAGTTTTGAGCTTTCTCCTTTGTCACCACCCTTGTCTCCTGAATTTAAAACTGAAACTTTAAATGACGTTTTATTTTCACTGGGAGGAAGTATTGACAGAACCAAGTGGCTGGTGATTGGGGTCGCGTTTGGTATATTTGCATTTTGCATCAGTAAGCATGATTTTCACTGAATTCAACAATCGCACTTCACTCCTCTTCCCATTAGCCAGTATTTAGTAATACTTTTGTTTGCAAAGCATTTGTTCAATGTGTCTAGGATTTTCTGAGTACATTCACCAATAGCTTATGAAGGAAGGTAACTCACTAAAGTGAAAGGACATATTTCAACACTTGGCATCAAATGTTTAAATGATCATGATTCCAATTGAGCAGACTTCACTGCCACCTCCCTTGTATAATACAGTCAATGTTTGCATAGGAAGACCTCCTTATCTTTTTAATCTAAATGGCAGCATTACATGAAGAAATGCATGTCTCACACACACACCACAGCTATGTCGAATGTGGACGCACAATGACGTCTGGAGTTAACTGGATCACATACACCCCAAAATCATATCTGTTATTATCCACTGCAGGGTGAAGTCAAAGCAGCATATTGAGAATAAATCTGAATTTGACTCCACGCCATTGTGATAATGTAGTTTGAAGCTGTAAATGCGCACCGTTTTTATTTTTAAACTGCAATAAAATCTCAACCCTTTTGGGGAAACTTGGCTGAAGCTGGAATTTCAAATTTCCAAAATGGCTGATGCCAGTCTGGATTTTTTTTGACGGTTATTCATTCCACCCAACTTCAAATTGATTATTCCATTTCCCCCACCACCCACAGATTGTAGACTTGTGTTTTCACTTCGGTTATAGAACCTGATCATCTGATGTGCAATAGATTAATTTTCATCAGATTGAAATGTGGGCTGCAATCGACACTGACCTTATCCCAAGAGAAGTCTGGCTTTAACCATTCCCTCCTGTGTCCTGTTCTCCATTTAACCAGGTTCTATGTATCCTAATAATTGATATGTAACCTAACCTTTTATAAATGCCTTATGATTATTCATGTGCATGTTTTGACTACAAACTGCCAAACCCAATGCTTCAAACCTGAACATCACTTCTAATTTTACTTTTGTTCTTCCTTATTTTTTTTGTACTTTTCTTTACCCATCCGCGACCCTTCTCTTATTGTTCAGTCTGTTTTCATTTATCTCTTTTTGGATACTCTGCTCTTCCATATCCGTGCCCTAAACCTTCTCTGCTACTTGACCTTGCTATTCTCCTGCTGTTGACTTTGGCTTAGCTTCCTCTCAGGTAATCCTCGCTGGAGAGCTCTGGCCCATTGAGGTCAGTCAGCGCTGCTTCCTCATAAGCAGCATCTCCAAAACCGCCTACCTTCCATCAGCATGATCGCTGGAACTGACCTTGATCTCCTCCCCATCTGACTCTCTCCTCCCAGTGGATTCCGCCAGGAGATCTGCTATTATCATATCTCTTCCAGCAGGGGTTTTTCACTAGCACAACTGTACCGTCATCATGGTCTGGCAAGGCTGAGGGGTGATGCATTTTTTCTCGCTACCCCACCAACCACCCAAAAAATTAAGCCTCACTGTCGTAGCACAGTGGTTAACACTGTGGCTTCGCAGCGCCAAGATCCCAGGTTCGATTCCCGGCTTGGGTCACTGTCTGTGAGGAGTCTGCACGTTCTCCCTGTGTCAATGTGGGTTTCCTCCGGGTGCTCTGGTTTCCTCCCACAAGTCCTGAAAGATTCGGGGGTAATTTGGAAATTCTGAATTCTCCCTCCATGTACCCGAACAGTTGCCGGAATGTGGCGACTAGGGGCTTTTCACAGTAACTTCATTGCAATGTTAATGTAAGCCTAATTGTGACAAAAAGATTATTATGTATTATCTCTTTGGCCGCTGGCCCTGTCAAGACTGATGCTGAGGCTTTTAAAACCCAATCTCTCCCTTTACTCCAGTCATTTTAAAATTCTCCTTCTCCACCATCCACCCAAGTACCATTATGTGTTATCTTCCCTGTTTTCCTCTCCCTCTGTATTGCACTTATCCTTGGTGATTTCAACCTCCTGTCACAATTCATTTGCTCTACTTGAAGTTCACTCGCCCTTGGGTAAACTCCCCATATTCACGACCATCTCCTTACCTTGCTATTTCTCATCTTTCATATGCACGTTCCTCCCAACCTAGCAATCCTACAGAAGGGCATCATGGGTTACTTCCTTGTATCGCTGACAACCTACATCTCTCCCTCCCTGTGTCACCTTTCCTTGTCTGTCTGTGTTTTTTTTAAAAGCACTCTTTGTCTGCTCAGTCAAACGTTTAACTGATAGTAATTGTTATCTCTTCAGATCTTGCCTCCCCCCCCCCCCCCCCCCCCCATCTCCTCAAAAAAAAATCTTGGTCTTAATGTTCTCGCAAACTGCCACCCCATCGCCAACCGTTCTCTCGTTCTTGAACATGTCCATCGTTCTTAGAGCACCATGTTCAAATCTCTCCAATCTGGTTTCTGTCCCTGCTGCAGTACTGAAATTGTCCTTGACCAATGCACATGATGTCCTGTGTGATTGACAAAAGATAAACTATCCATTAATCTGTCTGAAATGTTTGACACCATTGTGGATGATTTTTCCTAACAGCCAGAGAATCGATTGCAATTGTTTCTCTTCCTGCTTCCATATTATTAGCTCTGGTGTTCCCCAAGGATCGGTCCTTCTGCCTCATTTGCATCTACATGCTGCACCTTGGCAATGTACTCCAAAAACTCCCCCGTTTCCACCTGTATGCTGACTATGTCGAGCTCTCTTTCACCACCACTTGCCACGCCACCCTCCCCCCGCCAAACTGTCTCTAAATTTAGATCACTTACCAAGCATCCAGTACTAAGTGAAAAGGAATTTCCTCAAGCTAAATATTGGGAAGACAGTGTCTTCAGTCATCACTGCCAGCTCCATTTCTTTGCTTATGCTCCTTTCCACAGCTGTCCTAAGCTGAACTAGACTTCACAACCTTAATGTCATATTTAACCCTGAGACAAGCTTCCGATCATATGTTTTGCCTATTTCCACATCCTTTACATCACCTCCACTCCCGCTTCAGCCCTTCTGCTGTGGAAGGCCACGACCATGCATTTATTACTGGGACTAAGTGATTCCAATACTCTCCTATCTGATCTCCCTGCCCTTATCTGTAACTTCCTTCAGCATGACTGACTACACACTTGGACCTCTGCATTTTTCCAGTAATGATGCTTTTTATACTCTCTGACCAGTGCCCCAAGGACACCCAAAAACACTAACCTAAATCTGGAGTGACTTGGTGGCCACTTAAAACATGCTGTTGGCTCCTCATTATCAGATGGCACTGACCTAATACCTGGCTTAGAAAAAGCAACTACCAGCAAAAGGAAGTTTTAACACTTTTTTTTTTTTTAATGAATATTTCTCTTGATCCCAGTTGATATAACTGGCTGGGAAGATACCAGAATAGATTGCTGGCTCAAGACTAACTTTTACTTTTACTTTGTGGAAGAACAGAGTCGCAGGACTGCTACTCGACAAGAAAACAAACATTTATTCAACATGAAAAGTTGGATGGCGCAATGCTCCTTTACTCTTCCCTTAGTACTCACTGATTTTAAGACTAACACAGATGACAAACCTACATCTTGAGCTACAATGGTCACATTAGCACACCATCCCTTTAAGCACAGACGTCCCTTTGAGCACACCAAGACAATTGTGTCAAAATCACCCACTCTGCTCTGGACCCATGTCTGTGAACTTCTCCTCTGAATCCCCCAGATGATTGTCACGTGAGTTTCCAAGCTCCACTCCCAAAAAATACGCTTCAAAATCTTCTTTCACAAAACTGCTTCAACAGCAATTGTTCCAAAATCCAGTCCATGTTTTCCAAGTAACTCGTTTCAATAAAGCTCCTGCTCCACTTCGAACAGTGAATCCAGTCAGGATTTCCTTGTCCTGATTGCTGTACAAACTGTTCACAATTGCCTTAAAAATACCCAGACGCCATTAAAATGGCATCAAATTTACCTCTGAATTCTGCTTTCTCACTTTAAATCTGGTTACTGCAATTGTCTCTAACTTCAAAAACTTTGTTTGCCCTTCCTATTTTTTCACAATACCTTAGTGTCTTAACTTCAATCACATCTCAAGACATTCTTTCTGTTTCAATTCCCTGGTTATATGGACACAGAAGCCTACCTCTTTGCAGCTCCCTTGTCCTGTCCAGTCCCAGTCTTCTGACAGAGTTAAAGTGATCACTCCCCATTGTTCTATTTTCAAATTCAGCAAAAACTAAAAACAAAGGAAACCCCCTCCCTTTGGAATCTGTTGTTAAGCAACTACTTCTAGTTAATTACTCTTCATGCCATAGACCCCTCCTAAGCACAATAGAAACAGTTGAAATTTAACCATCCTGCACACATGCAAAACACCTCTGCCCAGCCTTAATCTAACTATAGGTTTTTCCTTTCCAGGCACAACTAAAATAATCCCACTTAACTATATACATATTTCAAATGTTACCAGTATAAATCCCTTAAAACTACCTTTTATTCTCCTAACACAGTGCAAATCGGGAATAAGACATGTGTCTGTTTAGTTTGTTTTTCTCCCTCATTAACCCACCCCAGTCAATGCAATTCTGATGGTTAATGATGAAGCCCTGCCTGATAGCTGAAGATATGACTGATGTAACTATCTTGACAAACTAAACAAATTTTGGGTGTGCGCTCTGGGCCCATGTTCAGTTGTGTGCTGCCTCTGAAGCAGCAGTTTGGTACTCAGTGGGAGCTCCGACAAATTCTCATTGCAATGGAAACTAATGATGGCAAAGGTTTCTGATTGTTTGGGTTTCTATCTGCACAAGTGAATGAAACGTTAATCTCGACTGAATATGCATGCCGCTCGAAAGCAGAATGAGTCAAATAAAGTTAGTTATGATGATATTTAAGTTTGTCAATACAAGATGAATGCAATTAAATAGTTCTTTGATCATTTGGTGCTGTTCACTTGAAGCAAATCAATACAAGTTTACAAAGGAATATAGATTTTGCTGTGCTTTTGTTCAGGATTAAATGGTTTTGTATATTTCTGGTAGTTTTAATTTACATTTTGTGTGTTTAGGAAGAGCTGCATTTGTGTCATGTCATTTGGAACTTAGGATGGAGGAGCATAAATGCCAGTTTGGAGCAGTTGAGGAGAATGGCCTGTTTCTGCGCGTGACTTTGTGCATAGATCCATAAATGATGTCTTGTGAATTCTGTTGCAGGACAGCGCAACAGTTTCTACTGATTGGTGCACTAACAAGTGAAATAAACAATTGTCTAAATGCTGTGCGCTTGCCAACATCTCCGATACCCTGCTGTTTTCTGGAAATTAAACTGTGTTCTGGTGGAGATGATTAACGTTTTAAATCCTGCTATTAAATGGATAAAAATCTTGCTGGTTACAGTTTTCCCAATTGACTGGGGTTAAATGTCACGCAGAATATTAGCTCCCCGAGTTCAATCTTTGATCAGTGTTGAATTTGCTGCCGTCTTGGCAGAGATTAACTGAGTGCTGCAGTTAGCCTGGCTGGGGTGGACAGTGGGTCGTGATGCCCATTCGCCAGTGTTTGGGTGGATACAGGAGTAGGTTTGATTGTGACACTCCCTTTGCACTATCACCTTCTGAGTGTTAGCTGCTTGGGGTTAATATTGGATGACTGATCCAGCTGTTGCCCCAGTCAATGATTGCTGAGGAGAAACAAAATAGGATTTAACCTATCATGCCAGCACTGACTAGCAATTTTATAACCACCTTACTGAAATACTAAAGTGCAGTCCTGAAAAGTGGCAGACAAATTGTGCAGAGTAAGATCCCATAAATAGTGATACATAATGGATAAGCATTGGAATCTCTTCCGATTAGATAATGTCACTAGTTCTTTGGCATATGCCTTAAAAGTTATAATTTCATTCTTTGAACGGATTTGAGCATCAGCTGGTAGGCAAGCCTTTTATTGCCAATTCCTCTTGGCTTCTTGAAGGTGGTGGGTAGCCACTTTCTTAAGCACTGTAGTCCACATGGTGTGTGTAGTGCTGAATGCAAGGTGGTTCCAGGCTTTTACCCAGTGATATTGAAGAAACGGTGATCTATTTCTAAGTCAGGATGGTGTGTGATTTTGAGGGGAACTTGCAGGTGATGGTGCTCCCATGCGTCTACTGCTCTTTTCCTTTTTTATTTAGATGGTAGTCATCACTGGTTTGGAAGGTGCTGTAAAAGGAGCCTTGGTGATTGCTGCAGTGCATCTTTTTAGATGGTACCCATTGGTAAACCAAGCCAGCTGCTTTGTCCTGGATTGTTGAGCTGCTTGTATTGTTGGAGCTGCGCACACCAGGATGAAGGAAGGGTATACCGATGTGTTGATAGTGGACAGGAATCGGGGAATTTGGTGAGTTATTGGCCACAAAATACCCAACCTCTTACCAATTCGTGTAGCCACAATATTTATATGGCTGGTCCAATTCACTTTCTGGTCAATAGTAATCCCCACGATGTTGATAGTGGGGGGATTCAGCAATGATAATGCTGATTGACCATCGAGGAGAGATGGTTCGATTTTCTGTTGAATATGGTCATTTCCTTTACACAAGTGGCAGGTATTTCCTTTACACAAGTGGCAGGTAATGTTATTTACCGCTTAGTAGCCTAAGCCTGAGTTTTTCCCAGGTCTTGCTACATGCGGGCATAGACTGAGGAATCTTGAATGGTACTGAGCATTGCAATCATCGGTGATCATCTCCGTTTCTGATGATGTGATGGAGGGAAGGTTATTGAAGCAGATGAAGATGGCTAGGCCTACGACATTGCCCTGAGGCTACCAAATAGTAATCTACCATAACAATCTTCCTGTTAGGTTAGGCATTCAGTCAAATATCCCATTTGAAACACAGCAATTCATCAGTGTCACTTCAGGAAACACCCAAGTCTCTGAAGTGGAGCTCAAACCCATGGCCTCTGACAATTCTGAAATGAAAGTGCTACCAATGGACTGAGGCTAACACCAATGCAGGTGTTGATATTCACGGAGTTGGTTTGCAATGGGACTTTTATTTCTCTCCTCTTCTATGAATATTAGAATTTCATGAATCCCTGGGTCAAGGTGGCTTGAGTACACAGAGCATGCTTCTCTGCAATTAACTTTCTCTACATAAATCTGAATGTATTTAGACAGTACTGGCGTGTAAAAGGAAATGTTTTAACAAGAGACCTTAACACACCACCTGTTAGATTTCTAGGAATTCATACTCTGGGGGGTTTTGCCAATTGAATCAGGATTTACTTAAATATTATGACTTGTACACCTTAATTTCACTGTTACACTGGACTATATTTGTAATCCAGTTTGTGGGTTGAATTTTGCGAACCTTCCTCCTTGGCGCATGACTATTTCTTAACTTTGAACATTGACACTCCGCTCTCCAAATGTCTACTTGTCTTCAATGGAATTGGCCTCCCAAGTATATTAGCCAGAACCCTCCAGCTGTTCCCATCGGCAGGATCTTCCAGTCCTGCCGATGGTGAATCCCTGCTGTGTGTTTCCCAGCGGTGGGGGAGGGGGTCTATAACAACAGGAAAGCCTTGTGGGACCATAGATTCCACTACTGGCCAATGACATGCTGCCTACACTACCTTGGGGGAGAGGTGTGCAAAGTCCCACCCAATATTCATTTGGGTGATTCAAATTTGATATGCAATGATAATAAGGTTAATGCTTCTGATTTTAAATGTTCCCTTGCCAAATAAAATTGCTTCAGGTTTTGGTCCACATCTGTGCAATTTGAGGTCCAGTTTTTGACCTGCAGATTGCAGGAGGAAGACATTTATAGAAAAGGCTGAATAAATAGTACAATATACTGTTATTTATACAAGACGCACTGTACTAGCCAAAACAAATGTTAAGTATTCTGAAAATTTAAATTAAAATCGCTGAAATGCCATGGTGTCCTCTTTTTTTAATAGATTTTTGGAAAATGTTTAGTGCTTAGTTGCTGAGGGATACCCTTTACAGCCTGGGTCGTTCAGGTTTACTTGCACAGCTTGCGTTCACATGCAACTAACTGCGTGTGGTAATAGCAGCGTTTTTTCTGAAAAAGTAGCATTTTTATGCTGGTAAACATTGCTCAAAATATAATTTTTGCCCACTATCTAGAAGGCTAAATTCTCAAACTGCTCTAACTAATCAGAGGCATAGAAAAATTACTATAGCAAGATAAATTGATTTGCACAACATCGAAAAAGACGACTGGTGAGACTGTAATGCCGATATTTAAATACTAGTCAGTTCAATAAGAAAATATTTGATGTACTCTGAAAATTGGAAACGCCAATAATATCCAATGTTTAGCACTTTTAGACGTGTTAATGCTAGATTTAAGCATGCAGAATATTGGCCAGTTGCGTGTGCGCAACCAAATGACAGAATTGTTAGAAAAATATTGTTAAATGGGGTAAGTGACGATGTGTGAAATGATGCAAAAAAAAATCACTGCAGCCATTTGTTAATTAGCTGCTCGAATCAATGCCTGTGTCGCACTCCATTAACATCCTCCCAGGTAGTGTCACTAACTGGAGAACAAAATTGACACCCTGGAAATCCTTTTGGTTATGCTCACCACTGCAGGTTCTTCTGTAGCTGTCAGCATTTCTGACAAAAGGAAACTGACTCCTGAACTGAATTTTAAAACACTGCTTACCTGTTTTGTCCTCTGGTGCCCGTAAGTCAGAAATAATCGCAATTTAGACTCCTGCTGAAACTTCATAGGGATTTCTTGCATTGTGCAGCTGTAATGTGTGGTACCCTGGGTGTTAACAGTTAATTCCTATTCCTTTATGAATACTAGAACTGCCTCACAACACTGAGGTCCCAGGTTCAATCCCGGCCCTGGGTCACTGTCCATGTGGTGTGTGCACGTTCTCCCCGTGTTTGCGTGGGTCTCACCCCCACAAGCCAAATATGTGCAGGTAGGTGGATTGGCCACGCTAAATTGCCCATTAATTGAGAAAAATAAATAATTGGGTACTCTAAATTTTTTTTTTTTTAATGAATACTCGAACAACCTCCCACTTTTTAAAAAGGGGGAATGCCTTTAACAAAAATATTCCTATCATTAACTTTTAACTAAAGAGTAACAATCTTTAAAAATAAACAAATAGAATTTTTTTTCTCATGTGATTCACACTCCTCGTGGCGGAATGTTGTGCCTCCACCTTGTATATTTGTCATTCATCACTTTCAGTGGTGAGTTGGTACCTCGAGTTGTGCTCTGTTACTAATATGTCACTTGCTGGCAACAAGAACAGCTTCTTCCCTACTGCCATCAGACTTTTGAATGGACCTACCTCGTATTAAGCTGATCGTTTCTCTACACCTTGCTATAACTGAAACATTATATTCTGCAGTCTCTCCTTCCTTCCCTATGTACGGTATGCATTGTTTGTACAGCATGCAAGAAACAAACTTTTCAATGTATACTAATACATGTGACAATAATAAATCAAATCAAACATTGTTGTTGTTTCCCAATTTGTTGGTGATGCTCTTGGTGTCTCACTGGTTAGTAAAGCTGTATATATCTGGACTCTGCCTTTTCATTTGCTTACCGGTTTCAGTCTCTGTGATGTGTGACTTGAGGAGTCTCTGCTTGACCCAACAACTATCGCTGGGTTCCAGGTTTTCATTATTGGATCCAGTTTTTTATTCTTTGTCCTTTCAGCACCTGAGACAGGGATTTAGTGCTTGTTAAGCTGTTGAGCATCCAAGTGAGTTGTTGCCTAAACTTCCTCCTGGTCACTTGGACGGAGTATCTTGCTTGCAGAATTGTCTGATGCTTTCTTCATTCCTGTCAGCCTTGAGAGGTATGGATCAGAGTGACTGGGCAAGATTTGGGATCCCCTTGTCTCAGCAATTCTTGAGGGGCTCACTTGAATATCTGGAGGTTCCTTTCTATTCGCCCTTGTGTTGGATAATGTGGTGATGTTGCACGCATGTAAGCAAATTCCTTAATTCTCTGGAAGTGAATTGGGTTTCATTGTTACTTTTGGAATCTCGTGCTCAGCGAATAGAACTTGTGCAGTTGAGATGATTGGTGCAACTAAAATCTTTCAGATAAAAGTGAACTTTTGAGCAACAGTCAGCAGCTATGTGATACCATTCTTGATTGTATATGAATTTATTCATCTATGGTTTGGGTGGTATCTCCAGTTGCTATCATCTCTTTCTTTCTGCTGTGTATTTCTGCGCTTCTGTCATAGATTGTATCAGAAAACCATTCTTTCCATATCTTTGTAAATTTCTGTCCCGTACGCAGCTCATCTGGCTCTGGGTTTACAACTTTTCCATTTTCATATACCTGCCAGAGAAGTTCTTCCTGCATAAATTTTGGCATGATTCTGGATCGGAATACCATATTTCCCAGTGGCATTTATCTGATAAACAAGTACTGCCATATTGTTGTCTGTTTGCTGTATCTTATCAAGCCATCCTGGGATGACTTGCTGAGAAGTTTTGTAACTCTTCCTCTTGCTGCTCTCTTAATTTGGGTACAGGTGATGGATCTTTGTACTTGGATCTCTAGGTTAACTGAGAAGTTGCAGGTCTTTGAAACTGCTCAACCACAGGATAGCAGAACAAAAGCCATGCAGTTAACCTCATTTTTTTCCCCCCTTTGTGTCCTTTTTGATTTTGATTGTTCTTTGGCTGCTGTTTCTTTCATATGCCATTAGTGTGCCATTCTCTGTTTTGGCGCACCTTTCTTTAGATATCTGTTTTTGAAAAAGATCTCTGTATAGTCTGAGCAGGATATTCTGTGCTCCAGTAAGAATGCTCAGCTTCAGATTTATGGTTGTGGGCTTGTTTCTTGCCCACTTCCTGATCTGGTTGTGATTTTCCTTTTTTCTGGGAACTGTCGCATCTAGCCCGACATTTGTATGGTTCCTGGATCTGTTGCATCCTCGCTCATACTCCAGGGTATGGATATTTTGGTTTCTTGCTGCTCTGACTCTACCGTCTTCCTTTTGTTCTGCACACCTTTTCTCAGTGATTGGGCTTTCCACAAGCTCTGCAATTTGATACATATGCGGGGCATTTCATCCGTGCATTTGCATGGTCATCCACAGCTCTTGCATGTCTGCTGCCGTCTTGAGGTGCATACTTTTGTTGCTGTTTCACTTCTTCAAACATGCTGCCTTTATCTTGACTTATGAAAGCTGGCCATTATAGTGTCTTCATCTGTCTACTCATGGCTGTGCTCTGACAATGTCTACAGCCTGTGTGAGCTTGTCATTTCGAATCCAATTCTTTTTGTACTTCAGTGCATAGAACCCTGAGCACTTGTATGTGTCCTTGGCTGCATTTTTCAATCTTTGTATGAAATTGTCAATAGGCTCACCTGATTCATCCTTCAGGCCTCCCATGTCTATGGATCTGATTTTGATTTTTTTAATGGAGATGTGTTGAAAAGTTTTGTCGTTATCTACTGTCTTTCCCTTCCTGACTATTGAGCTTTAACCCTTTCTCTCCTGCCCACAAAGTGTGTGGCTGACCCTCTTCTCTTCACGGGTGCCTCTTTGCTGCTAAATAGCAGTCTGTACCGGAAATGCATCTACAAAGTTATGAGTCTCCCAGTTCATCACCAGATGAAACTGTGGGCGGGATTCTCCCAGCCCGGGGCCTGGCCAGAGAATCCCCGTGACCGGCACAAATTGTGCCACGCCGGCACGTGTTTCTCCGCAGAGTGGAAAATCAGCATCATTGGCGGCGTGGTTGGCGCGGCACCGTTCAGGGGCCGCTCAACACGGCCGGCCTGCCGATTCTCGGCCTGGGATGGGCCGAGAGGCTGTCGTAAAAAAGCCGAGTCTCGCCAGCACCGTCCACACCTGCTCTCAGCCGGCGGGAACTCGGTGTGGGAGGGTCGGGGGTGGCCTTTCGGGGGGAGGGGGGGGGTCCGACCCAGGGGGGGGGGCCCTCCAATGTGGCCTGGCCCGCGATCGGGGCCAACCAATCGGCAGGCCGGCCTCTCTGGCTGGGGACCTCCTGTCTTCCACGCCGGCCCCTGCGCCATGTTGCGTCGGGGCCGGCACGTTGAAGGAAGCCACTGCGCAAGTAGGCGCTGGCGCCACATGCGTATGCGTGGATCCCGCGGCACCCAGTTGACGCCAGCATCAACAGCTGGAGTGACGTGAACTGCTCCAGTGCCATGCTGGCCCCCTGTAGGGGCCAGAAATGCTGATCCTGAGGCCGGAAGGCATTTCCGACGGCGTCAACACTTAGCCTCAGGATCACAGAATCCCACCGTGTATGTCTATTGTTGCAGATTCAAGACTGAAACTAATTTGGTTGACTTTTGTTCAAACTAATTCAGCATCAAGTTTAAAATGTTTGGGGTTTTTTACACAACCACCCATCTTTCACCACCCTATTTTTTTATTTCTGCTTGTGGTTAAAAATAATGGCACTTCAGGAGCTTCATAGTGTATTTCTCGCATCCGTGTTCAGCGAACTGCTGCATGTTACTTGGTGCATGGCTGCAGCGAGCAGTAATATGTGGTACCCTTGATGTACATAGGATACAAAATCTATACAACGTTGATCAAAAGAGGATAAAAGTCTCCAGTGTTCCCATTGTACTTTCCACAACCCTGTCCTTTGAACCATTGGATTCAACTGCTCTTGGTTGAGGTTGCAAGGTTTCCTACACTGACTAGTAACATTGTCCAGGTGCAAAGCATTCTTGTGTTTGTCACAATTTCTTTAGTATTTTTGATTACAATTCCGGCTACAGTTGTCATGGTTACCAATTAACTATTTTGGATGTTTTTTTATAACTCTAGTGATATGACAATTGCACTTCCCTACACTACAATTTTTCTATACATGTTCAATTAAGCCTCCTGTGACAACACATTGAAGTCTCATCGCCTTTGGCAATCAATAAATAAAAAGTTGCACATAAGTACCTTTTTTTCTTAGTCCGTTACAATGAAGTCTAGAGATGAATCTTAAAAAGAAATGAGCACCACTGTTTTCCATAAGTAATATGCTTCGCCATTTGTCTCCTGTTGTGAAATCCTTTCTTCCATGCTGAGAAATCTACTGCCTGTGACAAAGCAATGCTCAAACTGGTGGGCTTAATGTTGGTATCACGGAATGCCTCCATTAGTTCATATGGATTACTGAAAATATTACACTGAACAAAAAAAATGCTTGTATGAGTTTTCTGAAGAATTTTGACTTTGTACACAACTCAGGTCTATTTTCCAGTGAATAATTGATGCAGATGTGATTCAGCCTTTTGGCGTAGTTATAAATTGACTGGTCAATATTGAGGTTTGTTTCCAAGCATGCGTGCTCACACTTTTTTTTTTTTTCTTTCCCTCGCTCTCTTTCACCCCCTTCCCACTCCAGCTATGTCCTTTTATCTCCTGACTTTGTTCCTTGGATTTCTGCATGAACTAACCATTTTTCTTTCATTATTGTCATGTTAAAGTATCTGCTATATATGTCACATTGCTTTCATTGTGGACTAGTTGCAAGGCTAAAGGTTTTGTTACAAAACTGGTCTTGTTTCAAATGCAATTAATGGGATCTATGTTTGATAAAAGGCAGTAAACCCAAATTATAACTCAAATTGGATAAATCTAAATGTGGCAAAAGATAGAAGCAGCAAATCTGCAAATAATACAAAACGCTGAGAATTCAGTTGACTCACCAGCTGAGAGAAAATGTGGAATGCTATTAATTTTAATCTTGTCCCTTTACCCCAAACACTTGGGGAGGGATACTCGGGCCGGAGAATCCCCGTGAACGGCGCAAATCGCGCCCCCACGCCGGGATGTGATTCTCCGCAGAGCGGAGAATCGGTCCGGGATGGGCCGTGCAGCCATCGTAAAAACCCAAGTCCCGCCGCTGTCGTTCACACCTGCTCTCAGCTGGTGGGACCTCGGCGTCCTCAGCGTTGAAGTGTCCAGGGATGGCCTGTGGGGGGGGAGGGGGGTCCGACCCTGGGAGGGGCCTCTGATGTGGCCTGGCTCACGATTGGGGCCCACTGATCGGCGGGTCGGCCTCTCTGGCTGGGGGCCTCCTTTCTTCCGCGCTAGTCCCTGTAGCCCTGCACCATGTTGCGTCGGGGCCGGCGCGTTAAAGGGGGCCACTGTGCATGCGTGCGTTGGTGCCACTGAACATGCGCTCATTGGCGCGGGTGCCACTGCGCATACGCGGACCTCCCGCCGCCCAGTTCACGCCAGGATCAGCAGCTGGAGCGCCATGGTCTGCTCCAGTGCCATGCTGGCCCCCTGTAGGGGCCAGAATTGCTGATCCTGAGGCTGTGTTAATGCCGTCGGGAAACGCGACGCAGTTTCCGACGGTGTCAACACTTAGCCTCAGGATCACAGAATCCCCCCGTGATCTGTGAATTTCAGGCATTTTTCCATCTTTTGCTTCAGTTTGAGGTTGTCCTTCCATGTTAATGCCCAGAAATACACGAGACTGAGGTTGCTGGAAATGTGAAGTTAAATGCAGAAAATGCTGTCAGTACTCAGTGGATCAGGCTGCCAAAGGTGACGGAAGCAGAATAACATTGTGTCACTGACCTTTCATTCAAACAGTCAGCTGTTTCTCCCCTTTCTCTCCTCCCTCGTGGGTGCTTCATTTGTTAGTATTGTTATATAAGCCATGGATGGCACCTAGCACTGAAGCCACAATACCAAAGGCAATCTTTGCACAAAATTGTCAATAGGCTCACCTGATTTATCCTTCAGGCCTTCCATGTCTATGGATCTGATGATTTGCTTTTTTTTGATGGAGATGTGTGTTGAAAAGCAAAACATTTGCCTCCTTGCTTACGACCTATTGTTGATCCTCAATTGGCAATACATCCCCCTTCCTGAGCCCCAGATGTCTAGGTTTCTTGCCATATGCATCCCTTTTAAAAGTCCGGAAAACTCATTCATCTAAAGAACGTGATGCATGCCATGTTAGAAATTAGCCTAGTCCAGAAACAATACATTCTTGAAGTTGAACCAGGATGGAATGTTATCTGTAAATGCTCGACTCGTATAGCTCATTTACCCTCACTGCCCTGAAATTAGACAGCTGTCCACCCCACAACAATGGTAGCACAGCCAAAACCCAACAGACATCATTAGAGCAGCTAAGAATGTTATAATGCAGAAAGTGGCAACGATGAGTAATCTCTGATTGTCCACTACCCAAGGAATGTCCGACTCATACATGGCTCATGCTATACGATTGCGCAAATATTTGCAAAAGAGATCCTGCCTGTGCTGTTAGTGCTGAATGTTGCACAAATTGGAATTGTGTGCATACCGTCTCGGAAAATCCCTCCACTGGAATGAATGGTGCATGCATTGAACTTCCCAATAGTTTTTCCCAGACTTGCAACTGGAGCAGGTAATTGGCCAATTAATTATGCGTAATGGAATGAAAAATAGTTCAGAACAATTATGCTGGAAATCTTCGGCCATTGCTTCACCTTTCCCGCCAATAATGCACCCCCGGCAGCGTGGGATGGCTTCAAAGGAAAATCCCATTGATGGTGTTGAATCTCACTGCCTGCAAGCTGCGTGCCAGGAAACGTGTGGCTGGGAGACCAGAGAATCCAGCCCGATATGTCGATCTTGCCACTTGGTAGTTATTTCCCATCTTTGTTTCACTTGTTGCTGGCGGATGTGTGCCAATAACAGTTTGGGTGGAAGTGCATTTGTTTCCAAGCTAAGGGTTTAATGCCCTGCTCCAGAACAAAAATATGTATTCTATTCTAAATTTTTAATTCAGTTGAGGGAAGGAAATGCAATGTTGTACCTTTGGCCCATTCGGGTATATTAAAATTCTATGAAGGGGAGCAGGGAGCTCCCTGATATTCACTGGTCGTTTCCTGTTGTACTTGCCTAACTGCACTTCCAAAAGTAAAGCCATAAGATGTCTTCCAAATTGTGACACTAATGGCAGTTAGAAGACACAGGAAACTAGGAAAAGGCGATGGATGGCTGTTGATTAAGGAAGCCTTTTGTAAATTTAGTGATTGCTTTAGTCGTAGAATTAGTTTGGATCAAGATGCTAAATAGCGAAGGTCAGGAGTCACTTGTCGGAGTAGCTTGTAGACCTATACTGTAGAATGGCGCACAAAGGATGGAACAATAGTAGATTATGAGAAAGGCGTGATTTTAATCTGCACATTGAACAAATCAAATCAGCGGATGTAGAGTTGATGTGTTTTCAGGACCATTTCTTAAAGCTAACCAGGTTTGATTAACTACCTTTTTATGTTAAATTAGCCTCTAGGTAGCAGTGATCATAACATGATAGAGGGAGAGATGGGTGAGAAGTGTGCATCTGAGACTAGTATCTTGGGTTAAATGATAGGAGGAGATTTAAGGAAATACTCCCATAAAGAGATATTCCATGGAGGAAGAAAGTCTCTAGGAGATGGTACACATCTGTGCCAATCTGTGGCTAACAAAGATAAAGCACCAAATTGAAAGAAAAGGCATGCGATACTCTCAAGGTTGACTACATAGGACTCTGCTCCTTGACCTAGAGCAAGGTGCATTTTCCTTTACACAAGCTCCTAAGTGAAGAGCATATCCAGGTTATTAGTAATAAGTCAGAAGATTGGACCGGTTTTATAAATCAGGAGGAATGACTTGAAAAAAAGAGACAAAAGAAGTGTGCTAGAAATATGACAGTGGCCAGAGTTAGAGCATCAGTTGGCACCTGCTTGACCTGAATTTGGGTGAGAAGACGTTTAAAACAATTCCAGATGTCATGGCACATTCACGTGATGTTTCGATCGGGCAGGTGCAAGAAGCTTGCCCGCCGGCAATTGAAAGGGCCATTAAGCATGTAACTGGCCTTACTTTTACATGGCCTGCACCCTTTTGTGCTTGGTGCACAAGCCAGGAGATGTTCACGATTTTTCACCATTCCCGATCTGAGGCAGGATAAAACGTCCAGGGTGAAAATAAAAGAAAATAGTTGGTGTTTGATATGCAGCTGGTTGCTTGTTTCTGCATGGTTAAGAATTTGCAGCACTTCTTTGGTGCAATTCATGTTTTGGGTGGTGCAGTGGTTGGCACAATGCTGTCTCTCCGGGACTCTAGTTCGAATCTGACCTTGGGTGACTATCTGTCTGTGTGGAGTTTGCAAATTCTCCCAGTGTCTGTGTGGGTTTCCTCCGGGTGCTCCAGTTTCCTCCCACAGTCCAAAGATGTGCAGGTTAGGTGGATTGGCCATGTTAGATTGCCCCTTAGTGTCCAGAGGTTGAGTGAGATTACAGGGATGGGGTGGGAGACTGGACCCTGGTGGGGTGCTCTTTCAGTGATTTGGTGCAGACTCGATGGGCTGAATGGCTTCTTTCTGCGCTGTAGGGATTCCATGATTGCTTTAAAAGGATTCCATTAAATGCCATTTGAACAATGCTGCATGCAGCTTCCTGAGGCAGCTGTCAGTCTTCAGGGAGCTTGTGGAAATGCCTGCTTGCACCATCACTTCTCTCAGTGTCCACCCTGCCCAAGAGTGCTCCGCTTTTCCGAACGTGTTTCAGGCTAGCTATTGATTTTGTTCCTACTTCCAGGCTCGGAATGCATGCCCAACAGGTAAAAAAAAGCCGGGCCACAGTTTCTATAATTTTCGGTTAACTAAAGCTACTGTTAACCCTACAGAGTGGAGGGATAATAATGGGACATAAGGCAGTACCAGAAGTGTTAGACCGGTATTTTGTGTCTGTCTTCACTGTAAAATACACACAACATGACAAGAATATTTGGAAAATCAAGAGGTAAAAAGGATGAAGGAACTTGAAACAATTTCAATCACTGAGGAAAAGGAACTTGGCAAACTACTTGAACTTTGGGACCCGATAGCTTTCATCCTATGGTCTTGAGGTAGTACAGACATTGGCTATAAAAAAAATCCTTATTCGGGAAAGGTTCCAGTGGTTTGAAAAATTGCTGGTGTAAACGCCTTAAAGGAAGGAAAAATGGAAACAAAATGTCAGCTAGCCTAAAGTCCTGTCATCGAGGCAATTCTGGAATCCATTAATAAGGAAGTAGTCTGACATTTGGAAAATTATAATAATGTTGGATAGAGTCAACATGGTTTTTCTGATAGTTTTATTTGAGTTCTTCCAGGAAACACAAGGGCTGCATTTGGATTTCGAAGAGGCATCAAGATAGGATATCACATTTTACTTGTGTTCATGGTGTCGGGGGTAACGTTTATATTAGCATGGACAGAGGCTTATTAGGTAACAGGAAGCAGAGTAGGGATAAATGAATCCTTTTTTGGTTGGTAAGCTGTTACTAGTGGAGTGCCACAGATGGCTGCTGGGATCTGCATCAATGATTTGGAAGCAGCTGGATTTTCTGATAAAGATAGGTAGGAACATGGAGGATACAAGGAGTCAAGTGATTTATATGGGGCAGCATGGTGGCACAGTGGTTAGCACTGCTGCCTCACGGCGCCGAGGTCCCAGGTTCGCTCCCGGCTCTGGGTCACTGTCCGTGTGGAGTTTGCAATTTTCTCCTCATGTTTGCCCCCACAACCTAAAGGTGAGCCGGTTAGGTGGATTGACCCCGCTTAATTGGCCCTTAATTGGAGAAGATGAATTGGGCACTCTAAATTTATTTTTAAAAAGTGATTTGGATGGGCTGAGTGGGTTTGAGTGGGCAAAGATTTGGCAGGTGGCGTATAATGTGGGAGAATGTTAACCTATCCACATTAGCAGAAAGAATAGAAAAGCAGTATATTTGAATGGAGTGGGACTGCTGAACCTGCCACTACAGAGGGATCTGGGTGACCTGCTACATGCAGGGGCAAGAAGTGAGTAGAGTATGAAAGTCAAAGTTGTGCTGCAGTTGTACAGGGCTTTGATGAGAACCCACATTACTGTTCACAGTTGGTCTCATAATTGTATTAGAAGCAGCTGAGAGAACATTATTTCAGCTTGTTCCTGACTTGCAAAGGTTATCTTATGAAGAGTTGATCAGATTGGACCCATAACCATTTGGAAGAATTCTATTGAAACGCATAAGACCCTGATGGGGCTTAACAGGGATGCTTGCCTTTTTTTCGGCCTTGTGGAGTCTGTGGACCGTGTGTGTAGAGAAGTTGTTTTGGGCTGCACCCCCTTTTTCAAATTTGAGACAACTTTTGTTGCAGTTTTGTTTACACTTCAGCCTCATGCTCCTGATCGATGGGCACCTGGTGCAGGAGATGTGGCGAAGGAGGAAGACTTCCTCATGAACCTGGGTCTGGTCAAACATGCCATCAACAGGTCCAGGCAGCGGGCGACTGAGGGGGTCATCCAACCCAGCCGTCTGCCCCTCTCCTGGGGCTACATTCCCGGCCGGGTGTCCCTGGTGAGGGAGCATGTGGTGTGCTCAAAGTGCAAATGACCCACTCCTGTTTATGTTCATAGACCTATGGGCTGTATTTTGAGAAGTGTTTAAAGGTAGACAAATGCTTAAGTAGATACAATCTAGGCATGATGTCTAATAAGGTTGACTACATAGGAATCTGCTCCTTGACATAGAGCAAGGTGCATTTTCCTTTACAATCAAAGCTCCGAAGTGAAGAGTATATCCAGATTACCCATGGGATGACCCCATGCACACATTGTTTTCACTCCTCTAATTGTGGTGGTGTATCTCTGTCTTTGAGAGCCACATTTGACACAAAGGATAAACTGCAAAAGCACCAAAGTTGATGGTCTTCAGTACTTCACCGTTTAGGCATGCATCAGTATCTCCAACCTGACCCACCGAACTAGCAACTTTAGCTAGTGAGAGAATTCTTAGTTGAGGGGTTTTGAATTTAAATTGCAAGTGTACACGTGACGAATGTAGAACTTGGATATATTGTCTTATAGGTATTTGATGCAGTAAGGGTAAAAGTCTGTTTGTGTGTGTATGACTTATTTTAAAACTAAATCCTAGTTTGAAAAGCAAGTATTGCTGAATGCCAGTGGTATTTAAACAGTGGATTGAGAGCTGAGATGTTTTTTTTTCCCCCTTAGTCAAGTGGGAATAAAATAGCAGTTAAGGATATTGGGCGAGATTCTCCGACCCCCGATGGGTCGGAGAATCGCCGGGGGCTGGCGTGAATCCCGCCCCCGCCGGTTGCCGAATTCTCCGGCACCGGAGATTCGGCGGGGGCGGGAATCATGCCGCGCCAGTTGGCCCCCCCCCGCGATTCTCCGGCCCAGATGGGCCGAAGTCCCGCTGCTAGAATGCCTGTCCCGCCGGCATGGATTAAACCACCTCTCTTACCGGTGGGACAAGGCGGCGCAGGTGGGCTCCGGGGTCCTGGAGGGGCCGCGGGGCGACCTGGCCCCGGGGGGTGCCCCCACGGTGGCCTGGCCCGCGATCGGGGCCCACCGATCCGCGGGCAGGCCTGTGCCGTGGGGGCACTCTTTTCCTTCCGCCTTCGCCACGGTCTCCACCATGGCGGAGGCGGAAGAGACTCTCTCCACAGCGCATGTGCGGGGATGCCGTGAGCGGCCGCTAACGCTCCCGCGCATGCGCCGCCCGGCAATGTCATTTCCGCGCCAGTTGGCAGGGCACCAAAGGCCTTTTCCGCAGTTGGCGGGGTGGAAATCAGTCCGGCTCGGGCCTAGCCCCTCAAGGTGAGGGCTCGGCCTGTCAAGGGGCGGAGGATTCCGCCCCTTTGGGGCGGCGTGATGCCGGACTGATTTGCGCCGTTTTTGGCGCCGGTCGGCGGACATTGCGCCGATACCGGAGAATTTCGCCCATTGTATTCACAGTATTGAGTACTATTGTTTAAGGGGTAATTGTCTGGTGCAATGCTACAGATATTTTAATACAGTCAGCAATAAAGTTTGTTTTAATATTTTATTTGTGTAATCACTCCTGGAGTGAGGTATCCTTTCCGCACAGTCTGGAAAAAATGAAAAATAAAATATTGGGGTTTCAGTCCAGTACCCTAGCCACTGTTGGAGTCTGCTCTGGAATCGTAATATGCATTAAAACTCTGGCCTTGTCCTTGTGACGAAAGTGCTTCAAGATAAGAGGGGGGGAAAAGCCCTCTTCTGCACAAGGATAAGTATGCCTGTGACTACTTCAAATGTACAACATGCCTCTTAAAGAGTCTTTGATGGTATGCTGGAACAAGAGAGTGTAATGCAGTGACTTTAATCACCATTTGCAGTAGCCTCACTTGTAATGCTAAACCACTTTAAGTGTCACAGGAAAATGCTAGTGTTCTCCTCGATAGAAAATGTCAGTAATCATGCTGCCAGCCTTTTTTCTGACCATACTGCGAAAGTGCATATCCAAATGATTCTTCGAGCCACTCTAAGTGGAGCCCAAAAGCCCATTCCTGACACTGAATGCTATTTTCACACCAGATTCAGGAAAAGGAAAATCCAAATTGAACAAGTCTGAATAGACTTGCAACCATTTGCACATTAACGGTAAGGCAGCCAATTTTTGGTACGGGTAGCAATACCCTCCACACTGCTACCATTAAAACTGATTACAATTGTTTCAAAATCTGCTTATTGATCTCGGTTCACGTTCAAGCAGCCTCGTTGGAAACTACCCAAGTTACTGTGGAAGTGCAACATCCACTTAAAGCAGCGATGTCTTTGTAAAATTTCACATGCTTAAACTTAACCTTTCGAACAAAGCTAGAATGTGTAAACCTAATCTGCCGAGGTGACATGAGGAGCCCTTTAACAACAATCACAGCTGTCATTTTTAAAGATTGATTTTCCAATTCTGTGGCTTAAGCTTTCCAATTTGCACTCTGTTGTTGGGGAGGGGGAGGAAAGTACTGACCAAGAAGGTACTGACCTGTGGGCAGCACGGTAGCACAGTGGTTAGCACAGTTGCTTCACAGCTCCAGTGTCCCAGGTTCGATTCCCGGCTGGGTCACTGTCTGTGTGGAGTTTGCACCTTCTCCCAGTGTCTGCCTGGGTTTCCTCCGGGTGCTCCGGTTACCTCCCACAGTCCAAAGATGTGAAGGTTAGGTGGATTGGCCATGCTAAATTGCCCTTGGTGTCTAAAAGGATTGAGTGGGGTTATGGGGATAGGTTATGGGGAGGTGTGGGCCTAAGCAGGGTGCTCTTTCCAAGGGCCGGTGCAGACTTGATGGGCCGAACGGCTGCCTTCTGCACTGTAAATTGTATGATTCTACAAGATCCACCTCCCCAAATAGCAGCTGTGTTCAAAGCCGAGTGCTGTATCCTGGTTCAATATGAAATAGAGGACAACTGGATTTAATCAGGGATGCCTTTCTATTTATTCCCATGTTTGGCTGTTGCAATAAAGCAATACTTGATCTTTCCTGTCATTTTCCTCATCTTGGCAAATTGTGAACAATGCGACCAGGTGAGGGGTGGGCAGGAATGTATCGGTCAATTCTTGCTCCTTCTGTGTCTTTCTGCAGTCTGTTCAAGATATTGGAGGTACAAACGAGAGTGGAGAGCAAATGGTACGTATACATGTAAATGAAATGAAAAATGAATGAAAATCGCTTATTGTCACAAGTAGGCTTCAAATGAAGTTACTGTGACGAGCCCCTCGTCGCCACATTCCGGCGCCTGTTCGGGGAGGCTGGTACGGGAATTGAACAGTGCTGCTGGCCTGCCTTGGTCTGCTTTCAAAGCCAGCGATTTAGCCCTATGCTAAACCAGCCCCCAAGAACACATGCAAATCTCTGTTTATATTGTTCACTTTTACTCCTCCAAAAGCCAATGTTCCAATTCAAATTGAAATAACTGTGTAAATGAACCTCTTTTGTTTTCTAACAGGACTAATGCAGCAAATACCTCCAAGTGAGTAATTTGACTGCCAAACAAATTACTCTGAAGGCTTGGCCTGCACTCTGTTATACATTCCTTTTTTAATGTGACTTGATGTAGATAGAGTGGGGGCCTATCAGGTGTGAAAAGCCCTGCTGCTTCCAACTTGGAGTGGCCTCTAGGCAGTGATTTGGGGATGTCAATCCAGTCATGGTTGATTTCAACACTTAACGCGGTAAAGCAGGATTTCTCAACCCCTGATCAACTTCTCAATTAGTGAGCTGCCTTGTGTAACGGCCTTGTTCCTCGATCCCTGAGGGCTGCTTCAGGGGTCATTAAGGTGTAAAAAAAAAAAACTTTTATCAAGTGCGAGTCGCAGTCGCAAAAGAGTTGGGAGAGGTTTTTTTGGAACCAGAATAATCTGCTAAAATATAACCTCTTGAGTGATGATCACATTGTTGGTGCACTTGCAATTGAGATTTGAAGTTTCGCAAGACTGGGAATGTTCTCTGATTCCTTTAAATTTTACACCTGAAGAAAACCAATCCATAGTTTGAAGTAAAAGAGAAATATTAATTTGCCCGCTTTGGGTTGCTTTGCTTTTTACACCAGAACTTAACTGTCACTGCTGCACGGGTGGGCATTCGGGCTTAATTTAACTATCGAGCACTCTGGGTGCCCTGACATCACGACGGCACTATGTAAGTAGAAGCTCTTCCTCGCCCTTGTCTCCAGAACTGGAAGCAACTTTTAACTGGCTTCATAGAAGTTGGTTGTGAAGCTGAGACTGCTTTGCACTATGGCTATGCTTGTGAATTCCATCCTGACAGCTACTTAGCCAAGCCACTAGTCAATACTTGCCCCAAAAATAAAATATTTAAGACTTAATGTGCTGTACATAGCTATAATTTGTAGAAAAATATTTTCACTTTCGATGCATTTAACAGTCTATTACTTGGCAATTGTTCATATGAATCATCAATAATTGCTTTCACTTTTTTAAAACACTCCCATTATTCCACTCTTGAGTTCTCCCATTTTCTCTCGCTGCAGGTTTCAATGTATTTTCTCATAATTGCACATTACTTCACATCTTGCTCTGCATGCTCTGACCTGTAATGTGCATAAGACTGAGAATAAATTTTCCACCTCTGGTCCAGATTGACTCCTGCTAGCAACAGATATTTGAATTCACCCATCATTTTTCCATCTGTGTGTGCACAGTGACTGATGTTTCAACAACCAGTGCTAATTTATAAACTTCCAACAAGTCTCCTATTTCCTGGGGTATGGGCCTTGGTTTTTGAGGTGTGATGGGTAAGAATCTCTGTACTAATTTATAACTTGAGGAATCTATATTTCTGAAGTAAACCACAGCTGGACATTAAATTGATTGAAAAGGAAGTTCTGGAAATCTAAGGAAGATTTTTGGTCAACCATCTCAACCTTTTGGGGCATTGTTCTGAAGAATTCCTGCATCAATCTCAAGCCCAACCATCTTCATTTGCATCACTCTCCATCATAGTCGGGGTGCTCACTGATTTGCATAGCTACAGTGCAGGAAGAGGCCATTTGGCCTCTGGCAGATCACTCTGCCGAGACCCACTCCCCTGTCCTGTCCCATAACCCTACCTAATCTGCACATCTTTGGACTGTGGGAGGAAACCCATGCAGACGCAGGCGAACATGCAAACTCCACACACAGTCACCCAATGCTGTGAGTCACCAGTGCTAACCACTGTGTCGCCATTCATGGGAAAAATGACAAGTAACATGCTCAGTTATGATTTTAGGATGGCAAACGATCGATGCTCACCATCCTGCAAGTCGGTGTCTAACGCTCAGCCACTTAATTTAATGCTAGTGTTGACTGGCAGTGGGCAGGACTTTGTCTGCCTTTCGAAGGATGTCCTGACCAACAGCTTCTCAACCTGGTCAAGCACGGTGCTGCAGTGGCCAGGAGCAGTACTGCAGTGCTATGCCTGGAACAAAGTCCAGAGAACGTTTTAAAAGGCAAGTCCTGCAGGATCCCAGTGGAGTGAGATAGGGGACACGGGTGGGAGAGGAAGGGGGGGGCTTCAATGTCCCTGTGGGAGGGGGGGGGGAGAGAAAGAGCACCCCACCCCTGAGGGAGCCTTCAGAGCCTCCGTTCCTGCTCGAGATGGTGAAAAATGTTTAATGTCTCCTTCCAGCCCTACCTTCATTCGCCAGCCTAAGGTTTTAAGGCTGGTGGGATAAGCCCCTTCAGCGGTCATATAAAGGCCTTAATGTGAAATTTGCATCTGGGTTTGGGCGGGTGGGTTCCGAGGAGGAATCTTGCTCATTCAATCTTTGTCCTCCTTTCTCTCCCTTCCCCCCCACACACCCCCACACCCCACTAGACAAGCAATGTGATAAATACTTTGATTTCAAGAGCAGGTCAGTCAAAACTGAACTCTGCAGGGAGTAATTTTCACCTCTTGATTTCAAAGCCTGTCCACCAACTACAAGGCACAAGTCAGGAGTGTGAATCAATACACTCCATTTTCGCAGAGTAAGCTCCAACAACACCCTTGAGGATCCAAGACCAAACACCAGTGTGCAGCACAAAAGGTTTCAGACGTGATATCCTGGTGAATGAGCTCGCGTGTTTAGCCAAATATGAGGCGAAAAACGCAAGGCAAGAGCACAGCTATATTCTAAACTGAATCAGCATACTTTGTCAACATTGAGAAAGCAACATTTTGTACTAATGTTTAATGTATGGCATTGTTGGACTGCTTCAGTTTAAGGAAGCTCAATAACTTGGGAATTTAGGGAATGGCAATAAATAGTGATACCCACATCCTTTGAGTGACTTTTTTTTTGTTTGTTTAGCAAAGTGACCAAGACACTTGTGGTGCAAATATATTTAGTAAATGACTGCTTTCAAAGTTGAGGTTAGGGAACAGTGGGCAAAATTCTCCCCCAACGGCGCGATGTCCGCCGACTGGCGCCAAAAACGGCGCCAACCAGACGGGCATCGCGCCGGCCCAAAGGTGCGGAATGCTCCGCATCTTTGGGGGCCGAGCCCCAACATTGAGGGGCTAGGCCGACGCCGGAGGGACTTCCGCCCCGCCAGCTGGCGGAAATGGCGTTTGGTGCCCCGCCAGCTGGCGCGGTAATGCGGCGCATGCCCGGGAGCGTCAGCGGCCGCCGACAGTTTCCCGCACATGCGCAGTGGGGAGAGTCTCTTCCGCCTCCGCCATGGTGGAGGCGGAAGGGAAAGCATGCCCCCACGGCACAGGCCCGCCCGCGGATCGGTGGGCCCCGATCGCGGGCCTGGCCACTGTGGGGGCACCCCCCGGGGTCAGATCACCCCGCGGCCACCCCCCCCCCCCCCAGGACCCCGGAGCCCGCCCATGCCGCCTGGTCCCGCCGCTAAATACCAGCTTTGATTTACGCCGGCGGGACAGGCAATTTCTGGGCGGGACTTCGGCCCATCCGGGCTGGAGAATTGAGCGGGGGGGTCCCGCCAACTGGCGCGGCCCGATTCCCGCCCAATCTCCGGTACCGGAGACTTCGGCGGGGGCGGGGGCGGGATTCACGGCGGCCAAGGGCCATTCTCCGACTCGGCGGGGGGTCGGAGAATGACGCCCAGTGATCCTTTTGCTTGGTGGAAACATTGTGATGCACAAAAGTTACATCAAAAAGCAGAATTGCAACTGTTTCTTCAATTTTGTATAAAATAGACATTTCCCGTGACCTTCATATTTCTGTTGGGATACTGGGTTCCATCATGACGAACATGGTTTTTCACGCCAGTGTCTGACATTTTTTGTTGCCATCGATCAATGTTGAGATGGCATCTGCAGTTACATAGGAGTAACTGCTTACTCTTCTGACTTGTTTCCACACCAGTGATTTCTAGCTATCCTTTCCAGCATTTCTAGTCCTATTATACGTTAACTTTGTCTCAATCTTTTTAATATCAAGTTCTTTTTGGTGTGATAAATATTATCTGTACTGATTTATCCCAGTTTTAATGGACACGATATTAGTATAATGTCAGAACCAGAGTGGGCTATCCATCCACTTGTTTGATCATGGCTGGTCTGTGCCTCCACTCCCATATTCTCCATTTCCTTCCTGCTGCTCTCACCAGCAGGACCTTCTGGTCCTGTCAAACGGCGCACCCCTGCCATGGGTTTCTCAGCAGCGTGGGGTGGATTCAACGGGAAATCCCAATGACCGTAGCGGGACCAGAAGATTCTGCCTCCTGCGAAACACACCGCAGGGAGGCCAGAAAACCTCCCACCAACTTCAATGTTGGCAGTTTTAATTGACAGTGTTTTCAGAGACTTGGACTAGTAGTCATTCTCTTTTTTCATTACTTTGATTTGCTGCAAGAGATCTGGGGCCATCCTAATTCGGCCTTGGATTCAACTGAAGCAGATTCTGGAGAATGTCAAAAGTGTGGGTTAACCACATGGGTCAACTGTGAACTTCACCAGCAAGAAAACTAGGTGTACAAATGAGGAAAGATATGAGATAGGAGAAACTGTTCCAATGTCAAGCCAACTACAAGGATGCCAATTTGTACCTGGGTTGTGTTTTTGTACAAATTAATATACAATTAGTGGGACACAAATTTTCACTTGACCTAATGTAATCTGTCAGTCTCCCCAAGAGCAGAGTTCCCTTGTCCTACTCCTGACTTTGATATAAAAATTACCATTTTACCAATCTGTGCCCAATTTCGAGCTCCAGTCCTAATTTGTATAATATAATTCCTCACCCCGCAACTCATTTGCCTTGTACCTCACCATGAATACTTGATGAAGTTCTATTTGTCACACCTTTCTTTTGTTGAGAAAATGTTCTCTTGTTTTAACTGCAAAAATGCCAGTCCGTCTGTCTGATCTTGATACTAAAAGTGCATGCAGAGGAGGTGCAAGGCTACTCTAGAAGTTGCTTGACAAGAGCTTGAAGAGGGAGTATGCTCTGGGTTTGCTATTCTTGTGCAAAGGCAGAATGGAGATTTGGCCTGGCAGACATACATTAATAACCACAGGGCAAACAGTAGTGGAAAACTATTTAATGAAACATGCAAGATCACTGGCAAATAAAAATCACCTTGCAGGCATATCTAGTATCAATGGTTCTCACATTTGATGGACTAAAATAGAACAAATGTACTGCAACATCCTTTTGGCTCAAGTGATGGGACTCTTCATCTGAGTTCACAAATTTCAGCAGAGACTAAAAGCATGAGCCAGGCTGACACTCCAGTGAATACTGAGGGGAGTACAGCACAGTTAGATATGTCATCTTACAGCCCTGGCTGCCTTTCGATAATGTAAGTGATCCCTTGGCACTAATTTGAAGAGTACAGAAAGCTTTCTCCCTGACCAATATTCATCAATGAACTTAAATCACTTTTACTTTAACGAAACATTATCTTGTCCTTATCTCATGGCAGTTTCTGGGACCTTGTGTGCAAATTGGCTGCCATGTCTCCTACAATAGGGACTACCAAGTAGCAGGACAACGCTCCAAAGTGCGTTTGTTATAAAATTATTTGTGTCCTGGGCTCACTATAAATGCAAACCTACTTCATGCACCAGAAAACTAGCAAGGAACTATAATGGAATAAGTCATCATGTAATTGGGTTCAATTATTTTCTAGAAATTTTTTTAAAATCAAATTATAACGATTGTTGTACACCCACAGGAGTGTGTGCGCTTGTGCGCGTGTGTGTGTGTCCGGACGAGTCACTGGAGTGGTACACGAGACCATAACCTTGTGATTTGAGGAGAAGATCGTGTATTGTGTCCAAGGCGGAACCCTTTCAAAACATGCCCAAAATGGCAACGTAGAGGTGCAAGGAAGGATGTGGGATTCTGCCCAGTGTGGGGAATGGAGTAAATTGCCTCAATCTGGTGGTTCCAACTATTCCTGACTAATTTGTCTAACGTTACTGTGCATCTAGGTGATGCCAGATTCGGTTGGCACAGATGCACACACCAAAAATAGTACTGACAGGATTTTGACAAATAATGAAGTCCTCCTGTGGTTTTCTGGAAGGACTTGAGGCCAGATCTGTTCCTCTAATCTCCAGTCGTTTTCTCCTCCGTCGTCGTCTTTGCTAAAATGTGATAGGTTCTTGGAGAACTTCCAAACGAGGTGTGGGAGAATTGCCTTGGAGACCAGAAGGAATATTTTTATGAACTGGTCTCTGCATGCATTGCAGGTACAGTAACTAGAAGATGGATAGCCAATGATCTTTATTTTTAGTGCAAAGCATGCTTGAGATACATGATTTGCAGGATTTTCCCAATGAACCTGTAAGTTCATGATTTTTAAATTAGGTCATATCATTAAATCATTGTGAAACCAAGGTTTTGCCAGGGCTGGGGAAATGAAGTGCAGGAAGGATGGGGGTATTGTAATTTTTTTTACATGGAACAGATTTGAAAGCAGTCTCTTGACGAAACTGTCAAGTAACAGATACATTTTCTAGATTGGTGAATATGAGACCAGCACACTGATTTTGCCTGTCATTAATTTCAATGGCCAAAAATCAAGCACTTGCTATTTGATATTAATGTTCACCTGTTTGGCTCACATCTGTCCCAAATCCAAAAATGATATTTCTGTGTCACTTGTGCTTATGTTTCATATAAAGGTTGATCCAAATAATGACCTAAGTATGATGGACAAAATGCTCTCCAGTGTTTAGGAAATGTGAATGTCTCTCTTTGGATGTTGATGGCAATTCAGAGGATCTACTGTAAAAATTGGGAGTTACACCATCGAAACGTAAAAATAAAGTGGCGACTAAAACGATAAAATGCCACTGTTCTGCCCCTCACCCTGCTGAACAGTGAAAGAAGTTTCCAGCTATTTTTGCAATAGTTAATTTGGTTAACACTCAGTCAAAGATACAGATAGGTTGCAGGTATAATTGCCAAACTGTCTTGCGCAGGGTGGGAGCACCATGTTAGATGGTTTGAACTCTTTTGAAAATTGGATTTATTTCTAAGCAACTTCTGTTTCATTTCTTTTCTGCCGCTTGATTGCATTCTCGCCATGACCAAATAGCTCCTGTCCTGCCTCATAATTCGGGATTTGTATTCTACTTGCTACCCTTTCTTTTTTCCCTTCCCTCCTTCCTGGCCCTAGTTTGTGTGCTTGTCAAATATTGTGCATTTTACAATCATTGATGCAGGCTGAGACAATTTCTTAATTGAATCAGATCACAGCATGTTGGGAGTAGATGTCCCTTAAAACGAAAGAGTACTGGGTCTGAGAACCTGGACATGACTCTGAAAAACAGGTTTGGCTGATAGAAACAGGCCTCAGGAAAAATGCAAGTGTTTAAAATCACTAGCTTCAGCTATATTTCAATATTAATCTAAATTGAAATTTTGATTGGAAACCAAGATGGCCACACAGCAGACTAAGTCTGATGCTATACTGAAATTTGAGGGAATGAACTTTTGATTGGTAGCCTTTAAATGTAGTAATTGCTACTACATTCTTCTGATCTACACCTTGATATGTCCTTGTTTCATTTTCTAGCATTTTTTATTTTGCAAATCTGTGATGTATTGATGTTTTTTGAATGAAATTTGAACCAACCCACCAGTGGAACTGTATTACACATTTGCATATAGGCAGAATGGTTTCTGAAGTGTAGTGTACCTCAAATATGTGAGACGGACCATCTCGGGGCAGCATGGTAGCACACGTGGCTAGCACTGTGGCTTCACAGCGTCAGGGTCCCAGGTTCGATTCCCCGCTGGGTCACTGTCTGTGCGGAGTCTGCACGTTCTCCCCGTGTCTGCGTGGGTTTCCTCCGGGTGCTCTGGTTTCCTCCCACAGTCCAAAGACGTGCAGGTTAGGTGAATTGGCTATGTTAAATTGCCCTTAGTGTCCAAAAAAGGTTAGGAGGGGTTATTGGGTTATGGGGATAAGGTGGAAGTGAGGGCTTAAGTGGGTCGGTGCAGACTCGGATGAGCCGAATGGCCTACTTCTGCACTGTGTTCTATGTATCTTATGTATGTATCTCCATTAATCTCCAGAATTCAAATATGCTTAATTCCCTTGAGCAGAATGTCGAAGGCCTCTTGTTGTTGTTCTGATGTAAGGATCTCTGTGGAAAGAAAGTCTTGCGATTAAATCGCACCGTTCACAGCCACCAGACATTTCAAAAGTGCTTTACAGACAATTGAGCACTTTAGTGGAGTCGAGCTATTTTCCCATAATTTAAGATTTTTTTTAAAAAACAGCCTGCACAGATTGGGTAGCTCAACTCGGTTGGTAGCACGAGTCAGAAGCTTACAGGGTTTAAAAATCATTCCAGGACTTCAGTACATAATCTAAGCGATAGTGCTGTCTTTCATCTAATGTTGAACCAACGTTTCCACCGGCCTGTTTTTTGCGTGTGAAAGATTTAGTGGCACTGTCTTTTTGTTTTTGAGGAAAAGATACTTGTGTTCTGGCTGGCCTATCTTCCCCCTCACCAAATCAGACTTCCAGGCGATGTTTGTGTATGCTATCCTGGCATCCAAACAAATCCATTCTGTGTGAAGCACTGAGATGTAAGGTGTATATAAATGCAATATCCTTTATTCTTTCAAATCCCTTCGGACACCTGATCTTATGGCAAATAGCTCCTTGCGGAATTTCCAGAACAGCAGATTTAGCTTTATTAAATATATATGTTATTCCAAAGACCGACACGTCAACATAGCATAAAATGAACAAAGTATATATAGTTCAAATCCCCCCCCCCCCACCCTTCACCACCAGATGAACAATTCCCGAAACACGGACAGAAACCGCCTCCAACACTAAAACCCCTCCTCCGATCCCCAAGGGTGAACTTTATTTTCTCTAGCCTAAAGAAATTCATACAGATCCCCCCCAACTAAGCCATGAACCCTGGCGGCGCAGTCGACCTCCAACTCAATAGTATCCGTCGCTAGGAAACCAGGGAAGTGAAGACCACCACATCGGTCTCATTCCCTTCCCGCAGCCCCGGCACCTCTGAAACCCCAAAGATCGCCACCATAGGGGATGGCATCATCCTCGCCCTCACAACCCCAACAGACTCTCAAACACTACCTCCCAGAATCTATCCAACTTTGCACTCCTCCCCCCACCCCGCCCCCCCCCCCCCGAAGGTGGTTCGCCGGCCCTCTCTAACATCCCTTTCGCCCAGAAAGAACCCACTCATCCAGGCACGAGTCATATGAGCCCTATGCACCACCTTGAACTATATAAGGATCATCTCGCACAGAGGTGGTAAAGTTGATTTGATACATTATCTTACTCCAGATTCCCCCACCCCATTCCGATCCCCAACTCTTACTCCCACTTTTGCTTGATCCCTTCCACTAGGGCTGACCGTCCCCTCCCCCACTCATTCGGGACCAACAACATCTCCAGTAGCGTATAGTCCGGCAGCTGAGGGAACCCGAGCAGCCCGTTCCGAGCCAAAACCCCTCACCTGCCAATATCTAAACTTGTTCCCCCTCAGCAACTCCAAACCTCTCTCGTACTTGCTCCAACTCCGCAAACGTACACTTAGCAAAGGGGTGACTAACCTGCTCTACAGCAGGCTTAATTTCACATATTGCTTCACTAAAATGAGCAATTCTGTTTTTCATATTTTGCTATTTAGAATGAATTGCTTCTGCGTGGTTACAAACTGGTACAAACCATGCCGAAGTGATGCTAAATTATGACTATTTTCCAGGTGCAGATGTGATCTGTTTTTAATGAGTCGAGTGGACTTGACACAAAATTTACATTGACATTTAAAGACATACAGAAATTGGAGAGAGATGGGGGCAAACCAGGGTCCTTACAGCCTTAACAGGTAGCAATTATCAAGGTTGAAAGAAGACCGCATTACAGAACACTTAAAAAAAAAAAGCCAGCGCAAGTTTTTACAGACAAAAGTGCTGCCCATGCCTCTGTATTGTAGATGCTGCTGCTACTGTGGCTGGGAGTGAATTGTGACACTGCTTTCCAACCCACAACATCACCTTCATTTAGATGGTTCCTCAGTGGTTGTTAAGACAGGCTTGTGACTGCCATTGACTTGGAGTGGTGTGACCCTGCACTGCATGGTTGTACTTGCAGAAGGCCTTTATGAAGGCAGTGGCCCACAGTGATGACTTGCCTGGTAAGAGGTCTCTATGCCTGCGCATGGGGTTGAAGATAGCAAATCAGGCTAGGTCATCCTGGTATGAATGCTGTCATACAATACCAGTGAAGCACAATGTATGTAACATTGATTGATTCCAACGAAACATTGTCATTATTGTGGCATTTCGAAAGGATGGGCTTGCAGACCCAGAAGGTACAAACAAGAGCTTTATTGGCAAATGTTTACTCCACAGGCTGTTGGGATAGACTGCCCATTTGTCCATGCAAATGGTCAATGGCATCATCAATACGTCACATGATCAGACTCTTAAAGCGATCTTGTTCCAATTACGAACACGTATGAATACACAATTACAGTTATCCCAGCTTCCTTTGGTATGATATTGTGCGTGTACACAATACTCTTGTGCCAAAATCAGAGATGTATACATGGGTACAGAAATTAACCTAACTTTTTCTCAATAGTTCTCCAAAGAATTTCTAATTTTCAGCAGTGCCTGCACCTGCAGATTGAAGAGGAACAACATAGCCAGGTGCTCAATGCCAGAAAGGAGCTTATCTGACAATATACGCGGAAGGTCTTTGAACATGAAAACCAGCTTGCATAATCGACCACACTGGGGGAAATAGTGATCTAGTAGTAATGCCACTGCGCTAGTAATCCAGAGGTCCATGAAGCTCTGGGCACATGAGTTCAGTCCTGCCACACAAATATAATTAATCTGGAATTGGTTGGTTTTGGGGGTAGGCGGGGGAAGAGAGGAGGGGGCGGTAGGAAGACCGGGTGGGCCAAAAGGCTAGACTTCCTCACCATAAAATCATTGTCGTAAAACCTCCCTTCATCTTCGGGGAAAGAAATCTGCCATCCTTAACCTGGCCTGGCCTACATGTGACTTCGGACCCACAGCAATGTGGTGGACACTTAACTTTCCTTGGATATGTCCTAGCAAGCCACTCCCAAGGACAACTGGCCCACATTCACTGAAAGAATAAATGGTGCAAAGCTTGAAAATAGTCAAACCTTGTGGAGAGGTATTTCATAAGTAATAGCTAAATTCAATGGTTTATAATTAAGTGGGGGGTGAGAATCAATTCAAAATGTATCCTTGCGGCACAAGAATATTGTGATAGATATGGGGGGAAGCTAGCTTTCGAGGCATATTGTGTGCAGCTGCGTTATGTCTTCCAGGTCCCATAATGCGGAATTAATCACACTCTATTGCTAGAGCTTCTACATGTTTCTCTTGGCTCTCCCATGTGGTGATTGACTTGGTATTCCTCTGCCCATGATTCCAGTGCAGCAGTCAAACATGGCACCCGGATGTATGTTCTCAGTCTTACAAAATTGGGAACCCCCATTCCAGCCTGGTAGTGCTGGGGTGCCATGGTACCAACCACCCAGATGCCTCCAATTGTCTGGGAGGCCCATCTCTTGTGTGTAACCCCCCCCCCCACCCTCCCAGATTGCGACATCTCCCGAGATCACAGTAGTTGTCGGGAATCTCAGAAGAGGTCTCTCCCAGGATCTTCCGGTCCCGATTCCGGCAGTATGTGGCTGGTAAATCGCACTCACTAATTTAGAATTAAAAGCCCTTCTAACCTCTGGGTAAACACCAAAGCCAATTCTATTTGCCAATCCGCTTTCTCTTTTGTCCACCCCCCTCTTTGCCCCGGCCACCCAAATCCTATCCACTTGCTTTAAACACTTGGCTCCTCCCTGGCCTGTCAATTTCACTGGGCTCTTTACACTTACTTGCTTTGCGGCAGCTATTGCAGCAAGATAGGAGGCAAGGCCTCCTTGTATCCACCAGACTACACTGATGCCTGTGAGGAGGCTTTCAATGCAGAGTAGCCTTTGTAAATTGACTCAACTGTGACTTAACTGGTCTTGAAAATGGCACAGAAACGTTCACAGTGTAAATTCCATTGGGAAACCCCTGGAAGTAGTAGGCGGTAGAGGAAGGAGAGACAACTAACTTCCTGCAAACCTTTGGGGAAAGATGGTGGCATAGTGTTAATGTTACTGGACTAGTAACACAGAGGCTGGAGCTAATGCACGGGGAAACATTGGTTCAAATCAAAAACAATTGGTTCAAACATAGGCCTAACATACGATGAACGTCTGAAGATCCTGGGATTATATTCATTGGAGTTTACGAGGTTGAGGGGAGATCTAATAGAAACTTACAAGATAATGAATGGCTTAGATAGGGTGGACGTAGGGAAGTTGTTTCCATTAGCGGGGAGACTAGGACCCGGGGGAACAGCCTTAGAATAAAAGGGAGTCACTTTAGAACAGAGATGAGGAGAAATTTCTTCAGCCAGAGAGTGGTGGGTCTGTAGAATTCATTGCCACAGAGGGCGGTGGAGGCCGGGACGTTGAGTGTCTTTAAGACAGAAGTTGATAAATTCTTGATTTCTCGAGGAATTAAGGGCTATGGAGAGAGAGCGGGTAAATGGAGTTGAAATCAGCCATGATTGAATGGTGGAGTGGACTCGATGGGCCGAATGGCCTTACTTCCACTCCTGTGTCTTATGGTCTTAAATCCTACCATGGCAGTTGACACTTTGAATTCAATTAATAAATCTGGAATGTGAATTTCATAGTGACAACCATGAAACTATCATCTGTTTGTCACAAAACCCCAACTGGTTCATTAATGCCCTTTAGTGAAGGAAATCTGCCATTCTTCCTTGGTCTGACCAACATGTGACTCCTGACTACCAGCAGTGTGGTAGACTCTTAACTGGCCTCTGACCTGTTTAGTACAAGGGCAATTGGGGATGGCCAACAACTGCTGACCAAGCGATGTCCGTATTCCTGCAAGGAATAAAACATTGAGGGATTCAGATGAATGGCATTTTAATCTGCTTTTATGGCGGTGGCTGAGGGATGAAGGGTGGTCGCCAAGGTATCTGGAGAATTTCCTGTTCTTCAAATAATGCCTTGCGAGCCTTTTCAACCTAATGAGGCAGAAGAGCTCTAACATCTCATCCAAAAGGTTGTACCTCCTGGAATGCGGCATTCCCTCTGCTGCACCGATGCTGATTATTGGACTTGCTCAAGTCTTGGAGCACAGCTCAAATCCATAATGTTCAGAAGCCAGCAATGCCGCAGTAACTGAACCAAACATTCCGAAGTCAAACCCTCTTCCTACTTTTGCATCTTAAGTGCCATAGCTCTTTAATGTTTGAGCAAAAATTATATTGTGCTGCATGGTAAAAGGACCGAACAAGTGTAATGTAAAGAAGGCTATAGAATTAACAATCTGCACTCATTCACTTTGAAATTAGTAGGACAGTGAGTTAGTGAAGCAGAGGGATGTTGGTTGAGTGGCATCCTTTTATTTTCAAATGAATCGGAGTGTTTCAGTAGGTATTTCCAGAACTCCAAAAATAAAATCACTTCAAATGTTTACTATTGAGAACCTTCTCTTTTTTTATGCAGACATGTCCCTTGGATAAGCTCAATGATGTATTCTATTGCAAAATCAACTCTTGAGTGTTCTGTTGTTTTGGTTTAATGTCTTTGCTTTTTCTTGATCACGATGGCCCAATCTAACGCAAGACTGGTGTAGAGAATATATGGCATTTATCCTTCCACAAACATGTTTGACTTTCAAAAAAATTTAAATTGCAGAAAGTTGATGCCTTTTGAGATGTCATGGGAAGACCAATAAATACTCCAAAGTTTTAAAGACTGCCAGTACAAAAATCTTTTGATTCATTCTTGCAGTGCACAAACCTCTGTGTGGTGAAAGCCCAACAGAATTACAAAGCCTCCTATCCACCAAGCATTATATGTTGCCCTTGTTTCGAACTCCAGGAGCCAGGCGCGTTTTCCCATGTGTGACTAATGTCCCAGGTTGCTAGCTTTGATCGTGCCAAGAGGAGATGTAAAATTTATTTTTCACTTTTCATAAAATTGATTCTGGTGCCAAGCCCCTTAACCAATGTCAGTCAGTCAACTTGGGTCTCCAACTACAAATATTACTGGTTTAAATTTTGCTTAATTGAAGTTGTGCGCCCTTTAGAAAAGTCTGGCGCCCTTAAGTGTAGGCATTGTGCTAATGCTGAAAAGCTCTGATTAAAGAACTGTTTAAATCATTTTGTAATTGCAATATGTTGTGACTAAAACTGCTGCATACTAATTTCAGAACTGTGGTACAATTTATTGCCTAAATATCCACTAATAGAATGGGGTGAGTGATTATCGCAGTGCCTCAACCAAAACAAAGAGTCCACTAGCGTCTTTTGTGCAAATGCCTGTGTGAAAATGCTCAAGGTAAAAACAAACAACTGCACCTTGTTCAAGGGGTGGGGCTGAAAAGCCATTTTTTGTTTGGTTAGTTGTAAATGAAAGTAGTGGAGTGGGGGCAGAAGCAAGTGCTCTTCGATCTGCCTCCGAAGAACTGTCTGCAAGAGCATTCATTGACTTGCAGCTAATTAAATCAGGTTTCTGCATCTCCGCACCCAAGTTTGAAAGCTGACAGTTTGGTAAAATGTACTCTTGTAAGGTTTGCCCTCTTAGGAAAAGGGGCAATAATTCATCATTAGGATATCAGAGTCCAGGTGTAGATGAAAACTGATGGAGCCTCCAGTGAGGCCCAGAATGTGCAAGAAGGAAGAGAATTTTATCTGAAGTGCAATTCCCTGGTCGCAGCAGAGAATAATTAAGATAATATTGCTTCAAGAGTTGTTTAATGATTAAAAATCACATATGCAGAATCCATAAATTGGAGGGCAACAAATTGGAAGGATGGAGCTTCACGAGATCGCCTGGCAGAGCTGTGTTCTGTGCAGCGCACTGGAAATCGTACTAGCAGAACGGCAGCTGAAGAGGCCACGAGAGACTAGGCTTATTCCAAGGACTTTGTTTAGATGCAACAAATCATTTGTCTGTTATTAACCCAGAGCTTGTAATTATGCAGATTGCCATAGATTTTCCTCGGCCTGGAAGTTAGATTGAGGGTTGTTCACACTATAGCAGGCAGCTCAGGGCTGGCCATGCATTACTGAACTTGCCACATTTATCATGTTGACTGATGGCAGGAGAAGCAGGTCTCGGGTCCCAGTGGTTAATGTAGTGGGTAATTAACTGTCATTTGCCTAGTAATAGGCTGATGATCAATGGTTTGTGTGGAAACAAATTCTAATCAGGTAGCTGATAAATGCTTGGGGAACCAGAGCAATTTAAATGGGCTGGATCGGGGAAAAGGGGACTGCGGATGCTGAAATTTAATAACGGAATTAATCTTTTTTTTTATTTTGAGGCAAAATGGTTTTTAAATTGTTCCAAATTTTATGAAAACAAAGTAGTTGAATGTGTCCTGAAGCTGTGAACCTATCCTGGGATGGGCTATAATGCTAAGCATAGAGTTGCTCTTCCCTTTTATCCCAAATCTACTTTTTTTAAATAATAGTACATGCCAGCTGCATGCTTCAAGCTGTACAAAATGGGATCAAATTTGGATTCTAAAATAAAGTATTTTGTTATCTGACATTGGATTCTATAGACAGTATTTTTTTTTTTGATCGGCCGCATCCTCTTGACAACCCCCACTGCCAAACCCCAGACAATCTGTTTTGGCAAATATTTCACAATTCAACGACTTCAATACATTGGCCTAGGATTTGCTGTGAAAATCAGTGAGTTTAATGACACTCCCATTATTACTGTGCAAATACTTCAATTTTTAGAGGGAAAAATTACGAATTGCATTGGGTGGTGTGCGCCATTCTGTTGTTAACCTCGTGACAACGGCAGGTCACAGTCCCAGTGAGTGTCGGAAGTTGCTGCATTGTCCTGCAAGCGCTCACCACCACCCCCTACAGGGCAATTGGGGATGAGTGGGATTTTAAAAATTAATCTAGCCAGCAACGCCCATGTTCCATGAAAAAACTTTAAATTACAATTTGTGATTTTCTCAGTATTATTTGCAGCAGGTCTGCAGTTTCTTAGTTGAGTTAACGTTTTAGTTGAAGGTCCTGTAACGCACATGATTCTCAGTAAGCTGTGAAGCTTCTTGTAGTTAAAGGTTGTATTTTTGGGTGAACTTAGAACAGGTAGGGATGTGGGGGAGTCCTTTTCCTGCGTTCCAGGTTTTCTGTTTATTACCTTGGCTGTTTAGGTGGTTTGGAATAATGTCTGCAGAACAGCTGTTTTTATTGTAAAAGCTAGTACCATGTGATTTGTATAGGTTCAAAGTCCTCCTTCCAAACAAAGGATGGTGTTGATTACACATGCTGTGACTTTTGACACCTCGTAATTCACCCATTTTGTTTTGATGAGGGCCATCATAATGATGGAAAGTTGATGGGATCCGTTCACATTCGTCCAACACATTTGTGAAACTATTATTCTTTGGTTGATGATCCAAAGCGATGTTTGAATTCCCTCCAGGGCTCTGAATGTCCATATTTGAGTATTTGCTTGAGACTCTGGACTGTTTGAAGCTCAATGTCGTCAGATGATTTTCACCTGTTTTTGCTCGGGGTTTTTTTCCTCAAAGCTCTTTATATACTGGAACATTCCTCCTCAGTTTTTGATTTGTCTCTAATTCACACTCCATTATTCCTACTTCTTAGAACCACACTGTTAAAAAGATGGGCTACACAACCCATCATTCAGCAAGGTCCCAGATGTTCTGTTGCTTTCTATGTGCCATTGCTACTTCAAGCAATTTGTGGAAACCTTTTGATCTTAAAAGGGGGGGTGTAATCTAACAAAAGAAAATTCCAGGCTTTAGTCTTAATTGATTGTGATACTGAAAATCATGTACATGTCTTCTCATCTTCACTACCTGTACCACCATTACTTAGAACAAGAAACTAATGAAATAATGGCTTAATTCACTCAAATTATGGTAGATCCCTCCATGTATCCATTTCACCAGTTCAAGTGACAGATCAGGCATTATTGGTGCTTTTAAAGTTATTTTATAACATTATGGAAATTGTAGAGAAGACATTAAAAAATTGGATTTTGGCTTTGGAAGCCCTGACACTGAGGCAGCAGATTTGGACTGCTGCAGTGTTTATGCACAAATCGTGAATGGCTGTCCTGGTCCGTGTGGAGGATTCAAAATGAGTTCCTAACATTAGAAATCTTTCAAAAAGGGAATGAGTGGTTGGGAAATTTGGTGTACTGTCATTTCCGAAAGAAGTGCAGCTGATATTTGGGAGTGGAGGTATGTGACCACATGTGGAACAATAATTGCCGGATTATTTGCAGCCAGATATGATTATGGCGATGGTAAAACAAGTAACCACACTTGCTATGAATGTGACCTGCTGACTAATCTCCTGCCTGAGATGACTGTGAAAATGCTCCCCTTTTTTATGAGGGAGGGGATTTGTGAACATTAAGGTATACTCGTGGACTGAGCATTGTGCTTGGCACATGATAATGCTTGGGCATGATGCACTTTCAAGTTGCAGCTTGCCATTGGAAAACCTGGCATATTTTGAGAAGACCTCATCCAAACCCATAGCAGCACAACCCTAGCTGCATGGTATATTTATGCTGGATTGACTGCAAGTTGGGTGCACCCATGCCACTACGCCTGAGAACTACCACTCTGAACTGGTACTCTGCTGACTAGTTTTCGTTGTCATTAATTGAGGGAGCAGGTTCAAATTGGAGAAATTACAAGCGCTCCAATATTCTAGAGGTGGTGGCCAATGCTGTAAGAGTAAGGGTCAGTCAAACATCAACTTTGGAGCTAATATTTTTCCCTATTCACTCACTCTGAAGCCATACTTGCAACAATATCATAAATGATGCAAGCTTTCCTTGAAGACCTGACTTGGAAATTGGGTCTAATTTCTGATGGGTGCAGTTTGACAGTTTTCATGATTCCTCACAACCTCAATCGCCAACATTTCCCAAGCAATTGCTAATTTACATGCATTCCAATGAACAGCATTGGTTAAATCCATGGACAAGTGAGAGGCAGCAAGTGGTATTGGGCGAGTGGCTGTTGTGAAACTCTTCATATTCTGAAAAATGCAGCTGTGTGGTAAAATTAGATAGCAATGTTATGCTGTAGGGAAATGAGATAACCTATCCATCAGTTATCTGTTCAATAAGTGTTAACTGATATTGTGTTCCCTATCCTAGCCTGTGGTGCTGATGGAGATAGAAACGGAGAACTGTGTCCTTGACTGCCAGCAAAGGTGACATTGTTAGCTTTCTGTGAAGTAAATGATCTGTTCTGCCACTGGCTCTGTACACTGCACAACCTTTAAGTTATCTCCACCCCTTGGTCATTGCCAGTTAAATGAGTTGAAGCCTACTGCAGCATAAAGGTAGCTCTGGCTGTAATTTCTCCAGTTACCATTCACATGCATTTGGGAATGTTGTAAAACCGACTCCAATCATTCATTTTAGCGACATGCTGGGCAGTTCGAGTTCCATAGCTTGTACTTGGGATGTCCTGCTAGCCCCTTGATTTGTTTTTGTGTTTTAGTAACTTTTGTTCCCACTCTAATCAGCTCCTCCTATTACAAGAACACATTGAACAATTCTCATTTGGATATCCCAAACATCTATGTAAATTTCTTTGTTTCGAAAACAAAAGCATGACCCTCCACAAAAGCAACCGGAGTAAGGCAGTGGGAACACTTAAATAAAAACACACACACACCTTTGTGCTTTTGAATTCCTTCACACATGGAACTTCTGAGTCGGTGAGCAGACAGACAGGGAATGAGGTTGCCAATTGAGTGGAAGTTCTTGGGGGGCATTGCTAATTGGATGGCAATTTTGCTGCCCCTTTGACACAGCCCAAGCTGGCAAGGCTATTTCTGCCAATTCAAATTTAGATGCCAGGTTTAAGCGTTTTTAAATCTGTGGCCTTGGAGCTGATTTCCTCGCTTGGGCTAAATGTTCCAGGTCATTTTTAACCCATTGAATTAGTTCAATTGACTTTAGTCCTTTTTTATAGAGCAGGTTTAAGGAATATCGCTACTGTAATAGAGAACCAGATATGCTTGGGGTCTAGTTAGAGGTGACTTGGTACTATTTATAAAGTGCATTTCACATCAGACTTGAAGCGTTTTGTGTTCAAAAAAGTATTTTTGAGAAGTGCAATTGTATCTGTTCTGTAGGCAGAGTAAGTTACCACAAACACCGATGAGAAATAACCAACGATCAAGTCCTGGTTGGGTAACAGTTTTCAGAACCCCCCCCCCCCAATCAGTCTGCAAACGTGACACCAAGCTTTCAGTGGCCAGCCATTTTAATGCTCCATTTGATCTCCTGCTGATCAACATCAGCTCAAGGAACAGCAACTTGTCTGAATAGGCACCTTGGGAGCTTTCCAAACTCTGCATTCGAGTTGAACAATTTCGAGTTGAACAATTTCAGACCGTAACTGCCACCACAATTTTGTTGCCTTATCCTTGCATGTTCCAATCTTGTCCAGAATTAACAAATGAGCTCAGAATCTGGGAAACCTGACTGGATATATTTCCAGTTGGCTCTGAGAGAAGCTTGCTAGCATCAATTTGGAAGATTTTTTCCTCCATGGGTAGGTGTGTGGTGATGCAGGATACTTCAATCCTCCTGCAAGGTTCCAACAAGCTGCTGTGGTGACCTTCACAGTCATTGGTAAAATAATGAATATGGTTGACTGTTCCTGCAGGTTTTTTTGAAACAGCTCATTTTCAAGTGTAAACCCCTGTGGCTGAGTTGGACCTATTGTGTGCTATCTGGGAATAATAATACTTGGGCACTCTGATCTATAAGTAAATGCCCTTCCCCATGTACAATTAAGTATGGTCAACTTTAACTTGCAAAAATTGACTCTTTCTAATGTTATTATTTGCGGTTGTCCCACTGGAATATATTTAACTAAAATTTGATTGGCTGTTCTAATTCCATCAAGTGCAGGATCCGTAATTCGGTGAAAGAAAGATTTCTGTTGCGTTGATCAAATGTTTTGTGGGGGAAATTGTAGAAATAATCTGAGAAGCTGATCTGCAGGGCTCAAGGTTGGATTTTGGCATCATGTTATTTGATTATATTCCAAATGGGCGGCACGGTAGCACGGTGGTTAACACTTGCTTCACAGCGCCAGGGTCCCTGGTTCGATTCCCGGCTTGGGCACTGTCTGTCTGGAGTCTGTACGTTCTCCCCATGTCTGTGTGGGTTTCCTCTGGGTGCTCGGGTTTTCTCCCACTAGTTCGGAAAGACGTACTTGTTAGGTGAATTGGACATTCTGAATTCTCCCTCTGTGTACTGGAACAGACGGCGGAATGTGGCGACTAGGGGATTTTCACAGGAACTTCATTGCAGTGTTAATGTAAGCTTGTGACAATAATAAATATGATTATATCCGCTTAAAATGTGTGGTGCAATTTCCATTCCCCAAGTATGGCCGCATTAGTTGGCACAATGCAGAGCAGAAGGAGAAAAGATCGAGACAGCTTAGCCATAGTGCCAACATAAATAGGCATTCCAGGTATTTTCACTGCTCAAAATGGAGGAAGGTCTTTCAAAGTTGCCTTGATGGAAAACTTGTACCAGGGAGCTCTCAAGGTAACCATGTGACTTCTAGAGGCGGGAATAGATGAAGATATGATGCACCCCTCTGCCCCAATATTGGAAAAGCACATTGTGACATAGTTGTGTTTTTGTGTACATCTTAGGACTAGATTAAAGGAGAGTTTTCAAAAGGTGGACCTATTTTCTAACACTCGCGTCATTCAATTTGAAAGATTGAATCTGATGTTTCTAATGATTTGGGTCAAGTGCAAACCCTTCTCAGAACGGATCTGGTCTGAAAGCGTTATGTTTAGTATTAAGCTTCTAATTGAAGTAATCTGCAAAGATTTTGGGCAATGAATGATGCTTTTCTTCATTGCAGTCACTTGGGAGTGAGTTTCCACCAAAGGCACCAGATTTTCTGGTGAGTAGCTAGACGTGCAGTCCGAAAAGGTTGCAGGTTTGCACCCTGTTTTGTGCTCTGGTTAGTTGACTTCTGCCGTACTGAAATGGGGGCACTTCAACTGACCTAGACTCCTTTTTTGGGCTGGGGGAGAGCAATGGGCAAAGCTTGCTGTAACTGTTTGCTCATAGGATGAGCCCTATTGAAAAAGGACGTTGCAACTGTGCCAATTGTGTCCTTGGTCAATGCCTTTCATGGTCCCCTTTGACCAATGCTAAGTGCTTTTGCGGAGAATGGATACTTGTTGAATGCACTGTTGCCATCTAAGCATTTTAGACAGGAAGAAAATTAATTGCAGATGAAGTATAGTATGGTGGCAGTTAGCGTTTGAGTGTGAACAGAGCGAAAGAAGATAGTTTGCTTTGTTCACTTAGAAATTCAGTTGGGGGCATTTTTTGTTCTGTATCCATCCAGATAAATATATAATGTTGTCTCCTTTTCTAATTTGCTACTCCGCTTTATTATTCAATACAGTGGCATGTTAGATGAGCAATGACATGGCTGACTACTTTTAATATTCATTTATTTCACTTTGTGGTCCCAGCACTGCTGTCCAGTTGGTGAAACCGTGAAATTGCTACCTTGGATAGGCAAGATGGCTGAATTCAGCTTGTTTATAACCACACTTTATAGCAAATGATCAAACTGCTAACAGTATATGCAAGAATAAAGTTGAGCTTTTTTTCCTTTTTTTTTGTTTCCACAATGTGCTGGCAGTTAGGCTACATGATCAAAATGCAAACAGCTAATTTCACTAACTAATTATATTCTGCAGTATATGCACCATATGTTTCTCAAGACTGGAGGTGCTGTTGTGGCCCATTTCATATTGCAATGCTCCCCAGTGTAATGATGCCTGTTCTATGATTACAATTACCAGTACAATCGGGGGACAGCTGGAAAATTGCCACAACCATTCAATGCAGGCCCTCCAATCTCCTTTGCTGTGGAAAATGTGCATGGAGACCTCCGTAAAGAGATGTATTTTTGTGCGTTGATCCCAGCCTCGCTAGCAAACCTTGCAGCCCAGAGAAGCTATAAAATGTTACTCAATATTCTGCAACACCCCTCAGCTGAACATTCTCTAATTAGGGTAACTTTACGAGACTCTCTCTCAGTATGGAATGCTGCTAGCTGGAAGCACAGGTTGGACATGGCTCTTATAACACAGAACTATCCCTACACCCTCGGCCAAATCTAGCCCATAGCAGTCGGCAAATCCTGAGTGGCAATTTACTGAGCTAAGTGTGCAGCCTTGAAGTGCATCTCCCTATCTTATAGCAGTGCACCATTTCTCCTTTGTACTTTCTCAATAGAGTAAAACATATTTGCAGAAATTGAGGCATTTCTATATAATTTAACTAAAACATTTAAAATCATATCAAGTTGAGTGCCAATTAGACCGTAAATGGACCATAATGCCTACATCAGATCACATTACTAATTCTCAGCTCTGATTTGTTTTAATTTTGACCAAGAAACTTGAGCTTGTGAGAAATGTGCTACCTGAAAGCTCTTCGCAAACAGGTTTTATACTTTCCCTGCTCTCAGGAAAACCCAATGTCATTTTCTTCACAAGTCTGGACAGGTCACTCCAGTTCTGGGTATACAACGGACAAATCGAAGGTTAGTGCTGCATCCACATTGCAAAAACTAACCAGCCTTTTTGTCTTTAAAACATTACTGCACAGCATCCGAGAATAACTTCCACCCAATCTGCTAGGTGGGTGCTTTATCCAGGAGATCAAATGTTGAGAAAAGGCATGGTCAGCCATAGTTTTCTGTCCTTTTTTTAAATATTTTCCAAAAATTATGGACTGTCCATATGTAGTTCCTTGGTACCCGAAACAGAAGGCAATTAGATGAATGAGGGCCGAGGAGGCTTTGAAAAGGAAAGGATGTAAGAAGTGGCTAACGGAGGCTGAGTGCAAAGATTGAACAGCAAGTGATGGAGCTTTGAGATTTGAAGGGCAGCACGGTGGCCTAGTGGTTAGCACAGCTGCCTCGCGGCGCCGAGGTCCCAGGTTCGATCCAGGCTCTGGGTCACTGTCCGTGTGGAGTTTGCACATTCTCCCCGTGTTTGCGTGGGTTTCACCCCCACAACCCAAAAATGTGCAGAGTAGGTGGATTGGCCACGCTAAATTGCCCCTTAATTGGAAAAAAATAATTGGGTAATCTAAATTTTTTTTTTTAAAAGAAAAAAAAAGCTTTGAGATTTGAGTCTCTTAAGCAGACGGTGAGCAGAATTGTGATGGCTTCGTCTGTGCTAAACTGTAGAGAGCTCTGGTTTATTGACAGTGTTTCACTCGTAATGTAACCAAACATTAATCTCTGCCTTGTGTTGGGAGAACTTTTGAAGACTTACCAAATACCACTGATGGGCAAACTGCACCCTTCATCTTTTTGGGTGGGCTTTCATATTAGATGAGACATGGTAGCACAATGGTTAGCACTGTTGCTTCACTGTGTTCTAACCCCAGGGTTCCAGGTTTGATTCCCGGCTTGGGTCACAGTCTGTGTGGAGTCTGCACGTTCTCCCCATGTCTGCATGGGTTTCCTCCCACAGTCCAAAGATGTGCAGGTTAGGTGGATTGGCCATGCAAGATTGCTCCTTAGGGTGCAGGGGTTGGGTGAGGTTACAGGGATGGGGTGGGAGACTGGGCCCCGGTGGGGTGCTCTTTCAGCACCATGCTAAATTACCCTTGGTGTCCAAAAAAAGGTTTAGGTGGGGTTACTGGGTTACATGGATAGGCTGGAGGTGTGGGTTTAAGTAGTGTGCTCCGTCCAAGGGCCTGTGCAGACTCAATGGGCCAAATGGTCTCCTTCTGCACTGTAGAATCTGAGACCATGCAGTCTGCTTGATTGGCACCTCATCCATCACAGTAAACATCAAGTCCCTCCACCGCTGACACATCGTATGTTCCATCGACAAGATGCAGTGCAGCAACTCGCCAAAGCCCCTTCGACAGCACCCTCCAAACTTGTGACCTCTACCACCCTAGAAGGACAAGGTAATAATGACGGTAACATCACCTGCATGTTCCCCTCCAAGCCAAGTGCCATCTCAACTTCAAAATATATCGCCGTTCCTTCAGTATCGCTGGGTGAAAAATCCTGGAGCTCCCTTCCTAACGTTTGGTATACTTGCACCACATGGATTTCAGCAGTTCAAAGAAGGCAGCTCACCACCACCTTCCCAAGGGCAATTAAGTGCAATTCGGGATGCCCATATCCCATGAATGCATGTAGAAAAAAAAGTTACTTATGAGGGACATGTCTGCTTGGACTTACTTTTGTAGTGAGTGAAGGAATAAAGAACTTAACTGTACATTAGCTTTAAATAGCAAAACAACAGGGCCTAGGTGGCATGGTTGTGCAGTGGTTAGCACTGCTGCCTCACGGCACCAAGGACCCAGGTTCGATCCCGGCCCTGGGTCATTGTCCATGTGGAGTTTGCACATTCTTCCATGTCTGTTTGGGTCTCACCCCCACAACCCAAAAAGATGTGCAGGATAGCTGAATTGGCCATGCTAAATTGCCCCTTAATTGGAAAAAAACACAACCTTCCCACCTTTAAAGCTCTGGATTAATTTCCTATCCTTGACCTCTTCTCTGTTGGGTGCCTTCAGTGTCTCTGCATCTACCTTGCTGTCTGACATGTGCGGAAGTCCTTGTGCTTGTAACTTTCTATCCTGCTCCTTAGTGATTTCTGGAGACTGCCACTAGGAGGCAGCCTCTTATCTATGATGTAGAAGTGATATATTCTCTACAGTATAAAGAGTATACCTGTTTCATATGATGGTGGAGAGGGGAGAGAGAACACTGTGAGGATAGCCACACCTTCCAGAACCTCCTGATTGCAATGTAGGAATAAATAACATGGGAGCAGCTGGGATGAAGTGGCTCAGTTGGAGAAGCATATGATGGATGTGAGATTATGATAGATGAGGAGATTTTTCTCCTTTTTTCTTTTGTACTGGTTTCTAATATTTTGTTACAAATGACATTGGTAATTTTTGTTCATCTGCCTGGAGTTACATATTACATACCCAATGCGGTATGTGATGCTTCTGGCAAAGCTGTGGTTATAATACTTCCTTTTTATAGGGTTGGATGTGGGGTTTGCTCCATCACTCTCTGGGTTAGAGGTGACTGCTGCTTTTTGTTTCATTTGTCAGCAGTAACCACCCTCTCCTTGTTCCCCACACACAAATAATTACATATTGGCAGATGAGTAATTTGGCTTGGTATGGCCTACTTTGTCGTTTTATATCCAAATAAGCTACTGTTTCCCATGGCACCCTGTAGAGATGTTGGTCTTTTTAAATGTAAATAAGAATAGTATTTACTGGTGCAATATTAAAAGCAGAGTTGGCCAAAGCTGTTATTGCAATAATGGGGTGTTGGAATCGGAACCATATGGAAGCACTAACTATCTCCAACTGGTTTGCTATATGAGTTACCATTATTAAGGTCAGTGATTCATATACTTGCTTTGGAGGTAGTTATTAAGAGATCATTGTCAGTGTGTCAATTTCTCCTAGTGTTGTTCCCCTCAATGACTGAGATAGTTTACTCTCTCTGACTAGAATCCAATGACTGAGAGCTTACGTTCAAAGTTGAATGGCCAATGACAGAGAGCTTAGACTCTCTGACTAGAATCCAATGACCGAGAGCTTACGCTCAAAATAGAATGGCCAATGACAGAGAACTTGTACTCAACGTAGAAAACGTGTCATGCACAGTCATAACCGTTTTTGAATGGTAACATTCAGCCCATTGTCGATGCCGGTACATCGAGCTATCCAATTATTCCTGCTTTGTCCCAGCCCTAGAAATTTCCACTTGTGTTTGTCCAATCCCATTACTGCTTCCAGCACCCTTTCAAGCAATGGATGATCAATCTTATCTTGCTGCATTCATATATTTTTTTAAAATCTCATTTATTGTCCCTTTTTTTGGTTCTTTTGCCAATTAGCTGTGACCTTTGGTTACCGATCAACTCCCTTCATAAAATCGGGCACCTCTATTAAATCTCCCCTGATGCAGTCTGTTTTAATCTCCAGTTTCTTTCTGTATAACCTGCATCCCTGGTGTTACTTGAGCCGAGCACAAGGTGTGATTCGAGAAGCATATGGAGTTGTGCTCCATTGGACGCGTGGACAAGAGTTGAGTAGAGGTTTTCTACCAGGGTTGGGAGGAGGGTTGCAAATAGACACGGTGCTGCCTTTGACAGAAGGAAGGAGGCATGTTCTCGCTGTGCATTTGCTCATGATGCTGATTTTTATTTTTGTGTTGGTTATTTCTTCTGCATTTTGCAGGTTGTTCGGTGTGACGGGGAATTGTGCGGCATGCAGCAAGCTGATCCCTGCCTTTGAGATGGTAATGAGAGCCAAGGACAATGTTTATCACCTGGACTGTTTTGCTTGTCAGCTCTGTAATCAAAGGTACAGTTTTTTTTTTTTTGATCAAAACGCCATGTTGTCGATGATGCACATGGAAACGCAATTAGTTAAAAGAATGTAACATCTGTTACTCACTGTAAATTCATATCATTTTTCTGAAACCCATCTGCTTTATATTAAATTTTTGACGATAGAAAATGTTGTCCATTAATCACCTCAAAGTCTGCCTTGACTATATAATTCCACCCCCCCCCCCAAAAAAAAAGCAATGAGCATTCTTCAAGCAACTTAATATGCCAGAGTTAACAGCATAAAGTATTAATTGAAAAATTCATTCTGAATAATCAATAATGTTCATGGGGTTAAACAAATTAATAGTAAAGCATGTTTAAATAGTGATGGAGATACCAGTACTTGCCAAGAAGCCAGCTCCGCACATTAATAGGAAAATTCATTAACGTTTCCACAGCCTTTGGGGGCCTTCCTGCCAACTGAAAGCCCCTGAGGGTAATAATAGTATTGAAGTCTATAAATATGTAAGATCTAATATAAAATGATACATTGAAGAATGTTTGTTCATTAGCTTGTGGCTGAGGTGCACGTATATTAAATTAATATTTTAGGAAATGAATGAAAACAGTATTGTATTTTGATCATGAAATTGCTGTTTTCTTGGGAAATTGAAATCATTTGACTTTTTCTTAATTGGCAGAAAGGTAGCAGGTAAGACACCGAGCTGCTTCTGTGTTGGTGTTATTGTGTAATGTTTATCAATATTGAGAGAGAATTTTCCGCTCTAGTAAGATGGGAGTGCTCGACTTGGATAACTAGCTTTTGGCTGGTCTGATGGCAGGGAAAAATGGGTAAGGTAACTACCTCAACAGAGCTAGTTTGGCCATTGTGTTTGACTGCACAGCATGGTGGGAGGATTCGCTGCTCCGGGATGCAGGGGACATTGGCTGCACCATCCATGCCACAAATTAAACCAGTCAATGATCTACCATTTGGCACTATGCAGTGCATGATGGGGCTCTGATTCAGTAAATGATTCTTATTTTGGTGCACGGGATAATTGATGGGCAAGTCTCTTTGCAGGCAAGCAACCTGTATCTTTAATTCAAGCAGAAGAATCCAGACTGTACAGGAGAAATCACTTTGCTAGTCTGTGCGGTGGAGTTTAGAAGGATGAGGGGGAATCTTATTGAAACTTGCAGCATACTGAAAGGCCTAGATGGAGTGGTGAACACAGGTGATCCTTTAAAACTGAGATGAGGAGGAATTTCTTCAGCCAGAGTGTGGTGATTCGGTGGAGCTCTTTGTCACATGAGTGTCTTTTAAGACCGAGATAGGTCGTCAATGTCCTGATGTTCATTCTTTTAGGGAGGGGGGGTATGCAAGGATCCATCTGATTTATTCCCCTTATTTCCCCTTTCTTTCTTGTTGCTGTTCTTATTTTGATCTATGGATGATTAATGGACATGTCTCATTAAGGCAAGAAGTGTCTTTAATTCAAACAGAAGAATCCAGAAGTTACAGGAGAAATCACTTTGCTAGTCTGTGCTGGTTTGAACAGGAGACCACAGACTTGTCGGTGGCGAGATGGTTGGGACTCAGTTTGATTGATTGGCTGGTGGCCAACGAATTGGCCCAGAAGGCCGCACGGACAGTGATTGGATCATGTCCCAATGGAATGCTTTCTAGAGTCTCAAGGAGTTTGCCCTGATTCTAGCAGCCCACGGATAAGAATTGGCGAACTCTCTCTCCTGAAAAGCTGCTGTGACTGCTATCTCTCTCTCTCCAGAAAGCCTGCTGTGAGGGCTATATTCCTCAAACAGAGGCCTGAGTACAAACCACGGAGTGAAAGCAAAGTTGAAGAGAAGCAAGGTGCTTCTCAAAGCTGTGAGTACTGCATTTATAATCTACAGAGAACCTGAATTAAATGATTCTACAGAGAAGACCATTCCAGGCTGAAAACAAAGACAAGCTTGCTGTGAATAAAAGTATGCTAAAAACCATCATCTGAAACAACTCTTTTTCCTTTCACTTTTACCCCTTCACCCTTCTGTTTGTCTGTCTTTGTGTATGTGTGGAAGGTGGGGTGCATGTTGGGTAAGAATGAGTTAATAGTTAACCAGTTGTGTTTGCTGCATAGTTCATATATTTCTTGTGATAAATAAACAGTAGTTTGTGTTTAAACTTAAAAACTTGGTGACTATAATTATTGGGCAGCCAAGGGCCAAAGACTTTGGGTATTGGTTAATTCATTTGTGTTGAGTCCGGGACCAGTGGGACTGGAATTGACTGCGCACTTGCCCCGGGTTTGGTATCATAATTATAATTTGGGGGCTCGGGTCAGAGATCTTCGGAACAGATGGTGAAGTTTGGGTTACAGTATACATTTAAAGATTTGTAGTGATGTAACAGGATGGCTCTAAAAGCTGCTAAGCATTTTCTTCATGTGGATAACTTTATTTATTTTATTTTTTTTAAATTGGGTATTCTAATTTTTATTTTTAAATCTCTGGTTTATTTAAAAGAACTTCGCAAAGCCTAAGCCAGTCAAATTGATAGGTGAATTAGAAATAGAGGTAATGGATAGAGCTAGAAAGGAGAAGATAATTGACACATTGCTCAGTTTTAAATTTGCCTGCATCGGCTCCATTCCTCTTTGCTGCATCTCCATTTCTCTTCCTTTTTGCTGCATTTCCAGTTGTTTCATTTTGTTGCTGGATTTTAGTAATTCTACAGATTGTTGTCATAACCCAGGCTGTGTTGCTGGCATTTCTTTCAAATTTAAATTCTGAGCAATCTTGAGCAACAACCTATGATGATCTGAGAGAGGTCATTCTCTTCAACCATCTATAAGAGAAACCCATGTCGAAGACCAGGAGGTGAAGACTGGCAGGCAGCAATTATAGCTTTATGAGCTCATCCATAAATTTAAACCTTTTTTCCATCACCCCCATAATTCTGAATAGGAAGTGGGAGAGTGAAAAGAAGGCAGGTAGCCGAGGTAAAGAATGGATTACTGGGAATGTCTGCAATAACGAATGATGGACTGCATGTGTTTCCCTGGCGCATCAGCTGTCTCTTGTTTTAAAAACATTTGCATGTACTTCTATATTGAAATTTTTGCCTGATGAGGATATGGCGAGTATTAATGTATACAGCTTGTAGAACTGAATGATTATTGCATTTCACTTGCTCAATCTACTTCTCTGCCATTTTTCTTGGGTTCTTGGGTTTCGAAGTCCACTTTTGGTTATCACCTAGCACTAAGAAATGAATTGGCATGTGAAATTGGTGTTTGTCTTCCCCTTTTGTTTCTGACACTGAAGAGTATCATCTCCTGAGTGTAGAACAATGGAAAAACAGCTTCTCTGGATATTTGAGGGCAAGGTTCACAAAGCCATTTCTAAGGATGATAAAACCATCTATGATTGCTTGTCCAGACCGGTCAAGATACATAGTACTACATTACTGAGATCAATAATTGCTCAGCGTGGTGCTTTGGAAATCTGGTCCACTGCTCACTAATTAATGATGGCTCAGGTCGGCAATCTGAAACTTGCTCCCTGGTATTTGTAGCTCTTGCTCAACTGCAAGGTACGTGCCACACCCAGTGCTCTTCTGATCTTCTGGGGAAGAGGTGGTGGTGAAAGAGTTAAAGAACCGTTGCTGCAGACCTTCCAACATTGACAGCAGCTTGGAGGACAGGAGTGCTGGACTCCTCCATCATTGCGGATGGGGATTTTTGTGGCGCCTTCTCCTCTAGTGAGTTGTTTAATTGTCCACCACCATTCCTGGCTGGATGTGGCAGGACTACATAGCTTAGATCTGATGCATTTGTTGTGCAAACGCTTAGCTCTGTCTATTACTTGCTGCTTATGCTGTTTGCCACACAAGTAGTCCTGTGTTGTAACTTCACCAGGTTGATGCCTCATTTTTCGGTATGGCTGATGTTGCTCCTGACATGCTCTTCTGCACTCTCCATTGAACCAGGGTTGATCCTATGGCTTGGTGGTAATGATAGATTGGGGGATCTGCTCAGTCATGAGATTGCAATTTGTGATTGAATACAATTCTGCTGTTGTTGCTGATGGCCCACAACACCTCATTTATGCCCAGTCTTGAGTTGCTAGATCTGTTTGAAGTTTATCCCATTTAGCACGGTGGTAGTGCTGCACAAAACATGCCAGTATGCTTCACCCAATGCCGGTGTCTATGTATTTACATTGTGTACCTTGTGTTGCCCTATTAATTTTGTTTTATTTTCATGTACTAAATGATCTGTTTGAGCTGCTTGCAGAATTGTACTTTTCTGTATTGAGTGACAATAAACAAATCCAAATGTGAAGGACTATGCAGTGGTCACTTACATAAGAACATAAGAACTAGGAGCAGGAGTAGGCCATCTGGCCCCTCGAGCCTGCTCCACCATTCAATGAGATCATGGCTGATCTTTTGTGGACTCAGCTCCACTTTCCGGCCCGAACACTTCTACCGATACTATCATGGGCAGATGCATCTGCAGCAGGCAGATAGGTGAGGATGAGGTCAAGTATGTTGTTCCCTCTTGTTGGTGTTCTCACCACCTGCTGCAGTCCCAGTCTAGCAGCTATGTCCTTCAGGACCTGGCCAGCTCTGTCTGTGGTGGTACTACCAAATCACTTTGTATGGCCGACCAGCAGTCTCTCCCGCTCCTGCCACCAGCCATTGATGTGTGGGAAGGATTTTATAGATTGATTTTTAACCTGTTTTGACTGCATTGTAAATGCACCTTCCTTGGCCATCAAGTCCTGGGGTAGAACTTAAACCCAAAGCTTCTGGCTCAGAGACAGGGACACTACCACTGCACCACAAGACCTCTACAATAATGTACTTTTTCAAATTAGTCTTTCAGAACCCCACAACATAGAACATAGAACAGTACAGGCCCTTCGGCCCACAATGTTGTACCGGACATTTATCCTAATCTAAGATCAACCTGACCTACACCCCTTCAATTTACTGCTGTCCATGTGCCTGTCCAAGAGTCGCTTAAATGTCCCGAATGACTCTGACTCCACCATCTCCGCTGGCAGTGCATTCCGTGCACCCACCAATCTGTGTAAAGAACCTACCTCTGACATCTCCCCTATACCTTCCTCCAATCACCTTAAAATGATGTCCCCTCATGACAGCCATTTCCACCCTGGGAAAAAGCCTATGACTATCCACTCTATCCATGCCTCTCATCACCTTGTACACCTCTATCAAGTCACCTCTCTTCCTTCTTCGCTCCAGTGAGAAAAGTCCTAGCTCCCTCAACCTTTCTTCATAAGACATGTCCTCCAGTCCAGGCAGCATCCTGGTAAATCTCCTCTGCACCTTCTCCAAAGCATCCACATCCTTCCTATAATGAGGTGACCAGAACAGGACACAATATTCTAAGTGTGGTCTAACTAAGGTTTTATAAAGCTGCAGCAAAACCTCACGGCTCTTAAACTCAATCACCCTGTTAATGAAAGCCAACACAACATGCGCCTTAACAACTCTATCAACCTGGGTGGCAACTTTGAGGGATCTATGTAGTGGACCCCAAGATCCCTCTGTTCCTCCACACTTCCAAGAATCCTGCCTTTAACCCTGTTTTCAGCATTCAAATTCGACCTTCCAAAATGAATCACTTCACATTTATTTAGGTTGAACTCCATCTGCCACTTCTCAGCCCAGCCCTGCATCCTATCAACATCTTGTTGTAACCTTCAACAGTCCTTAACACTATCTACAACTCCACCAACCTTTGGGTCATCGGCAAACTTATTAACTCACCCTTCCACTTCCTCATCCAAGAAATTTATAAAAACCACAAAGAGCAGAGGTCCAAGAACAGATACCTGCGGGTCACCACTGGTCACCAACCTCCAAGCGGAACCATCCACTACCACTCGCTGTCTTCTTTCGGCCAGCAATTCTGTATCCAGGCAGCCAAATTTCCCTGTATTCCATGTCCCCTAACTTTCTGAATGAGCCTACCATGGGGAACCTTAACAAATGCCTTACTGAAATCCATATACACCACATCCACTGCCCGACCTTCATCAATGTGTCTCATCACGTACATAGTACATAGTGCATAGAATATACAGTGCAGAAGGAGGCCATTCGGCCCATCGGGTCTGCACCGACCCACTTAAGCCCTCACTTCCACCCTATCCCCGTAACCCAATAACCCCTCCTAACCTTTTTGGTCACTAAGGGCAATTTATCATGGCCGATCCACCTAACCTGCATGTCTTTGGACATCGTCAAAGAATTCAGTGAGGCTTGTGAGGCATGACCTGCCCCTCACAAAGCCATGCTGACTATCTTTAATCTAACTTTGATTTTCTAAATAATCATAAATCCTATCTCACAGAATCCTTTCCTATATTTTGCGCACCACAGACGTAAGACTGACTGGTCTGTAATTCCCAGGGATTTCCCTATTCCCTTTCTTAAACAGGGAAACAACATTCGCCTCCCTCCAATCATCCGGTACTACTCCAGTGGAGAGTGAGGACGCAAAGATCATCGCCAAAGGCGCAGCAATCTCCTCCCTCGCTTCCCATAGTCACCTTGGGTATATCCCGTCAGGCCCAGGGGACTTGCCTATCCTGATGTTTTTCAAAATTTCCAGCACATCCCCCTTCTTAATATCAACCTGTTCTCGTCTATTAACCAGGTTCACACTGTTCTCATGAGCAACAAGGTCCTTCTCTCCCAAGTGTATACTGAAGCAAAATATTCATTTAGGGCCTCCCCCATCTCCTCAGACTCGAGGCACAAGTTCCCTCCACTATACCTGATCACGTGTCCGTAGTCACATGTTCTGTGTTACTATTGTCTGGCACTTTGTTCTCTTTATCCTGTTTGTCCATTTGCTCCACTGACCAGCATTGTGCAGCCTGGCTGAAAGAACTGAGGGCAGGATTCTTCAACCCCCCCCCCCCCCCCCCCCCCCCACCCCCCGTCGGGTCGGAGAATCCCCAGGGGGCAGCGAATCCTGCCCCACCGCCCCGACGCCAGCTGCCGTATTCTCCGGTTCCGTTTTTCGGGTGGGGGCGGGATTCCCGCCACGCCATTCGAGGGCCGTTGATGGTGACCCCCGGCAATTCTCTGGGCCCCGATGGGTAGAGCGGCCGTCCATCTTTGGCCAGTCCCGCTGGCGTGGGTTACTTGGGTCCCACATGGCGGGACCTGGCAGATGAGAATGCGTGGCCGGTCCTCGGGGGAGAGGAGTGGGGGGGGCGGGGGGGCTGCTCACGGTGGCCAGGCCCCCAATCAGGGTCCACTGATCTGCGGGCGGGCTTGTTCTGTGGGTGCACTTCTTTCTTCTGCGCCGGCCCCTGTAGGGCTCCGCCATGGCCGGCGAGGAGAAGAGAACCGTCCACACGTGCGGCAAGATACGCCGGCCGGTAGGCACATGCGCGAGATCACGCCGGCCCTTCGGCGCAGGCGCGAACTCGCGCAACCCTTCGGCGCCAGCAGGGGCGGCGCCATTCCCTAAGAGAATTCCACACTTTTGGGGGCTGTTGACACCGGAGTGGTTGATGCCGGTTCACCTGCCGGCGTGGGGACTTAGTCCCTGGAAAGGAGAATCCTGGCCTGAGTTTCGGTACTTGAGACATTTTGTACCTGTGGTGATTAGGTGGCCATTTTATTTTGTTTTATTTTATACTGATTTTAATGGCTGTTGAAAAATGTAGCAGAATTATTGCAAGTGAGTCAGGATTGACTAGTTTTCATTCAGTCCTGTTCATGAAATTATGTTGTGCAAATTTTCTCAACCAGCCATTTTTGCCCATGAATGTGACTCGGTCACATGGAAGTTCTGTTGTTTTGGCCAATATTTACCCTTCAAACCAACATCACTGAAACCGATTGATCACTCTATCATTCTACATAGATACATAGAAGATAGGAGCAGGAGGAGGCCTTTTGGCCCTTCGAGCCTGCGCCACCATTCATCACGATCATGGCTGATCATACAACTCAATAGCCTAATCCTGCTTTCTCCCCGTAGCCTTTGATTTCATTCTCCCCAAGTGCTATATCCAGCTGCCTCTTGAATGTATTCAATGTTTTAGCATCAACTACTTCCTGTGGCAATGAATTCCACAGGCTCACCACACTTTGTGTGAAGAAATGTCTCCTTATCTCTGTCCAAAATGGTTTACCCTGAACCCCTGGTTCTGGACACAACCATCATTGGTAAAATCTTGCCTGCATCTACCCGAGTCCTGTTAGAATGTTATAAGTCACATTGAGATCCCACTTTATTCTTCTGAACTCCAGCGAGAACAATCCCAACCTAGTCAATCTCTCTTCATATGACAGTCCCACCATCCCTGGAATCAATCTGGTAAACCTTTGCTGCACTCCCTCGAGAGAAAGAACATCCTTCCTCAGAGAAGGAGAGCAAAACTGCACACAATACTCCAGGTGTGGCCTCAACAAGGCCCTGTACAATTGCAGCAACACATCCCTGCTTCTATACTCAACCTCTCGCAATGAAGGCCAACGTACCATTAGCCTTCTTTACCGCCTGCTGCACCTGCATGCTTACCTCTCGCTGCACACTCCCAATTTACAACCATTCGAGTCGTAATCTGCGTTCCTGCTTTTGCTTCCAAAGTGAATAACTTCACACTCCACTGTGAAAACATTTTCTGCCACCTTTTCCCAAATGGCAAACAAATATTTGTGTAGTTGCCTGTTGTAATCAAGTCCTTTGGGACATCCTGAGGTCTAGAGTTAGTATGTAAATGCAGATTTTCTTTTTTTGATACACTATCTTGCCCAAAGAGAGAATGGGTACTGGCAGGCAATGTAGAACCCTGCTATCTGGTGTGCACCATCAGTGAGTGAGTCCATTGGCTTCCAGCATTCATTCTGAAAATGTAGTCCTCTGGCCAGATTCTGTCTTGCTCAATGGGAATATTAGGCATGGAATTGTGGGCGTGTTCTTCTAACTTGTGGCTTCACTGAAGCTGCCCCTTGAGTTGCAAAAAACACACTACCCAGTATGATACTACATTGTACAGGCCGGTAAAATCCCTGGCTTGTGCCAATTTGTCTCGGCCAGCGACTCGAGCCCCGTCTCTCTCTTCTCCCAACGCACCCCCAGCCCTGTTGTCTCTTCATACTCCTTAGAGCTCTGGTTTACAACCATTCTTATGCAGATCATTTTAGCTTTCTAATAGGGAATTTTGAGTGTTTTTAATTCCAATTAGGGTCTGTTTTATACTTGGCCGAAGCAGTCAGTCTGCGACGTTTGTTTAAGGCTGAGAAATCGCAATTGCAAGATTGTCGTTGCTAATGAATTCCTGCCTTTGCAGAACACACAAGAATAGATGTATTCCCCAATCCATCCCAATTTTGAAGACGAGGGGAGTCTTCCATATGCCTCAAAGTTGCTGTTCACCAGATTGTACTTGTGTCCCTTGTATCACTCTCCTTCCTTCCAATTCAAACATTGGGTCTGCTGTCTATACTATTTACTTGCTCGTTCTCATGTCCCCCTTCCACATCCACCCTTCAACAACAACCATCCTCCTTTCATGGCTCATGCCATTCCTCAACTTGATCGCCATCCCCCACCTGAGGTTTGGCATTGTCTGCAAATTGAACCAGTATCCATTGACATTTTATCTGGTCTCTTAACATTCCTAAACATAACTGCAAGGGCTCCCCTGGGTGTTACCACTATTAGCTATGGCTTCACAAAATAGTGAGAGCTTGGGAACGGTTCTATTCCTTTTTCTTTGTTTAATTCATGGTGTGCAGGTGTTCCTTCTGAAGCCAGACAATTTGTCCTTGCAAAGATGGTGGTGAGCTATGACTTTAAATATAGTGACTTGCTAGATCTTTTCTGTGGTAAATTCCCCAGCTGCTAAAATAGGGGGCAGGACTCTCTCACCCTGGAGCCCGGCCGGAGAATCGCCAGAACCGGCGTGAATCGCGCCAAGCCGCCCCGATGCCGGTCCGCCGATTCTCCGGAGCCTCTGCTGTGGCCTGGCCCGCGACTGGGGCCTACCGATCGGCGGGCTGGCCTCGCGGGCTTGGGGCCTCTTTTCTTCCGCGCCGGCTCCTGTACGCCATGTTGCGTCGGGGCCGGCGCGGAGAAGGGAGCCATCACGCATGCACGGTAATCGTGCCGGTCCCACTGCGCATGTGTGGGATGGCGCCAGTGCCACTGCGCATGTGCGGACCCCGCGGCACCCATCTGACACCCGGATTGGCAGCTGGAGCGGCGTAGGTCGCTCCACTGCCGTGCTGGCCCCCTGTAGGGGTCAGAATTTCTGCTCCTGTGGCCATGTTGACGGCGTCGAGAAACGTGACGGTGTCGACACTTAGCCTCAGGATCAGAGAATCCTGCCCAGGATTTGAAATGGTTCACGCCTCTGGATTAATAGCTCAGTGACACAACCACTGCAACCATTTTCCCCGACTTGCAGTGCTTGCTTTGACCAGAAGAAGGGCCCTGTACAGTACAGGTTAATGCAGTAATGAGGCTCAATTGCAATGGCATCCATGATTGAATGACTGTCTCACTCCGGAAGCTTGCAAATACTAAGTAGGTATATATGTGAAAGCTGCCACTTGAGATGCAAGAAGTCTTACAACACCAGGTTAAAGTCCAACATGTTTGTTTCGAATCACTAACTTTCAGAGCGCAGCTCCTTCATCAGGTGAATGAAGAGGTGGGTTCCAGAAACATGTATATAGACAAGTCAAAGATGCAATATGATACTTTGAATGTGAGTCTTTGCAGGTAATTAAGTCTACAGGTCCAGATAGAGCAACTGGAGAGAGGGATAATCCCAGGTTAAAGAAGTGTGAATTGTCTCAAGCCAGGACAGTTGGTAGGATTTTGCAAGCACAGGCCAGATGGTGGGGGGAAATGTAATGCGACATGAATCCAAGGTCCCGGTTGAGGCCGTACTCGTGTGCGGAACTTGGCTATAAGTTTCTGCTCGGCAATTCTGCCGAACCCACCTCTTCTTTCACCTGAGGAAGGAGCAGTGCTCAGAAAGCTAGTGATTCGAAACAAACCTGTTGGTGTTGTAAGACTTTTTACTGTGCTCACCCCAGTCCAACGCCGGCATCTCCACATCACTGAGATGCAAGGAAGGCAGTTGGGAAGGCAAAAGAGGTTTTCTTGGATTAGGCAAAAGTTACAGTAAAATGCAGTGATGTTGCACAGGTCAGGAGCCCTTGATAATTGACCCCCCCCCCACCCTATCTAGAGGGTAAAACTGAATTACTACTTCTCTTCCTCCATCATCGCTCAACCTACATTCAAATCTGAACATTCATATATATTTATCAGTTGGATTCTACAATGCCATCCCCATCAAAATATTCTCACAATTTAAAATCTAACAATATGAAGCAATATTTACAACTTCAAGCAATACAAAGCTGTTGGAAAATGTCACAGCTGAACAGTCTCTTAATCATAGTCACAGCCTCTGTTCAAAAATATTTTGGTTATCAAAGTCGACTAATAGTTTGAGATATTTCACATATTGGACTGAGGTGAGAATGAACGCATAGATTTTCGAACAAGTCTTGTAAAAAATGCTGCATCAGTGGTATTTCACAGATATTGTGTAGATTGAATAATGTGGCACGCTTTCTGAATTAAATTTACATCAAGCGATTTTGAGATGGATTGAGCACATCAGAATCTAGATGATCATTTAATACAAATTGAGTAGCAAAACCAGGCAGCTATAAAGTGTAAGGTTGACACCAAAAATAAAATCCAACTAATTTGGACGAAATGTCTTTATTCGTGTGATTACAAAATGGATCAGTACCACGAGTAGGTGAGGTGACGATCTGGTTTCACGTTTTAAATACATCGATGTTAAATACTTGAGGGAGGTTATCCTGAGAGGATTAGGAGTTGGATGAACCAAGATGGCTGGAGACTTGTGGGGAGAATAAAAACCCCTACAGATATTCTGGGCCGAATGGCCTGTTTTTCTGTTGTACATTCGATGCAAGTTTAGTTCTTCACTTCCACAAAATATATGACCTTAAAAATTGATGCCAGAAAGATTGAGTTGTTTGCAAATGTAAGTACAATATGATCCAGATTTTTATGAATAAGGTAGGAAGCTCTTTACCCCCAAAAATGTCGTTTTTTAAATCTCTGCTCTTCAATTCCAATTTGTGTAGTGGTGGAGCAAATGCAGAAACTCGTTTGAGGAAGGACTAGGTTCACAATTTGTCTGGAATTAATATCAGCGAATGTTTCTAATTCAACACTGGAGGATCACAGAACATTGTGTTGCGTTCAATATTAAATCTAATCTGTTTAACATTATTACCAAAGGGAATTCTGGCAGAACATTGGAACATCATCAGTAAACAGCTTGCTAAATAACAAAAGTCTGCTATTCAGGGTCACCTGGGTTGCTATGTGTAATTATGCGTGGTTTTGCTGGATTTGGTAGAGTAGGCATTAGAGCTTCTGAAGGTTAAATTGATACGGTCAAAAGTACTGCAATTTGCTTAAAAGCCTCCAGTTTGTGCATACTTGAGTTTTATATATTAGACATTTTTTTTTGTTCGAATCCACGCCCAACATGCTGCCAAAATGTCTTGGCTCAGTGAAGTAGTTCTCGAAGTATAATAGCAATGTATGGGCAGATTATATGCTAATGGCTTTTTATTTCTATTTAAAGACACTCTCTCTTTTGAGCTCTCCTGCATATTCACCACACTTATTTATTTTATATTTCCTGTTATCTCTTCAGGTTTTGTGTTGGAGATAAATTTTTCCTCAAGAACAATATGATTCTGTGCCAGACAGACTATGAGGAAGGTTTGATGAAAGAAGGCTACACATCCCAGGTTCGCTGATTCCATGGCCACGTGTGTCAACTTAGTTTTAAGCACTAACTTCTGTACTGTTTACTTAACATGTAAATATGAATTGAAACAGGAACTAATAGAATAGACATACAACAGTATCCAGAGCTGGTGGCCATGTTTGGAGTATGGTGGGAGGAAAACGGTATATAGTTATTTTGTTCCTGTTCTAAGTTGAATGTCTCTTAGACCCTACTGTATATATTGAGCTTTGTCATGAGGGAATCGCACTCTTTTTTTTGTTTGCTGCTTACAGTTTATAATTTTGTTTGTGTCATTTGGCATGAGATGTTTATTTTGGATGACTCTTGTATATACTATATTGTAATATTTGAAGCACAAATGTAATACAGTTTTATTGTGTTAACATTTGTGTTCATTCCTTTGTTTCTTGGTACTGTTGCATTTAGTACAATCAGTGTTCAGATTTATTGTATAACTATTATGCTTTCTGTATTAACTATTTTAACTGAGCTGTAACTTTCTATTAAAATAATCAAACCGCAATTCTATGCACTTTAATTTGTCTGCCAATACAATGTGTTAAAAATTTTGGAGACCTAAGCGTAGCCAAATATATAATCTCGCACTTCGAGGTTGGCATTAGAAATTACCGTTAACTTTGCCAGCAACTCTGATGCAAATGTTTTGTCTACCAGATCAGAAACCCGTTTGTTCAATAAACCATTTTACACCATGGTTTTGTGGAACATGAACTTTTTTTTTCTCACTCTCTTCTTCCGAACTGGAATTGATGCATTTTCCTGTTAGCGCACGTTTTACAGTGTCGCCCAGACTGCACAAAATCTAGATCGAAGCAGCATACACTTCTGATAAGTTACTATATTGAGAAATAGTTTAACCTCCAAAGGGTTTAAAGAATGGAAGCTTGTTTTTCTTTGTATGTTTTTGTGACTCTTTTGATGTACCTCGGTAATGACTAGCAGCTGAATGACTGACTGTAATCTGCAATTTGGCAGCCCTTAACAGGCAGTTTAATGGCTCTGAAGCATTAGTCAACTTTATTCTGCTCTTGATAACTGCGATCTTTAAAATAACTGCAAATATGTGCTTTTAAAAAGGTACATGACACACAAAACAAATTAGCCTACAAAAGCAGCTCAAGGTTGATGTAGATTAATCTGTTTCTGTAAAAAAAAATAGTCAAACACACTTTTGAAAGGAACCAAATGCTTCTAACATCTGAACTCCAATTTGTGTTCACAAAAACATGCATGGGGTGGTATTTAAAAAGTTGGGTATTGGTTGCACATTTAAAATAATTGGATTTGGGTTGTTTCATTTAATTTGACTCCATGCACATTTAGTAATAGGAAAGGGACCACCTACCAACATCTGACATTCTGAATACCATTGGCATTCAAATTAGTTCCAGATTACTTTAAGGACCCTGGTTCTACAAGGATATCAACAATATGTGCTGATTTATATGGTAGAAAATATATCTCTTAGCACTTAGCTGCCTTGTAAGTACATCAAACATAAATGTTCCCAGTATGCTCTCCGGAACATCAGCTATGTTGCATTGTCTGTAAAGATTTGTTTAGCAAAATGGAAACATTGTTAATGGGATAGTCTAACTTGCGGCCAGAGTAGGGAGAGTAGCAAATGTGTCCGTTAAACTGTGGAAATATTCCTTTTACTCTGGGCTTGAAGTGCCGAGTGGAAAAGTTCCCTATCCTGACGAGAAATTTACACTCGCCCATCATCTTGCAAATTTCTTTTGAAATGTGGTCAGCTGCAGGGAGAAATGTAATGCGCTGCTGGATTTGGGGTAAAGGTACAGCATTAAACTCCTGGCCAGCAGGGATCTCCCATGTGTTACTGAACCATTCACAGCAGGAAGATCCTAAGTTTAGTCCTTTGTCTATATCTTAATCTGGTCAAATGATGGGGAATAATTGCTTTGGCAGCTAGGTAAGGGAATGGGGAACAACACTTCAGAAATAGCAGGCCCTCGATCCTTCAAGCCTGCTCCACCAACTCAATAGAACCATGACTCAAACTTTCATCTACCTACCTCAAACCTACCTTCCCAAAACACTTGATTCCTTTTGTCTAAAATATTGTCTTCAATATACTCACTGTGCTCTGGGATAAAGTTCCAAAGATTCACAACCCTTTTACGGAGGTTTCTCCTACTCAGTCCTAAGCCCTTATTCTGAAACTCCCCAGCTAGGGGAAACTTTAACCCAACAATTACTCTGTCAAGCCCCTTAAAGTTTCAATGTCATCACCTCTCAATTCATCTAAATTCAGGTTAATATAGATCTCTAGTCTACTCCCATCTTTCCTCGTGTACTCCCATCTTTCCTCGTGTGCTAAGTATTTCAATCCTGTGGAAAGGAGACTAAAACTAAGGATATTATGCCAGGTATGGTCTTGCCAAGATGTAATTACATGAAGACTTAATCTTGGCCTTTATTAAAGAGCAATTTGAATATAGCATTTGTTTTCCTAAATGTTTGCACCTACATGTTAACCTCCTGTGATTTGTGTGCAAGGACAAAATGAATGCCCGTGGCAGTTTTTAAAATTTCCACCGAAGTGGATAACTTCACACTTCTTGTTGTATTCCATCTGTCATGTTCTTGCTCGCTTACTTCATATGTCTGTATTTGTATCCCCCTTGCAACTTACTTGCTTAACTAATTTTGTATCATCAGCAAACTTTAATACATTATACTTGCTTCTCCTCTAAAGTCATTGCTATAGGTTATTAATAGCTGAAGCCCAAGCAACTTGCCGTATAGGGACTTACAAAATACTAACAGAACGAGACAGGGTAGATGCAGGGAGGACGTTCCCGATGGTCCAGAACCAGGGATCACAGTCTGAGGATTCAGGGTAAACCATTTCAGACAGAGATGAGGAGACATTTCTTCACCCAAAGAGCGGTGAGCCTGTGGAATCCATTACCACAGGAAGTAGTTAATGCTAAAACATTGAATATATTCAAGAGGCAGCTAGATTGGGACTTCTGCTTGTCACCATGGAGTGATTGGTCACATAAAGGGCTGTTCCTGTTCAAAGTCACAGAAAAGGGCTCTTTTTACCCAGATCCGGGTGGAATTGTGATGACTAGGTGTAGGTGAATGTTAGAGGAGTAGTTTACCCCTGGAATGGTATGTCTTCTGATCACCGGACCCGGCAGAAAACAGTGAGAGGTTTGGCTGGAAAGTTGAAACCGTCTTGTGCTGCACAGACGGTCTCTTCCAGCATGCAGGTGGGGGAGGGGCAAGCTGTAAGGCCCCAGGTACAGGAACTGATTACTTTTATTGAGGAATTCCATAAACAGAGGAAAGAAATGCAAAGGCCATTGCAGAAGCTGTGGCACCCCTGAAGAATACTTTGGAGCGGATGGAGACGTGTTTGGAGGTGCAGGGGTCACAGATTCGGGAGATTGAAGGAGTGATCTCGGACCACAGCGATTGTGTGGTGGCTCTGGAGGTGGAGGTGGGGTTCCTAGGAAGCCTTTGTAAAACGCTGAGGGCAAAGGTGGAGGAGCAGGAGAATGCCTCGAGAATGCAGAACCTGCGAATAGTGGGCCTGCCTGAAGGAGTGGAAGGTGTGAGTGCCACGAGGTACGTCTCTAGGATGCTGGCGGGACTGTTGGTAGAAGGGGTGTTAGATGAGGCACCTGAAGTGGACCGAGCGCATAGGTCTCTGAGGCAGAAGCCTAGAGCTGGGGAGCCGCCGCGGGCGGTGATCGTCAGACTCCACAAATTTGCGGAGAAAGAGAAAATTCTGCGGTGGGCCAGGGAGAAGCGTAGCTGCGACTGGGAGGGAAATAACGTCTGGATTTATCAGGACATCGGAGCCGAGTTGGCAAAACGGCGGGAAGGTTCAATAAGGCCAAAGCGGTGCTGTACCGGCGGCAGATCAGGTTTGGAGTGCTCTACCCGGCGAAATTATGGGTGATGTTCGGAGGCTGGTGATGTTCGGAGGCCGGGAGTATTATTTTGAGACCCCAGAAGCGGCCGAAGACTTCATTAAGGAGTATGAACTGGGGGAGAACTGAGTGGACAATGCTTGGGAACCGGGGTGCTGGCACTATGTAATGGTCGGGAGCATGGTTGAAGTGGGTGTAGGGATTGGGGGATTTTCGCCTTTTTTTGTGGGGGTTGGTTTCTGTTCAATGTTGAGATTGTAAGGAGTTGTAGGGTTTATGTGGGGATCGATGTTCCCATCCCGCCCTCCTGTTTTATGGGACTGTTTGTGTTTAACATCTGTTTGTTGTGTTTGGAGAAGGCTACCTGGATTCAGGAGAAGTCCTTGTTTGGGTGGGGGAGGGTAAGGCAAGCAGGAGGCCTTCTTCTTTGAGCTGACGAGTGGGGGGAGAGAGGGAGGTCATTAGGATGTGCCTTTGGGCAGGGGCAGCCGTGCTAGCAGTTTATGCTGGTGAAGGGAAGTGAGGGGTGGCCAGGGGGAAGGGAAAGTGGGGGTGGAAGAAGGGGAAGTGGGGGTGGGGAAAAGCGGGGGGGGGGGGGGTTTCTGCGATGCGGCAGGGGGTGAGAGATGACATGGTTAAGGGTGGAGAAAGGGGCCATCTGGGATGGGCTAGGTACAGAGTGGAATTAAAGGGGCAGGAGTTAAGCGGGGAAGATGACGGATGGTAGAGGGGATTGGAGGCGCAAGCCTCTGGTAAGGTTGGTAACGTGGAATGTCTGGGGACTGAATGGGTCGGTTAAAAGGTCGCGGGTGTTCGCGCACCTTGGGAGTTTGAAAGCGGGGGTTGCCTTTTTGCAGGAGACACACCTCCATGTGAAGGACCAGGTTAGGTTAAGGAAGGGGTGGGTCGGGCAGGTTTTTCCACTTGGGGCTTGATTTGAAATCGAGGGGTGTGGCCATTTTAATGAGCAAAGAAATGGGATTCGTGAAGGAGGTGAGGGATCCAGGTGGGAGATATGTGATTGTGAGTGGGGTATTGGAAGGGGCACTGGTAGTGTTGGTAAATGTGGATGCCCCAAATTGGAATGATGTGGGTTTTATGAGGGGGTTGCGAGCAGCAATCGCGGGTTTGGCCACGTACCAGTTGATCATGGGAGGATATTTTAACTGTGTCCTGGAGCCTAGGGTGGTTAGATCGAGCCCCAGGTCGATGGCTACGGTACGAATGGCAAGGGAGCTGGGGGGGGTTTATGGAGGGGATGGGTATGGTGGGTCCATGGCGCTTTCAGAACCCGGGGGAAGGGAGTATTCCTTCTTTCCACAAGTCTATACGATGTATTCGAGGATTGATTACTTTGTAGTGAGTCGGGAGATTTTGGTTGGGGTGGAGGGGGCAGAGTATGCGGGGATAGTTATCTCGGACCATGCACCCCACTGGCTGGATATTCGGTTCAGTATGGGACGAGAGCAGAGGCCGGGGTGGAGGTTTGACTCGGGGTTGTTGGCAGATGGAGGTTTTTGTGATAAGGTGCGGTTGGCGATTCGGGATTATGTGGAGTTCAATCAGAATGGGGAGGTGGCAGCGGGCATTTTTTGGGAAGCACTGAAGGCAGTGGTCCGGGAAGAAATTATATCATTTACAGTTCGTGTGAATAAGGAAAGGAGGGCGGAACATGACCGTCTAGTGAACGAGATAGTGGAGGTGGACAGGGAATATTCGAGGGTGCCCACCGTGGATGGATTGGTGAGGAGGAAAATGTTGCAGGGGCAATTTGACAGGCTGACAACGGGGAGGGCAGTAGAGCAACTGCGTAGGGCAAAAGGGGTGCAATACGAGTATGGGGAGAAGGCGAGCCGCAAGTTGGCGCATCAGCTGCGGAGGCAGGCTGCGTCCAGGGAAATATTGAATATCCGGACTGGAGCTGGGGATGTGGTTTCAGAGCCAGGGAAGATAAATGAGGCATTTAGAGAGTATTACAAGGGAGTTTGAGGCAGACCCAGGAGGAGAGGAGAGGAGGGGGACATGGGGTGGTTTCTGGACAAGCTGGAATTTCCCCAGTTGGAGGAAGCAAAGAGGCAGGCGTTGGAGGAGCCCCTGGGGCTGAGGGAGGTGCTGGATAGTATCGGGTATAAAGCCGGGGAAGGCCCCTGGGCCGGATGGGTATCCGGCAGAATTTTATAAGGAATTTGCGGCAGACCTGGCACCACATCTGTTGGGGGCGTTTAATGAAACACTGGAGAAGGGGGAGTTGCCGGAGACGATGAAGCAGGCAGTAATCACACTAATCCCCAAAAAAGGGAAGGATCCGGTGGAATGTTGGTCGTATAGACCCATATCAATATTGAATATGGATGTGAAAGTATTGGCTAAATTGTTGGCGGGGAGGATGGAGGATTGTGTCCCGGGGGTGGTTATAGAAGATCAAACAGGCTTCGTGAAGGGCAGGCAGCTCGAGTAATATAAGACGGCTGTTGAATGTGGTGATGAATCCGTCGAGAGCTCTGGTACCTGAGGTGGTGGTGTCCATGGACGCGGAGAAAGCATTTGATCGGGTGGAGTGGCGGTACCTGTTTGGAGTTCTGGGAAGGTTTGGGTTTGGGCCGAGATTTGTGGCATTGGTGCGATTGCTGTATGTGCACCAAGAGCGAGGGTGAGGACGAATGATATGAGCTCACGAAGCTTTGATGTACACGGGGGTACGAGGCAGGGATGCCCACTGTCGCCGCTGCTGTTTGTGCTGGCCATAGAGCCATTGGCGATGGCTCTCAGGAGGTCGGCTGAGTGGCAGGGGATAATGAGGGGACAGAGGGAGCATCGGGTGTCGCTCTATGCCGATGACCTCTTGCTGTATGTTTCGGATCCGTTGGAAAGTATGGGAAGGATTATGGGCCTGTTGGAGAGGTTTGGAGGGTTCTCGTGATACAAGCTGAATGTAGGGAAAAGCAAGGTATTCCCGATGAATGACTGGCACAGAGGGCTAATTTAGGGGGGATGCCATTTACGGTAGCGAGGGATAGGTTTAGGTACTTGGGGATTCACGTAGCGAGGGAATAGATGGGGCTCCATAAGTGGAACTTAACAAAGCTGGTGGAGGAGGCCAGGGGTGATCTTAAGAGGTGGGGTACACTGCACTTAACGTTGGTGGGGAGGGTCCAAGTGGTGAAAATTAATATTCTGCCGAGGTTCTTGTTTATCTTTCAGGCTCTCCCGATCTTTATACCAAAGGCCTTTTTTCGGAAAGTGGACACAATCATTTCTGATTTTGTATAGGCGGAGAATGTGCCACGGGTGAGGAGGACCCTGCTACAGAGGCAGAGGCAGCAGGGGGGGTTGGCGTTGCCGAACTTGATTCATTATTATTGGGCGGCGATTGTGGACAAGGTGCAGCGGTGGTGGGAAGGATAAGGGGTAGAGTGGGTTAGGATGGAGGAGGAATCTTGTAAGGGGTCTAGTTTGAGGGCTATGGTGACGGCAGCATTGCCAATGGCTCCGAGTAGGTATTCAGGGAGCCCAGTAGTGCAGTCCACGGTGAAGATATGGAATCAACTGAGGAGGCATTTTAGGGTGTAAGGGATGTCGGTGCTAACGCCGCTGTGCGAGAATCATGGGTTTGAGCCGAGGGGGATGGATAGTGTATACAGGAGGTGGAGGTGGAGGGAAGTGGAGCTGGTCAAGGTGAGGGATTTATATTTGGAGGAAGGGTTCGCCAGTCTGGAGGAGCTAAGGGAGAGGGTAGAGCTTCCAAGGGGTAGTGAGTTCAGGTATCTACAGGTTAGGGACTTTGCACGAAAGGTCTGGAAGGGGTTCCCTAAATTGCCAGGATACACCCTGCTGGAGCGACTGCTGCTTCCGGATGTGGAAGGGGAGGAAAAAATTGGGGATATATATAAGTGGCTGGGGGAGCAGGGATACGAGCGGGTGGTGAAGATCAAGGAGAAATGGGAAGCGGAGTTGGGAATGGAGATCAATTGGGGAGTATGGAGTGAGGCACTGCGAAGGGTAAATGGGACCTCCCCTTGTGCAAGGATGAGCCTGATCCAGTTTAAGGTGGTGCACAGGGTGCATACGACTTGGGCAAGAATGAGTGGGTTCTTTCAGGAGGTAGCAGATGAGTGTGAGAGGTGTGGGCGGGGGCCAACGAATCATGCGCACATGTTTTGGGGTTGTGAAAAATTGGGAAGATTCGGGGCGGGAGTGTTTGCGGTCTTAGCCAGGATAGTGGAGGAGGGAGTGGAACCGGACCCTTTGGTGGCGATATTTGGGGTTTCAGAGAAGCCGGAGCTCATGGAGAGGAGGAAGGTCGATGTCTTGGCCTTCGCCTCTCTGATTGCCCGATGACGAATTTTGCTGGAGTGGCGGTCTGCATCGCCACCAGGGGTAGCAGCATGGCTGGGTGACCTGTATGACTCCCTGCGGTTAGAGAAGATAAAGCATGAGTTAAGGGGCTCAGCAGGGGAGTTTGAGAAAAGGTGGGGGTGTTTGTGACCCTGTTTGAGGAGCTGTTCATCGCAGGGGGGAGGGGGGGTGAAAAAAGAGAAAAATCTGTACAAACTGCATAGTTGATTGTTGAGTGTTTCCCAGGGTGTTTATTTGCTGTAACCTACTTTGATACAAGTTTGAATAAAATGCGTTTTAAAAAAAAAAAGATATAGCACTTGGGGTGAATGGGATCAAAGGTTATGGGGAGAAAGCAGGATTAGGCTATTGAGTTGGATGATCAGCCATGATCGTGATGAATGGCGGAGCAGGCTCGAAGAGCCAAAAGACCTCCCCCTGCTTCTATCTTCTACGTATCTGTGTAGTTGCAGCCTGCCAACCTGAAAATGACTCACTTCATTCCTCCTTTTGTGGTTTATGCCTGTTGACCTTCAACTTTTACCTTGGAGAAGAAGAAATCCCCCCCACCTACTTCTTGAATGTTGGATGCCATCAGCCTGCCTCCATTGCTGCCTCATAGTTTATAAAGTAATTGTTGGGCTAACGTTTCCCTGAGATGGGAGTTTCACAAGAAGCTGTGCCTTTGAGGACCAGAATGAGGAGAAAGGGTTGTGAGCCTTGGAGCTTTTACCTCAGAACTCTGGATACTCAGTTGTTGAGAATTTTGGGTACTGAATTAATCCAGTGGTGTGGGAAGGTGGAGTTGAGGTAGATGCTGAGCCACTGTCTTAAGCAAGTATTTTTCCCATTCCATTATCCCATAGAGCAATTTTTCTCCATCATTGGCTAGGCTACGATCGGTGTAACACAGACTAAGAACTTATCCTGGGATCTTCTTGGTGTGAATGGTTCAGTCCATCCCACCCCTGACTTCTTGGGATGAAAACATTGTGGTCAGGACCTGTAACCCTTGTTTCTTGACTACCTTCCTACCACCTCCATGAAAATCCGGCTCTCTGTCTCTTCCACTTTATTTAACTTGTTAACCATGGTTGGACTGTTCCTGTGGCAGTGAGTGGGTATTTCCTTTCTTGAATCTGTATCCATTTTGAATGGTAGCCTTGATGTGGAGATGCCGGCATTGGACTGGGGTGGGCACAGTAAGAAGTCTTACAACACCAGGTTAAAGTCCAGCAGATTTGTTTCAAATCACTAGCGTTCGGAGCGCAGCTCCTTCATCAGGTGAATGAGGAAGGAGCTGCGCTCCAAAAGCTAGTGATTCGAAATAAACCTGTTGGACTTTAACCTGGTGTTGTAAGACTTCTCATTCTGAATAGTGCTTGCTGTTGCTTCTCTCCTCTCATATCTTTGTCAATCTGCCTTGATCCACCCTTCCCTCTTGCCTCGATTGGTTGCCTCATTCAGATTTTAAGACCGTAGTTATTCAATTTACTCAGACACTGGTCCCTGTCCTAATGGAAAGGTTCTCTCTTTTGCTAATGCTGGTGCCAACCACCTTCCAATTGAAACTATTCCATCACACACCACTCAGCCATGCATTTAACCATTAAACCCCTTATTATGATCTTGGACCAGACCCCAACAGTTGCTAGGGTATCAGGCAGAACCCTAATATTTTAATTTTGTAAGACTGAGGAAAGGATACTTTTCTCCCGGAGTGATTTTCACACACAAAAATAAGGATATGGTATATTAAAACAAACTTTGCTAACTTTAAAATCATAAAGACATGGCAGTGAAAGCTATATTTTCCCCATTCAAACAAAACCCATCTCTGGTCACAACCAACTGTTAAATACTTGCTGTGAAGAGATGTCTTGGATAAACCAATTGAGAAAGCAATATCCTTCAGGACCCAGCTTGTAGATTCTTGCTGTTTGAAAATACTGTTTAAAGGGCCAACCTGAGACGCTGCTTCTGGCCTTTACACAGGCAAATCTTGTCTGGTGAACAGCTGCTTGTCTGGTCTGTCCCCAGTCTATTCTTTAACTGAACTGTATTTCCAGAAACTGTTAGTCTACCCACAGACAGATCTTAGCTGCACTGCATTGAGAGCACAATTTGTCTGTTCACATCCCAACTTAAAACAACATTTCTTTTAAACTGCAACCTCAACATCTGACTGCTTCAGCCACTTTCTCCTCCCATTACTTACATCACCTTATTAAAACTAAACACAATGGACAGGATTCTCCAGTGCGAGTTTGCCTTGCTACCACTGTCAACAAGGACGGAGAATTTGGCACTCAGCCAAATCTCCATTCACTGCAGTGGAAATGGGAGAATCAAAATCAATGGGCAAGATATAATGGAACTATAACAGAGTCCCATGTCGGCTGCGTTTAGGCAAGTATTGCCTGACAATGGCAGCGCAGAGACTATCCCAGCTATTAAATGGACTCTGCTTCATTCTGGGCCTCAGCGAGGAACTCCCTGCCGAGGTTGCATTTAGTTCCATTTCCTGCACAAACGAGTTCCACTTGATAGTGCAGGAAGAGATTGGGGCGGCATTTGTCTTTAAACACCACACCACAACCTCTGGACCTCCCCAACAGGGGCTTCACCAAGCCCCTCGCACCCCACCTCATAAGGGGCAGGGCACCTCCAGGCCCAATCGCTGGCATAGGCATGTTACAACCTTGGCATAGCCACCCTGGCATTGTGAGTTGCATGGATGGCACTGACAGTGCCACAGTGCTTAGGTGGGATTGGGGTGCCAGGGTACCAACCTTTCCAGAGCCTGACCACCATCTTGCAGGGGAGACCAGCTGAAGTGCTGGTCCACATTTGCAGAAACCAGTGATAAATGGTGCCTGCTCGCTGTCTCTGAGGCAAGGCCATAAGATCCCGGGTGCTGGGTAGATCCAGTGTAGACATATTCAAGTGAGACTAACTGCTCACTTGAATATACAAATCTGGGTCCCAAGCTCAAATGTTTGGGATCCAGATTGCGACTCCTCATGAGATCTTAGATCTCGTGAGGCATGACGAGGCCAGTAAATCTCACGATACCTCTCGTGAGATTTACTGGCCTTGTCATGTCCCAAATTGAGCGTGGCGAGGTCGATAGATCGCACCCAATGTCTCAATCTACTACCCAGGGAATATATAAACAAAACTCCATTAGCCCAATCTCTTACGATGCTTTAATTATCCCTTGTAGCCACAAAGACTGGCTCATCACAAAGTATGATTTTTTAAAACTTGACCGTCGCAGTCATTTTAATCCTTACTGCACCAAATACTTATCATACATTATATCTGAAATTCCTCCGTTCATCACACCTTCACTCTCTGTCAATTTGGCTGAGATGCCAAACCCCAAAAATTACCATTATGCATCTGAATTTTGACCCTGGTGCCTCAAACATTATTAGTCCTATCTTTGTTGTTTGGTCCTATGTGGACCAAACCAAACTTCTGGTTGCGGCTATGCCTAGGTAGGTCGCACGTTCGGCAGCTCCCGCCGGGAACGGACTTTTGGACTCTTCAGAGGGGCCCTAATGGCAATTGTTCGACGGCTTCCAGTGTGGGAAGGTGACAGCAAGGTCCCCCGACATTATATGGATTGGACCAGGAGTGGAGCGGTCAAAAAAGTGATCCTGGTGCAGTGAAAAGTGCGAGGGAGGAAAAGCAAGATGGCGGCGGGTGGAGACCAAGCAGCGTGGGCGCAATGGGTGCAGGAGCAGCAGGAGTTTCTTAAACGCTGCTTTGAGGAGCTGAGGACAGAAATGCTGGCGCCAATGAAGGCAGCGATTGAGAAGCTTGTGGAGACCCAGAAGGCCCAAGAGGCAGCGATCCGGGAGGTGCGGCAAAAAGCTTCAGAGAACGAGGACGAGATCTTGGGCCTGGCGGTGAAGGTGGAGGCGCACGAGGCGCTGCACAAGAGGTGGGCGGAAAAATTCGAGGACCTGGAGAATAGGTTGAGGAGGAAGAATCTTCGGATTCTGGGTCTCCCTGAAGGAGTGGAGGGGCCCGATGCCAGGGCATATATGAGCACGATGCTAAATTCACTGATGGGTGCGGGAGCTTTCCCGAGGCCCCTGGAGCTGGATGGGGCTCATCGGGTCCTGGCAAGGAGACCCAAAGCCAATGAGCCGCCAAGGGCTGTAGTGGTGAGGTTCCACCACTTTGTGGACAGAGAGTGTGTCCTGAGATGGGCCAAAAAAGAGCGGAGCAGCAGGTGGGAGAACACGGAGATCCGAATTTATCAGGACTGGAGTGTGGAGGTGGCTAAGAAGAGGGCTGGTTTTAACCGGGCTAAGGCGGTGCTCCATCAGAAGGGGGTGAAGTTCGGGATGATGCAGCCAGCGCGATTGTGGGTCACGTTCCAGGATCAGCACCACTATTTTGAAACGCCTGATGAGGCATGGAGCTTTATACGGACTGAAAAGTTGGACTCAAATTGAGGGTTTGTCGTGGGGGGATGTTTACTGGGTTTACCGCGTTTGGGGAATGTTCTTTTTGTTTGAGTGCTGGATGGGGATGGGTGAATGGATTTGATGTGGGGGCTGTGGGAGAGTGTGGGCGTCGGTGTTGGAGGGGCAGGGCCCCACGGAGGAAGAGGGGGGGGTGGAGGCCCGGGGATGGGGAGTTGGGGTAAGGCCGCAAAAAGGAGCTGCGCCAGAGGGGGCGGGGCCGGCTCAGGAAAGCACGGGCTTTTTCCCACGTTAGGGAAGGATAGGGGTGGGGCCAGGGGGAAGGGCGGTGCTGGAGAGGAGTGCACAATGACTGCCAAGGGGTGGGGGGATTCTCACACTGGGGGTTCGATGGAATGGCGGGAGAGGCCGGGGTCAGCAGGAGTCAGCTGACTTATGGGAGTGTCATGGGGGGGGGGGCAAAATGGCTAGATGAGAATCTAGCGGGTGGGGAGGGGGGCAGGGGAGGAGGGAGGGGAACTGGGTTGCTGCTGCATTGGCCAAAAGGGAGCTGGAAGTAGGAGAGGTAGTCGGGGCGGGGGTCCGCCGCCTGGGGGACTGGAGGGTGCGGGAGGCACGGGCACGTGGCTGGCCTAGAAAAGGAGATGGCTAATCGGCGGGGGGGGGGGGGGGGGGGGGGGCGAGTAGCCACCCAATCTGGCTGATAACTTGGAATGTGAGGGGCCTGAGCGGGCCGGTCAAGAGGGCTCGGGTGTTCGCGCACTTAAAGGGACTGAAGATAGACGTAGTTATGCTCCAGGAGACACATCTGAAGGTGGCAGATCAGCTTAGGCTGAGAAAGGGATGGGCAGGGCAGGTGTTTCATTCAGGACTGGATGCGAAGAACAGAGGGGTTGCAATACTGGTGGGGAAACGGGTGTCGTTCGAGGCACTGAATATTGTAGCGGATAATGGAGGTCGAAATGTGATGGTGAGTGGTAGGTTACAGGGGGGGTGCGGGTGGTACTGGTAAACGTAAATGCCCCGAATTGGGATGATGCCGGATTTATGAAATGCATGCTGGGTCGGATTCCGGATCTGGAGGTTGGAAGCTTGATAATGGGGGGGGACTTCAACACGGTGCTGGACCCAGCACTGGACCATTCTAGGTCCAGGACGGGTAAGAGGCCGGCTGCGGCCAAGGTGCTCAGGGGGTTAATGGACCAGATGGGGGGAGTGGATCCATGGAGGTTTGCCAGGCCGCTGGCCAGGGAATTTTCCTTCTTTTCCCACGTTCATAGAGCCTACTCCCGGATAGATTTTTTCATTTTGAGTAGGGCGCTAATCCCGAAAGTGGAGGGAATGGAATATTCAGCCATAGCCATCTCGGACCACCCCCCCCCCCGCATTGGATGGAGCTGGGGTTGGGGAGGAGAGGGACCAGCGCCCGCTGTGGCGCCTCGCTGTGGGACTGTTGGCGGATGAGGGGGTGTGCGGGCGGGTGCGGGGGTGTATTGAAAGATATTTGGAGGCCAACGACAATGGGGAGGTGCAGGTGGGGGTAGTCTGGGAGGCGTTGAAGGCAGTGGTCAGGGGAGAGCTAATCTCCATTAGGGCCCACAGGGAGAAAAGCGAGGGAGAGGTTGGTGGGGGAGATTTTAAGGGTAGACAGGAGGTATACAGAGGCCCCCGAGGAGGGGCTACTTAGGGAGCGACAGAACCTCCAGACGGAATTCGACCTGTTGACCACGGGGAAAGCAGAGGCACAGTGGAGGAAAGGGCAGGGGGCGACGGATAAGTATGGGGAGAAGGCGAGTCGGATGCTGGCACATCAGCTTCGTAAGAGGGAGGCAGCGAGGGAGATTGATGAAGTTAAGGATAGAGGGGGGAATACGGTGTGGAGTGCGGTGAGAATAAACAAGGTATTTAGGGACTTCTATGAGGATCTGTACAGGTCTGAGCCCCCAGCAGGGGAGGAGGGGATGCGACGATTCCTAGATCAGCTGAGGTTCCCGAGGGTGGAGGAGGAGGAGGTGGCTGGTTTGGGGGTGCCGATTGGGCTGGAGGAGCTGGTTAAAGGATTGGGGAGCATGCAGGCGGGGAAGGCCCCGGGGCCGGATGGGTTCCCGGTTGAATTCTACAGGAAATACGTGGACCTGCTGGGCCCGTTGCTAGTGAGGACTTTTAATAAGGCGAGGGAGGGGGGGACCTTGCCCCCGACAATATCCAGGGCGCTGATTTCTTTGATCTTGAAGCGGGACAAGGATCGATTGCAATGTGGGTCATATAGACCGATCTCGCTCCTCAATGTTGACGCTAAGTTGCTGGCGAAGGTGTTGGCTACGAGAATTGAGGACTGTGTCCCGGGGATGATTCAGACGAGATTTGTGAAGGGTAGACAGCTAAACACAAATGTGAGGAGGCTCCTCAATGTGATTATGATGCCCTCGGTGGAGGGGGGAGCGGAGGTAGTAGCAGTTATGGATGCGGAGAAGGCCTTTGATCGGGTGGAGTGGGAGTATCTTTGGGAAGTGTTGCGGAGGTTTGGGTTCGGGGAGGGGTTCATCAGTTGGGTCAGGCTGCTAGGAGTTGGGGGGCCCTGCACAAGCTCAATTTGACGTGGTTGGTGGAGCAGATGGAGGAGGATTTTAAAAGATGGGATATGCTGCCACTCTCACTAGCGGGTAGGGTGCAGTCGGTCAAAATGACGGTCCTCCCGAGGTTTCTCTTTGTGTTCCAGTGCCTTCCCATTATGATCCCCAAGGCCTTTTTCAAACAGGTAAGCAGGAGCATCATGGGATTTGTGTGGGTGAATAAGACCCTGAGGGTGAAGAGAGTGTTTCTGGAGCGTAGCAGGGACAGTGGGGGGTTGGCGCTACCAAATTTGTGCGGCTATTATTGGGCAGCCAATGTGGCGATGATCCATAAGTGGGTAATGGAGGGAGAGGGTGCAGCGTGGAAGAGGCTAGAGATGGCGTCCTGTGTGGGCATGAGCCTGAGGGCGTTGCTGCCGCTCTCGCCGACAAGGCACACCATGAGTCCAGTGGTGGCGGCAACGCTGAAGATCTGGGGGCAGTGGAGGCGATACAGGGGCGAGGTGGGAGCCTCGGTTTGGTCCCCGATTCGGGAGAATCATCGGTTCGTCCCGGGAAGGATGGATGGGGGGTTTCGTAGCTGGCATCGGGCAGGGATTAGAAGAATGGGTGACCTGTTCATCGATGGGACGTTTGCGAGCCTAGGGGCGCTGGAGGAGAGGTTTGGGCTACTCCCGGGAAACGCTTTCAGGTACATGCAAGTGAGGGCGTTTGTGAGGCGGCAGGTGAGGGAATTCCCGCTGCTTCCGGCACGTGGGATTCAGGACAGGGTGATTTCGGGTGTATGGGCTGGGGAAGGCAAGGTTTCGGCGATTTACCAGGAGCTGAAAGAAGAAGAGGAGGCCTCGGTGGAGGAGTTAAAGGGCAAGTGGGAGGAGGAGCTTGGGGAGGAGATAGATGAGGGTCTGTGGGCTGATGCCCTGAGTCGGGTTAATTCTTCCTCCTCTTGCGCCAGGCTCAGCCTAATACAGTTCAAAGTATCTCACAGAGCGCATATGACAGGGGCGAGGTTGAGTAGGTTCTTTGGGGTGGAGGACAGATGTGGGAGGTGCTCGGGAAGTCCGGCAAATCACGTCCATATGTTCTGGTCGTGCCCTGCGCTGGATGGGTTTTGGAGGGGTTTTGCGAGGGCTATGTCCAAGGTGGTGAACGCCTGGGTCAAGCCGAGCTGGGGTTTGGCATTATTTGGGGTATCGGACGAGCCGGGAGTGCAGAAGGCGAAAGAGGCCGGTATTCTGGCCTTTGCGTCCCTGGTAGCCCGGCGGAGGATTTTGCTATTATGGAAAGATGCGAAGCCCCCTAGTGTGGAAGCTTGGATCAATGACATGGCAGGGTTCATCAAGCTGGAGAGGATAAAATCTGCCTTGCGAGGGTCTGTGCAAGGGTTCCTCAGTCGGTGGCAGCCGTTCCTAGACTATCTTGTGGAGCGTTAGGAGGAGGTCAGCAGCAGCAGCAGCCCAATGGCGGTGGGAGGGGGGGGGGGGCGGGAGGAGGGAGTGGGGGGTTTCTTTTGGGGTGGCGTTTGGGTGAAGGTGGGGGGGGGTTTCCCTATTTGTGTTTTTCAGTGTTACATGGGGCTATTGTATATGGGGGAAATCCAATGTATAATTTCTGATTGTTGTGTTCTTGTTTCTTTCTTTTTGTTGGGGGGGGGGGTTTGTTGAAAATTTGTTGAAAAATTTGAATAAATATATATATTTTTTAAATGTGGACCAAACCAAATGGAATCCCTCCCCTCCCATTCCAAGGTCTTCTCCAACTGTAAGGACATGTCATTAACACTAATTAATAATAATCTTTATTGTCACAAGTAGGCTTACATTAACACTGCAATGAAGTTACTATGAAAAGCCCCTAGTTGCCACATTCAAGCGCATGTTCGGGTACACTGAGGGAGAATTCAGAATGTCCAATTCACCTCACATGCACGTCTTTCGGGACTTGTGGGAGGAAACCGGAGCACTCAGAGGAAACCCACACAGACATGGGGAGAACGTGCAGACTCCTCACAGACAGTGACCCAAGCCGGGAATCGATCCTGGAACCCTGACACTGTGAAACAACAGTGCTAACCACTGTGCTGCCATGCTGCCCATGTCCACCCAACACAGCTGTCAGACTCCTGTCAAAGCTACAGAGAACAGTATACCTTTGTCTGATCACTGGTCTGTCCTGCCAATTCTGGACTAAGATGAGGAGTGAATTTAGTTCACCTGTGATATTCCTCTTCCTGCTGAAGTCAAATAGTTGGCTTATAGGGAATAATTAGTTGGAAGGGCAGCTGAGTGTTTTTGGAACCTGTGAATCACTGTACTGGTTCCTCCCTTCAAATAATACAGAAGGAAAATGAAGGAAAGCAAAAATGAAGTGCTCCTTAGAGTTGCGCCATCCATAATCCCAAGTACCACAACAACTTCCGTTTATGAAGTGCCTTTAACACAATTTTTTAAAAAATAAATAAATTTAGAGTACCCAATTAAGTTTTTCCAATTAAGGGGCAATTTAGCGTGACCAATCCACCTACCCTACACATCTTTTGGGTTGTGGGGGCGAAACCCACGCAAACACAGGGAGAATGTGCAAACTCCACACGGACAGTGACCCAGAGCCGAGATCGAACCTGGGACTTCGACGCCAAGAGGCAGCAGGGCTAACCCACTGTGCCACCGTGCTGCCCTGCCTTTAACACAATTAATCGTCCCAAAGGGCGTCGCAGGAAGTTAATCAGGTGCAAAAATTGACACCAGGCCAAAGAAATGGATGTTTAGACCAGGTGACCAAAACCTTAGGAAAAGAGAGTGTGGTATTATCAGGTATTGCAGTACCTAAGAGGCTGATAACCATTGGTTAAACCTAGGAGTTTACCATTGGCTGTTGATACGTAGCTCCGCCCTGACAGGCGGAGTATAAGAACCGGTGCCATCCCACCAGCCTTCACTTTCTGTACCGAAGCTGCTGGGGAACAAGTTCTAGCCGATTAAAGCCTTCAGTTATGAAATCACTTTGTCTTGAGTGTAATTGATCGTGCATTAGAGAGTGTTTAGGAGCATTGTAAAAGAAAAGGGAGAGCTGGAGGTCGAGGTTAAAAAAAGTATAGTGCAAAGTCAACTGAAAGCGTAGCCACTAACGTTGGGGCACAGGAAATGGGGGGGGGGGGTGAAGAAGAGGCTTGGATTGGCGGAGTGCCAGGATCTCGGAGGATTGTAGGAGGTTACAGAAATAGCTTGAGATAGAACACTGACACTAGCACAATAAGAAGGAGGAGGAGGGGAAGCGGGTGGCGGTGGTCTGTTGCAGTCATCTCCAAACATTGACATGTGCCTCCCAAGTGGGCAAAGCATGTCTTCCAGTTCAATACTTTATTGTTCCATAAAGCACTTTGGTTGCCATTTGTCTTTGTGATTGGTAAAAAATACTTCTCCCCATTCTTGTAAATGCTGTATTAGGTAGCCTTAGCTGTTTCAAGATTGAATTTTACATGCCTTTGTGAAGATGAGGTTTGGGGGCACACCACCACACAGACTAATCTGGTGCTTCATTTCAACATGAACCTGCTGCAGACTAATATGGCAGGAACTGGTTCCCCAAGTATGTACTGCTGGTGAGGAGTCTATGTGTTCGTAGCATGCCCCGGAAAATCATGCACATTGAGCTGGGTGGCTGGTGGTCAAGGGTCCCTTGCGGCATCACAACAGGAAGAAAAATCGCTCTTGCCTGTATAGCTTCTAACTCACCCAATGGTGCCTACGTTGAATATGGTGGGACCGTGCAGCCAACAAGTGGGCAAAATTATTATCTCAGTAAAATTCTGAGTGTTCCATAACCCTCAAAGGTTCTCCCTGATTTTTTCCCCTCTTCAATCTAGAGAGCCGGTAATAGCTCTCCATCACTCTTGTTCCAATATCCTAATTACTTGTTATTGGAATTTAGTTAAAAGTTGCACTTAAAGCAGACATTTCCATTTAAAGACTTTTATGATTATCAGGAGTAGCATCTGCGTGGGTATCTTGTACCCAATGCTCATTAATTCAATAGCAATGAAACAAAGAGAAGCACCAATTAATTAGTGAGTCATGCAGCCTCAGATTACTTTGATCAAACTGTAGCAGCACTGAGCTGAATGAAACAAGCTCACTCCAATCAGTGCTCAGTACCACCCCTTTAGTTAAATGGGGCTATCTCCATAGCTGATCCGGAGGCTGATTGTGTGATTAGATGTTTAGAAGAGAGAAAGATTTAGATTCGCGTCTGAGATTTGATATAAAGGAAGATTGTGTGGAGCTCAGCGACTGGCTGTGTTCAGTTCTGCCGACAGATGAAAGCTAGCTCAAGAGCAGTACCGAGGGATGGAAGGACTTAAGTGAATGAAAATAACTCATTGCTATTACATCGTCTTAACTGGACTCTTTATTTTTCATTAAAAAATGTAGATTTTTTTTGTTAGATTTTGGTATCAAGAATTACAGACCGACTGCAGATAAACACAAAAACACAATTATGATGCCAATAAACCATGATTGGATAGCAGAGCAGGAAGTGAAGGGCTGAATAACCAATACCTATTTCTGTGCTCCTATGTACCCGCACACCAGTGCAGAACTTGAGTAAATGTAATTCCATTTTACAACCTTTTTAAAAATAAGTTTAGAGTGCTCAATTTTTTGTTCCTATTAAGGGGCAATTTAGCGTGGCCAATCCACCTAGCCTGCACCTCTTTGGGTTGTGGGGGTGAGACCCACGCAGACACGGGGGGAATGTACAAACTCCACATGGACAGTGACCCAAGGCCGGGATCGAACCCGGGTCCTCAGTGCCATGAGGCAGCAGTGCTAACCTCTGTGCCACCATGCTGCCCCATTTATTTGCAACCTATATCAACTTCTGCGGCCCATCCATGGCCAGATAAACACCATCATTGAACTTATCACACTTGGTCAAATCAAAATCCTCCTTCTCAGAGCATAAACCAAGGTGAAGAATTTGGCTTAGACCTGTTGAAACCTGATTTTCAACTTTGAGTGGCAGTCAGTTGCACCATACCTGAGATGCATCGCATCCAAAAGAGAAAGGGAGCATCCTGATTTAAGGGACTGGGTGATTTGAGTAGCCCAAGTATACAGCTAGCCCAGACCTACTCCCTGACAGGTTTACAGTTGGGGGTGGGGTTTCTCAGTGCCTGGTTTCTTTGAATGTTCTTCTGTTGGGGCACACAGCAGGCAGCTGAGCAGGAAAGTGAGATAGTGGGGACCGCTATGGCAAATCTTTACAACAAATCATAGAATTTACATTGCAGAAGGAGCCCATTCGGTCCATCGAGTCTGCACCTACCCAAGCCCACACCTCCACCCTATCCCCATAACCCAGTAACCCCACCCAACACTAAGGGCAATTTTGGACACTAAGGGCAATTTAGCATGGCCAATCCACCTAACCTGCACATCTTTGGACTGTGAGAGGAAACCGGAGCACCCGGAGGAAACCCACGCACACACAGGGAGAACGTGCAGCTCCGCACAGACAATGACCCCAAACCTGGAATCGAACCTGGGACCCTGGAGCTGTGAAGCAATTGTGCTAACCACCATGCTACCGTGCTGCACTAATGGTGTGTGGATTTATCTGAAGAAATGTAGGCATAGTAATTTACTCAAAGGGTAATATATTTTTTGACATGCTATAACTCAATTAAAAGATAGAAAGTTACTTCAAATTATGAACGATGTATAAATGTATGTACATAATGTGCAGAAATTTATTAAATTAGAAGATTGGAATTGACCTCAGGAAAGTGAAAAAAATCTTTCAAGTTGGAAGGGTTTCAGAAATTGCTTCAAAGATATTGTAAAGATTTGATCTAATAATATAGAAATTGCCCGACATTATAGAAAATGTGGTAATTGTGCAAGTTCATTTAAAGCAAAGACAATGACAGCATTCACAAAGATAGTACAGAAATTCACATAGCAAAGATTATGTAGGAATGAATTAATGTAAGGACAGGCAGGTATTCAGTCAGAATGATAGGGCAAAAATCAAATTAGTTGAAGATTAGAACAGAAATTTGCTTTCAATCAGAATACCATGGAATATATGTGTGTGTGTATATATATACATATATATTTACGTTAAAGTTATTTTGGAAAATCCAGGAATTCATTTCAAGTATAAATCTTGGAAAGATTCAATTCAAGTAGGGTAAGGGATTCGCTTAATGTAGAGATCATTTAGGGATTCACTTAAAATAGAAATTCTGTACAAATTCAACACAATGGTTAGCACTGTTGCTACACAGCACCAAGGACCCAGGTTCGATTCCCGGCATGGGTCACTGTCTGTGCCGACTCTGCGCATTCTCCCTGTGTCTACGTGGGTTTCCTCCGGGCACTCCGGTTTCCTCCCACAAGTCCTGAAAGACGTGAGTTAGGTGAATTGGGCATTCTGAATTCTCCCTCTATGTACCGGAACAGGCGCCGGAATGTGGCGACTAGGGGCTTTTCATAGTAACTTCATTGCAATGTTAATGTAAGCCTACTTGTGACAATAAAGATTATTATTATTATTATAAAAGTTTAGGAGGATTGTGTAGGAATTTACTAAGCAGGGATGGTGTGTTTTATTTGAAGTAAGGATAGGTTAAGATGTTAAAATGTGAATATTACATGAATTCATTAACGTGTGTTTCATGTAGCAATTCATTTAAAACATGATCAGTGCCAAATCAAGAGTTTGGGCTGTTGATTCTCATTTAAATATCTTTAAATTAGGTGGACGGGGACTTCCGGACAGTCATATTCAGAAATTTGGGGATGTTTTTGGAACAAAAGCCTGTCATAAACTGCCGCTCCTCCCAGTTTCAACGCAAAGAAAAATCAAAAACGATATAGAATTTGGGAGCCAAGACTTTTAATAAATGACTAAATTGCCTGTGCTACATTCAAATTGCAACGAATATGGGAGATATTAGAAACTTACACTGTAGAGCCATCTTGTGCTCAGAATCGACAATCACACCATGACAGTTGACACAGAAAAATTGGATGAGAAATGATGACATAGCAATATGCAATATGAAATGTTGATAGCAACGCGCAATGAACAACCATGGTTAAAAGCAGGAACCGTGTGCGAGATTCTCCACTCCCACGCCGATTGGGAGAATCGCCTGGGCCGCCAAAATTTCCCGGGACGCCGGTCCGACGCCCTCCCGCGATTCTCCCAAGCGGCGGGAACGGCCCGGTCGGGTTTCGCGGGCTGCAGGCCAGAGAATCGCCGGAGACACCCACAATGGCGGTTCTCCGGCACCCCCGCGATTCTCAGGCCCGGATGGGCCGAGCGGCCAGGCCAAAATGGCGGGTTCCCCCCGGCACCGTCCACACCTGGTCGCTGCCGTCGTGAACGGTGCGTGAACACTGGGGGGGGCGACCTGCGGGGGAGCGAGGGGGGATCCTGCACCGGGGGGTACCTCAAATGTGTGGTGGCCCATGATCGGTGCCCACCGATCGTCAGGCCGTCCTCTCGGAAGGAGGACCTCCTTCCTTCCGCGGCCCCGCAAGATCTTCTTGCGGGGCGGACTTAGAGAGGACGGCAACCACGCTTGCGCGGGTTGGCGCCGGCCAACCCGCGCATGCGCGGATGACGCCCGTTATGCGGCGGCGGCCGCGTCATCTATGCGGCGCCGCCTTTACGCGGGTGACAAGGCCTGGCGCGTGTAGATGACGCGGCCCCGATCCTGGCCCATTGTCAGGGCCTGAATCGATCGGGATCGGGGCCGTTTCGCGCCGTCGTGAACCTCAATGGCGTTCACGACGGCGCGGCCACTTCGGCGCGGGAGTGGAGAATCCCGCCCCGTATGTCCAACAGAAAGGTTTTGATAATAGATAACATTGCGAACAGATCTACTAAAGCTGCTTACAGTGTTTTACAACAATACAACCAATGACAGGAAGAAAGTGTGGCATTTGCAGGAAGTGCATCCTCAAAGACTTTTCATATATTAAGGCTAAGTACTTGCATACCTATCTATAGATGACTACTTCTATTCAGGATGCCTCTCATTTGCTAAAGTTATTGATACAGCTATTAACCTTGAGCCCTTTTCAGGGGCAGCACGGTGGTGCAGCGGGTTCGCCCTGCAGCCTCACAGCGCCGAGGTCCCAAGTTCGATCCCGGCTCTGGGTCACTGTCTGTGTGGAGTTTGCACATTCCCCCCGTGTTTGCGTGGGTTTCGCCCCAACAACCCAAAGATGTGCAGATTAGGTGGATTGGCCATGCTAAACTGCCCCTTAATTGGAAAAAAATGAATTGGGTGCTCTAAATTTTTTTAATTAAAAAAAACCTTGAGCCCATTTCAGTGTAGGAGTCTTTCCTGTTTATTTCCTTTGTTTCCATTTCTTTTCTTTTATTATTTTTGATCCGTTGACCCATAATCAGAATGTGCCTTTAAGCAGAAGACTGCTTGCCAGGACAGTGTGTTGCCAGGTTTTGTATTTTGGAGAGGATAAACCAGGCTCATTGGCGCCAAGTGAATCTTAGGAGCCAGCTTTGGAGGAAGGTGGTTCAATTAGTTGGCTTGCAATGGGTGGGTTGGCCAGGGACAGTGTTCTACCTGACAACAGTCAATGATTGGTTCCTGCATGATGCTTTCTGAGAAGGTTTGGAAGAAGTGATTAGACCTTGGAAGGAGAAGGAATGCACTCTCTCTCTATTGCTTGCTGAAGTGACAGAACTGCTTTATTGCTCCAAAACCAGTCAGTGTCTGGCACACCTTTGCTGTAAATACGAAATGATCCTGAATCCACAAAGAAAATAGACACCCTTACCAGGCGCCTCTAGATCCGTGAAGGAAGAGGAGCTGTGCTTTCTCCCTCTCTCTGCAGCTGGTTGCTTGCTGTCTTCGTGAGTTTGCAGTGAAGATCATTACAAGCTGAAGGAAAAGAAATTACCCATATGAAGGCCCACATTCAGAAAGAAGCAAACTGGAAGACATCCATCTGAACCATAGATCCTTTATCCTTTTATTTTATTATAATTTCTTTACCTCTCAACCACTCTTTTCCTTCCTGTAGAGAGGGGGAATAGTTAGAAAGGAGAGGTGGAAGGGGTTGGGGAATCAGATAATAGATAGTCAGTTGTATATTTTGCCTATTTAATTATAATTACTGTCAATAAGAAAAGTGTACTTGTGTTTAAATTTTATAAACCTGATTACCGTAGTCAATTTAGCTCAACCAAAGCTATGGGTATTAATTTGAAATCTAATTTCACTTGTGTTGCAACACCAAGTCAAATAGAGCTGGAATTGACTGCACACTAGCCCAGGGTGTCGTAACAATTATGACCAGGTGAGAAAAGGTGAACTGGCTCCCTCTATTCAAACTCGTCAGCTGGTCACAAGAAAGGTTTAAGTTCCCTTTTCATTAGGATATGCTTTTTCCAAATCCGAATGTATTTAACGATTTGAGCTGTGAGCAATAAGGGTCCAATCAAACCAGGTTTTCTTGAGTCAAAAAAAGAGCAAATGTATTAACCACTAAGTCCGAGAAAAATTGTAAAAATGTGACAGTCAGAAATACACACACACACACGCATACACACACAGGTATCACAAATAAATGGAATTAGAGTCCAATTAAAAAAAAAAGTTAAGTGTCCTTTGATTGTCCTTGAGGTTAAATGCTGCATCTGATTTGGGTTATCTAATTTCTTGGATGTGTTCAGATGTGGACGATGTTGCAATTATTACAAGAGCTTAGTTCGCTGGTAGGTTTAAGTTTGTTTTCTCTGCTGAAGGCTTTCTTGACACTGTCACTTGCAACCTGTCTGCCTTGAAATACTTCACCCATTGTGTATTTGCGAGAGGTTTTAGATGTGACTGCCTGTGGCAGCCATTGTTTCAATATCCAGTACCTTGCATTTTTAATGTCCCTTACTTAGACAGCTATGAGCTTTGATGGGCTTCCAGATTACAAGAAAATCTCTCTCTTCACCCTCCCTTCAAGATGATTTGTTTGTTTCTCATCTTCACTTTAGAATGTGGCCTTTCATCGTTAAGCAGTTTGCTCTGTCTCAGTTCAAATTGCAACAATTCCAATCAATTGAAAGTTGAAAAATCATATTTTTTAAAAATAAAGGGAGATAGCCACATGACAGCCTTAAATTGTATTCTAAACATTGTTTTCCATGCCACGAATCTTGAGAATGCTACATTTGGCCATCTACTATTAAGTTGGAGAAGATAAGGCAGTCAGTCTGGCAAGCACAGATTCAGCAGCTAAAAACATTTCTTCAGACACCCTTGGAATGAGTGGAATGTAGCTTGCTTCTGTATTTAATTGCTTTCCAATTTCAGCTTTGTCCTTCAAACCACCAATACATTTAACAATGTAGGAATGCTAAAATGTAATATGAACAAGTCCACAATGACAGTGACTAACAGGTTAACAGGAAAAATGATGGAGTGTTTCACACATATAATAAAAGGATTTAATATGGTTAAGAAGATTTTGAAAGATGAACTGACTGTTGTTGTTCTAATGCAAGGAGCACTGGGAATAAACTATTGGAGGAAGAGATATAATCAGACAGCAAACGGATCAGTATTATAGGCACCAAACAAACATGGTTTGAACTTGAGATTGACATAAGATAAAAGGATAGAAATTTGTTGCAAAGGTTCACCTGGCAAACTAAGAAAAGGAATTATTGGGAAGGAGTAGCATAAGAGCTACCAAAATATTTCATACATCAGAAAGGGAGATGGGAGAAGTATCTGGAGTTGACATCAGTGACAATAAGCGTAACTGAGCAATAATTAACGACTGTTACCAATCCACAGGCTTAAGGTGAACATCGAGATTGTGAGTTGCTTAGACAAGTAGGATATGCTACAGTGGTGGTAACATGATAAGCGTTGAAGCTTTCAACACCTAGAGGCAAACTGTGACAGATCAGGGACCACCAAATGGAAGCGGTGAATTTATAAGCAAATTTAAACAGATAATTTCTTTCAATACATAAAGCAGGTAGTATGTCCAATGCTAGACATTAGATTTAATATTCATCAGCGTGCCAGAAATGATTGGTAACTTGGATTGCACAGATTTGATAATGAAATAATCATTAAAGCCAAAAATTTTAAAATAGTGATGGTTTCCTCATCTACATCATTGGTTGGATTATAAGTAGGTGAGGCAGAAGTACTGATCCTAGCAACACCCTACTATTTACAGTGAAACCAAAGATCACTGTTTGTTCCCACTCTCTGTTTTTTGAGCATTAATCAATCCTCTGTCGATGTTCATAAATTACACCCAGTCCCATGAACCCTTGTTTGTGTAATTACCTCTTGTGGAATTACCTCTCGTACCTTATGGAATATGTTTTGTAAAAATCCAAATACACTACATCCACTTGGGGCAGCACGGTAGCATTGTGGATAGCACAATTGCTTCATAGCTCCAGAGTCCCAGGTTCGATTCCGGCTTGGGTCACTGTCTGTGCGGAGTCTGCACATCCTCCCCGTGTGTGTGTGGGTTTCCTCCGGGTGCTCCGGTTTCCTCCCACAGTCCAAAGATGTGCAGGTTAGGTGGATTGGCCATGATAAATTGCCCTTAGTGTCCAAAATTGCCCTTAGTGTTGGGTGGGGTTACTGGGTTATGGGGATAGGGTGGAAGTGTTGACCTTGGGTAGGGTGCTTTTTCCAAGAGCTGGTGCAGACTCGATGGGCCGAATGGCCTCCTTCAGCACTTTAAATTCTATGAAACTTGCTCTCCCTTTTCTGCCCTGCTTATTATAATCCCCAAAAAAGCCTTTAACAGATTTGTTGACCACAACTTGATGGCTCTGCCCAATCATGTCATGATATTAGTACCCTATTATCTCATCCTAAATAATAGATTCTAGCACCTCCTGCTATTTATTTCAGACTGACTTGCCTTTAGTTCCCATGTTCTTTCTCCCTCCTTTCTTCAAAACTGGGATTATATTTACCTTCTTCCTAGCCATGGGAACCATCTAAAATCTAGGGAATCCTGTGAGATCCAAAACTATGCATCCATGATTTCCATGGCCACCCCTTTCACAAGCCTGGGCTGCCATCAGGCCCCATTAGTTTCTCCAATATTATTTCTTTACTAATACTAGATTCCTAGGGTGGAATTTCTGACCATACCCTTCAGGGAGGGGGATCTTCCGGTCCTGCCGAAGGTGACCCTCCCCCCCCCCCCCCCCGCCCCCCCACGATGGCGTTCCCAACGGCAGGGTGGGCAAGTCATGCAAAGTGCCATAGATCTCGGTAGGACTGGAAGATCCCACTGCCAGTCAATGGCAAGCCGCCTCAGCTGCCTAAAAACACGCTGCAAGTGGGCCGGAAATTCCAGGCCCTTAAGTTCTTAATTTTCACTAGTTCCTTGGTTCCCCACTCCTTTCAAAAATGTGTCGCCTGTCTTCTACTGTGGAAATAGATTAAAAAATTACTTGTTTAATGTCTCTGTTATTTCTTCATTCCCCATTATAATTTCTCCCATCACACCTAGAGCAACAGTGTTCACTTTCTATCTCCTTTTCCTTTTCACATAGCTATTGAAAATGTTAAAATCTGTTTCATGCTTCATGCTTCTTTACTCTTCTCACAAATATAAAGTTTTTAAGATTGCTATGTTTTAGAACTGTAAGTTTAATTTAGGGTAGAAAGATGGGATGACGGGTGGTCATGTGAATTGTGCTGAATTCAGCTGACCTGGATGGATTAATTGCTAAAGGTTAATGGTTGGTGGCGGCCAGAATCGCTCGTGCATGCGCCCGTTTCGCGCCGTCGTGAAACGCGACGACGTTCACGACAGCGCGGACACTCTGTCCCGCGATCGGAGAATCGCGCCCATAGTTCTTGATAGAGGTGAAACTAAATGTTATGTTGATGTGGTTCAAACAACAGAATTTACATAGTGCCTTTAATATAATAAAATGTCCCAGGGACTGGTTTCAGTGTCTTAAAGAAAATGAAGAAAATAAAGAAAATGTAGTCACTGTTTGAAATGTAGTCACTGTTGAAATGTAGGAAATGTGACAGGCAATCTGTACACAGCAAGCTCCCACAAACAGCAGTGGGATAATGAGCAGATAATCCATTCGGTTTAATGTTGATTCATGGTTAAATGTTATCCGGGCCATTCGGGATAACTCCCCTGCTCATCTTTAAGATAGGATCTTCCACATCCACCAGAGTGGCAGCTGAGCCTCGGTTTAATGCTTCTTTGAAAAGACAGACAGTGCAGCACACCCTCAGTGCTTCACTGGATTGTCAACCTCAATTTTATGCTCATTTCTGGAAGTGGGGCCTTACCCAGAATCTTGTGATTCAGAGGCCACAGCTAACACTAGTAAACATTGCCAATTACAGTATCTGCCCACTATTCCTATCCTCTTCCTCCTATTGCTCAGCTTAACTCCTAACCAGGTCAATAATTCCCCCTGAGCTCCATGAGCTTCAACTCCATCTAATGGTCTCTTAGGAGGGAATTTCTCAAATGCCCATTGCAATTCAGTATAGAAGGAACATCTGGCAAGGTAGCTATCAACAGAGCACAGAGACACACTAAGGGTTCAGGGGCAGTGATTGGAAGTGTTGCAGAGCGGAAACGTTTAAATAAGAAAAACTGTATGATTACAACATTTGAGTTCAGGACGATTTAGCATGGCCAATCCACCTAACCTGCACATCTTTGGACTGTAGGGGCTTTTCACAGTAACTTTACTGCAGTGATAATATAAGCCTACTTTTGACAATAAAGATTATTATTATTATAACCCGGCGCATCCGGAGGAAACCCACGCAGATACAGGGAGAACGTGCAAAATCCACACAGAAAGTCACCCGAGGTATAAATCGAACCCGGGTCCCTGCCGCTGTGAGGCTGCAGTGCTACAACTGTGCCACCCTCAGGAGAACATACAAAATGCATGGTTTTCAAGGTCTGCTTTATGAGTGCGCCATGCATGTACAGAGGAAAGCAGTGACTGTACTAACTTTCCCTTTAAATTGAAGCATCACAAACTCGTTAAGTAATGGACTAATTTGTAATAACTCCTTGTTCAGCACCAGTGCAAAATTGGGGAAATGTGACCATCATGACTAACTACAGCTACTTGTAATAAATAATTGCAACATTACTATGTTGACCACTTCTAATTATTATGAATGGCATTGGCGCTAAAATATGTATATTGTAGTGTACTCAAAAAAAGACTTATTATTGGGCCCCAAAGACTGACTGTACTGCTTATCTGCTGGATATCACAGTACCCCACAATAGTTCTCCATTCTGTAGATCGTAGCGTGGCATCTCACATGTTAATAAGTTCTTATACTGCTGGCATGACAGCTGGATGGCATTAACTGTGCAATTCAATCAAATAAAATGTGGAAGAAATGAGATAGAAGAAAATATAACCTAAAGCTAATCAAAAATGTAAACCTTAACAAACATCTAGTACACTCATTCAGTAATTATATCGAGCCATGATGAGTCTGACAGCATCAGCTTCAGGTGTCAGAACAACTGTGCAAACGCAGTACTGCACATCAGTGTGTACAGCCTGCGTTGCCATTCAACGCGATCATGGCTAGCCTTGGGCCTCAACTCCATTTTCCCGCCCACTACCTAATATCCATTGATTCCCCGAGAGACCAAAACTCTGTCCATCCAAACTTTAAATGGATTCAACACTGGCACACCCATAACCCTATGGGATAGAGAATTCCAAAGATTCGCAATATTTTGGGTGGAGAAATCTCCCCTCTTCTCTGTCTTAAATGATTCCTCGACCAGTGGAAGCAATGTCTCAACCCTGTCAAGCCCCTTTAGAATCTTATATGTTTCAATGAGATTGTCTCTCATTACTCTGCACTCCAGAGAATATAGGCTCAATTTATTCAGCCTCTCATCAGAGGGCAACCCTTTTATCCTGGAAGGGACCAATTTAGTGAACCCTCACTGTACCGCCTCCATTGCAAGTATGTCAGCGAACTCGCAAATTTTGAATAATTCTAGTTGTCGTACTTAAAGGTGCTCAAAAGTGCAGAATAAATGCTTCCAGATGTGCAGAAAAAACATAAACGGGAATTGGTAAAGAAAAAGCCAAATGCTCCATCCTATTTATTCAGTTGGACGTGATTTTCAGCATGTCTGATGGAACGTCATCAATCTAAAATGTTAACGATTTTCTCGCTCCAGATCCTGCCAGACCTGCAAAGTATTTCCAGCATTTTCTGTTTTTATCTCATATTTCCAGTATCTGTGGTATTTTGCTTTTGTATAAGTGTCATCTTATTTATTTGAGCTCAGTCCCATTACTTGACCTTTTTCACAAGAAACAGAGTCGGTATTTAGCATACTTTTGGCACGAACAGTGCGAGCAACAATTCAGTATTGAGATCCTGAATTATTGGTGCCGGGGTTCAACAGGCTAGGGGGCAGGTTCTTATTGGTGGCCTTTATACACATCAGTGGAGCCATGCTGATTTATTGCATGTTTAATTGCTGGTCATCCCATATTCCCGTGCTGAACACCACGGCAGATGGAGCAGTTGAGGTAGTTTCCTCTCATAGTGAATGCATAGCTATAAACATAAAAATATAGGATCAGGATTAGGCCATTCAGTCCTTCGAGCCTGCTCTGTCATTCGATAAGATCATGACTCATCTGCTTCTGGTCTCAACCCCACTTTCCTGTCTGTCCCCACATAACTCTTGACGCCCTTGTCTCTCAAAAATCTATTAAACTTAGCCTTCTATAAACTCAATGGCCCAGCCTCAACTGCTTTCTGGGGAATCAAATTCCAAAGACTAGACACCCTCAGACAGAAAAAAGTTCTCCTCAACTCCATCTTAGAAGGGAGACCTCTTGTTTTGAAACTGTACCCCTTAGCTCTCGACTCCCCATAAGAGGAGTCATCCTCCCTGTATCCATTCTGTCAAATTCCCTCAGGATATATATGTTTTAAGAAGACCATCTCTCTATTCTCCTAAACTCCAATTGGTATAGGCTCAACCAGTTCAACGTTTCTTCATTAGGTAAGTCTTTCATCCCAGGAATGAGTTGAGCGAACCTTCTCTGAACTGTCTTTCTTTCCTGTCTTTCTTGTCCCAAAGGCTGGAAGAAATGACCGTTAATGGACATGCCCCAAACGATTGTTCATGACTCCCACTGCAGTCGAGTCATCCCATGATTCTTGCACTCAGAAGATAAATGGCTACCTCAATCCCATCAAATCCACATAGAAAAACAAGACCTTCTGCCATGTTCCTCCCCACTTGAGACACATTTAGCAATAGCATCTGATTGTAATAAAAATAATAATAATCACTTATTCTCACGAATAGGCTTCAATGAACTTACTGTGAAAAGCCCCTAGTCGCCACATTCTGGTGCCTGTTCGGGGAGGCTGGTACAGGAATTGAACCCGCGTTCGTGCTGCTGGCATTGTTCTGTATTACAAGCCAGCGATTTAGCCCACTGTGTTAAACCAGCCCCTATTAGGAATAGAAACAGCTGTGTACCAGTCAAAGGTAAAAGGCCAGGAGAGTGTAGAGTTTGGCCTCAATTTGTGAGCAAGTAGTTGGGGAAATAGAGTCCTGCCAATTTAAAAAGATTTATTTAACTGCACTTTGTCAGTAAATTAGTTAATTTTAGCTGTTCATACCAGAAAACATTTAGGAATGGTATACACTAGTTTATTTGGTGCCTTGCTTGTTGCCTGGTTTAAGCCAGTTATAAATTAATTAATTGATAGCACCAGTAAGATGGTTCACCTTTCCTTGACCAGATTGACCGATTTTCTTACATAAGCATACAGCTGACCCTGTCTCCGCTTCCATTCAACAGATCTGATTCCCAATAGCTGCTAAATCAGTGGTGGGCAGACTATGGCCGGGGGCCACATGTGACCCATCAGCGTTCTGAGTGCGGCCCATAAGACATTTTGTTGACCATTACCCATGCGCAGAGGTCCAAGATTCCACTGGTTTCCAGACGCGTGTTGTTTTCCTACCAGTAGTAATAAAGTGATACGCATGTAAAGCAAGGGCATATGAAGTGAGATTACAAACAACATTGACTGCGAGAGCTGTGCACATCCCCTTTAGTCCAATCAAACCACACTGCCCAGAAGAAAAAAAACAGTCCGGACCAGTATTCTTATTTTCCCACTTTACTGGGCGAGTTTGATGCAAATAATGTGAGCGTAAATATTTATTTTGTTCTTACGAATTGAAGTTGATGGTAGTTCTATTCATATATGAATGATTAAGCATTTTCTATAACTCATTCTGAAATATTCAGCGTGTATTAAATGTATTCATCTTATTCATGGTGACCTGGTTAGTGAACAAGCCTGATTTCAATCTTGAGGCCCACAGAGATGAAGGAGGGCCTGTCATCCGGCCCACTCACTGGTCTAAGTTACCCATCACTGTACTAACGTCTCACCACCTTGCTAAAGATTTTCGAAACTTTTGTGGGTGTATGAACCCACAATGGTGTTAAATACCTTATTAATACGAGTGCGCTTGTTTCAAAGTCTATTCCTTCCCTGGTCCTCAGGTGGAGGTTGGAAACGGAGGAGGGAGTCCCAACCACGTTCCTCAGTGGCCATGTTTTCTGCTGTCTTCCTCCATTCCCGTCTCATCGGGTCTGAGAAAATCCAGCCCAAATTGTTTAAAGCATTCAATCAACCCATTTAGCATACTTAAAGAATATACGTCTTTCTCAAACAGGTGTATAGTTCATAAATGATAAATTCATGAATAAACATTGAAGCTTTACCTCAAGTTGCGCCTGTTACACCGACTGACCAAATTGAGTTTTCAAAGCACAAACGTTCAATGAAATGTTTGGTAGTTAGTGTTATCACCGGCCCTGGGGTCATCTAAACGCGCCTGAATAATACAAATCAGAAAATGTTATTGTTCCCCACCCCCTCCCCAAATCAGCTGTTGCATGGCTCATGGAGTCATTTCCACAAATTTGGTTCACACTTGCAAACATTTTGCTGCACAGCCGGTGAACATCAATCTTCATATTGAGTATCGGAGTTCAAACTTCAGCAAATTCTGTGATGTAATAGTGCAATTCCTTCCACAAGCAGCACGGTAGCACAGTGGTTAGCACTGTTGCTTCACTGCGTCAGGGTCCCAGGTTCGATTCCCGGCTTGGGTCGCTGTCTATGCGGAGTCTGCACGTTCTCCCTGTGTCCACGTGGGTATCCTGTTTCCTCCCACAACTCCCGAAAGTTAGGTCATTTGGACATTCTGAATTCTCCCTGTGTGTACCCGAACAGGCGCCGGAATGTGGTGACTGGGGGCTTTTCACAGTAACTTCATTGCAGTATTAATTTAAGCCTACTTGTGACAATAAAGATTATTATTACAAAAGATAGTGAAATAGGGCAGCATGTGGCACAGTGGTTAGCACTGCTGCCTACGGCGCTGAGGACACGGGTTCGATGCCGGCTCTGGGTCACTGTCTGTGTGGAGTTTGCACATTCACCCCGTTTCTGCGAGGGTTTCACCCCCACAACTCAAAGATGTGCAGGGTAGGTGGATTGGCCACGCTAAATTGTCCCTTAATTGGAAAAAAAATAATTGGGTACTTTAAATTTATCAAAACAAAATTAACAAAGATAGTGAAAATTAGTTTCTTGAGAAATAGCTCACATGATCTGATGAAGATTGTTATGACACCCACAACATTGTAATAACTCTTAAAACCAGAGGCAGGATATTATAATGTAAATGATCTCAACAATTTTAAAATGAAAAGTTGTCGACAGAAAATCAAAAGAAATAAGGATGTATGGAAACTATCAATTGCACTCAGGAGAGGAATTCCTGAATAACAAGCTTGCACGGTCAAGCAAAATAAATTTGATATTTCCAAGCTTGTAATGAGCAAACTTGTACATCTACACAAATGCACATATTCTTTAAAACGCTCTCTGATGACAAATCTAATTTGGGCATACCTACTAACGCAGGTCAGCAAGAAGCACATTAAAGAGATAGTTGAATAGCAGCATCACTTTTAATAACCATAACATTAACATAGCTGTGATCGTAGCACTATTTGCTTCTCTCTGTTAATTGTGGAATATTTCGACTTAAACTGCAGCAATGAAATTAAGTTTGGAACTAACCAAACCCAACAGACTCAAAGACTTAAATTATTATTAGTAAGTACAGTTGACAAACGAAGGAACTGAATATCTTGCCAATTCAATTTGGTGTTGGGGAAGGGATGTAGGAACATATTCGATATATTGTATCGTGTGCCTGTTACAGTAATGTTGTTAAAAGAGCTAGGTTAAGGTATCCAGACCAGGGCGGGATTCTACGACGCCCCGCTGGGTCGGAGAATCCCCGGGGGGCAGCGTGAATCCCGCCCCGCTGCTCCGGCGCCGGTTTCTTGATGGGGGCGGGGATCACGCCACGCGGTCGGGGGCCATTGGCAACGGCCCCCCCCCGGCAATTCCCCAGGCCCCGATGGGCCAAGCGGCCGTCGGTTTCTGGCCAGTCCGGCCGGCGTGGATTGGACATGGTCTCATACACAGGACCTGGCAGGTAAGTTGGCTGGTGCGGTCCTTGGGGGGGGCGCAGGTGGTTCTGACCCCGGGGCGGCCCCCAGGGTGGCCTGGCCCGCGATTGGAGCCCACCGATCTGTGGGCGGGCCTGTGCCGTGGGGGCATTTCTTCCTGCCGCGCCGGCCCCTGTAGGGCTCCGCCATGGCCGGCGAGGAGAAGACATCCTCTGCGCATGTGCCAAAATACGCCGGCCGGTCTGCGTATGCACTGAACCACGCCGGCGATTCTGCGCATGCGCTAACTCGCGCAGTCCCTTCGGTGCCAGCTGGCACGGCGCCAACCCCTCCGGCGCCAGCCTAGTCCTCGGAAGTGCGGAGAATTCTGCTACATCCGGTCGACCCGACGCCGGAGTCGTTCGCGCCGTTTTTTACACCGGCGTCGGGCCATTGCGCCGATTCGGGAGAATGCCGATATGTCTGCTAAAGTGTGATTAAGGCATTAAAAGCTAGGCAGGCTGTGAGGTCACTCCTGGGAGGGGCTGGGTCTATTTTTAGTTTCAATTTTCAGCCCAGCCCCATGTCTGTTGTTTCTAGTTTCATTTTTAGAGTTCTGCTGGGTTTCTGAGGAAAGGAGGTGTATTTCTCAGCCTGATTTCTGATAGCAACTCCCCCAAGAACGGCGTGAATAAATCTGGAAGCCACTGACGGTAACTTTATTAATAAGTGGCATTTGACCTGTGTGAGTGGATTTTGCTTAATTGAGATTTATGGGGCGAGATTCTCCGACCCCTCGCCGGGTCGGAGAATCGCCGGGGTCTGGCGTGAGTTCCGCCCCCGCCGGTTGCCGAATTCTCCGGCACCGGATATTCGGCGGGGGCGGGAATCGCGCCGCGCCGGTTGATGCCCCCCCCCCCCGCAATTCTCCAGCCCGGATGGGCCGAAGTCCCGCTGCTAAAATGCCTGTCCCGCCGGCGTAGATTAAACCACCTACCTTACCGGCGGGACAAGGCGGCGCGGGCGGGCTCCGGGGTCCTGGGGGGGGCGTGGGGCGATCTGGCCCCGGGGGGTGCCCCCACAGTGGCCTGGCCCGCGATCGGGGCCCACCGATCCGCGGGCGGGCCTGTGCCGTGGGGGCACTCTTTTCCTTCCGCCTTTGCCACGGTCTCCACCATGGCGGAGGCGGAAGAGACTCCCTCTACTGCGCATGCGCGGGAATGCCGTCAGCGGCCACTAACGCTCCCACGCATGCGCCGCCCGTAGATGTCATTTCCGCGCCAGCTGGCGGGGCACCAAAGGCCTTTCCCGCCAGCTGGCGGGACGGAAATTCGACGGCGCGGGCCTAGCCCCTTAAGGTTGGGGCTCGTCCCCCCAAGATGCGGAGCACCAGTTTTGGGTGCCAGTCGGCGGACATCGCGCCAATACCGGAGAATTTCGCCCCTGAAGCAGGTCGCAAAGTTAGCTCAAAGACCTTGCTTCTTTTAAAAAAAATATTTTTATTCAAAGCATTTTACACATAGCCATGAAAATATCGGAAGACCAAACATCCACATGAACAGATTCCACCAGCCCCCAACTCCCCCGTTACCAGCACCCCACCACACCCGCTTTCCTAATTTTTCCCCTTTATCATCCCCAATCCCACGACCACCCCCCCCCCCCCCCCCCACCCCACCTCACTGACCCTCAATCCAACTTGAAGAAATCAATGAACGGTTTTGAACGCCGGGTGAACCCCTCCTCTGACCCCAGCAAAGATAACTTGACGTTCTCCAAATGCAGAAATTCTGCCAGATCACTCACCCACACCCCTGCCTTCGGCGGCTCCCGGTCCCTCCGGCACAATCAGATCCGTCTCCGGACTATCAGGGAGGCAAAGGTCAGTACGCCAGCCTCTCGCCCCACCTGGACTCACGGATCTTCCAACACACCAAATATCGCCACCTCCGGACTTGGGGCCATCCCCACACCCAGAATCTCGGACATTACGTCCAAGAACCCCCGCCAGAACCCCTTCAACCTCAGACATGCCCAGAATATGTGGATGTGATTCATGTGATCCCCCCGCCCCGCGCACACAGCCCACACCTCTCCTCCACTCCCGTAAAGAACCATCATATGGGCCCTATGCGCCACCTTAAACTGGATCAGGCTTAACCTGGAATACAATGAGGACATATTCATCCTCTGCAGGGCGTCTTTCCGCGTCCCAGCCCGCACCTCCCCATCAACCTCCCCCTTCCATTTACTCTTAATCTCCTCCACCGGAGGGCCCTCCCTCTCCATCAACTCACTGTTGATATCCAACACCCTCTCCTCCCCAATATCATCCTTCGACAACAGCTCCTCCTGAAACACCGGAGGCGGCAGCCCCGGGAAGGACAGCGCCTCTCTCCTCACAAGATTCCTCACCTGCAGGTACCTGAAACCGTTCCCTTTGGGCAACTGATTTGTTTCCTCCAACTCCTCCAGACCTGCAAACTTGCCCCCTCAAGTACTCTATCCTCACCTGCCACCACCCCCTGGTACCTCAGATCCAGCCCCGTTGGCATAAACCTGTGATCATCACATATCGGTGCCCACAGCTCTCTAACCCAAAATGCTGCCTGCACCAGCTCCACATTTGCAATGTCAAGGACCTTTTTTTTTTGTAGGAACTGTTTAACTGTTAATTGAAAAGCTGTTTTTCCGTGGATATTAATGGGGTTAATCCTGTGTTAATAATAAAGTTTGCTTTAATATAAAAGATCCCTAGGTGTCAGTGCAATCACTCCTCACAGTTTACAAATTGAAAAATTCTTGGGGGTTCGTCCCGGTTTTCCTAATATAAATTGTGGTCTGGTCTGGGTAACAGTTGGGACATTTGTAGTTCAATCAAAGAAATCCACACAGTTTCTGTATCTTACACTTTTCCTGTGCCTGCAAAAAAAATAATCCCCATAATTCACTCAAAACGGGCATGAAGGATACAAGAGGATTTTGAAATTTAGCAAAGGTGTGATTCTGCTATGCAGTAGTGTGAGTCAGGAGCACCTCTTCCATGTCATGCATCTGAGAAGTAGGTGCCTGGACAAACACAACATCCTATTTTAAGCATTTGATCTTTTAGGTGGTGAGCTTGCTTGCTACATTGTCTTCTGGTAACAACCAACACAAGGGAGATGAGTGAATGGTAGGACAAAGTAGAAAGGGAAAATCTCTTGTCTTTGCCACCCAATGGGTAATGGCAGATTGCATGCCATTATTGAAAGCGGTGGAATGCAAAATCAGTTGGAAGATCGGTTCTGTAAAATTACCACCAAGTTGAAGATTTGCCCTGCTCCCATAAGTGGCTCTTGGAGGAACTCCTCAAACATTGCACAATGCTTTGCATTCAAAGTGCAGCATCTGCACAGTGACTTGAATTGCATCAAATTACAGCACAGAAACATTTGCCCTAACTGATTTGTACCACACAAGCTCCACACAAGCCACTCAAAATTGTGGGCACCATTCTCTGGACCTCGTTGTGCTCTTGCTCAAGCGAAACGAGGCCGGTGATTAGGGGTAGTGACCGAAAGCAAGAATTGCGGCAGGGGGTGGGGGACCCTCGACTGGGTGCAGAGGAACCTCCACAGGGATGGGACGCCATAGGAGAATGGGAGTGGGGGGGTGGATTTGAAGCGCTGGGGGGGCATCCGGGGGACAACAGCTCGCAACACCACCATTTCCAAACTCTGGATCGTGAGTACCCATTCCTGGGGGCAACCCTTGTCCCTGCCCGTCTGCCCCACCAATCACCCATAACCCCCACTGACTGCCGAGACCTCTGGCCGTGTGTCTGAAGGCTACTGCTAATAGGGAATTGGAAATTGTAGTTACGTGAGCACTTCACACAACACTGGTGGATCCTCATGGGTGGGCCATGTAGCATATGGGAGTCATTGCCTAGCATCCCAATCACACCTCGATGTCTGGACACTGTGCGTGAATACTGCGGGAGGCAACACCACACATGCAGCAGCCAACATCTGAACACCCAGGGGATGGGGCACAGCTCCGGGGCATGTCCACGGCCATAGAATGGGTGAGTGCCGTGGGCACGGGAAGATGCCTGGAGAGTTGGGCCAATGGTTCGGAGGTCGGCCCGCATTGTGGAAGAAGGTGACAAAGGCATCATACTGGTTGTGCACAAAGGTGTTTATTGTGCTTGACAATTTCCCATCCTCCCAATGGCTCTGCCCCCTCCAGCACCAGTGCCCTCACTGATCTTCAATGTGATTTGCCCTCCTAGCTCTACCATTACGTCTAGGTGTGTCCCCGGATGCACATCTGAGATGGAAACAACCAGCTGCTTACCACGTTCCGTGGCCTTTGATGCCCCTGGCGGGCGTCCTCTGGGGGCTCTGAAGCTGGAGGGCCTCGGCTCACTTTTCGGTAACACATCTACAGCCATGCCGCCCTGGCTGGCTGTGAGACGCAGCTTCATCAGAGGGGTAGAACTCGGGGGAGCAGGTGGCCACCGTTGCCACTCCATGGGATGGGTCCGAGTTGGCGCCCAGCACCCCCTCCACCCGCTGGGTGCCCATAGGGCCCTGGGGTTCACCTTGGGATGGAATTTGAGTCCCGGCTGCCCATGCACCATCTGGCTCGGTCCGCCCTGGCAGTTCTCCATTGTCCGCACCATCATGTTGACGCCCTCAGCGATGCTCCTCAGTGACTGGAACATGCTCTGCAGCGCCTCAGCAATGCCCATCCACAACTGGTACAAGCTCCGCATCACCTCGGCCATTCCCAACTGAGAGCGGGAGATGTCCCGCAGAACCTCATCAAGGTCAGCTTGGTACTGGGAGACATCCCCCAGCAAGTCGGACATTCTGTCGAGACCCTCAGCCATGGCTGTCACCGGCTGTGCAATGCCTTGGACACCTTCACTAATGGTGTGGATGTTGTGCACTAGGCGCTCCACTGCGGTGGCCACCCTAGCAGTGTTGGCCTTGGTGCCATGCATTGCCAGTGACATCTCCTGTGCCTGTAGCCTCTGGGATGCCTCCAGGCAGGTATGAATCTCCTGGAGTGTCGCTCACATCTCCCTATGAATGTCCCGGCCGCACCCTACCATCTCCACCAGCTCCAGGATGACCTCTTCCACATGCTCAACATCAGGCTGGGTCCCAGCTGGGTCTCGCCTGGGGGTTCCTGCCTCCACCTTATGCACATCAGCAGCAGTGTGGTGCTCACCAGGTTGTGGCCCAGGAGCCTGACCACTAACATTTCCCACCGAGGTGCGTGTATCTGCGTTGGTGGAGGATGGGGATGACAGCTGTGATGGGACTATTATGGTGGCATCCTTGGAGCTCCCCTCCGAGGTGGTCTCCTGGGAGGTTGGAGAGGGTGCCTCCCAGGATGAGCTGGCATCGTCAGCTGGAGGACTTGTGGGAGAATGGACATGTGGTCATGGGGAGGAATGGGTCAATCAGTACGCCAATAACAGCTCACGTTTGACAAGTCCTCCGGGTGGGACCCAATGGTTCCTCACGTCCGCCAGCCTCCACTTTGGTGACTGTCTTGTCCTCGGCCACACTGGTCACCTCCACGGCCCGCTCCTCGAAGTTGGTGAAGATCCTGATGTTTGGCACACCAACGCCATTCTGGGCCCTCTCCAGGTAATTGTGGGAGAGCATTTCTTGAGGAGACACAGAGGGGGCATCGTTAGCCACACGCGTGGTTCACAGTGATGGGAGGGGGATGTGAAGGTGGGTTTGGGGGGATTGAAGAGGGGGGGAGTGGAGTAAAGGTTGGGGAGGTTGAAGGGGGAGGGGGTAGACGCTCCTGTGGGGAGAGAGGTCTCGGGGCGGGGGGGGGGGGGGGGGTGGGTGGGGAGGGGATATGTGTTGGGGTCTACTCACAGGTGCTGCCTAGTGTGGGTCATTGACCTCCTCTCTACTGGAGGCCAGTCCTCCTGATCACACTCCCCGAGCTCACTGCCACCGCCACCTCATCCCAGGCAGCACTTGCTGCCCTATGGCTGACCCTCATGGACCCTCAGGAGAACAGGACATCCCTCCTGGCTTCCGCAGCGTTTAGCAGCCTTCCCAGGTCAGCATCCCCGAATCATGGGGCTGGTCTCCTAGTGGCAGTGACCACTGTTGTATTATATTGAAAATATGGGTATTACGGTAAGGCCCCTGTACTACAGGTACGGGGGTAGATCCCTGCCTGCTGGTTCCGCCCAGTAGGCGGAGTATAAATGTGTGATCTCCGAACAGCAGCCATTTCGTAAGCTGCTGTAGGAGGCCACACATCTCTATAATAAAGCCTCGATTACATTCTACTCTCATCTCGTCGTAATTGATAGTGCATCACTCCTCGTCGCCGTTGTTGAGAGCTGGCTGGGGTTGGCTGAGCAAGTGCAGCTTAAGTGCTGCTCGACCTTGTCAGCGGGGGTCTGGTGAGCACGGTCTCAGCGAATCAGCTGGCGAGCCTTCATTTGCGGCAAGAAGCCTTTGAGGCCTTGTTAAGTGGACCAATTAACTTTGCTGCTCGGCCTCGCTGACCCGAACACCGGGAAGCTCGCGGCAATTCCCACTCGCTACAATACTTAGAAATCTTTCCGAAGAATCACGCCCAGAATTCAAGAACCATATAAAACCCCCAAAAAAGGATTTGAAAGTCAGGTGAGTAACTGGAAAAAGTGCCATTCTTTAAAAAGTTACGAAAGAGTTACTAAAGTTTCCACACCAACCCCTGCCAAAAGATGTAGCTCAAAACTGGTGCAGACCGATTTGCTTGGGCCTAACCTTCAGGCTGGACCACGGGGAAACTCTCCAGTGAGACAACCCAGCATGACTTTGCTTTTCATGTTGGATTTTCAAAATTTCAGTTGGATCGATTTTTTTGCTTTTACAAAAAAAAAATTGGAAAATCATGTATTTTTCAAAAGTCAAGCCTCCAGTAAGCAGATGCAGCACATCAAAAGCCGTGACGTTGATTTACTTTCAGTGAACCTCCCGGATATATCTGTTCACTGGTATCTCTTGATAGTGATACTGAAGTCAAGCCTGCATCATTTGCTTTGTTCAATTAATTTTTCTTTGTGTTTTCCCTCACTGAAGACACGTTTCAGCCTAAGGCAAAGTGAGCTATTAGAAATATTTACTTTTTTTAAAAAAAATAACGCGAGATTCGGAGCAGCAATAATGATATTCCGGAATGTGTTGCTCCAACCGTGTGGGCTGAATTTTCCCAGCCTTGGCTTGGAGACCTGGGGAACAGTGTGCGTGTGTGTGGGGGGGGGGGGGGGGGGGGGGGGCAGTGGGGGGGAGCCATATTAGGATGGTTTCTCAACATATTCCCACCAACAGGGAACTTTCGCAGGAGTGGGTTGCGGGTAGCTTCGACAGCCTGCTCCACAGAAGCGCGTGGTCAATTAAAGTGCTTCAGGCCTCAACAAAAGACAATTTTGTAAGATTGCTGATATTTTGTTGCTGGTGAAATGATTCCCTTCACCCTTCTGTGGATACCAATGGAAGGCGGCCTGCCTGCCGTTGGGGAGGGATGGCAGGGGGTTGCAGAGCAAGAAAGGTTGCACCCAGTATCCCAAATGGTTCGCCTGAAGGGGTTTCCCCTACTTTCTGAGCTTCATCCCCCTCATAAATAGATCCCCCTCAGTCCCCAACCTGCCTCAGCTCTGCCCACCGCTCCTAAGTTGCCAGTTCTCTGGGACTTTACCCACCATCCCGAGCAAGGCACAAACCCAGAGGCAGCCAATTAAGAGGCCGCATCCATCTCGCCTTATGCTGTGCTGTGCGACAAAAAATATTAATAGAATTATGACTAAATAAAACATTCAAACCATTTTCCAAGTAATCTTAACATGGTTGGAGTGCGTTGAGAGGTAATGTTTAAACCCAAGCCTCATTCTGATTTGTACAGGTAAACATCCAACTTAAACAAATTAGAGCAAGTAACTGTTTTGAATAATTTCATTGCATGATGAGGAGGATTAGTAAATCTTGCCACTGAACGCTAATACGGAAAGACCTACAACACAAAAAGGGGCCATTTGGCCCATCATGTTCATGCTGGCCAACAAAGAGCTATCCAGTCTAATATCACCGTCCAGCTCTTGGTCTGTAGCTAATGGCATCTCACGTGCTTACCAAGCATTTTTCTAAAATGTGACGGACGTCTCTGCCTCTACCACCCTTTCAGGCAGTAAGTTCCAGACCCCCTACTACTCTCTAAGTGAAAAACATACACCTCAATTCTGTCTAATTCTTATACCAATTACTTTAGATCTATGCCCTCTGGTTATTGACCTCTACGCTAAGTGGAATGGATCTTTCCACTCCAATCTATCCAGGTGCCTCATAATTTCAGGCCCCTTAATTAAATCTCCCCTCAACCTCCTCTGTTTCAAAGAGAGCAACATCAGTCTATTCGATCCTTCTTCAAAGCTAAAATTCTCCAGTCCTGGAAACTTCCTCGTAAATCTCGTCTAAACCCTGATTACATCTTCCCTGTAATACAGTGACCAGAACGGTACTCAGTACTCAAGCTGAGGTCTAACTGGTGTTTTATACCTCCCTGCACTTACCTGTTCTACTCTAATTCCAGCCTCGTGAGCAACCACAATTGTGATCACTCACCTTGATGAACGCACCGTCAATTGTCTAGGCCCTAAGCTATGGAGTACCCTTCCAAAACCTCTCTGCCTCACATTTCTCCTTTAAGACACTCCTTACAACCTACCTCTTTAACGAAGATTTTAAACATCTGACCAAAAATCCCCTTATGTGACTCGATGTCATATTTTGTTTTATGATGCGCCTGTGAAGTATTTTGTGCTGTTTTGATTGTTAAGCGGCACTATACAAATGTAAATTGCTCTTGTTGCTAAATTCTAGGCCATGGTCAATAAAGGAGAGTGGCCCTCCCATATGTCTTCTTGACCATCTTGCCTAGCTCTCCTGCTCCTATCAATGATTTGCCAACATACTCTCCAAGGCCCCTCTGGTCCTCCACTTGGCACTAGTTATCTTTGTGACACTGCAACAATCATTTAGCCACAACTACCCATGCTGGGTGACTCAGCAGCAACACTCTAGATCAGAGAGATCGTCCTTAGGAGAGTGAAGTTACCTTCTTTAGTAACCTCTTCAAAAACACTTGAGTCATGGCATGTGCTGGATATTGGCATTGACCCTGGAAGATGTTGTCATAGTAACCTCCAAGAGTAGCACACCCAGCCAGGCCTTCATAAAGAATACATTTATTTAATTGTCAAAACTAGCCATGGAATTAATCGGGATTTGCACTCAGCCGTGGCTCTATATACCTTCACATTTACTGATCTCTGCACTACATCAAATGTCATGGATGCTGTTATAACCCACAAGAGACTTGGAGCAATAAGTCTCCCCATGAGCGTTGTTGAGTCCGAGATCACTGGCTGAGCAGCCCATGGACAGAGTAATAGACTTTGATAAGTCGGCAAACTTGGAACTGACAGCTCAGACCCAGCTGGGATCTGAAGAGTAGTGTATCTATTATTATGTTGCAATAAAATTAGTTTCTCTTTATCCACTCCGCCTCTGACCCCTCTGTGAAAGGTCATGAAAGATGCACATCCTTTTCTCTGCTATTTTTAGCTTTTTACGGACAATCGGAAATAGCAAGAGAGGGCAGGGTTCAGGGAGTATCATGCCCAGAAATCTACAGCAGATTATTTGGCTGATGTTCCACTGGTGAATTATCCACTGGTTTTGGGTGGAAGTTATGTAGTCCATTGGGCGAGCTATGGGTCAGTGGGTGAATTAGACATGGTTCTCTCTCATTCTTTAGCTCCATTTATATTCCGCACAATTCAACAAGCTATTGCAATACAACAGTTAAATAGATGAAGCAATAACATACTAGGATGGTTTTTTAATGTGGGCTGGAGAGGAATCGTTAAGAAAACAATCTGAACCCAGGCATGCTTACAGCCTTATTTAATTTCTACTTGGAAAAGATTAAAACATTCAGTGTACCTTCAAAAGATAAAATTTCACAGCAATTTGCAAAATTGTGTTTTGCTTAATTGCCATCTAATAGGATATTGTGTCGGCAGGGTAGGGTTGGGAAGTGGTATATTTTGCATTTCAAGCACTTAGTCCCCAATATTAATGGGCAGCCAGAGGGAGTGTAGACAAAGTCTGCGACACACAATCCCTGCAGCGCATTTTAACTGGGGGACCTTATTAGCATCATGTAGGTCTGCCTCCCACTTGGCAGACGTGTGGGGGAAACACAAATGGTGAGAAACCACAGCTAGGCACCAATAGTAACGGTGCCTAACACTGGAAAAGGCTCGACTGGAATTCAGATATGGGCCGGGATTCTCCCCTACCCTACAGGGCGGGGGATCCCGGCGGGATGGAGTGGCGTGAACCACTCCGGTGCCGGGCCGCCACAAAGGTGCGAATTTCTCCGCAACTTTAGGGGCCAAGCATTCACAATTAGGCCTGCGCCAGAGTGGTTTCCGCTCCACCGGCTGGCATGGAAGGCCTTTGGCGCCATGCCAGCCGGGGCCGAAAGGACTTCGCCGGGCGGCGGAAGTCCGCGCATGCGCGGGAGCGTCAGCGGGCACTGACGTCATCCCCGTGCATGCGCAGTGGGGGGTGTCTCTTATGCGTCGGCCATCGCGGAGGCTGTGGCCAAGGAGGAGGGAGAAGAGTGCCCCCATGGCACAGGCCCGCCCGCGGATCAGTGGGCCCCGATTGCGGGCCAGTCCACCGTGGGGGCACCTCCCGGAGCCAGGTCGCCCCGCGCCCCCCCCCAGGACCCCAGAGCCCGCCCGCGCCACCTAGTCCCGCCGGTAAGAGGGGTGGTTTGATTCTCGCCGGCGGGAGAGGCATGACAGCAGCGGGACTTCGGCCCATCGCGGGCCGGAGAATCACCGGTGGGGGGCCCGCCGACCGGCGTGGCGCGATTCCCACCCCCGCCGAATATCCGGTGCCGGAGAATTCGGCAACCAGCGGGGGCGGGATTCACGCCAGCTCCCGGCGATTCTCCGACCCGTCGGGGGATCGGAGAATCCCGCCCCAGAGCTGAAAGATTAATGTTTCACTCCAGTGATTTATTTTGTAAACTGGTCATTGATATCTATTATCAATTGTTAACAAATGGACTGCAGTTCTTCACCACCTTCTCAAGGGCAATTAGAAATGGGCAATAAATACTGGCCTAGCCAGCAATGCTCACAAACCAAGAAGGAATATAAAAAAGTGTGCTGTTGTACTCGGAGTGTTGGGTGGGACCCACAATCCACTCATCCAGATTAGTGTCGCCATACCAAGCTCTACCCTTCCACCGACTCTTTCAAGCCCCTCATGCCCCCATGCCAAGTTGTGGTACTTCCATGCCCATTGACCCTCAGTACACTTTCTACAAACAATGAACCCCTTATTGTCTAGTTAATGTGAAAAAAAATCTTCGAAAAATGTGAACCATTGATAACTTTCTCCTATGTCATAAAAATAAAACCTGGGCTTCGAGCTAATAAAAGTACTCATCATCCAGGCTTGGACTATACCTTCAGAAATGAAGATCATGCCTTTGTGGGCACTTTCTGTCATGGGAGGCGGGCTGTGCCAAGAATTTTCCCAACACCCCAACTTGCCTTGAGGATAAAAATCCAAGCCATTCTTCCAAATTCTGCTCCTGCACTTATGAGCTGGAGGCATCTCCACAAAACTGCACAAATCCATTTAAAGGTTGTACAATTGCCTGAGTGGGAAGAGCTCCCAGGGGCTCAAACAATCAGCACTGAAGGGTGCATTGGAAAGTCCATTTTCCAACTGTAATGGAGACTCCTTAACTCAAATCTTCTTTCTGTGGTACACACCCCGCTCCTCGGTTGAGTCATTGCATTCGTATCAGTATTTGATATCGTAATCAGCGATTGGGCGGAGAATCCATGTTTATGGCCGAATCGGGGACAGCGCCTGTTTTCTGATGCTCCGCCCTCTCCAAAACGCCGTCAACGAGGAGTACGCCGCACGCCATTGAGACAGCCTCAGGATGCTACCTGAAGGCCCTCCCCGATGCTCCGGCCCCGATGGCCCAAGTTCCCGACCGCGCAGGGTATGTGTGCTCTCAGTTTTTGTGAACCCGGCATGGCGGCTGCGGACTGTGTCCAGTGCTGCCTGTTGGGCAGGAGCCATGCTGCTGTCTGGACGGGCTTCGGCGAGGGCTGGGGGGACTGGTGGGCGGTAGCCCAGGGGGAGCGAAGGGGTGTCCTGGAGGGCACCATCTGGCAAATCAGGTCCACGCGCGGCCGGCCCTATGTTGTACAGCAATTCTCCAGATGTTTATATCAGGAAGGCCATGCGTTTTACATGGCGCGGTTGCTAGCCCCTCACCGGTCGCAGGATCGGTGCGGGGGCAGCACCAACTTTTTTGGCGTAAATCCAGACACATCCTCCAGACATAGCCTCAAAATTGGAGAATCCGGCCCGTGGACTCTTGGTTTCTGAACAGGTGACTCTTATGACCTAAAGAAATGGTCAAAGTACAAAAAAGCCTCACTAATGCTGGAAATCTGAAATAAAAGCAGAAAGTGCTACAAGTGCACAGTGGGTTCAATTTCCATCTGAAAGGATGGGCTGACATTTCAGGCAGGCAATACTTTACAGCTGGTTGGTGAAAATAAAAAAGCTTGTAAAAGACAAAATTATATAGATTAGGCGGAATTTACAGCACAGAAGCAGTCCATACGTCCCAATGGATGGTCGTGTTCCGCATGTTCCACCCTACATCTCTCAACCTAGCATTATAACCTATTTTTCCTTTCTCCCTCATGTACTTAACTAGCTTTAGGGATCTTTGCTATTCACATCAACTATTGCCAGTCGTAGCGAGTTCCAGAGTCTAATCGCTGTCTGCATAAAGAATTTGCTCTTGAATTCCCTATTGACCTTATTAGTAACTATAGAGTCACAGAGGTCTACAGCACAGAAAAGGTCCTTCATCCCATCGCATCAGCACCAGTCAAAAACAGCCACCTAACTATTCTAATCCCATTTGTCAGCACTTGGCCCATAGCCTTGTATGTTCTGGCATTGTAAGTGTACTTCTTAAATGTTATGAAGGTCTCTGCCTCAACCACCCTTTCAGGCAGCAAGTTCCAAACTCCCACCACCCTCTGGATGAAAGAGCCTTTCCTCATATCCCCTCTAAATTTCCTGCCCCTTACCTTAAATCTATGCTCCTGGTCCATCAAGGGGAAAAGTTTCTTCCTGTCTACTCTATCTTTACCCTTCATAATTTTATACATCTCAATCATGTCCCACCTCAGGCTCCTCTACTCCAAGGAAAATAACCCCAATCTATCCAATCTCTCTTCATAGCTAAAAGTCTCCAGCCCAGGCAACATCCTGGCAAATCTCCTCTGCACCTTTTCCAGTGCTATCCATCCCTCCTATAATGTGGATTCTACAACTGCACACAATGCTCTAGTTGTGGCCGAACCAACGTTTTATACAGTTCCAGCATAATCGCCATGCTCTTAAACTGTATGCCTTGGCTACAAAGTCAAGTATACTATATGCCTTCTTAACCACTATATCCACCTGTTCTGCTACCTAAAGGGACCATTGTACATGCAGAAGGTCCCTCTGATCCTCGGTGCTTCTCAGGGGCCTGTCGTTATCATGAATTCCCTTGCCTTATTTGTCCTGCCCAAATGCATCACCTCACACTTATACGGATTTAATTCCATTTGACACTGATCAGCCCATCTGACCAGCCTGTCTATATCCTCCTGTTATCTAAGGCTATCCACCTCACTATTTACTACCCCACCAATTTTCGTATCATCCACAAATTTACTGATTAACCCTCCTATATTCATGTCTAAATCATTTATATAAACCACAAACAGCAAGGGCCCCAACACTGATTCCTGCGGGACCCCACAGGACACAGGTTTCCAGTCAGAAAAACACACCTCGACCATCACCCTTCGCTTCTTACCATTCAGATAATTTTGGATCCAATTTGCCAATTTTCCTTGGATCCCATGGTCTCACCTTTGTTATTCGTCTGTGGGACTTTATCAAAAGCATTGCTGAAGTCCCAGTAGACTACGTCAAATGCATTTCCCTCATATACACACCTGGTCACCTCTTCGAAAAATTCAATCAAGTTGGCCAGACATGACCTCCCCTTAACTGACTTAACTCCCCATGCTGACTGCTCTCGATTACTCCCTGCCTCTCCAGATGCAGATGAATTCTGTCTCTCAGAATTGTTTCCAATAGTTTCCCACCACTGAGCATAAACTAACTGGTCTGTAGTTTTCTGGTTTATCCCTTCCTCTCTTCTTGAATAATGGTACCACATTGACTATCTTCCAGCCCTCTGGCACCTCTCCTGTGGCCAGAGAGGAATTGAAAATTATTGCCAGCACCCCTGCTATTTCCTCCCTTGTCTCACTCAACAGCCTGGACACAATTCATCTGGCTTGAAGATTTGACGACGTTTAAGCCTGCAAGACACTAAGAACCTCCTCTCTGCCTACAGTAATCTCCTTAATTTTATTACAGTTCTTTTCCCTTTATATATCCAAACTGTTCCTTTCATGAGTGAACACTGACATGAAGTATTCATTTAGAACCCTGTCTAGGTCCTCCAACTCCACACACAAATTACCACGATGGTCCTTAATGGGCCCTACTCTTTCCCTAGTTATGCTTTTACCCTGAATGTACTTGTAAAACAACTTTACATTTTCCTTTATTTTACCTGCCAATATCCTTTCATGTCCTTTTTTTTGCTCTGCTAATTTCATTTTTAAGTTCCCTTTTGCACGTTCTATACACCTCTAGGGCTTCTGTTGTTTTGAACCCTCGATATCTGCCATAAGCCTCGCTTTTTCTCCTTATCCAGTGCTGTATGTTCCTCGATATCCAAGGTTCACTGGATTTGTTGGTCCCACACCTTTTCTTTATTGGAACATGTTGGGCCCTGAACTCTCCCTATTTCCTTCTTGAATGCATCCCATTCTGGCCAAACCATATCTGATCTTATGAAAATCAGCCTTTCCCCAGTTTAGAACTTTGATTTCAGGCCCATCCTTGCCCATTTCCATAACAATCTAGAATGTAACTAAGTTATGATCACTGTCTGCAAAATGCTCCCCATTGATACTTCAACCACTTTCTTGGCTTTGTTACCTAAAATTATGTCCAGGACTGCTCCCTCTCTTGTAGGACCTTCTACGTACTGGCTCAAAAAGTTCTCCTGGATGCATTTTAATATTTCTGCTCCCTCTAAACCTTTTACACTATGGTTACCCCAGTTAAGGTTGAGGAAGTTGAAATTCCCCAATATCATTACCTTATTACTTTTACACGTCTCTGAAAATTGCCTACATATCTGTTCTTCTATTTCTTGCATTCAATTACCCCCAGATTTAACGTCCCCACATGTGGGGATATCGGCCTGGATCTTGCAATCCCAATAGCACTGAATATAGAGGCACTTTCACTAAAGAAGGCCGTACTGGAACCCCAACCTCTGGGGGGAGCAAACTTTCATTAGAATCTGGAAGGTGCAGTTCACCAGAAATGGCTCCATGGGAGTCCACGCTGATAGTCTGGCTGGGACCTGTCAGTGTGTAAACGTAGGCTGATTGACCATCACTTACCTTGATATCTGCTCTGAATTATTTATCGCTGCCCCTAGCAGCTGTAGCAGGTGCTGCGAAACAAGGACCTTTAACTCAGAAGGACTGTGAAAACCCCAGCAAACCACTCTCTCCCCCCCCCCCCCCCCCCCCCCCCCCCCGCACCCCACTCCCCCACAATCCAAGAAACCCTCCCTTGACTGCCCTGGATCTACTCACAAATCCTTTCCCTCCTCCCCTCACGTTCTCCCCCCCCCCTCCCCACCCCCACCCACCAGCACCCTCCCCTGTCTTTCACCCCATGAAACCACGTGAATTGAACAATTGTTCAGAGTGCAGAACGCCTCTATCAACACATTGGTTCTTTCTCCTCAATGGTAAAAGGCAATATATACAAAGAAATAACCACGTCATACCTTCTCCATTCTTGTTTGCAGGATAGCTTTTGTTACCGTGGAAACTCCTAGCAGCCATTGTCAAATTATACAACTTTCGAGAAAAAAGTGGTTGCACTGATTTTTCCTCTTTTTTTCACTCACCCAAGGGATTTGGGCGTCGCTGGCTAGGTCAGAATTTATTACCCATTCCCAATTGCCCTTGAGGAGGTGGTGGTGAGCCGCTTTCTTGAACCGCTGCAGTCCCTGAGGTGTTAGCGAGGGAGTTTTAGGATTTTGACCCTGCGACAGTGAAGGAACGGTGATATATTTTCCAGTCAGGGTGGTGAGTGGCTTGGAAATGTATCACCGTTCCTTCACTTCCAGATGATGATGTTGTTCCTATGTTTCGGCTGATCTTGTTCTTCTAGATGCCAATGCTCGTGGGTTTGGAAGGTGCCGGCCGAGGAGCCTTGGTAATTCCTGCGATGCATCTTGTAGATGGTACACACGGCTGCCACTGTGCCTCGGTGGTGAAAGGAATGAATTTTTGTGAATCAAGCGGGCTGCTTTGTCCTTGTAAAATTGTTTCCTTCCTCTCTTAGAGTTAAAGTAGTTTTCATAGCATTCTCTTCATGTCGGAAAAATAAGACTGCACGGAAGGGTGGATTGTTGTCATTCAATGCTCCTCCAAATCATTGTCATTCCTTGGTCAGCTCAATAGAAGCCTACTTCAATATTCTGGGCTCACTATGGGCCACCACTCTCCCTCCACTGTGTGGCCCTGTGGAAAGAGATAAATTCATCCTAAACGAATGGCGGTCAAAATAGAATTATAAATTCCAGCTGAAAGACCAACACTTAAGGTTGTAAGTAATAAGTCAAGCTTAGCTACCAGTACTCGGTCTCAGCAATGGGTTGCACAGGTCACAGAATTGGAGCTAAGTAACAGCACCATCTCAAATTCACGCTCACACTATTTGATAAAGGCAGAGCCTAGAAAAAATACTCCTGGGGAATCGAGTGGCCAAAATTCCATAATTCCTCTTTCCCAGCGAAAAATGCAGGAGAACAAATGAAAGTCATCATTTCAGAGTGAAGGCTGCAAAAATGTTTTATTTCCTTCAATCTGAACAAGTAGCACACTAATCGCTCAACAACATTCGTAGATTACGAGGGAGCTATTCAAATGATTGCTGAAATGTAGATTGGAATTACAATTATTTGAATTCTGCTGCTCAGAACCCATGGGCCCAATGACTGTCCAATATCTGACTCACCTGTTTACCTTTCATTTTTATTAACGCACTTTTTTACAACAACAGATACCTCTATTTAGATAGCATCCTTACCATAATAAAACATCACAAGGTACTTCACAAGAGTGTTATGCAGCCACTGAGCTACATGAGGTGATAGTCCTCATCTTGGAGCAGATGGCCCCAAGATTGGTGAAAGAGTAGGTTATAAGGAAAGTCTCAAAGGAGGAAAGTGAGGAATAGAGACGGAGGGAAATAGGGCAGTAATTCCAGAGTTTAGAGGGCAGGATCACCAATGATGAAGTGATTAAAATCACGGATGCTCAAAAGGCCAGGATTGGTTGAACATAGCCATCATGACATATTGAGGTGAATACAGAGATTGGAGAGGTGGGGCCGTGGAGGCATTTGAATTATATGTGCATTTTAAGATCAAGGTGTTGCTTGAGCAGGGAGCCAGTGTAGGTCAGCGAGCGCAGAGGTGACTAGGTACGGGTTAGGACATGGACAACACAGTTTTGGTGGATCTCCGGTTTATAGACAGTTAAATGTGGGGGTGTTGGCCATGAGAACATTGAATAGTCAAGTCTAAAGGTATAAACGACATTGCTGAATGTTTCGGTAGCAGATGTGCTGAGGCACAGCAGAGTTGGACAATGTTACAGGGATCAAAATAAGCCATCTTAGTGATGGCACAAATATGCGGTTCACCACAGGGTCAAATATGACGCCAAGGTTCCAAACAGTTTAGTTATACTTCAGGCAGTTTCTTGGGAGAAGAAAGGAATTGATGATGAGGGCATTAGCTTTACAGCAGGAACTGAAGGCAATGACTTTGGTCTTCCCAATACTTAATTAGAGAAAATTCTGGATCTTCCAGAACTGGATGCTGGATATGCAGTTTGGTGATTTAGCAACAATGAAAGAGTTGGGAGAGGTGATGATGGGGTAGAAATGCGTGACATGTGAAAACTAATGCTGTGTAATTAGTTGATGTTGCCAAGAGGCAGCACATCAATGAGAAATATTGGGAACCAAGGTTCTTGAGAGGCAGCAAAAGGACAGATAGTTTATCCCTTGACATTTCCTTGGCATCATCATCACGGAATCATCCATTACCAACAAACTGGGTGTTACCTTTGACAAGAACATGAACTGTACCATCCACGTAAATACTGTCTCTACAAGAGCATTTCAGAGGCTAGGAATTCTGTGGTGAGTAACTCAAAAGCTGACCACCGAATATCTGTCCACCATCTGAAAGGTAAGTCGGGAGTGTGATGGAATATTCCCCCCTTGTCTGAATGGATGCAGCTCCAACAACTCTCAAGATGTTCAACACCATCCAAAACAAAGCAGCCCTGCTTGATTGGCATGAAATTGTGTCCACCACCTTAAACATTCATGTCTCCACCACTGATGTCGAGTGGCAGCAGTGTGTGCCATCGAAAGGATGCAGTGCCGCAACTAACCAAGATTCCTTCAATGGCACCTTCCAAACCCTCAACCCCCGCCACCTAGAAGGACAACGGCAGCCGATGCAGGGGAACTCCACAATTGCACGTTCCCGTCCAACCCACACACCATCCTGACTTGGAACTTTATCGCCATTACTTTATTGCTGCTGGCTCAGAGTCTGGGAACTCCCTACCAAACAGTGTATCAATGGTGAGGGAGGGGGAATAGAAATCATTTCTAGTGATATTCTGGCTTCAATTAGATTGATAATCAAGTGAATTCAGTCCCACCCAACTAGATTTGCAGTGTAGAAGTGTAGAGGAGGATGGTGTGGTGTCCTAGGCGGCAGGCAAATCGATAAGGATGAGGAGGAATAGCTTACCATAGTCACACTCACATAGGTCGCTGTTTGTCATTTAGACACATTCAATGTATTATGTTGTTAGATATGAATGTACACCCTGTGATGTTTCCGAATATTAATTAAAACAATAAGTTTCAGGCTTGCACCAAGAAAAATGATATACTGTGTGCTGTTTATTCCATTTGCATTATTATTCTCATGACTTTTAAATAAGGCAACTTTTGAAATGTAACCTTATGTCTGTACAATGCCACAATTTCTCAAAACTGTTCAAAGCAACTACTGAATTATTTTAAAAAAACGAATGAAGTTTAAGCCCTCAGAGAATCAATATGGCCTTGCTAATTCATTTTAGTTTTGGTGAATCCTGGGCTCATTAAGGTGATGGATGTCATTGCATTACTTTTGCTATCAGGATTGGTACAACATGGGTTAGGTGGAGAGTAAAACCTGCTCTATTCCGCAATCTGCAATTGTGGGTCATAGAATCAAACTTCCAAGTTCAGCAGAGCATCGTGCAGCACATCTAAGCACATTACCTCATCCTGATATTCCTAATATGGCTCTTCCTCGAAAAGGAATACGTCAGACTCAGAAGAAATAAAGTGCACCAAATTTATTAAACTTGAGTGTTCCACCATAATGTTTCCCCTTGGTGTTGCTAGGAGGTTTTTCTCTCCTGCTCCCTCATCTGGTGCTTTGTTTCAGTAAAGTAAAAAGTAAATTTGCCATAGTCCTAAATGACCGTAGGCTGCTTTCCCCTTTCTGGGGGTGGGGCTGACTGGTGGTGATTTAACCTGAGGATCACCACACCACAGGTGAGGGGCAAGGTTGAGAAGGTGGAGCTTTCATTAATAACCTCAGCTGGTACGGGAATTGAACCCGCATTATTGGCCTCACTCTGCATCACAAACCAGCTGTCTAGTCCATTGAGCTAAACTGGCCCCCCTTTGGTACTCCCTCAGGGAAAGGAACAACCTTGATGTGGAAGAAAAGCTTTTTCATCGTCCTTTGTCAAACATATCACTTATCAATTATGTACCATTAATTGGCTGAAAAATTCACGTAATTCAAACAACCATGTTTTACCTTCTAAAGAAATTAAGACGTTCAACATACATATGGAGCAGCATTGCAAAAGCACCTTCACCACAACGAATGCAACTGTTCAAGGCAGCAGCACACCAGTAGCTCCTCGGGATGACTAAGGGTGGGTGTCAGCAACATTTGACGAATGTGATATAAAATAGTTACTTTAGAGATATTAGTTACTGTAATGTAGAGATAGGCCAGTCTCATTCTCGTGAGTTCACAAACAAAGGATTTCAGAACGCATGGCAAAGCAAGGGGGGAGGAGTGTCCAGCAAAGGAGGAGAAAAGGATGCTGGGTAATAGGGGGCCGGAGGAAGGGATGAGAAGTGAGCCAATCAGGATGTATGGCCAAGTCAGGAGGGGTATAGGATGACCTATGGGAATCGTGTATGTGAAACTTGATGCCATTTGAATGTATTTGCAGAAATCCCTTTGTCTCCTTCTTCATTCGTTTCCCGGGGTGTAGGAGACTAGCTGTGTCCTGTGCCTGTGTCAAATGAAACAGACTTGCAAGTCAAATAAAATAACTAATGCTGTACCTGCAAATCCATCTCGACTTTTATTGAGGCCAGACTGACGGGTAAAACATTTTGTTTTGTCACATTCACAGGACTAGGATTAATTTTTAAAATCATGTTGAAAAAGGGAGAGAGAGACAGGAAAATTGTAGGCTTTCATTAATTAAAATAGATCTTTGTGCACTAAGGGGAAATTTAGCATGACCAATCCACCTTACTTGCACATCTTTGGACTGTGGAAGGAGACCAAAGCACCCGGAGGAAACCCATGCGGACACAGGGACAATGTGCAAACTCCAGACAGACAGTATGGCGGCATGGTGACACGGTGGCTAGCACTGCTGCCTCACAGATCCAGGGTCCCGGGTTCAATTCCGCCCTCAGGTGACTGTCTGTGTGGAGTTTGCACTTTCTCCCCGTGTCTGCGTGGGTTTCCTCCGGGTGCTCCTGTTTCCTCCAACAGTCCAAAAATATGCAGGTTACGTGGATTGGCCATGCTAAATTGCCCCTTAGTGTCCAAAAGGCTAGGTGGCATTACTGGGTTACAGGTATAGGTTGGAGGTTAAGTAGAGTGCTCTTTCCAAGTGCCGGTGCAGACACGATGGGTCGAATGACCTCCTTCTGCACTGTAAATTCTATGACTCTATGACTGTCCTGGAAATAATGATTAGACAAAGACTTCGAGCTTCGTTCCAGGATTTTAAGAACACGATAAATGGAGAGGCTGCAGTGGCCAAATAGCCACTTCACAGCACTCTGAAATATACACCAAAAACCATTTTATCTTTATAGTCTGAAATACACAAAGGAAGTAAACAACAGCTGGCTGGCCATTGTTTGTATTAGACAAACCTTGGAAAGTACGTAAGATGAGATGCGTAGTACGTAGTTCTTGCCCTTGGCTAAAAACAACTCTAGTACATATTTTGTTGTCCTTCGGAAGAACAACTTGGTATCATAATAAAGCCAAGACCAAAATACTAAGCAGTATTTTGTTTACATTACCTGATCTTCAAAGTTTTGTTCAAAAGCAGTGCTAAAATATAGTCAAGCATTCCCGTCATGCTTTAAAGTGCCTTTTCTTTAATAGCAACTAATATTAATGTATTTTTTAAGCGGGCAACTAATCCTCACATTATCTTCCCTTCCACAATGAGACACCCAAGGCTGGAATTTAACCCAGATCTCTAGTGCTGAGAGGCAGCAGTGTTAACCACTTGTACGGCAACAATATTTTTTGCATTTCATTTGACCAATTACACAACATGGTGCACCAATACGAACTACCTCAAGCTTGCAACTGCTTTCTTTAACTGGTATTGTCGCTAAGTTTGGGGCCAATAATAGAAACACTCTTCTGCTGAAGATTTTGGAGAGAATGGTCCCTCCAAGTTGAACTCTTATATCCACGATGCAGTCATTAATGCCTTTATTCAATTCACTTTCAGTTTCTTAGATAGTTATTTGGTTTCCCCATGCAATTATTCCATTTTATGGAGCAAAGGTTTGAACGGTAGTCTAAAAAAGAAAATTGATTAAAAGCAGAAAGGATCATTTCTTTCTTTCATCCTGCAAGAAGCCTGCAGGTTTAAGGCCTTGGGCGAGATGCCTGACTGGAATAAAATACTGTCTGAGAATCTCAGATATTAAAGTGCATTTACAGGGGCAAATTAACAGTAAAGACAACCTGTGAAGTTAACTTAGAAATTATGGTTACATTCTTCCAATGGCTCAACCAGTTTACCCAGGCGCGGCCTTATAGATCAAGAGGATTGAGATTAATCCCTAGTGTTGGTAGGAGTTGCGCATTTGGCCTCAGGATCCTTGGATTAGAAAGCGAAGGAAAGGGCTTTTGCTCCTAGTTGTTATCCAGTTATCCTAGATTGAGGCATGTATGTGTTTTCACTGATTGAGGACAGGGTCAGGTTCAACTGACCCTGTCGATTTCAGCGGGAGCAGTGCGCAAGTGATTTCTGGGAGCCCTTCACAGGAGCAGGCTAGTCAATTTCAGCGGGAGCCGTGCGCAAGTGATTTCTGGGAGGTAAGTTTCTCCTTTAAAAACACTTACCTTCACAGGAGCAGGCCAGTCGATTTCAGCGGGAGCGGTGCGCAAGTGATTTCTGGGAGACCTTCACAGGAGCAGGCTAGTCAATTTCAGCGGGAGCTGTGCGCAAGTGATTTCTGGGAGGTAAGTTTCTCCTTTAAAAACATTTACCTTCACAGGAGCAGGCCAGTCGATTTCAGCGGGAGGGGAGCGCAAGTGATTTCTGGGAGACCTTCACAGGAGCAGGCTAGTCAATTTCAGCGGGAGCAGTGCGCAAGTGATTTCTGGGAGGTAAGTTTCTCCTTTAAAAACACTTACCTTCACAGGAGCAGGCCAGTCGATTTCAGCGGGAGCGGTGCGCAAGTGATTTCTGGGAGACCTTCACAGGAGCAGGCTAGTTAATTTCAGCGGGAGCAGTGCACAAGTGATTTCTGGGAGGTAGGTTTCTCCTTTAAAAACACTTACCTTCACAGGAGCAGGCCAGTCGATTTCAGCGGGAGCGGTGCGCAAGTGATTTCTGGGAGACCTTCACAGGAGCAGGCTAGTCAATTTCAGCGGGAGCAGTGCGCAAGTGATTTCTGGGAGGTAAGTTTCTCCTTTTAAAAAAAACACTTATTTTCTGTTTTATTTTTTTTCGACCCGCGGACTTCTGGGAAGACCCCCCCCCCCAACCAATAAATTCTGGTGGATAGATAGTATCCTTTGTGAGCAGGATAAAGAGTCACGCATGGTATGTTGCCTGCCCGGTGCTAGGGTGCGGGACATCTCTGACCGGCTTGAAAGGATACTGGAGAGGGAGGGGGAGGATCCAGTTGTTGTGGTCCATGTTGGTACCAACAACATAGGCAAGTCTAGGAAAGAGGACCTGTTTAGAGATTATAAAGAGCTAGGATTCAAATTAAAAAACAGGTCCTCAAGGGTCGTAATCTCCGGATTACTGCCCGAGCCACGTACAAATTGGCATAGGGAGGCAAGAATAAGGGAAGTTAACACGTGGCTGAAAGAGTGGTGTGGGAATGAGGGGTTCCTTTTCATGGGACACTGGCATCAGTTTTGGGACGGGGGGACCTATACCGTTGGGATGGTCTCCACCTGAACCGAGCTGGGACCAGTGTTCTGGCGAAAAGAGTAAATAGGGTGGTCAATAGGACTTTAAACTAAAGATTGGGGGGAAGGGAAAGTCAGGGAACCAAGAGGTGAAGTAATCAGTGGGAAGCGTAGCTGCTTAGGAATACAAAAAAGCACGAAAAGACAGAATTCAGGAGAGGTTACAATAGTCCCCATCCCACAAAATATGACACAGTGTATGGAAAGTGTCAGTAAACTAAGGTCCACCACACTAAGAAAACAAAGAGGGACGGTCAATAGAGAATTAAATGTGCTATATTTAAATGCGCGCAGTGTACGGAACAAGGTAGATGAGCTTGTGGTCCAGATTGTGACTGGCAGGTATGATGTGGTAGGCATCACAGAGACATGGTTGCAGGGGGTTCAGGACTGGCATTTAAACACCCAGGGATTCACAACCTATCGAAAAGACAGAGAGGTGGGCAGAGGGGGCGGGGTTGCCTTGTTAATTAGGAATGAAATTAAATCAATAGCACTAAACGACATGGGGTCGGATGATGTGGAGTCTGTGTGGGTAGAGTTGAGGAACCACAAAGGCAAAAAAACCACAATGGGAGTTATGTACAGGCCTCCTAACAGTGGTCAGGACCAGGAGCACAAGATGCACCACGAAATAGAAAGTGCATGTCAGAAAGGCAAGGTCACAGTGATCATGGGGGACTTTGATATGCAGGTGGACTGGGTAAATAATACTGCCAGTGGACCCAAGGAAAGGGAATTCATTGAATGTTTACAGGAGGGCTTTTTGGAACTGCTTGTGATGGAGCCCACGAGGGAACAGGCCATTCTGGACTTAGTGTTATGTAATGAGCCAGACTTGATTAAAGATCTTAAAGTAAGGGAGCACTTAGGAGGCAGTGATCATAATATGCTCAAATTCAATCTCCAATTTGAAAGAAAGAAGGTAGAATCAGATGTAAAGGTGTTACAGTTAAATAAAGGTAACTACAGGGTCATGAAGGAGGAACTGACGAAAATCGACTGGGAGCAGACCCTAGTGGGAAAGACAGTAGAACAGCAATGGCAGGAGTTTCTGGGTGTAATTGAGGACACAGTACAGAGGTTCATCCCAAAGAAAAGAAAGGTTATCAGAGGGGAGATTAGGCAGCCATGGCTGACAAAGGAAGTTAGGGAATGCATCAAAGCAAAAGAGAAAGCCTATAATGTGGCAAAGAGTAGTGGGAAGTCAGAAGATTGGGAAGGCTACAAAAACAGAGGATAACAAAGAGAGAGATAAGGAAAGAGAGGATCAAATTTGAAGGTAGGCTAGCCAGTAACATTAGGAATGATAGTAAAAGTTTCTTTAAATACATTAAAAACAAACGGGAGGCAAAAGTTGACATTGGGCCGCTCCAAAATGACGCTGGTAATTTTGTGATGGGAGACATGGAAATAGCCGAGGAACTGAATAAGTACTTTGCGTCAGTCTTCACAGTAGAAGACATGAGTAATATCCCAACAATTCCGGAGAGTCAGGGGACAGAGTTGAATATGGTAGCCATCACAAAGGAGAAAGTGCTAGAGAAACTAAGAGGTCTAAAAATTGACAAATCTCCGGGCCCAGATGGGCTACATCCTAGAGTTCTAAAGGAGATAGCTGAATAAATAGTGGAGGCGTTGGTGATGATGTTTCAACAGTCACTGGAGTCAGGGAAAGTACCAGAGGATTGGAAAATCGTTGTTGTAACCCCACTGTTCAAGAAGGGAACAAGGAAAAAGATGGAAAATTATAGGCCAATTAGCCTGACCCCGGTTGTTGGCAAGATTCTAGAATCCATTGTTAAGGATGAGATTTCTAAATTCTTGGAAGTGCAGGGTCGGATTAGGACAAGTCAGCATGGATTTAGTAAGGGGAGGTCGTGCCTGACAAACCTGTTAGAGTTCTTTGAAGAGATAACAAATAGGTTAGACCAAGGAGAGCCAATGGATGTTATCTATCTTGACTTCCAAAAGGCCTTTGATAAGGTGCCTCACGGGAGACTGCTGAGTAAAATAAGGGCCCATGGTATTCGAGGCAAGGTACTAACATGGATTGACGATTGGCTGTCAGGCAGAAGGCAGAGAGTTGGGATAAAAGGTTCTTTTTCGGAATGGCAACCGGTGACGAGTGGTGTCCCGCAGGGTTCAGTGTTGGGACCACAGCTGTTCTCCTTATATATTAACGATCTAGATAACGGGACTGAGGGCATTCTGGCTAAGTTTGCCGATGATACGAAGATAGGTGGAGGGGCAGGTAGTATGGAGGAGGTGGGGAGGCTTCAGAAAGATTTAGACAGTTTAGGAGAGTGGTCCAAGAAGTGGCTGATGAAATTCAACTTGGGCAAGTGCGAGGTCTTGCACTTTGGAAAAAAGAATAGAGGCGTGGACTATTTTCTAAACGGTGACAAAATTCATAATGCTGAAGTGCAAAGGGACTTGGGAGTCCTAGTCCAGGATTCTCTAAAGGTAAACTTGCAGGTTGAGTCCGTAATTAAGAAAGCAAATGCAATGTTGTCATTCATCTCAAGAGGCTTGGAATATAAAAGCAGGGATGTACTTCTGAAGCTTTATAAAGCATTAGTTAGGCCCCATTTAGAATACTGTGAGCAATTTTGGGCCCCACACCTCAGGAAGGACATACTGGCACTGGAGCGGGTCCAGCGGAGATTCACACGGATGATCCCAGGAATGGTAGGCCTAACATACGATGAACGTCTGAGGATCCTGGGATTATATTCATTGGAGTTTAGGAGGTTGAGGGGAGATCTAATAGAAACTTACAAGATAATGAATGGCTTAGATAGGGTGGATGTAGGGAAGTTGTTTCCATTAGCAGGGGAGACTAGGACCCGGGGGCACAGCCTTAGAATAAAAGGGAGTCACTTTAGAACAGAGATGAGGAGAAATTTCTTCAGCCAAAGAGTGGTGGGTATGTGGAATTCATTGCCACAGAGGGCGGTGGAGGCCGGGACGTTGAGTGTCTTTAAGACAGAAGTTGATAAATTCGTGATTTCTCGAGGAATTAAGGGCTATGGAGAGAGAGCGGGTAAATGGAGTTGAAATCAGCCATGATTGAATGGTGGAGTGGACTCGATGGGCCGAATGGCCTTACTTCCACTCCTATGTCTCATGGTCTTATGGTCTAACTGTGATGTGTTCCTAAAAAATGACAGCCTGACAACACTCTCTGTTATTTAAAACAATTTTGCCACAGCGGATTAGTCAGTTTTAACAAGCTAACTAATATATATGGTTCTACATGTTCTGAGGACGCATTCACATTACCATCTAAAATTTGCCCACAAGCACGTTCAGCATAACTCCAACAGATAATCAGGACAGGTAGCATTAGTTGGCAGCAAATGTGTCAGGAGCTAGTGTAAGGGTCCTTCCTGTTGATTCCCTTATTCCCCCTTTTTTTATTTTTGCCTATATCATTTTGATCCATGGACGCTTAATGGACATGTATCTTTGACAACATAGTATTTTTTCAACATAGTATGGCATAGGGCAGCATGGTAGCACAGTTGCTTCACAGCTCCAGGGTCCCAGGTTCGATTCCCAGCTTGGGTCATTGTCTGTGCTGAGTCTGCACATTCTCCCCGTGTCTGCGTGGGTTTCCTCGGGGTGCTCCGGTTTCCTCCCACAGTGCAAAGATGTGCAGGTTAGGAGGATTGGACATGATAAATTGTCCTTAGTGTACAAAAAAAGTTAGATGGGGTTACTGGGTTACTGGGTTACGGGGATAGGGTGGAGGCGTGGCCTTAAGTAGGTTCTCTTTCCAAGAGCCTGTGCAGACTTGGTGGGCCGAATGGCCACCTTCTGCACTGTAAATTCTATAATTCTATGATAGTATTTGATCCTGGTATCCCAACTGCAGACCCAGACTTTGTGACACCCAAGAAATGGGGTGGGACTCAGTTCCATTGGTTGGCTTGTGACCAATTAATTGGCCAAAAGGCTGTATTCTGCTTGGTAACAGATGTTGATTGGATCCTGCCTGAGTGGGATGATTTCCAGAGACCTAAGTAAAGCAGCGTTGAGACCTGAAGACACAGAGACAAGGACCTGCTCCATCTCTTTCTCTCGCTCCCTCCGGAGGGGTGTGATTTGATGTATTTCTGAATCTATAGGGAACCTGAATGAATGCATCTACAGTGAAACCATTACAGGCTGCAAACAGAGACCTGGGGCAAAATTCTCCGGAAACGGCGCGATGTCCGCCGACTGGCGCCCAAAACGGTGCAAATCAGATGGGCATCGTGCCGCCCCAAAGGTGCGGAATGCTCCACATCTTTGGGGGCCGAGCCCCAACCTTGAGGGGCTAGGTCGGCGCCGGACGAATTTCCGCCGCGCCAGCTGGCGGAAAAGGCCTTTGGTGCCCCCCCAGCTGGCGCGAAAATGACATCTCCGGGCGGCGCATGCGCGGGAGCATCAGCGGCCATTGACAGCTTCCCACACATGCGCAGTGGGGGGAGTCTCTTCTGCCTCCGCCATGGTGGAGACCGTGGCGGAGGCGGAAGGGAAAGAGTGCCCCCACGGCACAGGGCCGCCCGCGGATCGGTGGGCCCCGATCGCGGGCCAGGCCACTGTGGGGGCACCCCCCTGGGCCAGATCACCCCGCGCCCCCCCCCCAGGACCCCGGAGCCCGCCCGCGCCGCCTTGTCCCGCCAGTAAGGTAGGTGGTTTAATTTACGCCGGCGGGACAGGCATTTTAGAGGCGGGACTTCAGCCCATCCGGGCCGGAGAATCGCGCGGTGGGGCCCGCCAACCGGCGCGGCACGATTCCCGCCCCCGCCGAATCTCCGGTGCCGGAGACTTCGGCAACCGGCGGGGGCGGGATTCACGCCAGCCCCCGGCGATTCTCCGACCCGGCCGGGGGTCGGAGAATCTCGCCCCTGGATCTGAAAACCTACTTTGAATGAAAGTGTGCTTAATGACAACCATCTGAAACAAAGACTCTTTCTTTTTACTTACTGTTTTCACCCCTCTCCTCCCTCCTGTGTGTGTCTGTCTTGTGTGTGTGTGTGTATAGAGGGTGGAGACAAGTTAAAGTGGGGGATTAGGAATTAGATAATAGTTACCCACTCATTTTTGCATTTTCATTATAGTTCTTGTTAGAAATCAAAGGTAGTTGCGTTTAAACTTACACACCTGGTGATTGTAGTTATTGAACCACCAAGGGCCAAAGACTTCGGGTATTTTTCGAAGAATTATTGGTTGATTCAATTGTGTTGCTACTCTGGGTCAAGAGGGACTGGGATTGACCGTGCACTTGCCCAGGGTGTCACAACACTAGTGACATAATTGATTCCACATCCTAACTTCCTTCCAAAATCCCACAACTAACCTTCTATGTTCTTGGAAGAATGAGCTCAAAGCCTGCTGGCAAATAGAACATTTTTTTTCAGATGAGCCTCGGTCATGAAGCTACAAAGTCAGAGTTGGCCATCTTTGCTTGGGCTGTTAAGGCAGCATTTTTAGCCACATCTCACTGTTCCAGCTTCCTCATGCTGTGCGTTATCCAAAGTCACATCCTTTATCTAATGCACTGCATGGCCCTGGGCAAATGTATTCAATTCTGATGTGTGGGAGGTCCAAAGCAAATGGTGCTGTGAACACCAATGAGGGGTTGGGACAGAGCAGTAGAGGGCAAGCTCATTTCTCAAGCAGTTATCAGTGACCACTCTTACTCACCATTATTGCCACCATCGTCGACAATAAAGAAACTTATGTCTTCTGCCTCTCCTCCTTTGGTATCCCTTCCTCCTACAAGAAAGGAGCGGACAAGCTAAGAATGGTGAATGCCATTCTCTGGGGAGTAGGGAGATAAAGCAATGGGCAGTGTGGTTCTTCCCAGAGTTGCCACAAGGACAACATATGCGCCCAGGAACTAACCTGATGCTGGCATTATGACCTGCCCTCATTCTCTTTCACAGCAAGATTACCTCCTGATGAGCTTCATGACCTTCTCCTCCTAGATCACATGAGATCCTTCAGCTTGGCAATGCCCTCTCCTGTGTCGGGGTCTCAAAGGCTTTCTGCACCATTTACTTGCGCAGCAGGAATGGATAAATCAGGTGAAGGCTTGTGATTGAGGAATGTGTGCCTAGTGGGAGCTGAAGTAAACAATTTGGTGCTGTCACCTTATTGAAGCTGAGAAGACGTTTTGCGTTGTGGGTGGAAGCCATTCATTTTAGAGGAGGTGGGTAGCCAACTGTAAGATGCAGAGTGAATGCTCCTTTAGTCAGGGTTCATTTTGGAGGCTTTACAGTTGTTATGTTGAAGGGGCTATGGATATGTAGGTTCCAGAGTGCCCAAGGTCGAAAAGAGAGGCTGGATTGTATTTTGCCTTTCCTACCCTGATCATTGAACATTTTTCAGCACTGGCCTGCAGTCCTGAGGGGAGAGAGAGCTGGCAATGTGAATATCCCAGCAGTCTGTGTCCCCAGGGATCATTGTCAACCAACAAGGTCTGTGGCCGAGAAATTGTGGCACACTTTCTACCCCCTATACAACCCAGACAAATTACTTATGCATTAGACAGACTTTACACAAATCACTACCCTAATGGATGTGCATTTCAGATAAATCAGGTTGCATTCATGTAGCACCTTTAATGTAGTAAAACATTCTAAGGCATTTCACAGTTACGTTTTCAAATATAATTTGGCATGGAGTCACAAAAGGAGATTTTAGGACCAAACATTTGATTAAAGAGGTAGGGTAAAAGAAGTATCTTAAAGCAGGGGAGAGAGGGAGAGAGTTAGAATCATAGAATCATTGAATCCCTACAGTGCAGAAGGAGGCCATTTGGCCCACTGTGTCTGCAGCGAACTAGGCCCACTCTCCACCCTATCCCCATCTAACCTTTGGACACTAAGAGGCAATTTAGGACGGCGAATCCACCTAACCTGCACATCTTTGGACTGTGGGAGGAAACCAGAGCACCGGAGGAAGCCCACGCACACACGGGGAGAAAGTGCAAACTCCACACAGTCACCCAAGGCCAGAATTGCATCCGGGAAGTTGGAAAGATTCAAGGAGGGAATTCCAGAGTTTAGACTCAGGCATCTGACAGCATGGTCTTCAATAGTGGAGTAATTAAAATAGGGATATGCACTCGGCAGAGATCTGAATAGAATGCGAAGGGAAGGCAGGAGAGCATTAGAGCAGTCAAGTCCAGAACTAACAAAAGACATGGAAGAGGGTTTCAGCAGATGAGCTGAGGCAGGAGCGGAGTTGCGCAATGGAAGTAGGCCATCTTGGTGATGACACAGATATGTGGGTGGAAACGTATCTGAGGGTCAAATATCACAATTAAACTACAGTCTGGGTCAGCTTCAGGCAGCGCCAGAAAAGGGGATCGATTTGGTCGCTAGGGAACAAAATGTGTGGTGGGTGTGCCAAAGGTGAATGCTTCCCAATATTTAGCTCAAAGAAATCTCTGCTCAGTCAGCACTGGATGTCGGACATGCGGTCTGACAATTTAAAGACAGTAAGGAGGTCAAGAGAAGTGCTGGTGAGGCAGAACTGTGTATCATCAGTCCATCAACCTGATACTGTGATTTTGGATGGTATCACCCAAAGGAAGAATGTAGATGAGGAATAGGAGCGACTAAGGATAGTCCTTGGGGGACTCTCGAGATAATGATCTGGTGGCAGGACGATAAGGTAATTTTCAGGCTCTGACTGGAGATAAGAATAGCACTAGGTGAGTATATTTCTATCCAGAGAGACAGAGAAGGAGAAATGTGGGAAGAGGGATGATGTTGTCAGTTCTATCGAAGGCTGCAAAAACGCAAAAAAATAGATTCTCATAAACATCTCTTGAAACCCTGCATAGGCACAGTTGCTTTGCATTGGTGCACAAGCAATGCAACTCACCCACAGAAATTCAGGATACACAAGATTAGCGACAGCTCTGGAGAAGAGTCATACAGACACAAAATGTTAACTCTGGGGAAATTTTGAGCTGTTAGTTAGACCGCACCAGACCCCAGTTCTTGTTAGGATCTTGGACGAGAAACCAAAACAATTTGCAATTTGTAAAACTGTGAGAAAATGATATTTCAGCCCAGGATTGGTGACTCTGACCAATAGGTGTCTTGTATGTTAAAACAAGCTTTAATTTAAACACAGAATTAACATTAACATCAAAGAAATAACTTTACAATTATCAGTTAAACAGTTTTTAAATATAAGGAAAAACTTTGGGGGCGATTCTCCGATATTGAGGCCAAGTGTTCGCGACAACGCCATCGCGTTTCACGACGGCGTAAACAGGGCCCGGACATGACCTATTCTGGCCCCCATAGGGCGCCAGCACTGCCCTGGAGTGGTTCACGCCACTCCAGCGTCTTTACGCGCTGCCAAATGGGCGCTGCGCATGCGCAGTTGAGGCAGCCCAATTCTGCGCATGCGCAGTTGGGCCACGCCATCCTGCGCATGCGTGGGGAACGTCTTACGCACGCCGGCTCCTCACCAACATGGAGCCGGTGTTCTGGGGCCACGCGCAGAAGGAGGTAGGCCCGGGGGGGGGGAGGGCGGCACGCCGATCGGTGGGCCCCGATCGTGGGCCAACCCTCATCGGAGGCCACCCTGGTGAAGGAGCCCCCCAGAGTTCCCACAGAGTTCCCGCCGGCTGTGCCCAGGGCCGGAGAATTGCCGCTCGCCGGTTCTCCGAGCAGCCCGGTGCGAATCGCACGCCGCTGGTTTCCGGGGTTGGGAGAATCGCGTGCAGGGGTCGGGGCGGCGCAATTCGCGCGGTGCCCCGGCGATTCTCCCACCCGGCGTTGGGGGGAGGGGGGGGGTGGAATAGCGTCCAATAACTCGCTATCTACACCTGCCACTATATATATTCCAAAAAAGCAACCCAATACAGTTCAAAATCCACTCATAAATAAAGTTAATAATCAGGGTTACCTGCTGGTGCATTGCTTTGAGGACAGAACATTCTCAGCGATATGTCTGATTCCCTGCCTCACAGAGAGCTGAATGCGTCCTGCCAAGAATGGGCTTATCATGGAGTTTAGAGACATGGAATAAACTCTCATCTGCAACAGACCCCTTCAAGGTAAGGGATTCTATTTGTTTGTTAGTTTGTTTGCTATTTACAGCACAGGAGGCACGTCGGCCCACCATGTGCTCACCGGCTGCAAAAAAGCAACCTAACTAGTCCCATTCCCCAGCACTATCTCCATCACTCTCTCAGTTCATCTTAAAATAGAATCCTCACAGTGCAGAGGGAGGCCACTTGGCCCATCGAGCCTGCACCGGCCCTTGGAAAGAACACCCTACTTAAGCACACGTCTCCACCCTATCCCTGTAATCCAGTGACCCCAACTAACCTTTTGGACACGAAGGGGCAATTTAGCACGGGCAATCCACCTAACCTGCACATCTTTGGAATGTGGGAGGAAACCGGAGCACCCGGAGGAAACACACGCAGACACGTGGGGCAGCAGTGCTAACCACCGTGCCACCTTTTCAAATATATATCCAACTCTCTTTTGAAACCTCCTATGGAATCCACCTCCGCACCACTCTCCCAGGAAGTGCATTCCAAACCCCAACAGCTCTCTTGAGTAAAGAAGTTTGTCCTCATCTCACTCCTAGCTCTCATGCAGATCATCTTGAAATTGTGACCCCTAGTCACTGACGTACCAACTAATAGAAACAGAATATCCTTCTATGCCTTGTCAAAACTGTTCAGAATTTTGAACACCTCAATAAGGTCGCCTCTTAATCTTCTGTGCCAAGGAGTTCAAGCCCAATTTCTCCAATCTTTCCTTGTATCTAAAATTCCTCATTTCTGGTATCATTCCAGCAAACCTCCTCTGCATTCTCTCCAGGGCTTTAACATCCTTCCTTAAATAAGGTGCCCAGAACTCACTGCCTCTCTTTATAAACCCAAGGATGCTATAAGCCTTCTTAATAACTGTTTCAACTTGCCTGGCCACCTTCAGAGAATTATTCACTTGAACCCCAAGGTCCCTCTGCTCCTCTACTCCCATCAAAGTTGTACTATTGAGCCTATATTGTCTCCCCATGTTTCTTCTACCAAAATGCATTACCTCACATTTCACTTCATTGAAATTCATCTGCCAGGTGTCTGCCCATTTGACCAACTTGTCAGTGTCCCTGTGAAGTCGCTCTGCGTCATCCTCACAATTCATTATTCTCGCCAGTTTAGTATCATCTGCAAATTTAGAGATTTTGCCCTCAACGCCCACTTCTAAATGATTTATATAAATCAGAAAAAGCAAGGGCCCCAACACTGAGCCTTGGGAAACACCACTTTCAACTCGACTCCAGTCTGAGAAATGGCCATTTATAACTACCTTCTTTTTCCTATCTCTTAGCCAACTTCTAATCCATGCTGCCAAGGACCCATCAATCCCAAATATTTTTAATTTGCTAACCAACCTGCCATGTGGCACTATATCAAATGCTTTCTGAAAGTCCAAATATACAACATCCACGGCACTACCTTCATCCACTGCCTGTGACACCTCGTCAAAGAACTCAATTAAATTTGTCAGATGTGACCTGCCCTTGACAAAGCCATGTTGACTGTCTAGTATTAACATATTTTTCTGTATATTTATCTTGTGCTGTATTGTACCCTCCATTAGTTTTCCCACAATTGATGTCAAGTTGACAGACCTGTAGTTTCCTCGGTTATCCTTTGCCCCTTTCTTAAACAATGGTGTCACGTTTGCAATCCTCCTGTTCCCTGGGACTAATCCTGTGTTCAGAGAGGCCTGGAAAATTTCTGTCAATGGTTTTGCAATATACTCCCTTACCTCTCCCAACAATCTAGGATGCATCACATCCAAGCCTGGTGACTTCCCTACCTGGAGTACTGTCAGTGGTTTTAGCACCTTTTCTTTATTTATCATTATACTGCTCAGTTGCTCAACACCCACATTTTCAACTGGGCCATTGTTACCATCTTCTATTTTGGTAAAGACTGAAGCAAAGTACTAATTTGGTACCACTGCCATACCGTCCGCTTCAGTGAGCAGTTTACCCTGCTTGTCCCTTATGGGCCCCACTCTATTCTTCACTAATCTTTTACCAATCATAATAATCGCTTATTGTCACAAGTAGGCTTCAATGAAGTTACTGTGAAAACCCCCTAGTTGCCACATTCGGGTGCTTGTTCGGGGAGGCCAGTACAGGAATTGAACCCGCACTGCTGGCCTTGTTCTGCATCATATGCCAGCTGTTTAGCCCACTGTGCTAAACCAGCCCCTAACTCCGTGAGCCTGACATGATATGGTAGAATTAATTTGCTAGAAGAACATTTTGCTATTTTGTTTTAGCGCAGCCTGCCATCCTTTCCTCATGCTTCCTCTTAGTCTTCCTTATTCCAGCCTTAGTCTCTCTCTTGCATTTGAGATATTATTTCTCATTTCTAATGCTATTATTATTCCAGCATGCATCATATGCCTCTATTTTCTCCCTTATTTTATCATCAATATCCTTAGTCATCCAAGGTACCCTAGCTTTGAATTTATTCATTTATTTTTCATGGGTGCATACCTACTTTGCAATCTACTCATCGCTCCTTTGAAAATCTCCCATTTTACATCCACTGTTTTTTCCACCAAAATGCATTTCCAATCAACCTGCTCAAGTTCAACTTTTAGACCCCTAAAATTTGCCCTTTTCCAGTCTGGGATCGTAATCTATGACTGACTTTTATCCTTTTCCAAATTAATATTGAATCGTATTATATTATGATCGCTACTTCCCAACAGCTCCCCCACTCTCATGTTCTCTACCTGCCCTGTCTTATTTTCCAGGATGAGATCCAGCACAGCTTGCTCTCTGGTAGGACTGGAAATGTACTGTTCCAGAAAGTTCTCTTGCACACACTGCAGGAATTTCTCCCTTTCAGGGCCCCACACTCTCCCCTTTTCCATGTCTACCTTAGGATAATTGAAATCCCCAACTATCACAACCCTTCTTGTCCTGCAGTTTTCCATAATCTGCCTACAAATGCTGTCTTCTGCTTCCTCCCCACTATTTGGAGGTCTATAATAAATACCAAACAAGGTCACCGCTCCCTTCCTGTTTCTCACCTCTAACTATATAGGTTCTAATTCAGCAACCACATCTTGTTCAAGAGCAATGATACTATCTTTCACCAAGACTGCAATACCTCCTCCCTTTTTACCCATCCTGTTCTTATTAAAAACCTTCTAATCCTGCAAGTTAAGTATCCAGTCCTGTTCTGGGTTGAGACACTTTTCTGTCAATACTACTCTGTCATATGACCCTAGAGCAATTTCTTCTTCCAGTTCCCCAATTTTGTTCACTATATTCCATGCATTAATAGACATACAATTTAATCCTGCCCTTTGGGAGGCAACCATTTCTTTGTTCACTGTCAACACTCAAGCCTTCTCTTACTTCCTTTTCCCTATTCTCCATCTTCTCTCTTTTTCCTTCACTGGTACTTCTAAAACTAGGCCCATTAGTCAACCCAAGCCCCTGCCTTACAACTCACCCCCCTGCCTTGTTGTATTCCTCCAATTAACCTCTGGATTGGGTCAGTCTCTCTTCACTTTGCCAGCCCACGGCATCCTCCTCATCACCGGAGAAGAGTGGCTGTGATGAGAGACCTGATCATTGATACCAGTGTGTGTGTGTATGTGTGTGTGGGGGGGGTGAAGAGTTGGGTGGGAGTTTGCAGAGAATGGCGCCATGAAATGACAGGGAGGAAGATCTGCTCGGGTGTTGCAGTGCCGTCCTCCTCAGTGTGTGGGGCTGGAGGTTTGTCACTTACAGGAGGGGGGTGTCAGATAGACAGGACACGTCCAGAATACCCTGGGTGGTGGGCCCCAGGCTGTGCTCCTGTCAATCCTCTTCCCTTCGGATGCCCGGGGGTTCCTGCGCTCCTCCATGGGATAAGGGGCAGTTGGAGTGAGATCCAGAAGCCCCACCGTCCTCTGTCGCTGACACTCGGTGGATTCCCACCAGCACCTGCACTGTGCAGGTGAAGCCCTTAGCCATGGAGGCCATGAGCTGAACCATGGAGCGAACATGCCTCCACCATGGCGTCCATGTCCCACACCAAGGTCTCCACTGCAAACCCCACCCTCGCAGTGTTGGTCTCGTTGCGTAGGAGTGACGGTACCATCTGCTCGGACAGAAGGCGATTGGACTGCTCCAGTCGGTCTTGCAGTCCGAGGAAGGATGTTGTCATCCCTTCCTGATGCCCTCAGCTCTGCCTTTGCAGTTCCATCATCCCGGGGACGCCCAGATCCAGGGACACATTGATCAAAAGCTCAGCAGTGTCCACAGCCCCAGCATTCCTCCAGCTTCCGGTTCCTGGGACGTCCCTGCCTCCAGCCGCTGTGGATCATCAAATCAACTGTGAGGTGCTCACCAGTGAGTGACACGGATGTGTGATTATCTGCGCTGATGGAGGGTGCGGGTGACAGCTGTGACCCCTCGTCACTGATATGGCCAAGAAGGCTCCCTCGCTAAATATGTTTAAATGGGATGTTAAGCCCTAAACTGACTCCAGTGGAATCAGAATGAGACTTGTTTCTCTAGCAAGCCTCACTCCGCTTTCTTAGGCCGGGTTTGGGCTGACAGGCTGCCAGCCCAAGGCAGTAATCACCATCAGCTGTGACGCATGTGCACCCCGAGAGCCTACATTTGAACAAGTCTAAAGGTTACAAGCTTTGTATTGGGATCGTAATGGGAAACCCTCCCGAAGTTGAGGGAATGACTGTTTATATCAGAATGTAATACAGAAGTTTGAATAACATTCACCTGATAGTTGAGACGGCTTGTTGGCTGCTCTGACTGCACGGAGCATCAACAAACCTAGCCACAAAGAGTGAATCATATGGACAGGCTGATGCAAAAAAACATGGCATTAATTTTTGTGGCCTAATTAACTTTTTGCACAGTGTCATTTAACAACTGTGGTTCATTGAGAGAGCAATAAATAAAAATAAAGTCCGACAAACATCACAGTATGTTAATTGAGCTGTTTAGTTGATAATGTGACTGACTGCTTATTGATTGTTGCAAAGTACTGGAACATACGTCAGACTACAATTTAGCTTCGGGAGGCCACTGCCCAACATTTGTGTTCAATTGCAACATTCGGAAGGTTAAATCAATAAAATTTAAATTGGTTATGGTAATCACCATTCCAAATCATTGTGATCAGCATAAGCAATCTGCTGACCCTAGCCCAGCTCTCAAATTGAAACTCATAATGAGTGGCCATTTAGTTTCGATAGAAAGACTTGCATTTATATGGCACCCTTCATGACCTCAAGAGGTTCCAAAGTGCTTTATGAAGTACTTTTCTTTCAAGTGTAGTCTATTGTGATTTAGGAAGTGTGGCGGTTAACTTGAGCACAGCAAAGCCCTACAAACAGGAATCTTGTACCAATCAGGTAATCTTTTTTAATTAATGTTTGTAAAGGGATAAATTAATGGTCAGGAGACCAGGGATAATTTTCCTGCTCTTCTTCAAAATGGCGTCAAGCACATCCTCCCAGAAGGGCAGCCTCAGTTTAATATCTCATCTGAAAGGTGGCACCTCCAACAGAGCAGCATTCTCTAACCAGCATTGCACCCTAATGTCAGTCTAAGTTTTGTACCCAGGTCTCTGGCCTCGAACATGAACCCACACTTTTCGCACTCACAGGAAAGTGCACCGCCTACTGAGCCACCACTGACATTGCATTTATATTCCTTCACCAATCACGAATGGTGGTTGGCAATTCTAGAACTAACAGGAAGAAGAGGTTCCATGAATATCCCCATCCACAGTGATGCTGGGGCCCAGCACGCAAGTGCAAAAGACAAGAATAAAATGTTCGCAAACATTTTCAACCGCACGTGGCGAGTGCACGATCCTTCTCGGCCTCCTCTTAAGGCCCTGCCATCACAGGTGTCAGTCTTCAATCATTAGATTCAGTCCACCTGACGTCAAGAAACAAATGAACACCGTGAATACAACAAATACTACGAAAGTTAGCAACATCCCATTTTGATTTTAAAGACATGTGCACCAGAGCGTGTATCCTGGCAAGCTGTTCCATCACAGCTACAATGCAGATATCCACCTGACAGTGTGGAAAATTGCACAAGGAATGTCCTGTCCAGCAAAATCCAATTCTGTCCAATTAACACCCCATCAGTCTACTCTCAATCATCAGTAAAATGATGGATGGTGTCATCAACAGTGCAATCAAGAGTTACTTACTCACCAATAACGTGCTCATGAATGCGCAGTCTAGATTCCATCAGGATCACTATTGGCAGAATTTTCCTGTGGCGGAGGTGGCTCATTGTTGGCTGCCCGTGCGATCCTTTGGTCCCGCCGAAGTCAATGCCGCTTTGCATTCCTCGCCCATGCCGTCGCTGGAGAATGTGTGGCGTGCAACAACTTCAGCAGGATTGCAGGAATGGCTGGAGAATTACTCCCTATGTTCCAGACCTTATTACAACCTTGATGCAAACAGGAAAAAAAAGGAGCTGAATTGCAGAGGCGAGATTAGAGTTGCTGACCTTAACATTCGGTCAGCATTCGACCATACAATGGTGGTGGGGAGGTGGGGGGTGCACTATCCGCCACCCCCCCTCCCCACCCCCAGAAGCAAAGACATTGGGAAGCCAACTCACTGCAAGCCAGCCCGCCCCACTGCTCGCACTGCACGCAAGCTAGATTGTCTGTCAGTGGAACTTCTGCCCCTCACTCAGGAGCTGCCAGAGCCCTGGCAGTGCCAGCAATCCCAGCATTTCCAAGAGAGCATTAGTGGGCACTGCCAGGACTGCACCCAATGCCAAGAAGATGGTCAAAACCCAATAGATTCGAGAGTAAGGTAGGTCCTGCTTTTTGGACAGGGATGATTGAACCAGCTTAGGGAAGGAGGTGGAGGGAGGGATGGCTGTGTGGGTTTTGACAAGGAGACAGACAAGAAGAAAGGGAGGAATTATCTTGTATGGCCCGTTCCTCAATACGCAAAGCGCACCCCACCCATCTTAATGATATCCCTCCGTCCTTCCAGCTCTTTTAAAAGTTTTTTTAAATAACAGCCTGCCACTTCCATGGGTTGTGGATTTTGACACCTGCCCACCTACATGCATTATTGAGGTGACCTGGGAGGTGGGCATGTAGATGGTGGGGTTGGTACCTGCCCTATTTTATGTGCCCCCCGCTGAAGGCGAAGACAGGCGAATGTAATATCCAGGCCCAAGTGTGGCATCAAGGAGCCTTAACAAAACTGAAGTCGACGGGAGTCCAGGGGAAATTCTCTTCTACACAATGGAAAATAGTTGCATTTCTCTGAGGTCAATCAGCTCAGCTGCAGGACATCACTGTGAAGTTCCTGAGTTTCCTAGGCCCAATCATCTCCAGTTAGTTTATCACTCACTTTCTCTCCACCATTAGGTCAGTAAGGAGAATGTTCTCTGATGCACTCAGTTCCTCTTGCAACTCCGTAGAGAATTAAGCAGTCCATAGCTTGATGGACATGACCTGGACAACATTCAGGCTTGGGATGATAAGGGCAATTAACATTTGACTAACACAAGTGTCAGGATATAACCATCTCCAACAAAAGAGAGTACAACCACCTCCCACTAATATGCAATATATTAGGTGGGGTTATGGGGATAGGGCAGGGGAGTGAACCCAGGTAGGGTGCTCTTTCAAAGGGTCGGTGCAGACTCGATGGGCAGAATGGGCTCCTACTGCACTTCAGGATTCTATGGATTCTATGGCACTGTTGTTGGTCCCATTATTATAATCCCTGCTCCTTTAGTCTTCCATTCTGCCCAAAGAAAGTGGTGTCTCCTGAGATTGGCAGCACATTTTCGCAGCATTGACTATTGAGTTAAACTATATCTCCTCATCATGTAAAATCATCATATCTGAAGAATGAAACATCTGTCTTCTGGGTTACAAATTGGACCTGTTCAATGCTTCATAACTTGAGTTACATAAATAAGACCATAAGACATAGGAGCAGAATTAAGCCATTTGACTCATTGAGACTGCTCCTTCATTCAATCATGGCTGATATTTCTGTCATCCCCATTCTCCTGCCTTCTACCCATATCCCCCGATCCCCTAATTAATCATGAACCTATCTTTCTCTTACTCTCTTAACCTATCAGTCTCTTACTTCTATCTTTAAGTAATGGTGGGTGTTTTGGACATGACTATATTGATTCTTCATCTTAGTGGGTAACTAATATTTACATGGAAGTGTAGGAACCCACCATTGTGAAATCCTGGCAGTGCTGCAATGGTGGAGCATCTGCAGCATCACCAAAGGCAACGAGGTGGTTAAAGGGGCAGAAGATGGGAAGCTCAGGAATGCTTCCATCAACGCCATTTAACTTAGGCCTGTGCTAAATGTAGGTATTGGTGTTAATCTGGGAAAATCTCCTCGTAGCTGTAGCAATTTTCATTTTGATTTTAATCCATGACTCAGAATGAAATCTAATTACTTAATAAAATGGTACAGAACTTTACACTGCAGTGCAATCATTCAAACGCTTATGTCAATATTATGTTACTGGGCAAAACCACCTAACTTCCATTAATTAGGATCAGGCACTTACAAATTGTTTAGAAGTTTTATATCGATGCAACCTATTGCAGTTTCTTGGCGATTGCTGTGAGAGTACACATTCACATTACGACCACAAAAATGTAGAAGAGTGGAAAAGAACCTGGAGACCATTTTGTCTGTTACATAAAGTTAAATGGTTTACTCTGGCTAAATTTTATAACTTACTGCTCTCAACACAGGACTTTATGCGATCAACATCATGAATTCTTGAATGACAATGTGTACATTGATGAACAAACTAAGTAATTTACCATACATTAAAATAAAACAGACCTCGGGAAATCCTAAGACAAGAGTCGATCAATTTTCCTGACTATTTTAGCACAGGGAGCAAGTTGATGAGAATGAGTATCAAGTTCAAAACTTGGGCTGGATTCTCTGATCCCCGACTCCGAAATCGCATTCGGCGACGGGGGGCGGAGAATCCCCGATGGCACCGAAATCGGGAGCGGCACCGCTTTCGAGATGCTCTGCCCCCTGAAAAGCGGCGTACTCTAGGAGTACACTGCGCGCTGTATCCACGGCCTCCAAGCGTTGGCTGAGGCCTGCCCCGTGATTCTCCGTCCTCGACCAGCAGAGTTTCCAACGACATGGGTCTGTCATGGTCTCACCCATTGGGAACTCAGCGTGGTGGCTGCGGGCTCAGTCCAGCGCCGCCACAGTCAGGGAAGGGCCAATCCATGGGCAACGGGGGAATTATACAGGGCTGGGGGCACTGTGGTAGGGCGGTCTGGGGCGCAGGAGCCGGCCTAAGGGAGGGACTATTTTGCAGGCCAGGTCCACGGGCTGCGTACGCCATGAAGCATGGAGCGGCCACTGCAGGACGCTGCTGTGCGCATGCACGGCCACAGACCCGGCAATTCTCCAGACCATATCAGCAACTGAGCTGGGAGCTCAAGTTACCTCCCTGCTAGCCCCCCACGAAAGAGGGAATCGTTGGCTTTTTTGCGCCAGTTTTCCTGACGTAAAACACCACCGTTTTCACGCTGGTGTGGGGACTTAATCTCCAGAACGTAGAATCCAGCCTTTCCAAATGCTTTCTCTTGCATTGGACAATTTGCATTGGAATATTTATGAAACACCCATTAATAAGGGCCAATTTTCTGGCCACGTTGTGCCTGGCCCGAATCAGGCCATGTTGGGAGAATTCCGGGAGAGGCCTGAAACGGGATTTGAGCTGGGCATCAGTTCGCAATGTTCCTGATCCTTCCCAGCAGACGTAATCAGGTTCACACCCAGTGAGGGCGTGAAGCTGATTATCACTCATTTAAGATGCCGAATCTTCTGGGAACGTGCAATATTCCCACCCGCCAGCATGATGTGGCGCTGGTGGGAATCACTACTGGTCTTCACAAATGGAGACAAGATGTGATGACCACGCTGGGGGGGGCTCAGAGGCCATTGTAGCCCTTGAGTGGTCAGGGACATGGCAACGCAGTGCCCTGGCAGTGCCCACTGGAACCTTGGCAGTGCCAACCTGGCAGTGCCATCTAAGTCGGCACTGCCAGGGGATAGTGCCAAGGGAAGGCCTGAAGGAGCAGGGCTTGAATGAAAGAGCATATAGGGCGACCATTGGGAGGGCTCCGATGCTGGTGATCTATATTCGGTGGTGGCAGGGGGGAGAACATGGCGGCGAGGGGGCGGGGGGAGGTCCTGATGTCCATGGGAGAGGGGTGGGTCTTTTATTTCGTTTTGAATTCAGGATGCCCTGATCTCTGTGAAACTGGGCTTGCCAGTGTGCTTAGTCCCAGCCCCTCATAATTGCAGCCCAAAACATGCCTCCTTTCAAAAAGATGGCAAAGTGTGGGAAGAACTCATCGGGAAAACAATCTGTTTCTCACCCTTAAGTCTCAAGCAAAGCTCCCGCGATGTCCAGCAAGGATTCTTGGGACATTTTGAAACCCATCTGGCCTCTCCTTAATCTCAGGCCCCTGCCGTTCTCCTCTTCAGCCACAACCTCTCTTTCCAGACCTTTGATTCAATCGTGTCTCAACCTGAGCTAAAGCTGCCCCCATGTGTTCCCACGGCATCACAGGTGGAGTCAAAACTTCTGCTGCCTGGGCATGACCTTCTCCCTATTGAAAGGCCACACAACTGATCCACCTGTAATATCAAAAAAATACATTTGTAGTTTTACATTTTTTCTCACAACCGAAACAGAATGTTAATGAGTAAAATATTAGAAATAAAAACCTGGGAGTTTTTGTTGAATTATTTTAGTTTTCGGGATGTGGGTGATGCTGGTACAGTTGTACTTTTTAGCCCACCACGAATTAACCTGGCACGGCTGATGTAGACCTTCACTTTGCACTAGGACAGTATTTGTGGGGATGATTAGAGAAGAGTGACATAGGTCCAACTCAGAAAGTGCCGGAAATAGTCCGCAGGTCAGGCCGCAGCCGCGGAGAGAGAGACAAAGTTAACGTTTCAGGTCGATACTCTTTCGCCAGAGCTGGAGACAGTAAGAGATGTGGCAGGTTTTCAGCAAGTTCAGAGGCAGCGTACGAGGAAGGGCAGAATAAAAGGGAAGGTCTGCGACAGAGTGGAAAATAGGAGAGATTAAATGACATAGGGGACGACCAAAGGAGATGGTCACGGTGTCGGGTTGGGGGTTCTGATGCACAAATGATCCAACACGGCTGTAGATGGTACAACTCTGTTTTATTGTCTAAACAACGGTAACAACTAACTGCTGGCTTGGGTACGTGCTTCACCAGCTAATCTGTGGACCCAGCCCTATCACTATCTTAGTGAGGCACTCAGCACATGGTCTATGTGCAGCACGGTAGCATTGTGGATAGCACAATTGCTTCACAGCTCCAGGGTCCCAGGTTTGATTCCCGGCTTGGGTCACTGTCTGTGCGGAGTCTGCACATCCTCCCCGTGTGTGCGTGGGCTTCCTCTGGGTGCTCCGGTTTCCTCCCACAGTCCAAAGATGTGCGGGTTAGGTGGATTGGCCATGATAAATTGCCCTTAGTGTCCAAAATTGCCCTTAGTGTTGGGTGGGGTTACTGGGTTATGGGGATAGGGTGGAGGTGTTGACCTTGGTAGGGTGCTCTTTCCAAGAGCCGGTGCACAGTCGATGGGCCGAATGGCCTCCTCCTGCACTGTAAATTCTATGAAATCTATGTCTGAGTGGCGCGCTGTGAGCTCTGTGCTCTGAGCTATCTCCTGGTAGAATGAGTGGGAACTGTGGTGTTCCCTGTTTTATAGTGCGTGTGCTCTCACTGGTGATTGCCTGCGATGTTATGTGTGTGCTGGTTGGCCCAACTGCCTGTCCATCAGTGTGTGTGTGATTACACCATGATATGCTGATGTGGATATCATGACACACGGGACAAGTAAAGAAAAAAAGATGGACCTAACGGAGGAATAAATGGCAGAATCGTCAACAACTGCTGACCAAAAATGTTTTGAAAACAAGAACAAAGTAATAAAAAGGAAAATAAAATAGGCGCCGAAGTTACGATCAGAAATTGTTGACCGCAGTGTTACACATATTCCACAAAAGGCAGGCATATCTCATATCTAGAAGGCCTCCCACTTCCCACAGCAACACCTTCTTCCCAGTAAGACAACTTGAGACACACACCCCTCCACACACACCCTCCCCCCACCGCCCCGCTACCCCATAACACAAAACCCCACCCGTAATCTTTAACAACCAAGCTTTTTAATCTGACAGAATTCAGAACAGGTCACATGGCCCCCTTTATTCCTCCAAGTAAAGAGAATCCCAAACCGTAACCATCATATAAACTTTATAATTGTAACAGACCTCTAACTCTGGATGCTGTGTGACTTGAGGGGAATGTTGGAGGTGATGCCGTTGCCGTGGCGTTGCTGATCCTCCTTGTCTTGATGATGGAGGTCACAGGGGCGGGAGCGGCTATTGAAGTCGCCACAGCGAATTTCTGCATTGCATTGTGTGGACTGTAGCAAACGGCAGCCACCATGTGCTGAAAGATGGCGATATTAGCCTAAAGGTGGAGCACCAATCACACGAACTGCACGGTCCCGGGTGCTCTTTCAAGTGTGGCTGCAGCTGCTTCCATTCCAGTGAGTCGCAAGTACTCTGTCACTCTCCTGACTTGTGCCTTGTAGAGGGAGGAGTTGATTTGAGGGATCAGGTAATAAGCAACTTGTTGCAAAGTCCCAAGCATCTGCTCTACCATGCCCCTGTAGTTCCAGTGTCAATTTTGTAAATATGGTTGTCCATGGGATATGAGCGACACTGGAAAGCCAGGCATTTATCGGGGGCTGGTTTAGCTCAGTTGGTTGCCATGATATGCAGACAAGCAGATAATGATATACAGATAGGCACAGACAGGCAGCTAATGAACACAGAGAACAGGACATGACCAATGAACAGGCAAATGGGAATATGCCACATCCAACTCATCACAAATTCAATCCATCCTCGCTGTGGATTCTGTGCACGAATGGCGTGCGGTGATGCAGGTCAACCACTGCTCCATCCAGTTTAAGCTGGACACAGATGCTTCTGCCAACCTCCTCTCACAGGCAGATTTCAAATGCATCAAGAAGCCCCACAAGGTCCTTCCAGCAGTGTAGCCACGTAAAATGGCTGCATTCCAATTAATCTGGCCAAAACCCAGTTTAAAATGGCTAACCCGAAAGACTGCTGGGAAAAGCAGCTAAGAAGACACAAGCAGGCAGCTGCAGACAGTATTGCATATTCGGCTCTGGGAAGTTAGCCCAGATCGATACTCAGGGCTATCAACAGCCCATCAACCCAGGTATTCGCAGTTGCATTCAGGACTGTTTGCAGCCCATCCATTCAGACATCCACAGTTAAATCGGCTATCCCCGGGAACAATTGCAACATATTAGCAATTGAATACTGGGCCAGACCTGTCGGCGCCTGCAGTGGCCGAAACAAAGACAGGTGAGCGACCACGCCCCGATCAAGGGATCGCCTCACCATTGGACATATCGACCCCAGAGATTGGGGACAGATCCAATCACTTGGGACTCAGGGTCAAGGGCCGCCCCGGGAGGTGGGAAGCCCCTGGGCCCTATAAAAGTGAGGGTCCAAGTTCAGATCTCTCTCTCTCTCCTCTTCGCCTGCTCGAGACCTTCGCAAGAACAGCAACCGGCAACTGTAAGTTTGAATCCAGCGATCGCTATCCGGTAAAGACACCTAGCCACCGACCGGTAGCAGCCTTTTGAATCCCGCGGGCCAGATCTGATTGGACAAGCCATTTGTTTCCCTGACCTGGTGGGCTCTTCCTAAGTTAAGTATTGGCCAGTAGTGATAGGTTTATTATATAGAAAGTAGTATTAGGGTATTAATATTGCTTGTTGTATATAATAAATGACCGTTGTTTTAATCCTTACTAAGCGGTGTGCTGTATTATTAATCATAACCTGAACTTGAACCACGTGGCGGTATCATAAAGATACCTGGCGACTCATGAGCAAAGGTGATGTAATCAGAGCCAATAGACTAAGGTTAAAAAGAGCAACTGCAGGCTCCTGGACTACTGAAATGCCATCACGGCACTGGGATCCTGCCATCTACTCGTCTCCAACCGGAGCACCCATGCATAGTTACGTTTTGAAATTGTCAAGCCAGACAGGGCATCCCTACTTGGCGCACATGCCTGCAAGCAGCTGAACCTCGTGCAGCCGGTTTACACAATGACATCCTCCAATGTGGATCTTCAGGCCGGCATTGACGACATCCTCGCTCAGTATCCGGATGTGTTCGACGGGATGGGCACGCTGCCATGTCGCTACAAGATTCTGCTACAGCCTGATGCCAAGCCAGTGGTCCATGCCAGGCCCCGGCTCCGCTGAGGGAGCGCCTGAAGGCACAGCTCAAGGATCTTCAGCAACAGAGCATCATTTCCAAGGTAACCGAACCGACTGACTGGGTCAGCTCGATGGTATGTGTTAGAAAGCCTTCGGGAGACCTGCGCATCTGCATTGATCCCAAGGACCTCAATAAGAATATAATGGTGAACACTACCCCATCCCAATGCGGGAGGAATTCACCAGTCAGATGGCACACGCACGTTTTTTCACCAAGTTAGATGCGTCACATGGAATTTGGCAAATCCAGCTGGATGAGTCCAGCAGAAGGCTCTGCACCTTCAACACGCCGTTTGGCAGATACTGATACAATCGCATGCCGTTTGGCATGTCTCGGCATTGGAGATCTTCCATCGCATCATGGAGCAGATGATGGAGGGCATTGAAGGGGTTCGTGTGGACGTGGACGACATCATCATACGGTCCACGACCCCTGAAGAGCATGTTTCCCGTCTCCAGCAGGTATTCCGCCATGTCCATGCCGATGGTCTGAAGCTGAACAGGTCCAAATGTTGCTTTGGCATGTCGCCACTCAAGTTCCTAGGTGACCAGATCTCTCAGCAGGGCGTGCACCTGGACACAGACAAGGTCAAGGCCATCGAAGCCATGAAGGTCCCTGAAGACAAGAAGGCGGTGTTGCGCTTCCTAGGCATGGTCAAATTTCTGGGCAAGTACATCCCAAACCTGGCCTCACTCACCACGACCCTATGAAACTTGGTGAAAACGTCCACTGCCTTTGAATGGAAGGCAGCACATCAGGCAGAGTGGTTGGAGCTGAAAGCCAAGCTCACCACTGCACCCGTCTTGGCATTTTTCGACCCAGACAGGAGACGAAGATCTCAAGAGATGTGAGCCAGGATGGCATCGATGCGGTGCTGCTTCAACACGACGACACTTCATCCTGGGCACCGGTAGCCTAAGCATCGAGGGCCATGACGCCCACCGAAACAAGGTATGCGCAAATAGAGAAGGAATGCCTGGGTCTTCTCACTGGCATTCTCAAGTTTCATGACTCTGTCTACTGCCTGCCGACATTCACTGTCAAGATGGATCATAGGCCTCTGGTCCACATTATCTACAAGGACCTGAACGACACGACGCCTCGGTTGCAGTGCATCCTCCTCAAACTCAGAAGGTACGACTTTGACTTAGTGTACACGCCTGGCAAGGAGGTCTTCATCGCTGATGCATTGTCCCACTCCATTACATTGCCTAGTGAACCGCTGGAAATCATCCGGCAGATTGAATCACAGGTGCAGCTGTGTGCTAGCACCCTCCCGGCGCCTGATGAGAAGGTGGTTCGTATCCGTGAGGATACGAACCCCCTCTGGCAGCGTGTCATGCACCATCTCGCCAATGGCTGGTAGAAAGGGCAGTGCCCTCAATTTTACAATGTTAACGTCGACCTGATGGTGGATGATGGTATCCTCCTCAAGCTGGACCTGATTGTCATTCCACTCAGTCTCCAGAGCTTGGTGCTCCGCCAAATCCATGAGGGACACCTGGACGTTGAGAAGTGCAGACGCAGAGCCAGGCAGGCTGTCTACTGGCCCGGTATTAGCCAGGACATCTCGAACATGGTCCTAAACTGTGCGACCTGTCAATGCTTCCAGCCAGCGCAGAGCAAGGAGACGCTCCAGCAGCATGAAATCGAGACCTCCCCGTGGTCCAAGGTTGGCATCGACCACTTTCGTGCGAATGGTCATGACTACGTGTTGATTATTGACTATTTCTCCAATTACCCTGAAGTTGTGAAGCTCTCAGACCTCACATCTCGGACCATCATCAAGGCCTGTAAGGAGACGTTCTCCAGGCATGGTATCCCACTCACTGTCATGAGTGACAATGGCCCGTGCTTCAACAGTCACGAGTGGTCTATGTTTGCCAAGTCATACTATTTCAAACATGTCACTTCCAGCCCACACTATCTGCAGTCCAATGGGAAGGTTGGAAAAGGGGTGCACATTGTGAAACAGCTCATCTGCAAGGCCGTGGATTCTGCTTCTGACGTCTACCTCGCGCCGCTTGTGTGCAGGGCGACCCCACTGTCCACTGGCATGTCGCCGGCTCAACTCCTGATGAACAGGGACGACACTTCCAGCCATACACTTGCCCAACCTGGATCACCTCCCAGTGCTGCAGAAGGTGCAGCAGCTCTGAAACCAGCAAAAGCAGGGCTATGGTGCTCAATGCCACCGATTTGCGCGTGTAATCCCCGGCAGACACTGTCAGGATCAAGATACCGGATGGTGGCTGGTCTGCTCCAGCTGTCGTTGTTCGACAGGCTGCGCCCCGCTCGTATGTTGTACGTATGGCTGATGGTTCTGTTGTGCCACGAAACAGATGGGCACTGCACAAAGTTGCCTGCCCGCAACCGCTTTCATCTCCGTTTCCGTCCGTTGTTTTGCAACCTCCTGATACCTTGAACTACGAGGCCACCAGTCAGGCTTCCATCCCACCTGTCAAGGCATAGTCGTCCCCAGCACCATCTCTCCGGCAGTCGACCAGGATCAGACGCAAGCCCCAGAGACTGGACTTGTGAACTTTTGTTTGCTATGTTCTGTTTTCTCACATTAGACAGCTGTCTTCACATGTAAATACATTAACATATGCCATCGCTTGTAAATATGTTAATATATGCCACCACATGTAAGTACGTTCCCATGTGCCAAAATAAGGGGAGATGTCATGATATGCAGACATGCAAACAATGATATACAGACAGGCACAGACAGACAGCTAATGAACACAGAGAACAGGACATGACCAATGAGCAGGCAGGACACTCAGGGGTGGTATCTCACTATAAAAGGCACGAGGCACTCACACTCTGCCTCTTTCCACTGATGAACATCTACAGAGTGAGTCAGGGTGTATTTACAGTGTCACACCTCCAGCACGTGGCTAAGAGCTAGTCTGGTTCAGTCAGACAGAGTAACCACACTTAGGTTAGCACAGAGTCGAACTCATAGAGAACTGTGCTAACTGTGCTACTGGTTCAATAAATCAGCTTGAACTAACTTCATGGTCTGGAGTATCTTTTGGTTAAAGCTGCATCCAGTTGCAGCCTGTGTTATCCCAGAGTACATAACACATCATTGGTCAGACAGTTGGCGCGTGACGCAGAGCAAGGCCAACAGCATGGGTTCAATTCCGGCACTGGCTGAGGTACCAACCGTCAACAGCACCGATCATTTATATGCTACACCGGGGATGTTAGGGTTAAATGTCCAGACTGACTGTTAAATAGGCCTATAAAACATAGATCTGTACTTGAAAAATAATAAATCGTGTCTGAAGTGCTTTGGGACATGCAAAGTATGCGACCAGGAACTATCCATTGCAATTGTGGTCTTTTTTCTTTCTATCCTCATGACCTAGTGTCCATCCTCAAATTCATTTGCAAGCATCAGAAGACGGGTAAATCATTAAGGAGCTCCCCCATTCACTAACGCCATGTCCCCATTCAGAATTCCCACCATTTCCTTTACCACATATTTTCCCAGGTGCTCTAATAATTATTTTTTCTTTACAACTCATTTTGAAAAGAATTGTGAAAAATAAGGCGACCTGCGAAAGACTATAATTGCAAATACATTATCCCTCTGAAAAAAAGTCAAGGTCGAATATCCCCTTGATTACTATTATGAGGTTGAGAGTTGCCATGGAAATGGACCCATCCTGTACATATTTCAGGCGATGGGCAATAGAGAGTATTTTGACATCATAAAATTGTGCTTAGGACTGATTAGGAATGCCTTAAGAATTTATAACATATATGGAAGGTCTTCAATACTCTCTTGTGACCTTAACACTTAGGGGTTAATAGATCTTCTTCACCCACGGAATATACTTAGTATCATTTCTCCCTTGCAGTGCAAGTGACTGAAACCTAACCTAATTCTGGTAAATATTATATCATTTATACTTCCCTTCCTGCTGAAAATGATATACTGTAAACTTAGCCAGGAGTGCTGTATCAATCTCATGCAGATCAACCTCCCTCGCAATACAAATGAGATAATTTTGGAATTCTGTCTCAAGGGCTCAGTTTTAGCTCAAAGTTTAATTTGCATCTTATTAAGTAATTTTTATCGGAAAATTGCAACTGAAAGGCAGAGATTGAAAGTAAGGCCAGTACAAATGATGCTCAACATTGCAGTACAGAATGCGAATGGTTTTACTGACGCACAGTTGCATTTTCTATTTATAAAGTGAAACTATAATTGCAGCCAATCACATCATTTAGAAATGGCCCCATGCATGTACAATGCCTATAAATTAACTGATTGATTCGTGGCAGACAAGGTCAGATTCTAATATTGATAAATAAAACCCTAAATTGGTTTGTAAATCTGCCATTAGGTAAACGTTGTAGTCGTCATTTGATTGGAATAGGGTAGCACAGAAAAGGATTGTCGATGGCCAGGGAAAGATTGACAACTTTTTCACTTGCTGTAGGAGTCTTGCACAGATACACCATTGGTTGACAGCACCCGCTTTTTAAGGGTACATCCCATGTATTTATTTGCCACAATTCCTGGGTGTAATCTTTAACTTGAAACAAACGTCTTGCTGAAGAGATTTTCTTTCGCATATTTTAGATTTGTGCAGTGCTGCCTCAAGAAGACTAGGCTACTTAGAAGGTCGGCCGCCTAGGTTATAGGTGTCACATAAATAACATTGGTCTCACCAGTTTACTTGGTGCACCTAATGCTGGCTTTGTGGTGCCCAGTTCCTCATAGTGGCACTAACGTAGCTACGGCTTTAGTGACAGAGAGGTACAGTAAGTGAAGTAAAGCAGTTGCCTCTGGAGGGACTTCAACAGAGGGATAGTTTCAACAGACAACTCTGCACATAGTGCTGCTCCTAATGGTTACATTTGGATAGGTGCAATTCCGCAACAGCTAAGTGCTTGTTATAGGACAGAAGTGTTGGAGATTTGTGTCTTTTTGGGTGACAAAGTTGTAATACCATGGAGTCTACCGACCTACCTGGAGATGGAAGAAAGAAAAATCCACATGGAGGCCCGAATGAGCCTTCTTCAAGACCCGACCCCAGGAGCACCCAGGGAGGGAACGGACCATGGGACACAGCCCAACCTGCCTCAGGAAGCCCCTGCCCACGACCCAGGACCCCCGAAATGGCGGAGACCCTGCGCGAGAACCCGAATGCGCTGCAAGGTATTCACGTGCCTGCAGAATGCCGGGACCCATCCGGATCGCAAACATGTCCCCCTAGCAACCCCTCTACCTCAACCAGCACCCGGGACCCTGCCAGATGCGACCCAGGAAACGTAACCAGCGCCCTGGTCCCCACCAGCGCCCTAAACCCCACCAGATGCAACCACCTACCTTCCACAAGGTCAGACTTCTCCCATCGGATCCCAGGATCATCCAGCCACAGCTGCCGACCGAGGAAGCGAGGGAAACGTGGTGGTCTGCAGGTTAGACTGAAACAACGCAGTTTAAAGATCCCTCTCTCCAGCATACTCCTGGCAAACATCCAAGCGATCGAAAATAAGCTGGATGAACGTAACGCCAGACTTACCTCTCAGAGGGAAGTAAGAGACTGCTGTGTGCTCTGTTTCACAGAGACATGGCTCACCAACGCCTCACCAGACTGTGCCATTGTGGTAAACCACTGTTACACATTTATTAGGTGATGTAAGGTAGGACCTGTACTACAGGTTCGCCGGTAGTCCCTGCCTGCTGGCTCCGCCCAGTAGGCGGAGTATAAATATGTGTGTCCTCCATTCAACAGCCATTTTGCCAGCTGCTGTGGGAGGCCACACATCTTAGAGCAATACAGCCTCAGTTGTATCCAACTCTAGTCTTTGTTCAATTGATCGTGCATCAATTTATTGCTCTACGATTTTCTAAAAGATGGACCTCCATATCAAGCCAGATTGCCTGCAGCTGGATCCGCAATCAAGCGACGCCAAAAAGGACTTTAATCACTGGCTCGCTTGCTTCAAGGCATACATCAACTCAGCGACCACCCCTGTTCCGGAGGCTCAGAAGATACAGATCCTGTACTCAAGGTTGAGCTCCAACGTGTTTCTGCTGATCCAGGACACCCCGAACTACGCCGACGCCATGGCGCTTCTCAAAAAAAACTGCGCACAGAAAACAAACGCACTCTTCGCCAGGCACGCACTCGCCACTCGCTCTCAACTCCCTGGTGAGTCCATAGAAGACTTCTGGTGGGCCCTAATCCCACTCGTCCCGGACTGTGACTGTCAGGCCGTTACGGCCACTGAACATGCGAACCTCCTTATGCGGGACGCGTTCGCTACGGGGATTGGGTCGGACCTCATACGCCAAAGACTGGTAGAAGGGGCCACGCTCGATCTAGCTGAGGCAAAGAAGCTAGCGCTCACTATGACGGTCGTCTCGCACAACATTCAGGCCTACCCCCCCAGCCGCGTGGCCCAGCCCCTCTACGCATCGTGGACCCCACAGACGGCCGCCCCAGCGGGGGCCTTACCCAGCCAGTACGCCTGAGCCACGCGCCACCCCAGCCATCAGAAACACCCTCGACAACGCTGCCCGGCCCGCGCGGCCCTTTGCAAAGCTTGCGGCAAAAAGGGGCACTTCGTCGCGGTGCGCCAGGCCCGCGCAGTCGCTGCTATCGCCCCAATCCCCCTAGTCTACACACAATGGGCGCCACCATCTTCATCTCCCCGGACCACGCGCGGCCAGTGGGCACCGCCATCTTCTCCCCCTCAGTCCACGTGCGGCCCATGGGCGCCGCCAGCTCGTCCAATCCCCGTCACGTGCAGCCCATGGGTGCCGCCATTTTGTCCTCCGCAGTATCTTCAGGCGCCGCCATCTTGTCTCCCCCACGGGGCATGGACACCGACAGCATTCCAGGACCTGGGCCCCCCAGGCTCCCCATCATCCGGCGCCAGCAATGACCGACCACAACTCGCCTCAGTGACGATCGACCAGTCTTGTCCGCACAACCCTGCCACCGCATCGACCAGTGTGAAAATCAACGGCCAAGTGACCTCTTGCCTGCTGGACTCCGGGAGCACCGAAAGCTTCATACACCCGGATACGGTAAGGCGCTGCTCCCTCGCGGTACACCCCGCCAACCAAAGAATCTCCCCGGCCTCCGGATCACATTCCGTCACGATACAGGGGTACTGTACAGTCACACTGACGGTCCAGGGCATAGAATTCAGCGGCTTCCGCCTCTACATCCTCCCTAACCTCTACGCTGCTCTACTACTAGGCCTGGACTTCCAGTGCAATCTCCAGAGCCTAACCCTCAAATTTGGCGGGCCCCTACCACCCCTCACTCTATGCGGCCTCGCGACCCTAAAGGTCGATCCGCCTTCTCTCTTCGCAAACCTAAACCCGGATTGCAAACTCGTCGCCACCAGGAGCAGACGGTACAGCACCCAGGACAGGACGTTCATCAGGTCCGAGGTCCAGCGGCTGCTTCGGGAAGGCATCATCGAGGCCAGCAACAGCCCCTGGAGAGCCCAAGTGGTAGTGGTTAAAACTGGGGAGAAACACAGAATGGTCGTGGACTACAGCCAGACCATCAATCGGTACACGCAGCTCGACGCGTACCCCCTCCCACGCATATCTGATATGGTCAATCAGATTGCACAGTACCGGGTCTTCTCAACGGTAGACCTGAAATCCGCCTACCACCAGCTCCCCATTCGTAAATCGGACCATCCATACACTGCTTTCGAGGCAGACGGTTGTCTCTATCACTTCCTCAGGGTTCCCTTCGGCGTCACTAATGCGGTCTCGGTCTTCCAAAGGGAGATGGACCAAATGGTTGACTGGTACGGTTTGCGGGCCACCTTCCCGTACCTAGACAACGTCACCATCTGCAGCCATGACCAGCAGGACCACGATCCCAACCTTGCCAAATGTTTCCACACCGCCACTCTCCTCAACCTTACCTACAACAAGGAGAAGTGTGTGTTTAGCATGACCCGCTTAGCCATACTTGGCTATGTGGTCCAGAACAGAGTTCTGGGGCCCGATCCCGACCGCACGCGCACCCTCATGGAGCTCCCCCTTCCCCACTGCCCCAAGGACCTCAAATGCTGCCTGGGGTTCTTCTCATACTACGCCCAGTGGGTCCCAAACTATGCGGACAAGGCCCGCCCACTCATACAGACCACACACTTTCCCCTGACGGCCGAGCACAACAGGCCTTCGCCCGTATCAGAGCCGATATCGCCAAGGCTGGGAAGCATGCAGTCGATGAGACACTGCCCTTTCAAGTAGAGAGCGACGCATCGAACATTGCCCTAGCCGCCACCCTCAATCAGGCAGGCAGACCCGTGGCATTCTTCTCCCGCACACTTCATGCCTCAGAAATTCGGCACTCATCCGTCGAAAAAGAGGCCCAAGCTATTGTTGAGGCTGTGCAGCATTGGAGGCATTACCTGGTCGGCAGGAGATTCACCCTCCTCACTGACCAACGGTCGGAAGCCTTCATGTTCAATAATACACAGCGGGGCAAAATCAAAAACGATAAAATCTTGAGGTGGAGGATCGAGCTCCCCACCTATAATTATGAGATTTTGTATCACCCCGGGAAACTCAACGAGCCCCCAGATGCCCTATCCCGAGGTACATGTGCCAGCGCACAAGTAGACCGACTCCGGGCCCTGCACGACAGCCTTTGTCACCCGGGAGTCACACGGTTGTACCATTTTGTCAAGGCTCGCAATCTGCCTTACTCCGTCGAGAAAGTACGGACAATCAGCAGGGACTGCCAGGTCTGTGCGGAGTGCAAGCCGCACTTCTACCGGCCAGACCCTGTGCGCCTGGTGAAGGCCTCCCGCCCCTTTGAACGCCTCAGCGTGGATTTCAAAGGGCCCCTCCCCTCCACCGACCGAAACACGTATATTCTCAGCAAGGTCGATGAGTACTCCAGATTCCCCTTCACCATCCCATTCCCCGATATGACGTCTGCCACCGTCATCAAAGCCCTAAACACTATCTTCGCTCTGTTCGGATTCCCCGCCTACATCCACAGTGACAGGGGATCCTCATTCATGAGTGATGAGCTGCGTCAGTTCCTGCTGAGCAGGGGTATCGCCTCCAGCAGGACGACCAGCTATAACCCCCGGGGAAACGGGTAGGTAGAGAGGGAGAACGGGATGGTATGGAGGGCCGTCCAACTACGGTCCAGGAACCTCCCAGCCTCTTGCTGGCAGGAGGTCCTCCCCGATGCACTGCACTCCATTCAGTCACTGCCGTGCACCGCCACTAACAACACACCCCATGAACATCTTTTTGCCTTCTCAGGAAGTCCACATCCGGGGTGTCGCTCCAGGACCAGTCCGCTCCGTAGGCACATCTGACTCCAGAAGGCGGACAAGTTGGTGGAGAGGGTTTGCTCCATGCAAACCCCCAGTTTGCCTACGTGGCATACCCCGACGGCCGCCAGGATACTGTCTCCCTCAGGGACGTGGCACCAGCAGGTTCCACACACACACACACCCCTCCGGCCCGGAGGAGCATAAATATGTGTGTCCTCCATTCAGCAGCCATTTTGCCAGCTGCTGTGGTAGGCCACACTTCGTAGAGCAATAAAGCCTCAGTTGTATCCAACTCTAGTCTTTGTTCAATTGATCGTGCATCAGCCATACAACCTGAACGCTTCTCAATTCACCGGACGGACCGCACCGCGTCATCAGGCAAAGCGAAGGGTGGAGCAATTTGCCTCCTCATCAACTCCTCCTGGTGCTTGGATGTGGCGACCCTGGCGACCTGCTGCTCCCGGATCTGGAATACCTGACCGTGAAGTGCCACCCATATTATCTTCCACGTGAGTTCTCTTCAGCCATTATCACAGCGGTCTACATCCCACCCCAGGCAGAAGTGAGGAAGGCCATGGACGAACTGTGCACAGTTATAAACAACTACGAAACAGAACATCCGGAGGCCTTGTTCATCGTGGCCGGAGACTTCAACAAGGCCAACCTCAAGAGTGTACTGCCAAAATTCCACCAGCACATCTCCTGCCCCACCAGGGGCGACAACACTCTTGACCATTGCGACTCAAAAATCAAGGGCGCCTACCGTTCCATCCCCCGACCGCACTTAGGGAAATCAGACCATAAGACGGTGCTCCTTCTCCCGGCATACAAGCAGAAACTCAAACGGGAGAATCCAGCTAAGAAGGCTGTGCAGTGCTGGTCCGAGGAGACAGAAGAGCTCTTACGTGACTGCTTAGAGACAGTGGACTGGTCCATATTTAAGAACTCAGCGACCAACTTAAATGAGTATGCCATTACCATCATAGACTTCATCAGCAAATGTGTGGACTACTGCGTGCCAAAGAAAGCAGTACGTATGTTCCCCAACTGGAACCATGGCTCAATCATGAGATTGACTCCCTACTGAAGAACAGGTCTGAGGCGTTCAAGTCAGACGACCCTGACCTATACAAGAAATCCAGGTACGACCTCCGCAAAGCCATCCGAGATGCCAAGAGAGAATATCAAACCAAGCTAGAGTCACAGACAGACTCTTGGCGATTGTGGCAAGGACTAAACAACATAACGGGCTACAAAGTGAAGCCGAACAGTATCTCTGGCAGAAGCGCACCCCTCCCCGATGAACTCAATGTATACTATGCTCGGTTCGAGCAGGTAACCAACAATCCGTTGTCGAGTGCCCCAGCAGCCCATAACTCACCCATACCCACCATCACAGCTTCCGAAGTCAGATCAGCCTTCCTGAAAGTGAAACCTCGGAAGGCAACGGACCCGGACGGGATCCCTGGTCGTGCACTCAGAGCCTGCGCGGACCAGCTGGCAGAGGTATTCGCGGACATCTTTAACCTGTCCCTACTCCATTCCGAGGTCCCCACCTGCTTCAAGAAGACCACCATTATACCGGTGCCAAAGAAGAACCAGGCAACGTGCCTCAATGACTACCGTCCGGTGGCCCTGACTTCAGTCGTAATGAAGTGCTTCGAGTGGTTGATCATGAAGCGCATCACCTCCATACTCCCAGAACACCTTGATCCACTGCAATTTGCAAACCGTCACAAACGGTCCACAGCAGACACCATTTCCCTGGCCCTACACTCATCCCCAGAGCATCTCGAAAACAAGGACTCTTACATCAGACTCCTATTTATTGACTACAGCTCCGCCTTCAACACCATAATCCCAGCCAAGCTCATATGAAAGCTCCAAAACCTGGGACTTGGCTCCCCACTCTGCAACTGGATCCTCAATTTTCTGACCAACCGACCACAATCAGTAAGAATGAACAACAACACCTCTTCCACAATAGTCCTCAATACCGGGGCCCCGCAAGGCTGCGTACTTAGCCCCCTACTCTAATCCCTGTACACACACGACTGCATGGCAGTCATTGAGGCACGTTGCGTGGTTCTTCTTTGGCACCAGTATAATGGTGGTCTTCTTGAATACAGGAGGGAGATAGAGAACCTAGTGGAGTGGTGCAGCGACAACAATCTCTCCCTCAATGCCAGCAAAGCTAAAGAGCTGGTCATTGACTTCAGGGAGCAAAACACTGTACACACCCCTGTAAGCATCAACGGGGCCGAGGTGGAGATGGTTAGCAGTTTCAAATTCCTAGGGGTGCACATCTCCAAAAATCTCTCCTGGTCCACCCACGTTGACGCTACCACCAAGAAAGCACAACAGCACCTATACTTCCTCAGGAAACTAAGGAAATTCGGCACGTCCACATTAACCCTTACCAAATTTTACAAATGCACCGTAGAAAGCATCCTACCTGGCTGCATCACAGCCTGGTATGGCAACTGCTCGGCCCAGAAACTCGCAAGAAACTTCAGAGAGTCGTGAACACAGCCCAGTCCATCACACGAATCTGCCTCCCATCCATTAACTCCATTTACACCTCCCACTGCCTGGGGAAAGCGGGCAGTATAATCAAAGACCCCTCCCACCCGGCTTACTCACTCTTCCAACTTCTTCCATCGGGCAGGAGATACAGAAGTCTGAGAAGACGCACGAACAGACTCAAAAACAGCTTCTTCCCCGCTGTTACCAGACTCCTAAATGACCCTCTTATGGACTGACCTCATTAACACTACACCCCGTATGCTTCATCCGATGCCAGTGCTTATGTAGTTACATTGTATACCTTATGTTGCCCTATTATGTATTTTCTTTTCTTCCCTTTTCTTCCCATGTACTTAATGATCTGTTGAGCTGCTCGCAGAAAAATACTTTTCACTGTACCTCGGTTCACGTGACAATAAACAAATCTAATCCAATCTCAGGGCACAGATATAAAGTTTAAACCTATGTTCCCATTAACGTATACAACTCCAGTCATTGATACCAAAACACATCAGTGTGTTGGACTTGGGAATTATCTACCAAAGAGACAGATTCAATTCAGCCCCTTTTTAAAAACAGAGCAAACAATCATTAAGAATTATCAATGCAAACCGAACTGAGTTCAGAGAATTATACAATTATAGAATCCTTACAGTGCAGAAAGAAGCCATTTGGCCCATCGAGTCTACACCAACAAGTCAAATTAATGGGGTCCTGCTGTGAGATCTCCTGTTGCAGCGAATATTGGGCCATCGCGAAACAAAATACTGCAGATGCTGGAAGCCTGAAACAAAAGCAGAAAATGCTCGTCACACTCAGCATCTTTGAAGGAAGGAATAATATTATTGGGGATGATTTTAACCTAACCAGCCTGCTGAAAATCTAACTCAATCAGAGAGGTGACCCATTTTACACATCTCCCCATTTTGTGTTCCAATGTATACAACAGGTAGGCAATAGATTAAAATTCCAATGTTGGCTGTAGTATTTTATCAGAACACATGCCACAAAGATCTGTATCTGAAGTGTTAACTATTTTTCATTTCTTCAGCCTGGCTAGCTGAGTGTTTCCAAGTATTTACTGCTGCTCTTGCAAAGAGAAGTACGCTTCTTCAGAAACCAAGACCAGGCAGTGAAAGTGAATGGGATGGAGCAAAGGTGACCAGGGAAAAGAGAGCAGGCACAATGAGTAATAGAAACATAGAAAATAGAAGCAGCCCTTCGAGCCTGCTCCGCTATTCATTATGATCATGGCTGATCATCGAGTTCAATACCCTGATCCCGCCTTTCCTCCATATCCCTTGATCCCTTTAGCCCCAAGAGCTGTATCTAGTTCCTTCTTGAAATTACACAATGTTTTGGCCTCAACTACTTTCTGTGGTAGCGAATTCCACAGATTCACCATTCTCCGGGTGAAGAAACTTCTCTTCACCACAATCCTAAAAGGTTTAACACTTATCCACAAACTATGACCCCTAGTTCTGGATTCCCCCACCACTGGGAACACTCTTTCTGAATCTACCCTGTCTAATCCTTTTGTAAACTTTTTAAAGTTTCTTTGAGATCCCCCTCCCTCTTCTAAACTCCAATGAATATAATCCTAACCAATTTACTCTCTCACCATATGACAGACCCGCCATCCCATGAATCAGTCTGGTAAACCTTTGCTGCACTCCCACCATAGCAAGATCATCCTTCCTCAGATAAGGACACCAAAACTGCACATAATACTCCAGGAATGGCCTCACTAATGCCTTATTCAATTGTAGTAAAACATCTCTATTCCTAAACTCCAATCCTCTCGCTATGAATGTCAACATAGCATTTGCCTTCTTTGCTGCCTGCTATACTTGCATGCTTATTTTCAGTGACTGATGCACGAGGACACCAAGGTCTCACTGAGTATCCACCTCTCTCAATTTACACCCATTCAGATAATAATTTGCCTTCCGTATTTTGCTACCGGAGCAGATAACCTCGCATTTATCTATATTATACTGCATCTGCCATGCTCTCTCACTCAGCCAGTCCAAATCCTGCTGAAGCATATCTACATCCTCCTCACAGCTCACCCTCCCACCCAAGTTTATATCATCTGCAAATTTCAGGGGCCACACGGTGGCGCAGTGGTTAGTACTTCTGCCTCATGGCGCTGGGGACCCGGGTTCGATCCCGACCCTGGGTCACTGTCCGTGTGGAGTTTTCACATTCTCCCCATGTCTGCGCGGGTCTCACCCTCACAACCCAAAGATGTACAGGGTAGGTGGATCGGCCACGCTACAGGGGCTGTTTAGCACAGGGCTAAATCGCTGGCTTTGAAAGCAGACCGCGGCAGGCCAGCAGCATGGTTCAATTCCCGTAACAGCCTCCCCGAACAGGCGCCGGAATGTGGCGACTAGGGGCTTTTCACAGTAACTTCATTTGAAGCCTACTTGTGACAATAAGCGATTTTCACATTTCCCCTGAAAGAAAATCATCTGCAAATTTCTCCGGCGGGGGGTCGGAGAATGACGCCCGTGGAGTGAAAACCGTTTTCGCTTTCCGGTGCAAATGAATCTTTAAATTGCATCACACAGCCTGAACTAAACTTTGCAGTTCAGTCATACTTAGTAATTGAATTGTGTTTGTAGCATATCACGTATTTCACTTATATATTTAGGAACATTGTTTGGTCTCATAATAGTAGACTTTAACCACACATTGTTCAAATACCAATAACACCTGTCTAGTTTCAGTATTCATTAACAGTAACTCCTACATTCCGGATGATGGCAACCAGACATTTTCTTTTTATAATACCACATATATTTAGTATTGGTAAATGAAAGATATTAATCAACATCTAAAGAGTATTTTTCTATCCCACGTCCAATGCTGTAGGACGTAATGCAATGAGTTCTGTAAACATAATTAATATTTCCTCATTTTTATTTACTAAGCATCAAAAAGATTTATAATGAAGAAACCTAGAGAATTATCACTATTAATGGGAGATTTCCACAAGCAACGCACAATTGTTGAGTTTTTTGATGAGGTTAACACAGACGATTGAAGAGAGAAATGCAGTTGCTGGACTTTCAAAATGTGTTGGAGAAAGTGCCAGATATGTTGTCAGTAAAATCAAAGCCCCTGGAATAAGAGGGACAGCATGAATACAAAGTTATTTCCATGACGGGAAACAGAGCATTGTGGTGCATGAACATTTGGTTTTCAGACAGGAGGAAGGTATACAATGGGGTTTCATCGCAGGAGTAGGTACATTAAAACCATTGTTTTTCTTCATCCATGTTCTTGACCTAGACTTGGGTCTGCGGGATACCATTGCAGAATTTGCTGTCGACACAAAACCTGGAAGTATTGGGAAATGTGAGGAGGACGGACTTTAAGAAAATACAGACAGGCTGATGGTGGGGGCATACGTTAGGCAGACTAAATGTCATGCAATACATTTTGGGATGAAGAACGAAAACAAGGCAAGATAATGGGTGCAATTCTGAAAGGGTTTCAGGAGCAGCAAGCCTGTGCATTCATTGTTGAAGGTAACTGGGCAGGATGAGATTGTGGTTAATAAGGCATGTGGGATTCTGGGCTTTATAAATTGAGGTATAGGATACAAAAGCAAGGAGGCTATGGCGAACATGAATCAAATGCTGGTTTGGCCTGTCCAACTCTGGGCACCACACCTTAGGAAGGATGTGAAAGCTTTAGAGAGATTGCAGCAAAGATCCACAAGGGGGACCCAGGGATGAGTACCTTCAGTTCTGGGAATAGATTATGAAGCTACTGCGGTTCTCCTTCGAGAAGAGAAGGTTGAGAGGATATTTATACAAAATCTTGAAGGGGCCTAGCCAGGGTAAATTGGGGAAAACTGTTCCCATTGGCGGAAGGGTCGAGAACCAAAGGATACCAGGTTAAGATAATTGGCAAAAGAACCAAAAGGCATGGTGAGGAAAGCCTTTTTCACACAGCAACTGTAAAGAACTGATCCTGATGGAGACAGAATCCATTGCGGCTTTCAAAAGGGAGCTGGATAATTATGTGAAGACGAAGAATTGCAAGGCTACAGGACAAGGATGAGGGAGTGTGACTGGAGGAGCTGTAACCATTTTCTGATTCTCTGAAGGTTCAACCACATCAGCAGGTGACGTACAAAATATTAAAAATCACATAAAACAACAAAAAATAAATTCCCTCCACTAATCACAGGCAACATCTAACGAATGAGGGTGCTGTGGTGAGGTGATCAGAATTGGCTTTCTGGGAGTTATTCTGCTGAACATTTGCTGGGCAAAATGTTTGAAAATCAAGCTTCAAAATGGAGAAACAGAAAAAGCAGTGACATAAATATATGTAAAGAAAAGTGAATTCTGTGAACAAAAGACAAAAGACAGGCTTTCTGTCACCGAAGGAGATTGCAAGACCATACACAAACAACGCCAGCGGGACTCGGCCTGTCGAGCATGCAGAATCGCCGCTGTCGAGCATGCAGAGTCGCCGGAGAATCTGCGGCATGGTGGAATTCGCATACCCCCCCCGGCGATTCTCTGACCCGGCACGGTCTCAGACAATCCCGGCAAGAATCTGCAAGCATTTTGACCATAATACCTCTTTCCCCTAGTCGGTGCTCTATGAAGGCGCCACTCGCATTGGTTTCGATATTTGGTTGCAAGGGGGCCTTGGCAATGGGGATTGCGTGCTTGGAGAACATTGAACAAGCTGAGGAGTGCAGCATAGAAAACTGTGTTGGTCCCAGGCACATTTCTCAAGTAGGTGCATTGCTGAGCGTTCCCCATTCATGCCAGGTCGTTGAACTGAGGATATGGTGGACTATTCGTGATGTGCGAAAAGTCCCATGTGTGTGCAAAGTTCATGAACTCCCTGGAGACGGACTGGTGAGCGTTGTCCGTCATTACACTCTGAGGGATGCCGTGTGTCGTAAAGTTTCTCTTGAGCTTGATTATGATTGTGTTACTCTTCATGTCTGGCAGGTGGTCGATGTTGAACCAACCAGAGTACGAGTCGACAAGGACCAAGTGCTGTTTACCCTTCCATTCACAAATGTCAGCTGCTACGAGTGTCCAGGGAAATTCGGTACCTCACGCAGGTGCAGTGGCTCCTTGACTTGGTGCTGCTTGAGTGCGTGGCATGGTGCATATCTGAATACTTCTCTCTCCATGTCAGCGTACATGGAGGGCCTGCATAGTGATTACTTTGCGCTGTATCTGGTTGCCTCCAGTCCAGTGTGCCACTGGTGTACTAGCTGGGTATAGTACCTCTGCACACACATCCTCCACCCCATCCCCTTAACCCAGTAACCCCAATTAACCTTTTTGGACACTAAGGGCAATTTACCATGGCCAATCCACCTAACCCGCACATCTTTGGACTCTGGGAGGAAACCGGAGCACCCGGAGGAAACCCACGTACACATGGGGAGAATATGCAGACTCCACACAGACAGTGACCTAAGCCGGGAATCGAACCTGGGACCCTGGAGCTGTGAAGCAACTGTGCTAACCACTATGCTAACATGCTGCCCTTTTTGGTTAGTTCATCTCTGAGAGTGAAGAATGTGTGGAGCTGCTGGGGAGGCTCCGCTGAAGACACGGGCCAGCCTTTCATTATGACGTTGTGAAGCTGCCTGCATGTGATATCCGAATGTAAGGCAGATTTGATTTCCTGGATTCGACAAGAGGAAAGCACCTCTATAGTCGATGTTCTCCTCATGTTCTGCCTGGTCAGTGGTGGGCAGGGAGGCTCTGGAAAGGACATCAGCCAGGCACAGCTCCTAACAGCATATGTGGATGACACTGAAGTTGTAGCATTGCAGCTTTAGTATCAGGCACTGCAGCTTTGCAGACACAGTGGGATAGTTATGAGTGGCTGATGATCTGTTTCAATAGTTACAGGTCGACAATATATGAAGTCATAGACTTTCTGACAAGTGAAAACTATGGCAACGAGTTCCTTCTCGTTCTGTGCTTAATGAGCCACAGTGTTGCAAGAGACCTGAATGTTATTGGTCTGTCATTCTGAAAGCAGACTGCGCCAAGTTCTTATTGGGAGGCGTCTGCTGATATGAGTATGGATGCCCGAACAGCAAAGTATTGTAGCACCGGTGGGGCTGAGGGGGTCTGTTTGAATCGGTTGAAGGCCCTTGTGTGGTGCTCTTGTCAACAACATTCAACATCTCGGTGGGGGAGCAGACGGAGAGGGCTAGTGACCTCACTGTAGCAGGGGTGAACTTGGAAAGATAATTCGCCATACCAAGGAAGCACCGAAAGGTGTGCTTGCCCTCAGGAATGGACATATGCTGCATAGCAGTTGTCTTGTCTGGTTCCAGCTTCACACCATCACCGGTGAGTAAGTGACCCACACAGGGAACCTGGTTGGCCCTGAAACTGCATTTAAAAGGGTTGAATTTTAACTGTATGGTCCTGATTCTATTGAGAACTAAATGCATCATGTTCGTGCATTGTACGACCCTAGACCAGGATGTCAGTGACGATGATTTCACAGGGCTTTTCTGCAAAGAGTTGCTCCACGGTATCGCTGAAGACCCCACTGCCACTGGAGATCCCATTGGGCATGTAGAGAATACAGTATCTGCTCATCCAGAGGGATTTGCCAGAACCCACATTTCCCACCCAAGATGCTGAAATCATTGAATCATACAGTCCCTACAGTGCAGAAGGTGGCCATTCAGCCCATGGAGTCTGCAACAACCCGCTGACAGAGGACTCCACTCGAGCGCACTTCCCACCCTATCCCAATACCCCTTAACCTAACCTGCACACTAAGGGGCAATTCAGCATGGCCAATCCACATAACCTGCACACCTTTGGAAACCCACGCAGACAGGAGAAAGTGCAAACTCCACATAGTCACCTGACGCTGGAATTGAACCTGGGTTGCTGGCACTGTGAAGCAGCAGTGCTAACCACTGTGCCACCATCCCCCCTCTCCCCCCAGGCATTGGGCATTTCAGCTATCAGCTGTTCCAATGTCTTTATAGGGTGATGAGGTCTGAGCAGTGCCTTGATAAGTTATAAGGTGAACTGGGTTGATGCAGACCCTGACCCTGCTGTCCTTATTTACTGCAGCTACATTTGCTGAAACCCAATCTGTGGCCTTGTCTATGGGGCTATGACACTTTGCATTATCATTTAGCCCAGCTCATCAACTGCCTTCTGCTTCATCACTCGGGGAACTCTTCCAGAGGCACAGACTGAGGGTGGCACTGGGTCATCTAGCCTCATATGATATATTGCAGGTAGCTTCTCAATGAATTGGATTGGATTTGGATTTGTTTATTGTCACGTGTACCGAGGTACAGTGGAAAGTGTTGTTCTACATACAATCTAGACAGATCATTCCATACATGAAAAAAAAATAGGGCATACATAAATACACAATGTAAATACACAGTCACAGGCATCGAGTGAAGCAGACAGGAGTGTAGTACTACACAGTAGAGAGGCTGTGTGAAGAGATCAGATCAGTCCATAAGAGAGTCAATCAGGAGTCTAGTAACAGCGGGAAATAAGCTGTTTTTAAATCTGTTAATGTGTGTTCTCAGACTTTTAATAATAATAATCACTTATTGTCACAAGTAGTTACTGTGAAAAGCCCCTAGTCGCCACATTCTGGCGCCTGTTTGGGGAGGCCGGTGCGGGAATTGAACCCGCGCTGCTGGCATTGTTCTGCATTGCAAGCAAGCTGTTTAGCCCATTCTGCCAACTGCTGGCACTGTGTAGAAGTGCTGGGTTCCAATGACTGGCAAATAAGGATATAGAACAACTGTTTATTAATTACTCTGAGAGGCTTTTACATGCTGCATCACAGCCCGCACCACCCTCACGTGCCCCCTTATGTAGTCACGTCATCGCAGCGTCCACGTGACCACCCGGTCTACAATTACCAAATTAATGTTTCAGTAGAGCGATTTGGAAATTGGGATATTTGATGAGAGCAGAAGGTCTTTGTGAGGCTGGGAGACAAGATTTGATGCACAGGTAGAGGCAAAGGTGTTTTTTTTATTGAGAATTAGAATTCAGGCCACAACAGAGAAGGTTAGAGTCCTGCTGTCATTATCGGCGCTGAATTGTTAACAGCATTATAATAATAATCTTTATTAGTGCCACAAGTAGGCTTACAACATTGCAATGAAGTTACTGTGAAAATCCCCTAGTCGCCACACTCCAGCATCTGTTCTGGTGCACAGAGGGAGAATTCAGAATGTCCAATTCACCTAACAAGCACGTCTTTTGGGACTTGTGGGTGGAAACCAGAGCACCCGGAGGAACCCCATGCAGACACAGGGAGAACGTGTAGACTCCACATTGAAGACAATTTGATCAAGGTAGCTCCAACAGCATATGATGAAGGGTGGTGGAATCAGGTGCCATAGGAAATGTCAATGGCCACCTGAAAAAGATTAATTTGCAGGATTATGGAGAAAAAGCAAAGGTACGGAACCAAAACTAAAGATTTTTTAAAAAGCTGGCACAGGTGTGACAGGCCACATGGTTTATTTCTGTGCTGGTAGATTCTAGTAAACACTCTCCTTCGGTGTTATTCACCTGGGTGTCAAAACACAGCGGGATTGAGGAATAAATAAAACAAAATCTTTTAAAAATCTAAATATATATTTGTCAGGTACAAGTTTCTTTTTCTGGCTTGTGCGTTTTGAAATATCTGTCATTCCTGCCTTGGAACATCAAACCATAAGCATTTGAACAGGAATAACATACATTTCTTCATGTATTGAGCATATTTCAGGGTACATTTACACTACAGCTGCAGCATTGGTATGAAGCATTACCCACACATTAATGCCAGAAACATAGCTGCAACCCACAATCAGAGCTCCTCTCAACACCTAATAATAATCATTTATTGTCACAAGTAGGCTTCAATGAAGTTACTGTGTAAAGCCCCTAGTCGCCACATTCCGGCGCTTGTTCGGGGAGACTGGCACGGGAATTGAATCCGCGCTGCTGGCATTATTCTGCATCGCAAGCCAGCTATTTAGCCCACTATGCTAAACCAGCCCCTGAATAAAATAGCAAGAAATGAGCAAGACTCCAGCTACAAGGCACAAGGCAGGAGTGTGACGGGATACTCTCCACTTGCCTGGATGATTTGCAGCTCCAACACTCGAGAAATTCGACGCCATCCAGGGCAAAGCAGCCTGCTTGATTGGCAGCCCTCCCACAAACATTCACTCCCTCCACCACCGATGCAAAGTAGCAGCAGTGTGTTCAATCTACAAGGTGCACTACAGGAACTCACCAAGGCTTCTTAGGCAGCACCTTCCAAACCCATGACTGTTACCATCTGGAAGGACAAGGCGGCAGACACATGGGAACACCACCACCTGGAGGTTCCCCTCCAAGTCACTCATCATCATCCTGATTTGGAAATATATTGGCCGTTCTGTCATTGTGTCACTGGGTCAAAATCCTGGAACTCCCTCCCTAACAGCACTGCGGGTGTACTTACACCTCAGGGACTGCAGCGGTTCTAGAAGGCAGCTCGCCACCACCTTCTCAAGGGCAATTAGGGATGGGCAACAAATACTGGCCTAGCCAGCGAAGCCCACATCCCGTGAAGATGAATTTAAAAAAGCGTTGCTGAGACTGCATCAACTTTGAACTTGTTTTGCAAACTCAGCCCACTTTTTATGAATGGCCACCAGGCAAAAAAAAAAAGGCTGGCCTTGAAAGCAGACCAAGGCAGGCCAGCAGCACGGTTCAATTCCCGTAACAGCCTCCCCGAACAGGCGCCGGAATGTGGCGACTAGGGGCTTTTCACAGTAACTTCATTTGAAGTCGACTTGTGACAATAAGCGATTTTCATTTCATTTCATTTCAAGGGGAGAGCAACAACATCATCCTAGAGAAAGGGCTTCAGGCACTAGGGAGGGAGATGATTTTTTTTAACATATATTTTTATTAGAGTGTGGGCACCACGAGGGGAGGATGGGCGCCGCCATCTTGTGACCCCCCAGCCACGTGCGATTCATGGGGGTGGCCATTTTGTCTACCCCCGACCACGTGCGACCCATAGGGGCGGCCATTTTGTCCATCCCCGGCCGCGTGCGATTCATGGACGCCGCCATCTTGGTTGACAACAAAGGACCCCAGCATCGACGGCTCCACGGGGTCCGAAGAAGACGCCGCGACACTACTACCATGACTGGCTTCGGTGACACTGGATCAATCGCGGCCCCGGACGCTCCAGACGACGACAACAACGGTGCTGGTCAACGGATATGAGACGCCGTGCCTGATCGACTCCGGGAGCACTGAAAGTTTTATTCACCCAGACACGGTAAGACGCTGTTTTCTGACCATCCATTCAAGCACGCAAAAGATTTCCCTAGCTGCAGGATCCCACTCAGTGGAGATCAAAGGGTTCTGCATCACAAACCTAACGGTGCAAGGGAGGGAGTTTAAGAACTACAGGCTCTACGTCCTGCCCCAACTCTGCGCGCCCACATTACTGGGATTAGACTTCCAATGTAACCTTCAGAGCCTAACATTCCAATTCGGCGGCCCAATACCCCCACTCACTATCTGCGGCCTCGCAACTTTCAAGGTTGAACTGCCATCCTTGTTTGCAAACCTCACCCCGGATTGCAAACCCGTCGCCACTAGGAGCAGACGGTACAGCGCCCAGGACCGGACATTTATTCGGTCTGAAGTCCAGCGGTTGCTGAAGGAAGGCATAATCCAGGCCAGCAATAGTCCTTGGAGAGCCCAGGTGGTAGTCGTAAAGACCGGGGAGAAGCAAAGGATGGTCGTAGACTATAGTCAGACCATCAACAGCTGGATGCATACCCTCTCCCCCGCATAACCGACGTGGTCAATCGGATTGCTCAGTATAAGGTCTTTTCCACCGTGGACCTCATGTCCGCCTACCACCAGCTCCCCATCCGCCCAGGTGACCGCAGGTACACCGCCTTCCAGGCAGACGGGCGGCTATACCACTTCCTAAGGGTCCCATTTGGCGTCACGAATGGGGTCTCGGTCTTCCAACGGGAGATGGACTGAATGGTTGACCAGCACGGGTTGCAGGCCACGTTCCCGTATCTCGACAACGTAACCATCTGCGGCCACGATCAGCAGGACCACGACGCCAACCTCCAAAAGTTCCTCCAAACCGCTAACGCCCTGAACCTCACATATAACGAGGAAAAATGCGTTTTTAGCACAAACCGTTTGGCCATCCTGGGATACGTAGTGCGCAATGGAGTAATAGGCCCGGCCCCGAACGCATGCGCCTCCTTATGGAATTTCCCCTCCCCCACTGCTCCAAAGCCCTGAAACGTTGCCTGGGCTTCTTTTCATAATACGCCCAGTGGGTCCCCCAGTACGCAGACAAGGCCCGCCCGCTAATACAGTCCACTACCTTCCCCCTGTCGACAGAGGCTCGCCAGGCCTTCAGCCACATCAAAGCGGATATCGCAAAGGCCACGATGCGCGCCATCGACGAGTCCCTCCCCTTCCAGGTCGAGAGCGATGCATCGAATGTAGCTCTGGTGGCCACCCTTAACCAAGCGGGCAGACCCGTGGCCTTTTTCTCCCGGACCCTCCACGCCTCAGAAATCCGCCACTCCTCAGTGGAAATGGAAGCCCAAGCCATAGTGGAAGCTGTGCGACATTGGAGGCATTACCTGGACGGCAGGAGATTCACTCTCCTCACCGACCAACGGTTGGTAGCCTTTATGTTCGATAATGCACAGCGGGACAAAATTAAGAATGACAAGATCTTAAGGTGGAGGATCAAACTCTCCACCTACAATTATGAGATCTTGTATTGTCCCGGAAAGCTGAACGAGCCGTCCGATGCCATATCCCGCGGCACATGTGCCAACGCACAAATAGACCACCTCCAAGCCCTCCACGAGGACCTCTGCCACCCGGGGGTCGCTCGATTCTATCATTTCGTAAAGTCCCGCAACCTCCCCTACTCTGTGGAGGAGGTCCGTACAGTCACCAGGAATGGCCACATCTGCGCAGAGTGCAAACCGCACTTTTTCAGGCCGGATAGAGCGCACCTGATCAAGGCTCCCCGTCCCTTTCAACGCCTCAGTTTGGATTTCAAAGGGCCCGTCCCCTCCACCGACCGCAACGCGTACTTCCTGAAGGTGGTGGACAAGTACTCCCATTTCCCCTTCGCCATCCCCTGCCCCGACATGACAGCGGCCACAGTCATTAAAGCCCTTGGCACCATATTCACACTGTTCGGTTTCCCCGCGTATATCCATAGCGACAGGGGGTCCTCCTTCATGAGTGACGAGCTGCGCCAGTTCCTGCTCAGCAAGGGCATAGCCTCGAGCAGGACGACCAGCTACAACCCCCGGGGGAACGGGCAAGTAGAGAGGGAGAATGGCACGGTCTGGAAGACCGTCCTACTGGCCCTACGGTCCAGGGATCTCCCAGTTTCCCGGTGGCAGGAGGTCCTCCCGGACGCTCTCCACTCCATCCGGTCGCTGCTGTATACCACCACTAACCAAACGCCTCATGAGCACCTCCTTGTCTTCCCCAGGAAGTCCTCCTCCGGAACGTCGCTGCTGACCTGGCTGGCGGCCCCAGGACCCATCTTGCTCCGGAAACATGTGCGGGTGACCCGTTGGTCGAGAGGGTCCACCTTCTTCACGCGAATCCGCAGTACGCCTAGGGGCGTACCCCGACGGCCGACAGGACACGGTCTCCCTGCGGGACCTGGTGCCCACCGGCAACACACACACACCCCCGACACCGATCACCCCCTCCCTGCCACTGGCGCACCCCGAGACCGCCCCTTTCCTGGGCGATCGGTCCTCCTCCCATGCCCGCCCAGGAGTAAAACAGGAACAAACAGCGAAACGCTCCCGGAGACGACAACGCCCGAGCAAGCACCTGCACCACCACCGGGGCTGAGGCGATCAACGAGAAAGACCAGACCGCCCGCTCGGCTCGTGGAATCCGCATGACACCAAGAAAAGCAAGAATGTTGGTGTAACAACATTTTTTTTGCTCGTATTGTAAATAGTTCTCACAAACTTGTACATAGCCCAGTGTAGGGCTAAAGCTGTATTAACACAGTCCGAAATTTGTTCCAGGGCCAGCCTTGTAAACCCTTACCACCATGCGAACCACCACCCCGCCGGGTTCTTTTTTAACAAGGGGTGAATGTGGTGGTATGTATTAAGGGTAATGTGGTACCTGTGAAGCCGAGAGGCTATTGGCTGACAGGTCCCAGGTCCTGGTTGGATCTGCCGACTTCTGGCTCTGCCCTGAAGGCGGAGTATAAGAGCCCGAGCTTCTCCCCGCAGCCTCATTCTGTTGCTGAGCTGCTGGGGACAAGTCTCGCTTAATAAAGCCTAGATCGATTTCATCGCTTCTCGTCTCGCGTAAGTCATTGTGCGCTACATAGAATTTTTCCGTTTTAACAAATAATGCAACAAAATCCTGAAAACTGGTACAGTACAGTATAAATGCTTCCATGTACATGAATACAGAAAAAGACAGGCGACACCAACACAGCTCGTTCTGCTTAATCATCAATTTTGGTGTCTCCGTCTATACAAAGGAAGACAGTGGGCAGAATTCTCTGTTTGGGAGAGTATGTTCTCCCGCCGGAGTTGAATTGCACTAGTTTTATGATCCCCTTGGGGATGCAATTCAATGTTCCACGCCATGAAAATTTTTGCATGATGGGGATTCCCAGGGAATCCCGTTATCGGGCAGCCCAATAGCGAGGTCCCGCACCGGCCACACCCCCACACCACAAATCGGCCCCAACACCCCTCCGCACAGCAGCCTCCCACCTCCGAATTGCCGGAGTGCCCTCCCCACCCCAAGTACGGGTGTGACCCGACCCGCCCCCTGCCTATAATAGGCAGACCCCTCACAGGGACTCCTGTAATGGAAGAACACCCCAAGGGCCCCTGTAATGGGAGGACTTTTAACAGATCCATTAGCTGTAAGCCATTCATAGCTTTCGAGTAGCAGTCTGTGATTGACAGTTTCTACAAACCTTCTGCAGCTTTGATTCATTCATATCCATTCACGGTTCAGTGGCATGAGTGAAACCACAATGTTAGTAAACATTGACCACGTCAAAGAGAGGTAAGTGCAGTGAAATCACACACTTGAGTGATTGGAATGCACTTCGTGCTTGGAATACACTTATATATCTTTGATGTGGTCAATGTTTACAACATTATGGTTTCACCCTGTGGGGGTCCCCTTATTACAGGGGTCTCTGCCGGGGGGGGGGGGGTCTCCCTATCACAGTGGTCCCTGTGGGGGTCTCCCTCTTAAGGAATCCTTGTAGGGGGGTCACCTATTCCAGGAGTCCCTGTAGGGGTTCCCCTATTACAAGGGTCCCTGTGGAGCATCTTCCTATGATAGGGGTCCCCGAGAGGCTCCCCCGATTATAGGGGTCCCTGTGGGAAGTCCCCCTATTACCGGAGTCCCTGTGGGGGAGGCATGGGGCGGGGGGGGGAGCCTCTGGCATGGGCAGACAGTACATTGTTTAGGGGCTGGCCCTCGGATAGGCTCAGATGGTCTCTACCAGTGTGGGCCTCGAGTGGTGGACCTCGCGGTGGGCTGTGGGGCCCTTTGGCCCATCGCAAGGTCCACCATATCAGGCCCACCCTGGTGAAAAATACAACTGATCCGTGCCCATCTAATTCTGGGCTGTGGGGACCGGAGAATTGTGGGACGCCGGAACATAGGGCGCCAGGACTGCAATATAGATCCAAATGGGTTATTAAGATCCATTTGCAATTATTCACATCCCCTACCAGCGCGCATCACGGACCTCGTTCACTCTGCCAGGGAGGAACTGGAGCATCTGGTTCGGATCAGAGCCCGGTATTCGGATAAACTAGAGAATGAGGGGGAAGATAAAGCCATGAAATAATGGTAAAGTGGCGCACACCTTCACCTAGCAATTGTTCAAACCGCTAATAAGAATGTAGGATAGGATTTCCGGCCACGCTCGGGTTTGCACCAAAATACACGTTCCACAACCTCAATTATACCAGAGCCAGCAAAGACCCATTCTAACATCTTTTTCTTGGATCTAAGACCTGCCTGTACCTTTGCAGGAGCCAGTCAAGGATTCTTTAACCCCAGAATAAAGAAAAACACAGAACAAATTTGCGAAGACATCAGAAAATAGGAATTAGGAGCAGAAGTAGGCAATTCAGCCCTTCGAGCCTGCTCCACCATTCAATCAGATCATGGCTGATCTCTTCCTGGGATCAAATCCACCTCCCCACCTGTTGCCCATATCTCTTTGCCCTGTTTTTTAAAATCAGAAATATATCTATCTCCTTCTTGAAACCATTTAAAGATTCAGATTACCCTGCACTATGAGACAGCGAGTTCCACACATTCTACCCTCTACGCAAAGTAATTCCTCCTCATCTCAGTTCTAAATCTACCACCTATCAACCACTATCTGTGGCAATAGTTCTAAGATGATATTTTACATACATCCACAAGATGCAACAATTCTCCAAAATCTAGTACAGTACAGAGTAATCATTATTCCACAAATGAATACAGAGAAGACCAGCAAATATTTCTACAATTGAATCAGATTGGAATCATTGTGGTCAATGTCCCCCTTCGCACAGACAATGACAGGTTAAAAAGATACCTAAACGAACAGGGAATCTGAGAATAATAGAATACCAGAATAAAGCCATGAGAATATGGGTCTATGGCGCAGAAGACAAAGCTACACATTTGAAACCTAACTCAGCCTCCCAAGGTCACCAGGCAATGAAAGGGTTACCTCAAGGGAAGGGGAAAAATAAGACAACACCCTCAATACAAGACATGGCTTGGTGGTGCACACTCTCGTATGCAGGGGCCAGTAAACCAAGGATACCCACACGATGCCAAGACCCGTGACACAACAGGCCTCGCTCTTCTCCAGCCAATCAGAGGCTCCACTCAGGCCCCGCTGACACTAGAAGACTTGAACCATTCTCCACGGAGAAAACCCAACCAATAAGGCGAAGGGATATCCTTGGAGAGGAAATGACTACCTCCACCCCCACACCCCCTGAAACACGATAACTGAAACCCTCTAAAACTAAATGTAACAACTCCGAGCCTGTATCAGTGTCTCACCTAACCAGTTAAAGAAAGGAAATCCCAGAAAGAGAGGAACACCAGGATTAGCCATTAAACGTGAAACAGAGACTAGCAAGGTGAATCTTCGCAAAAAGGATACCAAAGACAGAACAGCATAGCCTCATAGGAAACAGGACACAGCCTCCCCGGGGAAACTCAAGCCTCAAGAAGGAGGACAGTCTGGAATCCCTATATAAGACCACTTGGAAGAGGGGCCCCCTACTCCTCAATCCAGCCTAACCTTCAACGAAGAACATAGAACATATATGTAAATATGTTAATATATGCCACCACATGTAAGTACGTTCCCATGTGCCAAAATAAGGGGAGATGTCATGATATGCAGACATGCATATAATGATATACAGACAGGCACAGACAGGCAGCTAATGAACACAGAGGACAGGACATGACCAATGAGCAGGCAGGACACTCAGGGGTGGTATCTCACTATAAAAGGCACGAGGCACTCACACTCCGCCTCTTTCCACTGATGAACATCTACAGAGTGAGTCAGGGTGTATGTACAGTATCACACCTCCAGCACATGGCTAAGAGCTAGTCTGGTTCAGTCAGATAGAGTAACCACACTTAGGTTAGCAGAGAGTCGAACTCATAGAGAACTGTGCTAACTGTGCGACTGGTTCAATAAATCAGATTGAACTAACTTCAAGAGCTGGAGTATCTTTTGGTTAAAGCTGCATCCAGTTGCAGCCTGTGTTATCCCAGAGTACATAACATGACAATACAGTGCAGAAGGAGGCCATTCTGCCCATTGAGTCTGCACCGACCCACTTTAAGCCCTCACTTCCACCCTATCCCCGCAACCCCTCCCAACCTTTTTGGACACAAAGGGCAATTTAGCATGTCCAATCCACCTAACCTGAACGACTTTGGACTGTGGGAGGAAACCAGAGCACCCGGAGGAAACCCATGCAGACACGGGGAGAACGTGCAGACTCCGCACAGACAGTGACCCAAGCCGGGAATCGAACCTGGGACCCTGGTTAGCACTGGAGCTGTGAAGCCACAGTGCTAACCACTGTTCTACCGTGCTGCCCTCTCTGATAACAATGAACTACAGCACTCACAGCACGCAGACTCACACTCAGGCCCAGGGGACGATATTTAACTACAAGGTCAACAGGGTTGAGTAATGTCAGAAAGTACAGACAGCATTGTGGGGTGTTATCACAGATTGAATGATGGAGACAGTTAAAAATCAGCAGAGTCAACAAAACAATTAACAGGCAAGATACCAACTTGGATAGTGCCAGAAGATGGCAGAGTTCCCATTGAGTCTGTCTTAGAGTACACAGAACAGGTACTTTGCTAATCGAACTCCCACTCTCCCCAATCCGCTTGCCTTCCTGGCTTCAAACTGTAATATTCATAAAATCAATCAGATAATGAGGTATTTAAGAGAGATAGTGTATGCTCCCCACTTTCCCCGGGAGCTTTGACAATGACTTTGACAACCGGTTGAATGTTGGTGAGATTCTCCAGGATGGTTTGGCGTAAATTGCTGCAGACAAGGCCAGCAATGGGGCCGGATTAGCTCAGTTGCCTGGACTGCTGGTTCGTTATGCAGAGTGACGCCAATAGCGTGGGTTCAATTCACGTACTGGCTGAAGTTATTCATGAAGGCCCTGCCACCTCAACCTTGGCCCTCGCCTGAGGTGAGGTGACCCTCAGGTTAAATCACCACCAATCAGCTCTCACCCTCAAAGGCAAAAGCGGCCTCTGGTTATCTGGGACTATGACAACTTTACTTGAAAAGGGGATGGTGGAAATTCCAGTCCAACTGCCCACTCTGCGATGCTCTTTCAGAAATGTTTCAAATGGTAAATGTATCAAATTCTTTTGAGTTTGGCAGAATGATAATGTCATTAAATTCGACTCACTTCTGTAACCACATCCCTCCATAAAATAAAATGTCCAGTGACGTTAGCATTAATTCCTATTTCATGGCCAAAACAATGGTAACAGCTGACTCAGCTGGTTAAGTACAAAAGAAAATTGTCAACGTTCCCCACAAACACCTTGAAAAGTCACGTGCCCCAACCTCTCAAATTTACACATTTTCAAGATAAAGATTTTCTTTCAGAATAAACAGATACATCTAATAATAATCTGTTGTCATCTAAAGAGACAATTCATCTTAATGTCCCTAAGGCACCAAGGCTAACCTTTTCTTCAGCGGTAAATACATTCATCTACTTCGTCATGAAAAGTAAACCTATATATTACACAAAACAAGCTAGTTAACCTAATTGATGAATCTTGTGAACCTATCTCTGACTACCTCGTCCATCCTCATCACTGTTAATCTCTGCTTCTCTAGCTACTTTCCCACTCGAGTCTCTGTGTCTCTGCACCCCACACAAATATTGTTTCAACATTGATTTTCACCGCGCACTTCAAATAAAATTTTCATAACGATTACATTTGTGGGCAGCACGGTGGTGCAGTGGTTAGCACCACTGCCTCACGACGCCGAGGCCTCAGGTTCGTTCCCGGCTCTGGGTCACTGTCCGTGTGGAGTTTGCACATTCTCCCAGTGTTTGCGTGGGTTTCGCCCCCACAGCCCAAAAGATGTACAAGGTAGGTGGATTGGCCACACTAAATTACTCCTTTATGTGTAATATATGTTGGATTAACACGGACTGCAACTCGATGAGTATCACTTGAAAACAGGCGTCCAAAGCTGTAGATGGTTCAACACTGCTTTATTGAACTTGCCGAGTAATGTACACAGTTCGCTGTGGGTCGACACTCTATTAATCTAAGCTTGCTAACCTTGGTCTGGCTTGCCCAGACTTGCTCTGTGCCATGTGCAGTAGGTGCTGACTGTACATTGCACCCTGACTGTTGCTACAGCTACCACCAGTACGAAGAGGCCGAGCCTTCCTGCCTCGTGTGTTTTATACTGGTAACGTACCCTATAGTGTCCTGCCTGGTGATTGGTTGTTCTGCATTCTGTGTGGTGATTGGTTCCTGTGTGTGCCCATCACTGCCTGACTGTATCTCATTGTGGTAGTCACCACCAATTGTATAATAGTTGTTATTAGAGGTAATACGGTAAGGCTCCTGTACTACAGGTACGGGGGGGTAGATCCCTGCCTGCTGACTCCCAGTAGGCGGAGTATAAATGTGTGTGCACACCGAGCTGCTCCCATTCTGATAGCAGCTGCAGGAGGCCACACATCTCTGCTTAATAAATCGTTGATTACTCTCTACTCTCGTCTCGTCATAATTGATAGTGCATCAATTTATTAAGCAGAGATATGTGGCTTCTTGCAGCTGCTACCAGAATGGGAGCAGCTCGGTGTGCCCGGCAAAGGCATTGCCTCGAGCAGGATGATCAGCTACAACCCCCGGGGAAACGGGCAGCTGGAGAGGGAGAATGGGATGGTCTGGAAGGTCGTCCTGCTGGCCCTGCGGTCGGAAAACCTCCTGGTCTCCCGCTGGCAGGAGGTCCTCCCCAACGTGCTCCATTCCATTCGATCGCTACTCCGCACTGTGAATAATGAAACCCCCCCAAGAACGTCTCCTTGCCTTCCCTAGGAAGTCCACCTCTGGGGTTTCGCTCCCAATGTGGCTGGCATCTCGAGGACCCATTCCATCTGCAAACACGTGCGGATCCACAAGGCGGACCCGTTGGTCGAAAGGGTACAACTACTTCATGCAAACCCATAGTACGCCTCGTACCCCGACGGCCGCCAGGACACAGTCTCCCTCAGAGACCTGGCACCAGCTGGATCCCCACCCACGGCCCACCACCTCACGAGCCCCCCCTCCGATTGCCCCGGCGCCACTCCCCCTCCCCCCAGCGCACCTCACTACAGCCCCCGCCCCAGGACGATCCGTCCTCCCACTGGTTCCACCCGAGGATGAAGATGAGGACAACACGCTCCCAGAGTCACAGGCGACCAAGTCGGCGCCTGCATCACCACCGGGACCGAGGCGCTCACAGCGGAGGATCAAGGCACCCGACCGGCTGAATTTGTAAATTTTCACCAGACTGTAAACTTAACATTTTCACAAACCTGTAAATATTTTTTCCACCCCCCCGCTGGACTCTTTTTTAACAGGGGGTGAATGTGGTAGTCACCACTGATTGTATAATAGTTGTTATGAGAGGTAATACGGTAAGGCTCATGTACTACAGGTACAGGGGTAGATCCCTGCCTGCTGGCTCCGCCCAGTAGGCGGAGTGTAAATGTGTGTGCACACCGAGCTGCTCCGATTTTGATAGTAGCTGCAGGAGGCCACACAGCTCTGCTTAATAAAGCCTCAATTACTCTCTACTCTTGTCTCGTCATAATTGATAGTGCATCACTCATTATGAACATAAGTGCATATTATGACATCTCCCCTTTTTAAATAAATTTGGGATGCTTGTGGCTTGTATTTACATGTGTGACTATGTGCAAAATGGTGAGTGGGTGAACATATATACATGGAAGGTGTCTATCGTGCAGATACAGAACAAGGTGAACAAAATTTAGACAGTTAAAGTCTATAAGTCCAGTCTTTGTGGTGGCCGACGGATTCATGTAGACCTCCTCAGAGGTGGCGGGGAGACGCCGGCGTCTCGACAGGTGGGATTGCTGCCAGATTGGTGGGCTCATGGTTAGAAATGTACGGAGGAGGCATCTCGACATACCCAAGGGTGTGGTCAGGTAGCGGTGGGCAGGCAACTTTGCGCAGTGCCTTTTTGTTGCGCCTGAGAATGGAGCCGTCAGCCATGCGAACAATGAAAGATCTGGGGGCAGCCTGTCGTACAACAATAACTGGGGCTGACCAACCTCCCTCAGGCAGCTTGATGCGAACAACATCTTCCGGAGCCAGCACAGGCAAATCAGTGGCATGAGCATCATACGTGATCTTCTGCTGCTCCCTGAGTCGCTGCACTTTTCTTAGCACCGTGAGTTGATCAAGGTCTGGAACATGGATGGCTGGAACAGTTTTCCGCAGGTTGCGATTCATGGGTAGTTGAGCCGGAGACAGACCAGTCAACAGAGGGGCTGCCCTATATGCCAACAGTGCAAGGTTAAAATCAGATGCAGAGTCTGCAGCCTTGCAGAGCAGCTGCTTGACAATGTGGACCCCTTTTTCCACCTTCCCGTTTGACTGCGGGTAGTGGGGACTGGATGTGACATGTTTGAAGCGATAGGATTGTGCAAAGTTGGACCACTCTTGGCTGTGGAAACATGGACCATTGTCGCTCATCACTGTGAGTGGTATACCATGCCTGGCAAACGTCTCCTTGCAGGCCTTGATGACTGATTTTGACGTGAGGTCCGACAGCTTCACAACTTCTGGGTAGTTTGAAAAGTAATCAATCAGAAGTACATAGTCACGCCCATTTGCGTGAAAGAGGTCTATTCCCACCTTGGACCACGGAGAGGTCACGAGCTCATGTTGTTGGAGCGTCTCCTCGGGCTGAGATGGTTGGAATCTGTGGCATGTGGTGCAAATGAGGACCATGTTGGAGATGTCCTGGCTGATCCCAGGCCAGTAAACTGCCTGTCGAGCTCTGCGTCGGCATTTCTCGACTCCAAGGTGACCCTCATGGACCTTCTTGAGCACCCTGGCCTGCATGCTGTGGGGGATAACAATTCAATCCAGTTTCAGAATGATCCCTTCAACAACCGTCAAATCATCCTTCTTGACATTAAAAAACTGGGGGCTTTGCCCCTTGCGCCACCCATTTGCAAGGTGGTGCATTACCTTTTGCAACAGAGGGTATTTGGCAGTTTCTGCTCACATCTGGATGATACATTCAACAGTGGCCGGGAGGTTGCTGGCGCACATCTGCACCTGTGCCTCAATTTGGCGAATGAAGGCTACATGTTCGCAGGGCGTGGTGATGTATCTGGATAGGGCATCCGCGATTATCAGCTCCTTGCCCGGTGTGTAGACGAGGTCGAAATCATATCGGCGGAGTCGCAGAATAATGTGCTGTAGCTGGGGCGTTATGTCATTTAAATCCTTCTGGATGATGTGGACTAAGGGTCTGTGGTCTGTTTCCACCGTGAGCTTTGGCAGACCATGTACGTAATCGTGGAAATTAACTATTCCTGTTAGGAGACTCAGGCACTCCTTTTCAATCTGTGCGTACCTTTGCTCGGTCGGAGTCATGTCCCTGGATGCGTATGCCACTGGAGCCCAGGAAGAGGAGTCATCTTTCTGGAGGAGCACCGCACCAATGCCGTCCTGCCTTGTGTCCGTGGATATTTTTGTTTCTTTGGTCGGGTCAAATAACGCCAGGACGGGGGCCGTGGTGAGCTTTACCTTGAGCTCCATCCACTCCGCTTGATGTGTTGGTGTCCACTGGAATACCTGGTCTTTTTTACTAGATGCCGGAGGGCTGTGGTGTGGTATGCCATGTTAGGAATGGATTTTCCCAGAAAATTCACCATCCCCAGGAAGCGTAGTATCGCCTTTTTGTCCTCTGGGGTCTTCATGGCATTGATTGCCATTACTTTGTCAGAATCAGGTTGCACACCCTGCTGGGATATTTGGTCACCCAGAAATTTGATTGATGACAGACCAAATGAGCATTTGGTCCTGTTTAGCTTGAGGCCATTCTCGTGGACCTTTTTAAAGACCTGTTTGAGCCGATCTATGTGCTCCTCGGGGGTCGTAGACCAGATTATCATGTCATACACATAGACTCGCACACCCTCGATGCCCTCCATCTTTTGCAACATTATGCGGTGAAAGACTTTGGAGGCTGAAATGATACCGAAAGGTATGCGGTTGTAACAGTGCCTGCCGAACGGAGTGTTAAACGTGCAGAGCTTCCTGCTGGAGTCGTCCAGTTGTATCTGCCAGAAACCACGTGAGGCGTCCAGCTTGGTAAAGAATTTGGCATGTGCCATCTCAGAGGTTAATTCTTCCCGCTTCGGGATCGGGTAGTGCTCCCTCATGATGTTGCAATTGAGGTCTTTGGGATCGATACAGATTCGGATATTGCCTGAGAGCTTCTTCACGCAGACCATGGAGCTGACCCAGACTGTTTGTTCCGTGACCCTTGAAATGATGTCCTGGCTTTGGAGCTCTTGCAGCTGCGCTTTTAAACAATCCTTTAGAGGAGCCGGCACCTGGTGTGGTGCATGAATGACTGGGGTGGCATCCGGCTTGAGTAGTATTTTTTAGCGATACGCGAGCGTGCCCATCCCATTGAACACATCGGGATATTGCGTGAGGATGTTGTCTATGTCAGCCTATAGATTCACATGAGATGAGGCAGTCGGAGGTGCAGAGGACATGGCATGGATTCGCTGTACCAGATTAAGGAGTTTACATGCACGGGCACCGAGCAGGGATACCTTGTCAGGCCTGACAATCTCAAATCTTAACGTCGCCGTGATTGCCTTGTGGGATACAACTAGATGGCATGATCCACTAGCAGCTATGGCATTGCCATTGTAATCAAGGAACTGGCAGGCTGGCGGAAGAATTTTGGGTTGGTCTCGGATGGTGTCGAGGTCAGCCTGGGATATGAGGTTTGCAGACGCACCAGTGTCCAGTTTGAATTGGATTCTGCACTGATTCACTTTAACGACAACGCGCCATTCACCAGAATCCACACTTAGGATTGAGAGGCGCTTCGCATGAGTGGAGGAGACATTCTCACATGTGGTGATAATGCCCACCTGATATGAAGACTCGAGGCAGTCATCATTTGGGTCCGTTGGGCTTTCGGGATCAGAATCCTGCATGCCTTGCTGTATGCAGTGGACATCTGCGTTGCAGCTGGGATCGCTGGCTTTTGACCGGTGGAGCAGATCTGCATCAGGCCGCATAATGCCCAGGCTTTCCACATTGTAGACATCGCCTTCCTATGGCTGGGCATTGGCGCTTTAAATGGGCGGAGCCACAATTTTGGCACGTCATGAGGCTGATGTCAGTGCGTTCCGTGCGCCTTCGCGCCTGCGCAGTGCGGTCGGCCGACGTTCGCACATGCGCAGTAGGGTTTTTCGGCCGCATTGTCCTCCCAGTCGCGGTGCGCCTGCGCGGGGCCCTGTGAAACGGCCACTGAAACCCGCAAAACGGCCACCCTCCTCAATGCTCAGGCCCTGCAGCCTAGCGATGGCCTGTACACTTTCTGCCTCGTGGGAGGCTCGTTTTGCAGTTTCTGCCGCCTTGATGTGGGAGTAGCGATTTCTGGTATGTTCATGGACAACGCACGTTTCGATGGCGATTGGGAGGGTCATACATTTGATGTTAAGGCGCTGCTCCCGCAGGGAGCCGGAATGGACCCCGAAAACATCTGATCCTGGATCATGGAATCAGCAGTCGAGTCATAGTTACATGACTGCGCTAAGATGCAGAGATGGGTCAAAAAGGAGTGAAAAGGTTTGTCCTTACCCTGAAGCCTCTGTTGGAAGATGTACCGTTCAAAGCTCTCATTCACCTCGACTTCACAGTGACTGTCGAATTTTTGCAGAATGGTCTGGAAAAACCAGAATCATTTGCTTTATCTTCTCCTTGGGCAAACGTGAGCAAGTTAAAGATGTGGATGGTGTGATCCCCGCCATCGACAGGAGCAGCGCGATTTTCCTGGCATCTGATGTTTCCTCAAAGTCGGATGCCGCGAGGTGTAGGAGGTACTTCTGTCTGAAGACCCTCCAGTTGGTGCCGAGGTTGCCGGAGATCCGGAGCTGCAGAGGGGCCTGGATTTTTTCCATATCGCTGGCTGTTTGCTACTTGCTTTCCGGTCATTTCAGATTTACTCGAGGTAGGTCCGTTAGAATTAATAGTTTCCTGGTACCATGATGTGTTATATATGTTGGATTAACACTGCTTCGACACCATCCCTTAGTAGTGCCACGGGGAAGTGCAGGTGGCGGTGATTGAGCAGAGCCATGGGTAGTGCAAGGGGATTGTGCTGGGGCAGTACCAAGGACAGTGCCACGGGTCAGTGCCAGGGTAAAGGCCTGGAACTGTGCTGAGGGCAGTGCATGGTAACGGTGCCTGAGTAGCACCAGCAGGCTGTGTGAGAGGGAGGTTCTGGGGGGAGTGCCAGGTGGCAGTGCCCATGCTGTGCCAGGGGGTTTTGTGGGTTTCTGGGGAGGGGCGGGGTATTCTTGGTGAACTATTTACACTGAGGAGTTTCTCTCCAGGCTAGTCTACACTCAGAATTATTTTCATCACTGAGGAGCTGAACTAGCTGGCCAGAGGATGACCTCCTCAGAGATAATCCCACCATTTTGAAAGTGCCCTGATCTCTAAGTGTGCTTGAGGGTCCCCCTCACCCTCCACACTCATGGGCATTACCCCGCTCTAGGACCGCTGAGGGCCCCCTCTTCAGGCTTGCCAAATCCCCTTTTGGGTCCCCCCTTCCTTCCAGAACCCCCACACTTCACCACCCCAAGCCTTCCAGAGGCCTCTTCGTACCTGCTCTTCACCCCCGCCCCACCCTTCATACCACCCTCATCCCTCCTTTCATGGGCATGGCCCCTCAGGCCCTGACGCTTGGCACTGCCACCCTGACACCCTAACAGTGCTCCTGCCAACCTGCCAGTTCTCCCATCATCCTGGCAGTGCCACCCAGGCACCTTGGCAGTGCCAACCTGGCAGTGCCAAGGTGCCCTTGTGTCAGGGGAAGCACCAGGATGCTACCCTGCCTTGTTCCTGACCACCCATGTATGTGTTAATAATTGGGTTGGCACTTTAAGAGTTAAATGCAAACAGCAAACTTATGACCAGCTGAATGCTATGTGGGAAAGTGGCATTTAAAACAATCCACTGATGACCACACAATGATCGCAATTGTCAGCTCTGTAAATCATGCAGTGGCATTTAGATTCAGCATGTGGTGCCAGTAGTTTATGTTAACCATTGTCCAATTTATCACCACCAATGAATGGTTCTAGATACAATTACATTAGTCTTTCTTGGTGACAAACTGGCTGTCACTACCTGGGGCACTAATCTGTCTTCCCTTCCTTTTCACAAATAAATGTGCCTACAAAGCACTGTTGCCCTATCTGATCGATGCATAATTGGATTACTGTCTCTCTATGACCTCCTGTATCCTCGATTGTAAACCCACCGAATTCTTGCCAGCTCCCTCAGTTTGTCAATTTTTTAAAAACCCAGTGTGATGCAAAACTTTGTTGAAACTCATGAGAATAGAGGAAGTGATTTAAACCTTGATGATTCTTCATCCAACATACCCATAATCTCACTCTCCAATGGTACATCGTAACATAGGAACAGGAATAGGCCATCAGCCCCTCGAGTCTGTTCCACCATTTAAATATATCACAGCTGATTTGTATCCATTTCCATCAACACTCCTTGACTCTGTATCCCTTAATACACTTGGCCAGCAAAATTCCATTGATTGAGCTGGCATCTTCTGCTTTTAAGAGGAAGGAGTTCCACAATTCTTCATATGAAGATGCAAGTAAGGAGCAGGAGGAGGCCACTTGGCCCCTCGACCCTGCTCTGCCATTCACTAAGATCATTGCTATCTGATTGTAACCTCAACCCCACATTCCTGCCCACCCCCGATAATCTTTCACCCCGTTGTGAATCAAGAATCTGTCTATCTCATCATTTAAAATATTCAAAGATTCTGCTTCCATTGCCTTTTGAGGAAGAAGTTGCTCAGACTTACGACCTTCTGAGAGAACAAATGTCTCCTCGTGTCTGCCTTAAATGAGTGACTCCTTATTTTTAAACAGTGACTACTATTTCTAGCCATGATATGGAGATGCCGGCGTTGGACTGGGGTGGGCACAGTAAGAAGTCTTACAACACCAGGTTAAAGTCGAACAGGTTTATTTAGAATCACTAGCTTTCGGACCACAGCTCCTTCCTCAGGTGAATGTTCCTCTCTACATCCACCCTGTCAATACCTCTCAGGACCTTTAAGGTTCAAAACTTAATCTTCTGAACTTTAGTGGGTACACATCTAACCCCTTCAACATTTCCTCATAAGACAGCCCGCCCCTTCCTGGTATTAGTCTAGTAAACCTTTTCTGAACTGCTTCTAACACATTTACATCTTTCCTTAAATAAGGAGATCAATACTCTACACAATACTCCTGATGTGGTCTCACCAATGCCCCGTACAACTGAAGCATAACCTCCCTACTTTTATAATCAATCCCCATCACAATAAATTACAACATCATATTTCTAATTACTTGCTTTACTTGTACACCAATCTTTTGTGATCCATGCATCAGGACACCCAGATCCCTCTGCACCCTAGAGCTCTGCAATCTCTCACCATTTAGATAATAAAACTTATGGGTGAGATTCTCCATTGGCTGACGCCAAAATCGCGAAGCGCGATTGGGCGGAGAATCAGTTCCAACGCTAGAATCTCAGCAGGTGCTGATTTGACGCCAAATCTCTATTCTCCGTCACCTCGACAGCGGTGTCAATGTGGTCCGGAACGCACATCAGTAGACACCGTTTGCAAATCATTAGCGGGCCTGACCCGTATTCTCCGGGCCCGCCGTGATCCTCCACCTCCAATGGGCCGAGTTCCCGAAGGCACGGTTCACTTGAGCTTGTAAAAACCGTGAAATCGCCGTGGCTACAGAAAATGTCCAACATCACCATAGTTTGCTGACAGTTACGTCGCTGGCTGGGGGACTTCTGCCAGGGCCGGGGGGAGTAGCGGGGGGTGGCCAGAAGGTGGGCTGTAGGGTCGTGGTGGATGGACACGGAGAACCATTGCCGCAGCCGCAAAGGCAGTCATGCAGCTGCGCGCGCCGCTAACTGCCCACTGTTAATTTAGGGCCGCGATTAGAATAGGTGTCCCCACAGGCAACCCCCCTAGATGCCCTCTGGCCCCAGCCGACCCATCAGCTGTATGGGCGTACTCCAGCACAACCAGTGCAATCCTGTTGGCTGGGATGAGTGTGTATGGGGAGTGTAATGTGTATATGTGGCTGCAGCTTGTCAGCCTCCCTAGTGTCAATCAAAGACCCAGCGAGTCCCGCACCATTTTTCATTGTAATCAATTGTGTTCCTCGTGGTGCCAGTTCTAGCCCCTCCACAGTTGCTGAATCGATCCAGGTTCGGCGCCAGTTTTGCTGTCATTAAAGTCCACAAATTCTGCATCGGCTTCAACACTTAGCCTCAGAAACTGAGAATCCCGCCCTTTTTTTTATTTCTTCCTGCCAAATAGAGAATTTCACATTGGCCCATTATACTCCATTTACCAGAGTTTTGCACCCTCACTTAACCATTCTATGTCTCTTTGTAGCCTCCTTATAGCCTCTTCACAATTTATTTTCCCACTGATCTTTGCAACCATACCTTCAGTCCCTTCATCCAAGTCATTTATATAAATTGTAAAAAGGTGAGACCCTGGCATTGATCCCTGTGGCACATCACTCAACAAATACTGCCAAGCAGAAATAAGACCCATTTATGCCAACTCTCTATTTCCTATTAGCTAGCCAATCTTGAATCCATAAATTGTTATCCTCTGCACCATGAGCTTTTCTTTTCCACAATAACCTTTGATGTGGCACCTTAACAAATGCCTTCGGGAAATCTAAGTACAGTACATCCACCGGTTCCCCTTTATCCACAGCACATGTTAATCCTTCAAATAACTCAAATAAATTGGTTAAACATGATTTCCCTTTCACAAAGTCATGCAGACTCTGCCTGATTGCCTTGCACTTTTGCATGTTCCCTGCCACGGTATCTTTAATCACAGCTGCTGACATGTTTTCCTATGACAGATGTTAGGCTAACTGGCCTGCATTCTGCTCCCCACCCCGCCATTTTTGAATGAAGGAGTTACATTTGCTATTTTCCAATCTAATGGAACCCTTCCCAAATCTAGGGAATTTTAGAAAATTAAAACCAATGCATCAACTATCTCACTCGCCACTTCTTTCAAAACCTTAAGGTGAAGTCCTCCTGGACACAGGGATTTGTCTGCCCACAATCCCAGCATTTTTTTCAATGCCACTTCCCTGGTTATTGTAATTTTCCTGAGTTCCTCCCTACCTTCCATTTCCTAATTCATATCTACTTCTGGGATGTTACTTGTATCCTCTACAGGGAAGACATGCAAAATACTTGTTTAATTCAACTTCCATAACCCTACTTTCTATTACCAATGCCCCAAATGCACTTCCTGTAGGACCAATTCTCAGTTAGTTAACTTTTTTTAAATAGAAATATCTAGAGAAACTCCGTCTTTATAATACTTGTAATCTAGTTTTTCCCTCCTTAACAATCCTTTTTGTCTCTCTTTGATGTTCTTTATATTTTCCCAATCTTCTGACCTGTCACTTGGCTTGGCGCAAATTTTTCTTTAAGTTTAATACTGTCTTTAACATTTTTATTTGACTACAGATGATGGGTCCTTCCCTTGGAATTATTCTTTCTCATTAGAATGGGTTTATTCTGTATATTTTGAAATATCCCTTTAAATGCCTGCCACTGAAACTCTGTTGGTACACCCCTTAAGCATATTTGCCAGTTCACTTTAACTAGCTCCACATTTATACCCTCATAATTGATCTTATTTTAAGATTAAAATACTAGTCTTGGATGCACCCTTCTCTCCCTCAAACTGAACTCTTGGCATTGGGAAGGGTTGCCTAGCCTCTTTCTTGTATGGCCTAGCTCTGATTTTAAGGTTATGTCCCTACATCTCAGATTCATGCAGCAATGGGAAAACATTTCTCCCAATCAATTCCTTTCAAATCCTGTTTTTAAAATCTCAATCAAATCAATCCTGCAATTTTCTATATTCCAGGTAATAAAAAATTAGTTGATGTAAACTCTCCTCATAATCTAACCCTTGGGGCCCTGGAAACAATCTGGAGACTGTATTGCATTCCTTTCAAAGCTAACATACCATTTCTAAAGTGAACTGCCCCTTGACCACATTATATACTCCAGAACATTATCAGGGTATCAGATTGTGGATAGGCGTGGGCCCCCAAATTCTATGCTGGGATCTCACTTGCTCTCCATTTACATAAAGGACTTGGTCAGAGGCAAGAGGAATGATGTGGACGTTCATCCGTGATAGCAAAGGGTACAAAAAATTACAGCAAACTGAGGGGAAGAAGGAAAGATTGCAGGCTGCGAGCACTCAATTATTGGACTGGCCAGATGGGTGGCTCTGTAGATCAATGGAACAATTTTGAAAGAGCACATTTAGAGCAACAATAGCAAATATACCCTAAATATTAAGATTCTTAACAGGATAGAGGAAGAGTAAAGCCTTAAGGGAGCTAAAAATAGTGCTTTAAAGTTTGGAGTGTCACGAAAGTGGCAAAACACAGACAAAGTTCTGGGTGGGATTTTCTGGCCCCGCCCTCTGGCCTGTTTTCCAGGGCGGAGGCAGCCAACCATTGGCCGGCGATGGAATCTTCCTGTCCTGCCGATGTCTACGGGGTTTGCATGGTTCGCACCATCCATACGGTCCCCACAGCAAAGAAGGAGGTCATTTGGCCCATCGAGTCTGCACCCACCCTCGAAAAGAACACCCTACCTAGCCCCACTTCAGGCCCTATCTTTGTAACCCCATTTAATCTGAACATCTTTGGACATTAAGGGGCAATTTTATCATGGCCAATGCGCCTAACCTGCACATCTTTGGACTGTGGGAGGAAACCGGAGCACCTGGAGGAGACCCACACAGACACGAGGAGAACGCATAAACTCCATAGAGACAGTCACCCAAGGCCATAATCAAACCCGGTTCCCTGATGCTGTGTGGCAGCAGTGCTAACCACTGAGCCATCGTGCCACCAATGAACCCACCAGGGTGGGGGCGGGGGTCGCCATCAGCAGCACCAAAGCATTTTGTTGGCAGGAAAGGGCAGAAACCTCCGGCATCTATTTCACATCAGTCCGACATTACTGCAGAGTCTACACTTTAAAGGCACTTAATTATCTGTAAAGAACTTTGAGGTGAGCTGATGTTGTGTAAGGAACGGCATCACAGCAGACATAAATATAAAAACAAGGAAATTATGCTGAATTAGTATAACCTATATACTTGCAGTTCTGAGCACTCCATTATAAGAAAAACATGGAATAGTAGAGTGAATATTCATTAACAATACCAAGAATTTAAAGTTTTATTCAGGAAAGCACAAGTAAGTGGGACTTTTATATTCCTATTGGAGCATTGAAACTTAGGGCAAATCTGAGATGTTTTTCAAAATATGGAAGCATTTTGAGCAACGTTTTTACTGTTGGTGAAAATTAACAAGAAGCTTCAACTCACATTTAAACACCAAAGGAGTTTAGCGAAAACAGGCTTGTTTTTCACAGATGGTTATTAGAATAACCAATGGTAGCACAGTGGTTAGCACTGCTGCCTCAAAGCACTAGGGACACAGGTTAAATTCCAGCCTTGGGTGACTGTGTGGAGTTTGCACATTCTCCCCGTGTCTGCGTGGATTTCCTCTGGGTGCTCCAGTTTCCTCCCACAGTCCAAAGATGTGCAGGTTAGGTGGACTGGCCATGATCAATGCGTGGGTTGCAGGGGTAGGGCGAGGGGGGCTAGGTCTAATGCTCCTTCGGATTGTTAGTGCAGACTCGATGGGTTGAATGGTCTCCTTCTGCACGGTAGGGATTTTATGAACACAATGCTTAACTACTTAAGCATCCAAAAGTAAATTTGATAAGTATTTGAAAAGCATATTGTTGTGGGCCAGGGTTTGGAGAACCCCAAAGTGTATCATGGAGTTCATCTGACCCACAACTTTTAATAGATTGTGGTATGGGGAGCACACAGCCCACTCTACAGGTGTGGTACAGCAGAAATGGAAAAGTAATTTTTAAAGCAAAATAATGTTTATTCTATGAACTCAAGTTAACCTTTTTGAAACATACAGTGAACATCTTAGCAACCATTAATTCAAATACAACCCTCAAAGAATACAACATTAAGTAATGCTTAATAACTTCCCAAACAACATCCAGAAGACAGAAGAAACACCTTTCAATGTTCTAATGTTCTAATGTTATAAACCTTTCAACAGAAGCACATTAGGTTCACTTTCACTACTGCGAACATTTATAATTCTGAATTCACCAAATGATCAAGAGATAGTCTTTTGATGGCAGAAAGAACAGCAGTACACCTGCTTGGTCTGGCTTCAGCTCCAACACTGAAAACGAAATTAAAACACACCCTGCAGCCAACAGCCTAAAACGAAAACAAAAAGCTGACAGACAGCTCTTTCCACCCACACTCTGACATCACTGATAATACCCATTTCTTAAAGGTACATTTTTTAAACATACTCTCAAATGACACCTCCCCACAAGAAAACAAAATAAACCATCAACTTCAAGATGGTTTCATTTTTCACCTTTACACTATCCTTTAAAAAATGGACACAGTAAATATACTTTTTCGTTTCAAAAAGCAACACATGCAAACAGGTATAATAATATTGTCCATTTTTTTTTCGTTCGTCTTCCTCCAACTGAAATCCATCTCGATTGACAGTCTCTTTGAACAAGAAGGTCCTTGCATGATCCATCCATTTCTCTACGCCGCAGCATTTCTCTTTAAAGTCAGATACTTTAGTTCAACCTGTTCGCAGAGTCCCTTGCAATTCTCCAACACAGGAGCATTGGTTATCACAGCTTTCAGGCAGTCAAATGCCTGTTGAAACTCCGCTGCCCATTGAAATTTTCGACGTTTCTTCAGCAAGTCCATCAGTGGAGCAATTACGCTACAAAACCTTTTCACCAATGTTCGATCAAATCCACTCATGCCAAGAAATCGCATTATTTCCCTTTGTCTCGAAGATATTGAAAACTCCTCAATAACTGTTGGTTTCACATACCATGTTACCATTCGACCCTGTCCGATTGTATGGCCAAGGAAAGTGACTTGGGCTTTTCCAAATTCACTTTTAGCTAGGTTTATCACCAAACCCGCCTCCTGAAGTTGATCGAATAACTCTATCAGATGTTTTAAATGTTCTGTCCATGTCTGGCTGAAAATTACCAGATCGTCGATGTATACCGCACAATTGGGTAATCCTGAAACAACTTTGTTCGTGAACCGTTGAATTGTGGCTGGGGCGTTTTTCATGCCAAATGGCATAACTTTGAATTGGTATATACCATCTGGAGTCACAAAAGCTGAAATCTCCATCGCCCTTTCAGATATAGGTACCTACCAGTAACCTTTAAGTAAATCCAGTTTGGAAATAAAAGCTGATTGTCCCACTTTCTCAATGCAATCCTCCAAATGCAGGATAGGATAAGAGTCCATTCTTGTAACTGCATTAACCTTTCTATAGTCCACATACAATCGTTGGGTACCGTCTGGTTTAGGTACCATCACAAAGGGAGAGCACCATTGGCTCCAACCCACTTCAATTATGCCATATTTAAGCATACTCACAATCTCTTTGTTAATCTGTGCCAATTTAAAAGTATATATGGATGTTGTTTGATTTGAACAGCATTTCCCACATCTACATCATCTATTGCCATTTTAGTATTTCCCAATTTATCTCCACAAACTTGCCCATGTGATATCAATAACTCTTTCAGGTCAGTCCGTTTTTCCTCTGGAAGGTAACTCAACAATTTATCCCAATTTTTAAGAACATCCTCATTTTCCAATTTAATTTGAGGTATATCAAATTCACAGTCATCTGGATTTGATTCATCACTTTGAGTTAGAATCATTAAAACCTCCTTTTTCTCTCCTTCCCTTACAAAGTACCTTTTAAGCATATTCACATGACACATTCAGTGAGTCTTCCTTCCAGCTGGTGTTTTTACTATATAATTCACCTCACTTAATTTCCTTTCAATCTGATAAGGTCCACAAAACTTTGCTTTTAAAGGCTCACCTACCACTGGTAACAATACTAAAACTTTATCTCCACTGGCAAAACTACAGACTTGTTTTGTTCAACTTTTAAATGTTGTCTAGCCAATTCATCTGCTCTATTTAATCGGTCCCTAAAATTTGACACCTAATCCAACAATGTAACCTCCGATTTCTCACCCAACAATTTTTCCTTAATCAATAAGGAAAAATTACCTCATGACCAAATATTAGTTCAAAAGAACTTAATTTGGTTGACTCATTAGGTGCATCCCTAATTGCAAACAGTACAAATGGAATTCCTTTATCCCAATCCTCTGGATAATCATGACAATAAGCCCTCAACATTGTCTTTAATGTCTGAAGCCACCTTTCTAACGATCCCTGTGATTCTGGATGGTACGCAGTTGATTTAAATTGTTTTATTCCTAAGCTATCCATAGTTTCTTTGAATAACCGTGAGGTAAAATTTGATCCTTGATCCGATTGTATTTCTGTGGGTAGTCCATAACTAGTAAAGAATTTAACTAACTCCTCCACAATCTTTTTAGCTGTAATATTACGTACTGGAATGGCCTCTGGAAACCTAGTAGACACATCCGTTATCGTCAAAAGATATTGATACCAACTTTTTGTTTTGGAAGCGGTCCTACGCAATCAATTAGGGCCCTTGTAAAAGGTTCCGCAAATGCTGGAATGGGTATTAAGGGTGCTGGTTTTATCACTGCTTGAGGTTTCCCTATCACTTGACATGTGTGACATGATTGAAAAAATTTAACTGCATCTTTATGTAGCCCAGGCAAATAAAAATATTTCTGGATTTTAGCTTCAGTTTTCCTTATTCGCAAATGACCTCCCATTGGTACCTCATGTGCAACTCGCAACACCTCCTTTCTATACCCTACCGGTAATACTACTTGATGAACGTCTGCCCACTTTTCATCTGCCTGCATATGTAAAGGTCTCCATTTTCTCATCAAGACATCTCTTTTACGGTAATAACACCCTGGTATACGCGGAGATTCCTCTTCCGTGTATGCTTTCTGATACATCCGTTTTATTTCTACATCTTTCTGTTGTAACTCCGCCAATTTTCCTGAAATAAAAATATCCTCCTCATTCTCCTATCCGCCTCATTCTCCACCTGTTCTTGTTCTTTTTCAACCATCTGATCAAAAATCGTTTCTGATAATTGCACATCAACTTCATCTTCACTCTTTGATTTCTCCTCTTGTCTTAACTTGTGACTTTGCGACCTTGTTACTACACAATCCGGAAAAATCCCAGGATATCCGTCCTTCAACACTTCAATTGTCTGATTCTCCACTGGTTTATCAACCACAGTAGGCACCACTCCCACCTGCGGTCCAGTTATATTATTACCCAAGATAAACTGTCTTCCTGGACAAGATAGTTTCTCTATTACTCCTACAACCACTTCACCACTCTTCACTAGACTTTCCAACCATACCTTATGTAATGGAATACTACTCCTCTCACCCTGAATTCCACATATTACCACCTTTCCTGGCAACATTCATCCCAAACTACATAACTCCTCATCTCTTACCATTAAAGATTGACTAGCTCCCGTATCTCTTAAAATTGTGACTTCTTTATCTGCTCCTCCTGATACACATGAGTAAACTTTACCCACACAAGTAAATTCTTTAAAGAGATCTGGCACCTTCTGATCAATCACCTCTTCATCAGGCTGTACAATCATTTGCACCTCCCTCGCTTCACTTGGGCTTTCCTTTACCACTTTAACAAACCCCACTGTCTTATCCTGTTTTACTACATCAGCCTTCCTAGTGCTTTTCTTCAACCACCAACACTGTGACTTTGCAGGGCCTAGTATATTACAGTGAAAACATTTTCATTTCTTTTCCACCCTCCTGGATTTCTTTTTTAATCTGAGGTACACTCTCTCTATTATCTCCCATCAGATCACCTTTACCTTTACCACTTGAGTATTTCTCATGTCCCCAGTTTCTATCCCTCACAGGCTGAAACTGATGGCGGAAACCAAACTTTGATTTATGAACTAATTCATAATCATCTGCCATTTCTGCTGCTAATCTCGCAGTTTTAACCCTCTGTCCTTCCACATGAGTTCTCACTACATCAGAAATTGAATTTCTAAACTCCTCCAAAAGTATAATTTCTCTGAGAGCTTCATACGTTTGGTCTATTTTCAAAGCCCTTATCCACCTCTCAAAATTACTGTTTGATCCTTTCAAACTCCATGTATGTTTGACCAAATTCTTTCCTTAAATTTCTAAACCTTTGTCTGTAGGCTTCAGTCACTAGTTCATATGCACCTAAGATGGATTTTTTCACCTCCTCATATGTCCCAGATACCTCCTCTGGTAGTGATGCAAACACTTCACTAGCTCTACCTACTAGCTTTGTTTGAATCAGTAATACTCACATGTCCTGTGGCCATATAATTTGTTTAGCTACCTTCTCAAATGAAATGAGAAAGGCTTCTACCTCCTTCTCATCATACCTTGGCAATGCTTGGACATATTTAAATAGATCCCCACCAAGCCTTCGACAATGACACTCTTTCTCACTATCCTCATCACTATCATCCAATTGTGCGTTTGCCTTTACACCTGCCAATTTTAACTGACTGTTATGTTTCATGGCCATTTTCTAAAGTTCAAACTTTCTCTCTTTATCTTTTTCCCTGATCTGTATCTCCATTTCTCTTTCTTTTTCCTCTCTATCTCTTTCGTATTCAAGCTGCTTTAATTCTTTCAAATGTTCCATTTGTTTAATTTGCAACTGAATTTTTGCCATTTCCAATGAGTCAAACTGTATCTCAGGCAACTTTAAATGCTTAGCCACCGCCATAATTACCTCATCTTTTCGCATTTTGTCAGCTCATGGTAACTGCAATGTTTTTGCCAAATCTAAAACATTTTAGTCTGTGTTTAGTCTCTGTCCGTAAGGTACTGCGTATGACCATCTCCACCCCCAAAAACTTCAGAGCCTCTGAAAGAGCCATTGTCCACAACACACTCCCTATTTAAACTAAAATACCACACCTGAAAAGCAACCACAATATGCTCACCCCTCACTGTTTTTAAGTTCACTAAGCCAATCCAATAGATAGACTTTTACCCCAGACGAGCCCCCAATTTGTTATGGGCCAGGGTTTATAGAACCCCAAAGTGTATCATGGAGTTCACCTGACCCACAACCTTTAATAGATTGTGGTTATGGGGAGCACACGGCCCACTCTACAGGTGTGGTACAGCAGAAATGGAAATGTAATTTTTAAAGTAAAACAATGTTTTTTCTATGAACTCAAGTTAACCTTTTTGAAACACACAGTGAACATCTTAGCAGCCATCAAGTCAAATACAACCCCAAAGAATACAACACTAAGTAATCCTTAATAACTTCCCAAACAACATCCAGAAGACAGAAGAAACACCTTTCAACAGAAGCACATTAGGTTTATATTCACTACTGAGAACATTTATAATTCTGAATTCACCAAATGATCAAGAGATAGTCTTTTGATGGCAGAGAGAACAGCAGTTCCCCTTCTTGGTCTGGCTTCAGCTCCAACATTGAAAACGAAACTAAAACACACCCTTCAGAAAACAGCCTAAAATGAAAGTAAAAAGCTGACAGGCAGCCCAGTTCCATTAACACTCTGACATCACTGATAATACCCATTTCTTAAAGATACATTTCTTAAACACCCATTTCTTAAAGGTACTCTCACATGACAATATAACAGGCTGAAAAAGTTGGAATAGGTAGCCCCAGCAGTAGAGTCAACCTAGGCACAAGTTCAATGAACTATTATGTGCTGTATATTCTATAATAAATAGTCACTAGCCAAAGCATTAACCTATTTTTCTCTCCTTAGGACAGATCTGCTGGGTATTTCTATATTTTTCTGTACTTTCTAGCAGATTTCCAGAATTTCAGCTCTCCCTTTTTATCTTCAAAAGATAAAGATTTGAGAGGGCGGCATGGTAGCACAGTGGTTAGCACTGTTGATTCAGAGCGCCAGGGTCCCAGGTCCGATTCCCGGTTTGGGTTACTGTCTGTGCGGAGTCTGCACGTTCTCCCCGTGTCTGTGTGGGTTTCCTCCGGGTGCTCCGGTTTTCTCCCACAAGTCCCGGATGACGTGATGTCAAGTAAATTGGACATTCTGAATTCTCCCTCAGTGTACTCGAACAGGCGCTGGAGTGTGATGACTAGGGGCTTTTCACAATAACTTACTTCATTGCAGTGTTAATGGACGCCTACTTGTGACAATAATAAATATTATTACGATTGAATCTGGATGCAAACTACCTATAAGAAATCTGTCCATCGAAGATGTCAAATCCAATAAAGTCAGAGCCTATTGCCACTCTGTTTCTTTGCTCCCACCAGTCATTGTTGACTTAAGTGCATCCATAATATTAGATGACTTCAGGTCTGACCCCCAAGACAGGCTTGTGGAATCATTGAACAGACTTGATAAATGAATACTCCATTTTCTATCTAAGCAGTATCATGAGAGTACCATTCACTGCAACCTTAATACACAAGGGTCAGCAATTTGTTTAGATTGGCTAAAGTACATTGGAGAATCAAATCTCGCAGCAGTTTCACAGTAGAATTTTAATCCTTTTGACTTTTAGGTGTACATGAGGCCTCGTATTAAACCTCTGAAAAATCATTGCGATTCAAAAAGCACTTAAGCAACAACAATGACATTTGAGAATGAAACTGTGCCTGGTAATGCAAGATCAAACTTCTTTTTAAAACCACATTATGCAGGCAGACTGCAATCTGAAGAAAAAATCACAATGTAGGCTTACTTTCCAAGTTCAGCACAATGAGGAACAATTTAAAAGTGCAAGGTGGTGAATTTTCAAATCTCAATGTTTTATTAAAATGTTTTGAACACTAGAAAGTATTTTAAACGAAATGTTGCTTTTCTTCATTAAGTTTAGCGCTGATCAAGATGAGAAATAGCATCACCGGGGAAGCAAATATTTATTTTTAGTTCTTTCGTGGATCGTCAGCATTTGTTGCTGATTCTTAAATGGCCCTGGAATGCTGCAGTCAATCTGGTGTACAAGTGCTGAAGTGAGTTCCAGGTTTTTGACCCAGAGAAAGTGAAGGAACGGCATTATAGTTCCAAGTCAAAATGATGTGTGTCTTGGAGAGGAATGTGTAGGTGGTGATGTTCCTTTGCATCTTCTGCCCTTGTCCTTTTAGGTGGAAGAGAGCGCATGATTGGAAGGTGCTGTTAAAGGAAACTTGGTGAGTTGCTAGAGTGCATCTTGCTAATGGTACACACTGCATGCTGGTTGTACATAAGAACATAAGAACTAGGAGCAGGAGTAGGCCATCTGGCCCCTCGAACCTGCTCCACCATTCAATGAGATCATGGCTGATCTTTTGTGGACTCAGCTCCACTTTCCGGCCCGAACACCTTAATCCCTTTATTCTTCAAAAAACTATCTATCTTTATCTTAAAAACATTTAATGAAGAAGCCTCTACTGCCTCACTGGGCAAGGAATTCCATAGATTCACAACCCTTTGGGTGAAGATGTTCCTCCTAAACTCAGTCCTAAATCTACTTCCCCTTATTTTGAGGCTATGCCCCCTAGTTCTGTTTTCACCCGCCAATGGAAACAACCTGCCCGCATCTATCCTATCTATTCCCTTCATAATCTTATATGTTTCTATAAGATCCTCCCTCATCCTTCTAAATTCCAACGAGTACAGTCCCAGTCTACTCAACCTCTCCTCGTAATCCAACCCCTTCAGCTCTGGGATTAACCTAGTGAATCTCCTCTGCACACCCTCCAGTGCCAGTACGTCCTTTCTCAAGTAAGGAGACCAAAACTGAACACAATACTCCAGGTGTGGCCTCACTAACACCTTATACAATTGCAGCATAACCTCCCTAGTCTTAAACCCCATCCCTCTAGCAATGAAGGACAAAATTCCATTTGCCTTCTTAATCATCTGTTGCACCTGTAAACCAACTTTTTGCGACTCATGCACTAGCACACCCAGGTCTCTCTGCACAGCAGCATGTTTTAATATTTTATCATTTAAATAATAATCCCTTTTGCTGTTATTCCTACCAAAATGGATAACCTCACATTTGTCAACATTTGTATTCCATCTGCCAGACCCTAGCCCATTCATTTAGCCTATCCAAATCCCTCTGCAGACTGCCAGTATCCTCTGCACTTTTTGCTTTACCACTTATCTTAGTGTCGTCTGCAAACTTGGACACGTTGCCCTTGGTCCCCAACTCCAAATCATCTATGTAAATTGTGAACAGTTGTGGGCCCAACACTGGTCCCTGAGGGACACCACTAGCTACTGATTGCCAACCAGAGAAACACCCATTAATCCCCACTCTTTGCTTTCTATTAATTAACCAATCCTCTATCCATGCTACTACTTTCCCCTTAATGTCATGCATCTTTATCTTATGCAGCAACATTTGTGTGGCACCTTGTCAAAGGCTTTCTGGAAATCCAGATATACCACATCCATTGGCTCCCCGTTATCTACCGCACTGTTAATGTCCTCAAACAATTCCACTAAATTAGTTAGGCACGACCTGCCCTTTATGAACCCATGCTGCGTCTGCCCAATGGGACAATTTCCATCGAGATGCCTTGCTATTTCTTCCTTGACGATAGATTCCAGCATCTTCCCCAATACCGAAGTTAAGCTCACTGGCCTATAATTACCCGCTTTCTGCCTACCTCCTTTTTTAAACAGTGGTGTCACGTTTGCTAATTTCCAATCCGCCGGGACCACCCCAGAGTCTAGTGAATTTTGGTAAATTATCACTAGTGCATTTGCAATTTCCCTAGCCATCTCTTTTAGCACTCTGGGATGCATTCCATCAGGTCCAGGAGACTTGTCTACCTTTAGCCCCATTAGCTTGCCCATCACTACCTCCTTGGTGATAACAATCCTCTCAAGGTCCTCACCTGTCATAACCTCATTTCCATGAGTCACTGGCATGTTATTTGTGTCTTCCACTGTGAAGACCGACCCAAAAAACCTGTTCAGTTCCTCAGCCATTTCCTCATCTCCCATTATTAAATCTCCCTTCTCATCCTCTAAAGGACCAATATTTACCTTAGCCACTCTTTTTTGTTTTATATATTTGTAGAAATTTTTACTATCTGTTTTTATATTCTGAGCCAGTTTACTCTCATAATCTATCTTACTCTTCTTTATAGCTTTTTTAGTAGCTTTCTGTTGCCCCCTAAAGATTTCCCAGTCCTCTAGTCTCCCACTAATCTTTGCTACTTTGTATGTTTTTTCCTTCAATTTGATACTGTCCCTTATTTCCTTAGATATCCACGGTCGATTTTCCCTCTTTTTACCGTCCTTCCTTTTTGTTGGTATAAACCTTTGCTGAGCACTGTGAAAAATCACTTGGAAGGTTCTCCACTGTTCCTCAACTGTTTCACCATAAAGTCTTTGCTCCCAGTCTACCTTAGCTAGTTCTTCTCTCATCCCATTGTAATCTCCTTTGTTTAAGCACAAAACACTAGTGTTTGATTTTACCTTCTCACCCTCTATCTGTATTTTAAATTTCACCATATTGTGAATGTTTAACGTGATATATTAAGTGCTAACTAAGTTGGCTGTCCTGTCCTGATTGTGACAAGCTTCCCCTGTGTTGTTGGAGCTGCACTCAAACAGGCAAGTGATGGGCACTTTTGACTTGTGCCTTGTTGATGGTGGAATATTCTGGAGAGTCAGGGGGTGAGCTCCTTACTGCAGAATTTACATGACTCTGACCGGCTCATGTAGCCACAGTATCTATATGTTTAATGCAGTTAGGTTTTTGTCAATGGTAGCCCTGAGGATGTTGATGTTGGGGGATTCAGTGATGGTCTTGCCACTGAAGTGCAAGGAGACCACCTCAAAGGAGAGCTCTGAGGATGCCACCACTATCGATGCATCACAGCTGTCATCCCCACTCTCTACCAGCGCAGAAACACGCACCTCGGTGGGCAATGATGGTGGTCAGGTTTCTGGGGCACATTCTGGTGAGTACCTCACAGTTGCTGATGCACATCAGGTGGAGGCAGTAATGCCCAGTCGAAACAGCAGTCGGAGGTATACTGGATCTCAGGACCCAGGTGGGTACCAGTCAGGTGCTGAGCCTCTGGATCAGGTTTACCCGGAGCTAATGCAGACTTTAGGGTTCTGCCGGGACATCCAGAGGGAGATGTTAGTGTCACTCCAGCAGGTCCATAGCCAGTTGGAGGAGTTTCAGAAGCTTCAGGTGCATGAGATGTCCTCGGCAATGTGTGGCATCAAGGCCAACACTGCTAGGGTGGTGACTGCAGAGGAGGGCCTGGTGCACCATGTCAGCAGCATTAGTGGAGATGGCAGCATTAGTGGAGATGTCCACAGCATGGCTCAGTCAGTGACGGCCATGGCTAAGAGCCTCAGTAGACTTCAAGACTTGATGGGGGACGTTACCTAGTACTAGACAGACCTTGATGAGGCACTCCGGGACAAGTCCTGGTCTCAGATGGGAATAGTCGAGGCACTGCGGAGCATGTCACAGTCACAGGTGAGCATTGCAGAGGTGTTGCAGAGTCCCAGTCACTGAGGAACATCACCGATGGCATCAACACCATGATGCAGACAATGGGGAGCCATCGGGGCTGGCAGAGCCAGATGAAGCAGGGGCAGTCGGGGCTCAATCCAGCTGCCCTTCTGGTCCGAGATGAACCCAGGGCCCTATGGGCAGTGGCTGGAAAGAGGCGGCGTTGAGTGACAACCTGTACCCATCCTATGGATTGGCGACAGTAGCCACCAGCTTCCCCGAGTTTCACCCCTCTGACGAAGCCGCATCTCGCAGCCAGCGCCCAGAACAGGGCGGCGCCGTCAAGTGCGCCGGGGCCCTCTGGCGTCAGAGCCCACAGAGAATGTCACTAGGGGCACTGAAGGCCATAGGACGTGATAAGCAGTCTCGCTGCCACCACCTTTGATGTGGGGATCCTGGGGATACAGCTAGACGCAGTGGTAGAGCAAGGAAGGCTAATTAGGTCATGGATCACTGAGAGGGCACTGGAGTGGGTAGGTAGGGGTTAAGAAGTGGAGTGTGCGTGGAGGGGAGGGGGCGTTGGGGGGGTGGGGGGGGGAGGGTATGGAGAGTGGGGCAGTGGTGTGCACTTGTACGAGACAAAGTAAAATAGCCTCACCACAATCACTCTGGCTTTTTGCTCTGCAATGCGGGCCAACCACCAATCCCATGCCCCTTAACACCAGACATGGGATCCTGCACCCCCCCCCCCCCCACTCCCCGTGCATCAACCCCCCCACCTGACACGCCCTGTCTATGCACACACGTACGGGGGGTGGGCCTGCTCAGCGGTCCGCACCCCAGACACCCAAACAGAATGTCGCCAAACCCCAGCTGCGGACATATGCCCGGGGCTGGGCCCATCTGCTGGATGATCGAAGGTTGGCTGCTGCGTGTGTGGTGTTCCCTCCTGCAGTGTTCAGGCACAGTGTCCAGGCATCAAGGTGTGATTGGGATGCTAGGCAATACGCCTCATATGCTACATGGCACACCCACCCATGGGAATCCACTTGGGGTGTGCAAAGTGCTCACTTAACCACAATTGCCAATTCCCGACTAGCAAGAGCCTTCAGCCCAATGGCCAGAGGCTTCTGCAGTCAGTGAGAGTTAAGGGTGGTTGGTGGGGCAGACAGGCAGGGACTAGGGTAACCCCCGAAATGGATACACACAATCCAGGGGCTGGCATGGTTGACCTATCTTCAGCAGAGCCCTCGCCCAGCTCCCATAACCCAGCCCTGATACCCCCAAACCCCCATGGTGGTCCACCCTAACCAGGGCTGCACCCATCCCCCAGTCACCCTCCCCACCCCCCCCATCGAGTACAGGGCAGCAAGCCCAGTGCCCCCGGGCTCATTGCCAGTGAGCGAAGATGGTTACTCACCTCGTAGGATCCCCAGATCAGCCCTTCCGCCAGGTTCACAGTTTTCAAAAGGAGTACCAATCGGAGCCAGCTGGGGAGACTGCTGAATTTGGGGTGGCTCCCGTTAATTGTATGGAAATAGGACTTAAATGGTGATGATTGGTTTCTTGCCATGCTATGGCGGGATCCCGATTTCGCCTACAAGAGCGGGCCGGTTGCATCACAAACAGTTTGGCACCCAGTGTGGTTCTCGTTTTTGGCCTCTCCCACGATTCACCGGCCTCGCCGCGCTCTCGCTCGAGAGTATCGAGGCCACTGAATTGCGCCCTCAGTGTCAAAACAGTCTGCGAGCGGTGATGTTACTGAATCTGGCTCACCTGTCTTTGATACTCAGTCTTCAATGCCTGTGGCCTTTCATTTTAAATCTGCACAGATCTATTGCTTTTAAACGTATCCCCAAAACAAAACTCAGTCCCAAAATCCTTCATGTGAAGCTAAAGAATGATCACAAAGTTCAAAATGCGACACTGATATTGCCTCTCATCTCGTTGACTGGTCTTCTACCAACACTACCCTTTGAACTGGAAGACGATAAATAAATTACACAAGTAACGGACACTTGGAAGTGTTCAAAATATGATTACAAAATATAAACAACCATTCTGAAAGTTGTTGGATGTGATCATTAATGACAAGTATAAAATCGAATTGGTTTCAGCATGATTAGAAAAAATTTCAACTTCAAAATCACCCCTAATAATCTTGAATCTCTATATAATGAATTTCCAAGAACATATCTAGTGAAAGAGTAAATCTACTGTTCAACCATTTCTTTGGTTACATGCATAGGATTACATGTGAGGTGGTGTATGCTCAAACCAATCAGAGGGAATCGTGATGGACGGGGGCACAAAATTCAGAGTGAAGGCAGGAGTCAGTTTTCCGCCAGCAGGGAAATAAGTTAGAATTTCCCTGCCCGACTTGCATGGTTGTTCGAGTTTCCCATTGCTCCGTGTCAGGAAAGGTCTTTGTAACCCTGCGCATCTCATGAGTGCTCATTAAGGACACAGTTTGCCGGAATCATGTTCACACTCTGAATCTAATCGATCTGCCAGCAGATAATATGTCTGGTTCATGGCCTGGTACAAGTGGCGTGGATCTGCCGACCTGCACTACACTTACGACATCAAGGTTTGTACATGCAGCGTTCTCCTGCTTTCACTACACTGCTCCTGCGGCCCAGTGCAAATGTTGCTCAGGCAAGACTAGTGGGAAGCTAAGGATTGGAAAGTAGATGCATGACTGTGGGGTGTGGGCAAGTGTGGGGGAGGGGGGGGGGGTGACTGGACAGAGGCAAGGTGGTAAAGGCTGCCGACAAATTAGGTGGCTAACGACGCCATTTTGGCAGCCACAGAGTGCTTCCGAGGAGAGATACAATGCGGCTCATTCTTGTCCTTAACTGAGCAGATCTTTGGCATGCTGACAATGCGTATCAGATGTCTGGGTCAATCAGGCAGTCCTCTCCAGTAGTCTCCACAGAGGGGGTTCCCACATCAAAATAAAAATACCAGTACATGTCTCTTGCGGTTTGCAATGTTACCATGCGAACCGAAACACCCACAATCAAGCCAGTACCTTCCTAGACCAGAATGAGGTAACTTGGGATAGTTTAAGGGCTCCATTCCTCGAATCGTTAAAGAGTGCAACTTAACAGTTAGTTGGGGTTCCGCCCATAAGCCAGGAAAACTGAAATTCTGAAGCTTGCTGCCGTACATTTTTATTTTGAACCTAAAGAAACCGAAACAGACAAAACTAACTTCGTGAAATTACTGCTAGAGCAGAAACGGCGAGAGCTAGAGTTCCAAGCGAGGGAAAGTGAGAGAGAAGAAAGCAAAGTGAAAAGGTAGAGAGAGTGAGCCTTACAAAGAAAAGATTGTTGCGCCACCCCGGGCGAATGCACGGTCAATTCCAGCCCCACTTGACCCGGAGTCGAAACACAATTGAAATTAACAATAATTCTTAGAGAATACCCAAAGTCTTTGGCTGCCCAATAACTAGAGTCACCAGGTTTGTAAATTTAAACACAATTAATTTTTATTAATAACAAAATCTATGAGTAAATAGGTAGCAAACACAACTAGTTAACTATTATCTTGTTCTTAACTTCCCCTCTTTAACTCACCCCACATACACACCCAAGACAGACAAACACAGAGAGGAAAGAGGGATGTAAAGAAAAATAATACAAAAAGTATAAAGTAAGAAGCATAAAAGTCTATTTTCAGATGGATGTCTTCCAGTACACCTTTCTTCAGTCTGGACCTTCAGTTGGATGCGTTTGCTTTCAGTCTATAATGGTTTTCACTGTAGATTCATGAGAGAGAGAGAGAGAGAAGACAGACAGACAGAGAGAGACAGCCACTCGCAGCTTCTTCTCTCAGCATCTAGGACCCAACTATCCTATTTGGGTCTGAAAACCATCCCATATGGGCGGAACCCAATCACCGCCTGTTGCCGGGCAGAATACAGTCTTTGGTCAATTCATTGGCCACCAGCCAACCAATGGAACCAAATCTCCCAGACCTCCCAGGTTTTTAGAAAGTCTGAGTTTTTCTGTTAAATTAATTTAAATATCCATGGATTGGGCGGCATGGTGCCGCAGTGATTAACACTGCTGCTTATGACGCTGAGGACCCATTTTCGATCCTGGCCCTGGGTCACTTTGCATGTGGCATTTGCACATTCTCCCCATGTCTGCGTGGGTTTCACTCCCACAGGGTGAATATGTGCATGGTAGGTGGATTGGCCGCGCTAAATTGCCCCTTAATTGGGAAAAACATTAATTGGGTACTCTAAATTTCTTTACAATATATATCCATGGATCAAAATGATAACCACAAAGTAAAAGAAATGGGAAATAAGGGAATCAACTGGAAGGGCCCTTACAACATCAACAAAGGGAGTTAGGAATTTGCAAACTGTGCATAGCGAAAGAACCACTATGGCCACCGAAGACCCCTCTGGTGAGGGAACCATTCTAAGCTCAAGGTTGATCTCGGATTTATTCAGATTTGCCCACTTAATCCCCAAGCTTGATGAGGAAGATGTAGAAGCCTTCTTCATTTTGTTTTAAAATAGTGGCTCAGCAGAAAAAGTGGCTGGCAGAGAGCTGGACCCTGCTGTTGCAGAGCACAATAACAAGCAAAGCTCACAGAGTTTGGGAAAAAATTTAAAACTAATTTTTCCATAAAAACAACCAGCATTCATTGGCTGCAACCCCAATGGAATTTCAAGATCACCCAAGGAACGTCGGGACGTATTTTTTTTAACAGACTTTAATTCGTATCAATTCCACGTCCTCTGCCCTGTAACATGTCCTGCTTTGCATATTAATGTGTGTGTATGTGCTTGTGCCTATGTGTGTGTGTATGTTCGTTTGCGCGCGTGTGTGTGTGGCGTGGCGAGAAAGGAGCAGTGTTCCGAAAGCTGGTGAAAATGAAAGATTTAAAACACTCAAAATTTCAAAGGCATTTGCAAGGCAAGTTCAAGGACAAACCTCTTGATTTTTTTTCAAAGGATGCAGCGAGAACCTAAATCATCAACTGAAGCCCTTAGCAGAAATGTAACAATGAATGACAAAGCAAATGAGGTTGTGAGGACCAAGCAGGCTCACTTGTCGTATTAAAGGTAAGCCATAACGTTGGTCACGACGTTCGGGCGGCACGGCACTCAACGGTCCCAAAGGATGGCCGGTTGGTAAAAATGAGTCCCGGGCAAAGAAGTTTGAAAAATACTGCTCTAAGAGACAATGGAACCCCACCTTATTGCTGGACAAGGTACTTCTACAAGCATCCTGAAACAAATTACCCTGGTAAAGACAATGGGACAAAATGGCCATCTCATCAAAAGATTCCCTGTATAATGGCCAGACAGATTTTTGTGGATTTGCCTTCCAACTTTCAATATGCAAAGAATGGGGTAAAATGGGATAAAATCCAGCTGGAAAACTGCTCCAGGTTTTCTGTCAGTGTGTGTGTTCTGTGAGGAAAGGTGCTGGAATTTGAGACAAGTAAAAGCCAGCAAGAACACTCATAGTACCCCTGCAAATAGCCAGCTTGCAGGTATATCTCGATCTCTCTCTCTGACTGTGGAAGGCAGTCAAATCAGCAAAGACTGTAGCCGGAAAGAGAACTTGGAAGCTTCTCTGTCAAACTACAGAACACGGGAATCACAAAACTAACTATTCACCCACTGAAGCAAACTTGATCAGAACCTCGAAACTGCCTTTTCACCTCCTGAAGTCAACTCTACTAGAATGTCGAATCACAATGACTGCAACACTCAATCAGCTACTCCTCACGAGTAAAGGACTGTTCTGTATACTGTTTTTATATATTCACATACTTAGAACTTAATTTTCCCATCTAATCTGTATGCATGTATATGCACGTGTTTTCTTGTCTGCAGCAATTGATAAACCCAGTCTATCTTTAACACAAGAAAGCCTGGTTAAATTGGCTCCTTTTAAAATGTTAATATTGGGGCTGGGAAGAAGGTACCCGTGAAAAGATTAAATCTTGTTACGACCAACAGAGGGGGTTGAATAAAGAAAGGTTCATTCCTCCACATCTGGGATGTGGGGGTATCCCAGTCGCACTGTGACAACAAGTTTAGGGAACGTCACGTGGGATGGGTTGTAACAGTAGGTGCATGCCTCAGGACTCTCAAAATGACATGCTGCTAGTTTGGCCAAGACTGTATAACGCTTTAAATCTATGACTTATTCTTTTAAAATTGCCATGAATTCATTTTTTTTAACATACATCTGAATTCTTTAACGTAAATCGCACAGATAGAATGCTCAGCTTGGGAATCTGTGGTAAACATCTCTTCTATGTTCCAGCTTGCTTGCATCTCAAGAATTGCTCTTTGGCTGCACCCTTTTCTATTTCCTGCATCATTAACGTTTCCCCTTTCGGACTGGATCTCTTGTACTAACTCAGGCTGTCCCTGACGTTTGATGCTTTGCTAACCGTCAATCAGATTCCCTGTAATTTGGAACCTGTGTGCCTTTGCGTGGGAGAGAAGTAATCAAAAGACAATGGTATGTTTGTGTAGCCGATTTGTCACTGTATTGGAGGTGGAGACTAAAATCCACAGTACTCAAATTCAAATCCCACGTTGGAAGCATCGTCTTTTGGGTGAGATGTTGAATTGCATGTCCTATCAGGTGAATGGCATTATTTTTTGAACAATGTTGTTCTCACCGTTGCCTTGATCAATATTTATCCCACAACAGACCTAACTTAAACAGATTATTGTTAGGGGAAACTTGTGCTCAAATAGAATCGTATGAGGCCATTTAGCCTGTTGTGTCTGTACTGGCTCACTGAGGGAGCAATTAACACAGTGCCACTCGCTCTATCTTTTTCTGCAGCCCTGCAAATGCTTTCTTTTCTGATCATGATCCAGTTCTCTTTTGAAAGCCTCGATTGAACCTGCCTCCACACTCTCAGGCACTGCATTCCAGATCTTCATCACCCCATGTGAAAATGGTTTCCCTCCTGTCGGCATTCCTTCTTTTCCTAGTCACTGTAAATCTGTGCCCTACAGTTCTCAATCCTTCCACCAAAGGGGACAATTTCCCTTTATCTACTCTGTCCCGACCATTCCTGATTTTGAACAGCCCTATCAGACCTCCTCTCAACCTTCTCTTCTCCAAGGAAAACAGTCCCAACTTCCCCAAACTTTCCACATAACTGAAGTCCCTCATGTCTGGAACCATTCTCGTGAAACTTTGCTGCACCGTCTCTACTGCCTCCATATCCTTCCTAAAGTGTGGTGCCCAAAACTGATTTTACACAGGTTTAACATAACTTGCTTGCTGCAGTTCTCTATGTCCCTATATATGAAGCCCTGGATACCATAAGGATAACTCTCTCAACCTGTCCTACCACCGTCAATGAATTATGCACATATACACCCAGGTCCCTCTGCTCCTTCAACTACTTTACTGGCGTAGCCTTTAGTTAATGCCATCGCTCCATATTCTTCCTACCAAAATGGATCACTTCTCTGCAATAAATTGAATCTGACACTTGTCCACCTGTTCCACCAACCTATGGTCCTTTGAAGTTCTGCACTATTCTCCTCATGGTTCACACTACTTCCAAATTGTGGCCTGTACACCAAGGTCTAGTTCACTGAGGTATACCTCATCAGGAAGTGGAGGGTCCTAATGCGAATCCCTGGGAAACTCTCCCGAAAAACCTCCTCCAGTCAGAGAAACATCGGTTTCCAGTCACTCGGCTAATTTCATATCCATGGTGTTAATCTCCCTTTTAATCCATGAGCTCTAACTTTGCCCAGACATCTGCTGTGCAGCACTTTATCGAGTTCCCTCATGTACACCACATCAACATCATCACCCTCATCAACCCTTTCTGTTATCTTATCAAAAAACTCACTCAGGTTAGTTGAACGGGATTTGCCCTTAATAAATCCATGCTGCCGATCCTTAATTAAGCTGCATTTTCCCCAGAATGATGATGAATCTTATCTCGAGTTATCATTTCTAAACGTTTTCTGACCAAGGGAGAGAGTTTGTGCCAAAACCTTTCCACTTTGCCACAGGGAAGCAAGCTATCACAGGGGAGTTAGAGCTATGGTATTCATGAGGGAGAGGAGTGAAGTCATCCTCCTGGAGGGTCGCAGGTGCCATCATGCAGCAGGAGACCTTTATATTGAGCATCATCTCCCTCTATCTCCAAACCCCCTCCTCTCTTACGTCCAGGCCCATTGAATTGGCCTCTTCTTGAGCCTCACCATCCTCGAGGTCCACCCCACTCTGAAGGGAGAGTACAGCAGACCACCACAATGATGCACTTTGCAGGAAGGTATCGCAGCTCACCACGCGACAGTTCCAGACACTGGACCCTGTTCCCTCACAGCCTGTCATGCCCCTTTTGTGATTCTGATGTGCTTTCCAGCCTTTGTAATGTACCAGTGTGCAGCCAGCTGTGAGGTGCTGCAGAGGTCCACACTGATAAGGGGACAGGTATCTCTGACCATCTGTCTAGACAGCTGCTGTCTCCTTTGGCACTAGATCTCAGTGATATCCAGGTAGGTTTGCCTCTGCCTGTAAGTCCTGTTGCTCAGGGTAGTGTCTCCTTTGTACCCCTCGTCCCTCTCCTTCTGGCCTTCCGATACCTGGCACTATGCCCTTCCTGTGCAGGCCGCAGCTCCTACTCTCCAAATCACCTTGATTTCCAGCTGCATCTTTCCGGGTGCTCAAATGGAGCCCAAGCAGCCTTGCCCACTGCTCCCACATCCATGCAATGTCAGATGTGTGATGCCCTCCTGAATTGATAATGATTTTAATGCTGACTTAACCCTGATCAATGATGGGGGGTTCTGCTAATTTAATTTCAAAAGAGTAAGCCCTTTAAACTATGAAAAGCACAAATGCTCACCTTTGATCTTTTTCTGGCCACCACGACTCACCCTCAATATAGTCCACACTTGCCTTCAGCTGGACCAAAGCAGGCACCTCCCGAACGACGGCCATCTCCAGGAAAGTGAAAAAAACATGAAGGGAGACAAACTTTTGAAAGGTTGTCGGTCATCTTAATTAGCCTGCTGAGAAGCACAGACAAATTCACAGGCTCAAATTCTTCCCCTTCCCCCATCATATCTTGGGAATATATATGACACCCAGAATGGTGTGGAGAGCGGGGGGGGGGGGGGGGGGGGGGGGGGGGGGGTGGCGGGTGCATTGAGAAGACACCCCTATGCACGACACCACCACCATTTTCCCGGCCACCTCCCAGCCTATTTCAGGCCCTGATAATGCGGCCCTTAATTTCCCAAGTCTCAGCAATGAGAACATTTGCTTCTCCCAACTCTCGAAATAGCAGAGGTGAAATAAATAATCAGCTTTAAAATTAAACTGGAATTTTTATTTTTGGAGCCTGAACCATTAATATGAGGAAGTAGGCATCTTGCTGGTGAATGCACAAAATACAAGCAACAGAGAGGCGTAAACAGTATTCTATTAATTTTTCATGAATACACACTCCAGTCAACAATCTCAATATAAATCTTACCTAATGAAGAGCTTTCGAGATTTGAGCTCTAACCTTTCTTCCTTCTAAACAACTAGAATTTGCTAGAATTTTACAAAAAGATATTCTATCAGCGTGGCTGATGCAACAATAGCGATATGCCCTGGGAAATTAGCCACATTGCATGTTCTCAGACAATACAGTCAAAATTCAGCCAACAGGGAACCAAGCCAAGGCAAAATGATCAGGGTGAAGAGAAGCAAAGACATTGGTAAAGAAAAGTTTTTTAAAAAATTAAAAACAAAACAATTCAATAGATTAATTTATAATTTCATCATTAAATGCTTATTTTGTTCAAACCTTTGGAGATATCAGCATTTTTCTTTAACCGATAAAATGTCAACTAAAATGTTTTCAGAATACAAGGCTACATCAGTGTGGTAGTCACCACTGTTGTATATATTAGGAGATGTGTGGTAAGGCCCTGAAAAACAGGTACGGGGTAGTCCCTGCCTGCTGGCTCCACCCAGTAGGCGGAGTATAAATATGTGTGCTCCCTATACAGCAGCCATTTCGCCAGCTGCTGTAGGAGGCCACACATCTTAGTAAAATAAAGCCTCGATTGCATTCAACTCTCGTCTTTGTGTAATTGATCGTGCATCAATTTATTGCACTAAAGTTTTCAGAAGATGGACCTCCGCATCAAGCCGGATCGCCTGCAGCTGGATCCGCAATCAGGCAACACCAAAAAGGACTTTGAACATTGGCTAGCCTGTTTCGAAGCTTACATCAGGTCTGCACCAGAACCAATTCCGGAAGCTTAGATGATTCAGATCCTCTACACGCGGCTGAGCTCCAATGTCTTTCCACTTATCCAGGACGCGACGACCTACGATGACGCCATCATAGATTATCATAGAATTTACAGTGCAGAAGGAGGCCATTCGGCCCATCGAGTCTGTACCAGCTCTTGGAAAGAGCACCCTACCCAAGGTCAACACCTCCATCCTATCCCCATAACCCAGTAACCCCACCCAACACTATGGGCAATTTTGGACACTAAGGGCAATTTATCATGCCCAATCCACCTAACCTGCACATCTTTGGACTGTGGGAGGAAACCGGAGCACCCGGAGGAAACCCACGCACACACGGGGAGGATGTGCAGACTCCGCACAGACAGTGACCCAAGCCGGAATCGAACCTGGGACCCTGGAGCTGTGAAGCAATTGTGCTATCCACAATGCTACCGTGCTTCCATGGCGCTACTGAAAGAAAACTACGCTCAGCGGGCTAACACGCTTTACGCCAAACACATCCTCTCCACTCGGAGTCAACTCCCTGGTGAGTCAGTAGAAGATTTCTGGCGTGCTCTAATTCCCCTAGTCAGAGACTGTGACTGTCAGGCCTTCACGGCCACGGAACACTCGAACTTGCTCATGAGAGACGCTTTTGTTATGGGGATAGGGTCAGATTTCATCCGCCAACGCCTTTTAGAAGGGGCCACGCTCGACCTCGCGGCAACCAAAAAGCTAGCGCTCTCGCTGACGGTCGCCTTGCGCAACATCCAGGCCTACACCACCGGCCGCGCGGCCCACCCCCCCTACGCATAATGGACTCCGCAGACGGCCGCCCCATCGGGGACCCCACTCAGCCAACCCCACGCCTGTGCCGCGCGGCAGCCAACCAACCCCAGGGGCCCCAAATGTTACTTCTGTGGGCAGCCAAAACACCCCCGACAACGCTGCCCGGCCAGGAGCGCCCTTTGCAAGGCTGCGGCAAGAAGGGACATTTCGCTGCGGTGTGCCAGTCCCGCTCAGTTGCCGCTATTGTTCCGATCCCCCCCCACGTACCGCCAGTATCTTCCCCTCCTCGGACCATGCACGGCCAGTGGGCACCACCATCTTCCCCCCCTTGGACCACGTGCGGCCCGTGGGCGCCGCCATCTTGTTCGACCCCCACCGCGTGCGGCCCATGGGCACCGCCATCTTGTCCTCCCCAGGACCATCAAGCGCCGCCATCTTGTCTCCCCCACGGCACATGCGGCCCGTGGGCGCTGCCATCGTACCAGGACCCATGATCCCCAGGCACCCCATCGTCTGCCACCATCGACGACCAGCCGCGTCTGCCTCGGTCACGGTTGACCAGTCTCGCCCACACAACCTAGCAAGCGCCTCTACAAATGTGAAAATCGATGGGCACGAGATCTCCTGCCTGCTGGACTCTGGCAGGACCGAGAGCTTCATCCATCCCGATACGGTAAGGCGAGGCTCCCTCGCAGTACACCCCGCCATTCAGAGAATCTCCCTGGCCTCCGGGTCCCACTCCGTGGCAATCAGGGGGTACTGCATAGCCACTCTCACTGTCCAGGGTGTGGAGTTTAGTGGCTTCCGCCTCTACATCCTCCCCAACCTTTGCGTTGCCTTGCTACTCGGCCTGGACTTCCAGTGCAACGTCCAGAGCCTTAGATTGAAATTCGGTGGGCCCCTACCAGCCCTTACTGTGTGCGGCCTCGCGACCCTAAAGGTCGACCCACCTTCCCTATTTGCAAACTTAACCCCAGATTATAAACCCGTTGCCACCAGGAGCAGCACCCAGGACAGGACCTTCATTAGGTCTGCTTCGGGAAGGCATCATCGAGGGCAGCAACAGCCCCCGGAGAGCCCAAGTGGTAGTGGTGAAAATTGGGGAGAAACACAGAATGGTCGTGGACTACAGCCAGACCATCAATAGGTACACGCAGCTCGACGCGTACCCCCTCCCACGCATATCTGATATGGTCTTCTCAACTGTGGACCACCAGCTCCCCATCCGTAAGGCGGACCGCCCATGCACCACCTTCGAGGCAGATGGCCGCCTCTACCACTTTCTTAGGGTTCCCTTTGGCGTCACCAACTGGATCTCGGTTTTCCAACGGGAAATGGAATGAATGGTCGACCGGTACGGGCTACGGGCCACTTTCCCGTACCCAGACAATGTCACCATCTGCGGCCACGATCAGCAGGACCATAACACCAACCTTGCCAAATTTCTCCACACCGCCGCTCTTCTCAACCTAACTTATAACAAGGAGAAGTGCATGTTTAGCACAAACCACTTAGCCATCCTCGGCTATGTGGTCCAGAACGGAGTTCTGGGGCCCGATCCTGACCGCATGCGCCCCCTCATGAAACTCCCCCTCCCCCACTGCCCCAAGGCCCTCAAACGTTGCCTGGGGTTCTTTTCTTTCTATACACAGTGGGTCCCAAATCATGCGGACAAGGCCCGCCCACTCATCCAATCCACTCTTTTTCACCTAACGGCCAAGGCTCACCAGGCCTTCAACCGTATTAAGGCTGACATCGCCAAGGCCGCGATGCACGCAGTCGACGAGACGTTACCATTTCAAGTCAAGAGCGACGCATCAGACGTCGCTCTAGCCGCCACCCTCAACCAGGTAGGCAGACCCGTGGCATTCTTTTCATGAACCCTTCATGCCTCCAAAATTCAGCACTACTCCATCGAAAAAGAAGACCAAGCCATCGTTGAAGCTGTGCGGCATTGGAGGCATTACCTGGGGTGCAGGAGATTCACTCTCCTCACTGACCAACGGTCGGTAGCGTTCATATTTAACAACACACAGCGGGGCAAGATCAAAAACGATAAAATGTTGAGGTGGAGGATCGAGCTCTCCACCTACAACTACGAGATATTGTATCGCCCCGGTAAGCTCAACGAGCCCCCAGATGCCCTATCCCGAGGTACATGTGCCAGCGCACAGGTGGACCGACTCTGGATCTTGCACGACAACCTTTGTCACCCGGGAGTCACACGTTTGTACGACTTCATCAAGGCCCACAATCTGCCCTACTCCGTCAAGGAAGTCAGGGCAATCACCAGAGACTGCCAGGTCTGTACGGAGTGCAAACCGCACTTCTACCGGCCAGACCGTGCGCGCCTGGTGAAGGCCTCCCGCCCCTTTGAACGCCTCAGCGTGGACTTCAAAGGGCCCCTTCCCTCCACCGACCGTAACACATACTTCCTCGGTGTGATCGATGAGTACTCCAGATTCCCTTTCGCCATCCCATGCCCCGACATGACGTCTGCCACCGTCATCAAAGCCCTCAACACCATCTTCGCTCTGTTCGACTACCCCGCCTACGTCCACAGTGACAGGGGATTGTCATTCATGAGCGATGAGCTGCGTCAGTTCCTGCTCAACAAGGGTATAGCCTCCAGCAGGACGACCAGCTATAACCCCCGGGGAAACGGGTAGGTAGAGAGGGAGAAAGAGATGGTCTGGAGGGCCATCCAGCTGGCCCTACGGTCCAGAAATCTCCCGGCCTACCGCTGGCAGGAGGTCCTCCCCGACGGACTGCACTCCATTCGGTCGCTCCTACACACTGCGACTAATGACACACCCCATGAACGTCTCTTCGCCTTCCCCAGAAAGTCCACCTCCGGGGTGTCGCTCCCGACTTGGCTCACAGCTCCAGGACCCGTACTCCTCCATAAGCACGTACGACTCCACAAGGCGGACCCATTGGTTGAAAGGGTACAGCTACTCCATGCCAACCCACAGTACGCCTACGTAGCCTACCCCGATGGCCGCCAAGATACTGTCTCCCTCAGGGACCTGGCACCAGCAGGTTCCACACACACACACATCCCTCTGGCCCGCCGCCACCTTCCCCTCCCCCGGTGCACCCAGCCGCAACCTCCACCCCAGGATAATCCGTCCTCCCCCTGCCCATGCCCAAGGATGAAGAGGATTTCAACATGCTCTTTCAACATACCGGGCAGCACGGTAGCATTGCGGATAGCACAATTGCTTCACAGCTCCAGGGTCCAAGGTTCAATTCCGGCTTGGGTCACTGTCTGTGCGGAGTCTGCACGTTCTCCCCGTGTGTGCGTGGGTTTCCTCCGGGTGCTCCGGTTTCCTCTCACAGTCCAAAGATGTGCAGGTTAGGTGGATTGGCCATGATAAATTGCCCTTAGTGTCCAAAATTGCCCTTAGTATTGGGTGGGGTTACTGGGTTATGGGGATAGTGTGGAGGTGTTGACCTTGGGTAGGGTGCTCTTTCCAAGAGCCGGTGCAGACTCGATGGGCCGAATGGCCTCCTTCTGCACTGTAAATTCTATGATTCTATGCTCCCAGAGTCACCGAGGACCAGACCGGCACCGGAATCACCGCCACCGCTGCGTGCAGATCAAGGCTCCGGACCGACTGAACCTGTAACTTGATCTGGACTCTTAAAACATCATCCTTCTGTATAATTCTCCTCCACCCCCGCTGGACTCAATTTTGTTTCTCTGTATTTTAAAACATGTACTTGTATATAGTTCTCCACCACCCACGCCGGACTCAATTTTAACAGGGGGTGAATGTGGTAGTCACCGCTGCTGTATATATTAGGTGATTTGTGGTAAGGGCCTGTACTACAGGTACGGGGGTAGTTCCCTGCCTGCTGGCTCCGCGCAGTAGGCGGAGTATAAATATGTGTGCTCCCGTACAGCAGCCATTTTGCCAGCTGCTGTAGGAGGCCACACATCTCTGTGTAATAAAGCCTCGATTGCATTCAACTCTCGTCTTTGTGTAATTAATCGTGAATCAATCAGATATTTTATTTTATTCATTCATGGCATGTGGACATCCATGACTGGCCAGCATTTGTTGCCCATGCCTAATTGCCCTGGATTGGAGTGGCATGCTCAGCCATTTCAGAGGCATTTAAGAGTCAATCACATTGCTGCGAGTCTGGAGTCACATGTTGGCCAGACCAGGTAAGGACAGCAGATTTCCTTCCCTAAATTGAACTAGATGACTTTTTATCACACTGGCTTCAATGGTCATCATTGGACTTTTAATTCCAGATTTTTATTGAATTCAAATTGCACCATGGGATTCGAACCCAGATCCCCAGAGTATTACTCTGGGTCTCTGGGTTATTAATCCACCTCCCCATTTATGGCTCAGAAATTGTCCATTTGGCTCAACCACATCGTGCCACGACGGCCTCCCCCATATTTTCTAATCGAAATCTACCACATAAACCATCTGTTCCTTTCTATCTCATCAGCTCGTCTACTTTCCAAATAAATGCATCTATAATACTCACTTCAACCTCTGTTTGCTGAATGTGAAATGTAGTAGCGAGTTCCACATTCTCACAACTATTTGGATAAGGGGTTTTTCCTGAATTCCCTTTTCTGGGTAAGTATCGGATATTGATGCAGCTAGTTATGCTCTTCCCCTCAAGAGGAAACATTCCCTTTGTATTTAGTCTATTATTCCTTTCATAATTTTAAATATGGAGCAGCTCGGTGGCCTCACAAAGCCAGAGACTCCGGTTCACTTCTGGGCTTGGGTCACTGGCTGTGTGGAGTTTGTATGTTCTCCCCGTGTCTGCGTGGGTTTCCTCCGGGTGCTCCGGTTTCCTCCTATCGTTCAAAGATGTGCAGGTTAGTTGGGCTGGCTATGTTAAATTGCCCCTTATTGTCCAAAGGTGTAGGTTAGTTGGGGTTATGGGGATAAGACGGGGGAGTGAGCCTAGGTCGGGTGCTCTTTCACAGGGTCGGAGCAGACTCAATGGGCTTAATGGCCTCCTTCTGCACTGTAGGAACTCTATGGTTCCATGTCTATTAGGTCACCCCTCCGTCTTCTGCTTTCAAGAAAGAGAAGGGACCCAGCCTGTCAACCCTTTCCTAACATGTACACCCAAGCATTTCTGGTATCATCTTTTTGAGTCTTCCCTGCTCCCTCTCCAGTGGGTCTACACGGGGTGGCATGGTAGCATAGTGGTTAGCACTGTTGCTTCACAGCGGCAGGGACCTGAGTTTGATTCCTATCCTTGGTCATTGTCTGTGCAGCGTCTGCCCGCTCCCACCCCCCCCCCCCCCCACCCCCCCACTCCCATCTGCGCGGGTTTCCTCCGGGTTCCTCCCACAAGTCCCGAAAAGACGTGCTTGTTAGGTGAACTGGACATTCAGAATTCCCCCTCAGTGTACCCGAACAGGTGCCAGAGTGCGGAGACTAGGGGATTTTCACAGTAACTTCATTGCAGTATTAATGTAAGCCTACTTGTGACCCAAATAAAGATTATTATTATAGTGTTTTTGTAATATGGTGACCAGGACTGCACATAGTGGTCTAGCCAAGGTTTAGCATAACCTCCCGACTTGTCAATGCTGTCCCTCCAGAAATAAACCTGGCTAAACTGTAATGCAACTTTTGAACAATTTGTTGGAATAAGAAAAGGTACGCCCTATTATGCAATTCCAGGTGATGATTGGGCAGCACGGTAGCCTTGTGGATAGCACAATTGCTTCACAGCTCCAGGGTCCCAGGTTCGATTCTGGCTTGGGTCACTGTCTGTGCGGAGTCTGCACATCCTCCCCGTGTGTGCGTGGGTTTCCTCCGGGTGCTCCGGTTTCCTCCCACAGTCCAATGATGTGCAGGTTAGGTGGATTGGCCAGGATTAATTGCCCTTAGTGTCCAAAATTTCCCTTAGTGTTGGGTGGGGTTACTGGGTTATGGGAATAGGGTGGAGGTGTTGACCTTGGGTAGGGTGCTCTTTCGAAGAGCCAGTGCAGACTCGATGGGCCAAATGGCCTCCTTCTGCACTGTACATTTTATGATACTGTACATTCTATGATAACCAGGCAAATTTTATTATAGCATGAATATAAGAATTGTGATACAAAAAATTGTAACAATAGGAAGTAAAGTGCTGTATATACGAAGGACACTGATACGCACAAGTGATCATGGCCAATGATTTCAATATATTGACCATTGTAGAAGATTCAATACCTTATGAAGGGGAAAAAATAGTAAAACTAAATTCTTGAACCAAAAGTCATAAGTAATTTATTGAAATAAGATGTTACAGACACTTTATGAAACATAAATCAGCAAAATAACTCAAAATTCCAGTTTACTCCTTGAAGACTAGACCGGAACATACAATATGTCATGTAAATATTTAAAGCTCCTCTGTTAGATACCAACATTACTCACACTGGGAAAATTCACCATCATAGAATCATGACAGTGCAGGAGGCCATTCAGCCCATCAAGTCTGCACCGATCCACTGTGCCCTATCCCGTAACCTAACCTGCACATCCCTGTATAATAAAGGGCAATTATATCATGGCCAATCCACCTAACCTGCATGTCTTTGGACTGTGGGAGGAAACCGGAGCATCCAGAGGAAACCCACGCAGACACAGGGAGAACGTACAAACTCCACACAGATAGTCACCCGAGGTCGGATTTGAACCCAGGTCCCTAGCGCTGTGAGCAGCAGTGCTAACCACTATGCCACTGTGCCGCCATTGGGGAATTTCACCATTCCCAACAACATGAAACAATTGCAGAAGATAGTCAGATAATGAAATGAGGATTTTAAAACTGCCCATTAGCAATTCTCCTGGACTTGATTTAAGCGTACTCTCTTTTGACCACTCAAGGCTGCTGGATGAAGCATCAGGGACAGCTGCAGGCTAACTTTATCATTCCAAATCTTTGTTCTAATTTATTGAGCTTATCTCTACAACTAGCTCAGGACATACAGCATTCAAGTGGTAGACCATTCCTTGAATATCTTATGTCATATCAGTTGGAAGTGTAATTCCATTTTTAAAATGCCAGGTAGCAGATTGTTGTGGGAAAAATCAACCACTTCAGGAGTCAGACTTGCTGTGTTCAAATCAGTGCAGTTTTATTGTTACACGAAGCTTCGGGAGAAAGCGTACGTACCCCGCGGTACGGTAGCCAGCCTTTCTCTTAGTTTGAATGGCAGTCATTCATTTTATACTTTGGGTTCACAATGAGCCCAGATACAAAACAATTATCACCTTGTTATCTTTAAACGTTTTATAGACTGTACATCGCTATTTGTAAGCGTTTTGCCATTTACACATGGTTATAGTTAAAGAGGTTTTACAGGTTACAGGTAGCAGCAGGAAAGCAGTATCGATTGTCCCTTTGTTTTAGGAAATGGCCCAATACATTCGTATTAGCATTTCATTGTGTACACCTTGACTGAAGTCAGATTTATTCAAGCTCTTAGACTCATTAGTATAGTGGGCAATACCTCTGTCCACATTTTTCCCGATGTTTGCATGGCTTTAGCTAATGTATTCTTAAGTGTTCTATTCATACGTTCCACCATCCCAGAGCTCTGTGGATGACAGGGGATATGGAATTTTTGTTTTATCCCCATCAGCTTACATACTGTTTTCATCACTTTCCCAGTGAAGTGTGTCCCCTGGTCCGAATCAATTTGTAGGGGCATTCCCCATCTAGGGATTACTTCCTCTGCCAATATTCTGGCTACTGTGGTAGCAGTACAATTTCTGGTAGGAAATGCTTCTACCCACCGGGTGAATTGGTCTATGATGACCAGACAATAGGTTTTTCCATGGGATTGTGGTAGTGGCCCTGTGAAATCCATTTGCAGGTGTTCCCAGGGTCCCTTGGGTCTGGGTTGGTGTCCCATTTTAATTTTTATGGGTTTACCAGGGTTGTGTTGTGCCCATATCACGCATCGGTGGCAGTGTCGGGCTACGTCTCTTCCCATCCCTTTCCACCACCATTCTCTTCCTAAGCTGGTTATCATGGCCTCTCTACCCACATGCGAGAGCCCACGGTGTATTTCCAAGAGGGTGTTCTGTATGCATTCCGGTGCTATCACCTTATCCTCTCATCTCCAAACATTATCAGCCCCTTTGGCTGCACCTTGCGCTTCCCATCTCTCTCTCTCCTCACTTGGGGTGTTCTCCTGTAATTCCCTAATATCTATATCTTCTTCTACTGGTTCAGTAGCTGCTATTGGTAGCTCGCTAATTGTTTTTTGTTTCGGAGCCAGTTGTGCTGCTGCATCAGCTGCTTGGTTTCCTTTGAAATTCAACCAATCCAGGTTGTCTCTTCCTGTCTCCTGGTCTGTCTCCTTTCTGTGGGGCCCCGCAATCCCTCGCATAGTGCCCTTGCCGGCCACAATTGTGGCAGGTCAGTTTCGGCTTGGCCCAGTTCCCGTTACTGGGGGTTGCTACTCTTTCTGGTCTTGCTCTGACCTGGGATGTCTCCTCTACCTGTACACCGCTAGCCCACTCTACCAACTCGTCGTAATCCTGGGACATAATCACTCCCATTTTTAGGAGAGCCTGGTGGGCACTAGAGAGTCCATCTTTAAAAGCTTGGATGAACGCCCGGTCCCCATGGCATGGGTTCCCTTGCCCTGAGCACTCTTGGTACATGTGGAACAATCGTTCCCCATATTCAGAAGCTCCTTCCCCTTTCTGCTGTCTTGTGGTAGTGATCTTGCTCCAGTTAGTGGGAGCGTTCCCTAACACTCTCTGGATTTCCATTTTAAATTGGGCGAAGGGGTCCTGCTGTGCATCTATCTCTGCTGTTAAAGCGACGGCATGTGTCCACCGTCCCCCGTTATAATCCTGGGCTGCAGGAGTGGCGGGTACGCCAGCTACCTGCCTCCACTTATCTGCTGGACAGGCTGCCCTGACCAGCGGTTGTACGTCTCTTAGGTGTAACTGGTGTCCTACCCAGATTGTGTCTAATTCTTCCCAGAATTTGGTGTTTGCGCTTCTAGGTTATAATTTGCCCAGGGAAGCCATTATCTGCTGTCTCTCACCTGGGGTAAAGGGTTTATAATTCGCTTTTGGCTGTGCATCTGTTCCCCCTCGGGTTACTGGCGCTAAATTGTATTCTAACGCACCCCACCCTGCCAGAGGGGCGGTTGGCCCCTGCTGTGTGGGCTCGTAAGGGGGTAGGGGATCGGTTTCCCCTCTCCCTTGTTGTTCTCTCAACACGTGGTTGTGTTTCTCCAGTTCTCTTACTCTAGATTCTAATTCCCTGATCTTCTCTTTGTCTTCCTTCCACTTTTCAGTAGTGGTGCCTACTTGCTCAATTAGTCCTGCTAACTGATGTACTAACATTATTCCTATCCTTTTCGTCTTGTTTCTCTTCTCTTTGTCTATCCAAACCCTCTGTTGTTCTAAGGTCTGGGAAGTGTCCCAGCCGTCCTTCTTCATCTTTTTTTTATCAACGCTTGTCTGTCTGTCATATATGTCTCGATAAGAGAACCTGCAGATCCCCTTTTTATATCATTGCCTGCCATCTCGCAGACTTCAATACCCCCGGTTACTGTGAGTAAAGTGTGCTCTCTACTGGAGGGACTTCACTACCCCACAGCCACTATTACTATTGCTACCATCTCTAAGGGTTTGACTTATACTCACGGTGTCCACTATTACCACCTTGGCAACGTGCTTCTCCACCGGAGTTCGGCTCTCGGTCAGAGTTGATCAGCTCCTTTTCCGCACCGCTAATAAGACATTTGACAGCCCAGTACCCAACTTATGCTCTACTTTCATACAAGAACTCTGCGTTTGTTCGTCACTACAGAGTTCGGGGTTAGCCGATTTCTGCCACTTGTGCTTCACAATCCTTAGTGCCTTTGGTGCCTCAATACCCACTTCAAATCCTGACCTTCGCGTGGGAGATTCCTCCTCTTGACAGCCAGTCTAAGGCTGGGCGTTTGGGGCAGCACTACCTTGTCCATTTGTTGATCAGCAGTTAGTACCAAATCTGATCTATTATCATGTCACTATACAGTCAAGACTTATATCACTATGCTTATCACTATAGGTACCTATTTTAAACTGCACCTTTTGACCTGTCTGACTCCTGCAGATTCAAAAGGATCTTTACCCCGGCTTTCCAATCGAGGCCTTCGATTGGAACTCACCAGAAGTACGATCCTGCCAGACTACGCCAATATGTTGTGGGAAAAATCAACTACTTCAGGAGTCAGACTTGCTGTGTTCAAATCAGTGCTGTTTTATTGTTACACGAAGCTTCGGGAGAAAGCGTACGTACCCCGCGGTACGGTAGCCAGCCTTTCTCGTGGCTTGAATGGCAGTCATTAATTTTATACTTTGGGTTCACAATGAACCCAGATACAAAACAATTATCACCTTGTTATCTTTAAACATTTTATAGATTGTACATCACTATTTGTAAGCGTTTTGCCATTTACACATGGTTATAGTTAAAGAGGTTTTACAGGTTACAGGTAGCAGCAGGAAAGCAGTATCGATTGTCCCTTTGTTTTAGGAAATGGCCCAAGACATTCGTATTAGCATATCATTGTGTACACCTTGGCTGAAGTCAGATTTATTCAATGTTGTCCCGCATTTATGTATTTCTTAATCTTCCTGTCTGGCTCCCTTTGTCCTGGATCTGTTCCTATCTGTCCTACTGGCACCCCGCTGGGCCCCAGGCAACAGTTATGTCTGCTTTATTCTCTGTGTCTCCATCTTGTGTGTCAGGCAGCCAGCTTCTGTGCCAAGTGCCCTTCTGAGCCATTTCCCACTTCAAGGTCAAAGTTGCTGGACCACTTTGGAGAGACCACTATTACTCTTCATATTTTTACAAAACCCCAACAACTTTGTGGTTAAGACTAAGCAATAGGCTACAGGTAACCTGACCAATCCTTCACTGAACAGCAGAGCCAGTTCCTGAATCCTATCTTCAATTTCTTTAACCAAATATTTTGTGTTTAAATGATGATTCTTGTAAATTCTTTCATGAGGATATGGTGTTCTTGTGGACACTGTTACAGAATTCCGCCAATCACCATGAGTTAGGTAAAAACAAATTCAAATTTAAGTGAAATACAACTAATAAATCAATTACAATAGGATAAAGTTTAGCACCTTTAGCAATTCCGAATCAGATTTTGCTTCTAATACTTCACTATCACTTTTCTTCATAATGAGCCATCCTCCCTTTAAGACTTAAAAATCCTGTACTGAACGGAGTTTACAGTCCGACTTTCCACTCGTACCCAAGTAAACTCAGCTGAAAGGTAAGTCCCAGTTTATTAAGAGATGACCACAACAAAGCAGATTTACTTCAGATTTTTATTAATACAAAAAAGTGGAATACATTGAGAGGTGTGTGACTGAAAGAAAAAACATTGAAAGTACAGAAAACGCTTTTCCCTTTAAAGCAAATATTTAGTTAGTTATGAACATTCACAGATCTCATTCCCAACCCACAATATCAATAAACATCTTTTGATTCAAGTGAAAAAAAAGGTTCAACTACAACTGAATAGATGCCTTTAGTGTTGATTTTATTCCCGGCCATCCTGCTGGGTGACTGAGCCATACTCCCTCATGCAAGTGAATCCATAGAATCCATACAGTGAAGGAGGCCATGCGGGCCATGGAGCCTGTGCCAACGCTCCGAAAGAGCACTGTACCTAGGCCACTCCCCCACGCTATCCTTGTAACCCCATGCATTGACCATGGTCAATCCACCTAACCTGCACATCTTTGGACAGTGGGAGGAAGCCGGAGCACCCGGAGGAAACCCACGCAGGCACGGGAGAACGAGCAAATTCCACACAGTCACCCAAGGCCGGAATTGAACCAGGGTCCCTGGCGCTGTGAGGCCGCCATGCTAACCACTGTGCCATCATGCCGCCCCAAGTGCCTGTTAGTCACATGAGCGGTGGGAGCTCTCCAACTGTGGCAGCATCACATTCAATCTCATCCTTGCCCAATTTTCACACTTAAGCATTTGTAATAGAAATTGCTGAATGGTGATCTGCAGCAGGGATCCAGAGCCATCTCTCTTTCCTGGGGGAACGGAGATGGAGGAGGGGTGGGGAAAGTGGAACTGGGGTAAATACATGCATCATCTCGAATCCTCCAGGTGGCTGCAACTAGTTTTTATGTAAACCTACTGTGTCTTGTGACAGTTACAGAACACTTCCACTTATCAGATTCGCTCTCCATCCATCACCAGGACAATTATGTCCTTAGCATTTCTAATATGTATGAAAGGAACCTGTGATAATTGATTCAGGAACATGATTTTACTGTGGAAACCCTCACACTTACTACATTGCTTTAAACATTTTGACCAGCTACTCTCTTGTAATCATTATTTACTTGCAATAAAATGTGGAAGGTTTAGTGCGCTGTGTGCATTATTTGTTCATTAGCAATGTATAAATTTTTAAGCTTATCCTCTTAAGTTCTACTCCAATACAGATCAGAAGCAACAGGGATGGGAATATAACCACATTTTAGAATAAGATTTCTGTTTAATTTCAAAACTTTATGTGACCCCCAGATTATGGCACACAATGTTTGGAATAATTCTTGTTCTGTCACAACTGTACAGTCAACCTTATTTAATCTGAAGTTTACACTCAGATCAGAAGAGTATACTTTGCACCCAGTAAACTTGAAATTCACACCTCTACATTCCTGAATTAATGCTATTGCTGCTTCCAAAATAAAACGGCAACATTTCAACAGTCATGGCAAGATTGAAACAACATCCAGGATGTTTGACGGTGCTAAAGATGGGTGATATACCTTCAATTCACCAAGAGGCCGAGAGAGCGAGTGAACATAAGGCTTTATTAGTCGTGCTCTTGCCTAGCCAGAGTCGGTTGTGCAGATGAGTGCCACCCGCAGGTGGCCAGGTTATATATGGCCCCGGTGAGGGCGGAGCCAGAGGCAGAGCCCACCAGGGTTTACAGTACAGTGCCTGGAAGCAGCTCGTATCACCACTTCCAGGTCAAAGATTACATTAGGTGGATACAATGGTTTGTGTCATGCATTATGGTGAATACATTCACCACATTCACCCCCTGTTAAAAAATCAAGTCCAGCGGGGGCGGCGTGGGGTCATTACATATTCAGTCTTTCTGGAGGCCAGATCGTTCTCTTCAACCTCCTCAGCTCTGGCAGTGTGGCAGGCACGGTGTTGCAGGTGGTGACTCCAGGGGCATTGTGTCTGGAGCTGGAGCCTCAGTCCGGCGAGTCAGAGACGGTTGTCGTGTGCGGGTAGACAGGGGGTGGTGGGTGGCGGCAGTGTCGGCACAGGACAGTACAGGAGACCCAGGGGGGCATACAGGGCGCTGGGAGTGGGGGCGGGTAGTAGGGGGGCACGTTGGCAGGGGAACCAGCTGGTGCCAGGTCTCGTAGGGAGACCGTATCTTGCTGTCCATCCTGGTGCGCGATGTAGGCGTACTGGGAGTTGGCGTGGAGCAGCTGGACCCTCTCGACCAGTGGGTCGGTCTTATGGCTCCTCATGTGCCTCCGAGAAGGACAGGTCCCGGAATTGACAGCCAAGTTGGAAGCGAGACCCCGGAGATGGACTTCCTGGGGAAGATAAACAAACAATTGTGAGGGGTCTCGTTCGTGGCTGTGCAGAGGAGTGATCTGATGGAGTGGAGGGCGTCGGGGAGGACCTCCTGCCAGCGGGGGATTGGGAGACTTCTAGACCTGAGGGTCAGAAGGACGGCCATCCATACGGTCGCGTTCTCCCTCTCCACCTGCCCGTTTCCCTGCGGGTTATAGCTCGTAGTCCTGCTCGAGACGATGCCTTTGCTGAGCAGGTACTGATGCAGCTCATCGCTCATGAATGATGTACCCCGGTCGCTGTGGATGTAGCCAGGGAAACCGAACCGTGTGAAGATGCTGTGCAGTGCCTTTATTACAGTGGCCGAGGTCATGTCGGGGCAGGGGACAGCAAAGGGGAAGCGGGAGTACTCGTCGATGACGGTGAGGAAATATATATTATGGTTGGTGGAGGGGAGGGGCCCTTTGAAATCGATACTTAGGCATTCAAAGGGCCGGGAGGCCTTTACCAGGCGGGCCTTGTCTGCGGTTTGCACTCCGCGCAGAATTTGCAGTCCCTGGTCATTGCCTTGACCTCCTCGGTGGAGAAGGGCAGATTGCGGGCCTTAATGAAGTGGATAATCCGGGTGACCCCCGAGTGACAAAGGTCATTGCGGATAGCCCGAAGTCGGTCATCTTGCGCGCTGGCGCATGTGCAGCGGGGCAGGGCATCTGGGGGTTCATTGAGCTTCCCAGGACGATACTTGATATCGTAATTGTAGGTAGAGAGTTTGATCCTCCACCTCAGGATTTTGTCATTTTTTATTTTGCCCCCTGTAGCGCAACAATTACTCAATCAAGTCGAGAAGTGATTAAGTCAATCGAGACTTTATTAAGCAAGACTTGTTCCCCAGCAGCTCAGTTCATTGTGCGTTGTCGAACATGAAGGCGACCAACCGCTGGTCGGTGATGAGGGTGAACTTCCTACCGGCTAGGTCGTGCCTCCAGTGCCGTACAGCTTCCACTATGGCTTGTGCTTCCTTCTTGACTGATGAGTGTCGGATTTCGGAAGCGTGGAGGGTCCTAGTGAAGAATGCTACTAGCCTGAGGGTGGCGGCCAGGGCGACGTCTGACGCATCGCTCTCTACCTGGAAGGGGACAGACTCATCCACCGCGTGCATTGCGGCCTTGGTGATGTCGGCCTTGATGCGGCTGAAGGCCGAGCGGTCCTCATCCGTCAGGGGGAAACTGGAAGTTTGAATAAGTGGGCAGGCTTTGTCCGCGTAGTTGGGGACCCACTGGGCGTAGTAGGAGAACAGCCCCAGGCATCGCTTTAGGGCCTTGAGGCTGTGGGGAGGGTGGAGTTCTGTGTGGGGGCACATACGGTCGGGGTCGGGCCCTAGGATTCCGTTCTCGACGACGAGCCGAGGATTGCCAGTCGGGTAGTACGGAAGACACACTTTTTTTTGTTGTATGTAAGATTGAGGGATTGGGCGGCCTGGAGGAACCTCTGAAGGTTGACGTCATGGTCCTGCTGATCATGGCCGCAGATGGTCACGTTGTCCAGGTACGGGTATGTCGCCCGCAAACTGTACTGGTCCACCATTCGGTCCATCGTTCTCTGAACGACCGAGACCCCATTAGTGACACCAAAGGGAATTCTGAGAAAGTCGAAGAGTCAGCCGGCTTCTTCAAAGGCAGTGTAGTGGCGCTCTTCCAGGCGGATTGGGAGCTGGTGGTAGGCCGACTTCAGATCAACCGTGGAGAACACACGGTACTGCGCGATCTGGTTGACCATCTCCGCTATGCGGGGGAGGGGGTATGCATCCAGTTGCGTGAACCGGTTATTTGTCTGGCTGTAGTCCACAACCATCCGGTTCTTTTCCCCGGTCCGGACGACCACCACTTGCGCTCTCCAGGGGCTGTTGCTGGCCTCTATGATCCCTTCACTCAACAGTCGTTGGCCCTCCGACTTGATAAATACCATGTCTAGCGGGCTGTACCGCCTGCTCCTGGTGGCAATGGGCTTACAGTCAGGAGTGAGATTCACAAAGAGTAACAGGTGGGAGACCTTGAGGGTCGCGAGGCTGCATACTGTGAGGGGGGGCATGGGTCCGCCGAACTGTAGGGTCAGGCTTCGGTGATTACTCTGAAAATCCAACCCTAGCAGTAGGGAGGACGTAAAGCTTAAAGCGGGTATACTCCGCGCCTTGCATCGCGAGATTGGCGATACAGTACCCCCGGATCTGGACCGAATGAGACCTGGAGGCAAGGGAGATTGTTTGTGAGGCGGGGTAGGTGTGGAGGGAGCAGCGCTTTACCGTGTTGGGGTGGACAAAGCTCTCCGTGCTCCCGGTGCGTTTTCGATTTCTGGGCCTTAGGTCGGCCCAGAAAGACTCTCGCGTACTGCCCCTTTTCCCCGCAGTCGCCGCACGCCGCTGAGCGGGCTGGGCAACGCTGCCAGGGGTGGTGGCCCTGGCCACAGAAGTAGTAAACAATGGATTTGACATCCCCTCACTCCCCAATCTCCAGAACCCAGCCACCTATCAGCCACTGCCACTCTCCACCCACCAGGCCCCTCCTTGTTTTTGACATACCCTCTATAGTCTCTATCAGCAGCTATCACTATAAACCCAGCCCATCACCCCGCCCTATCATTCGCTCAGCTGCAATCCCTAGGTCTCAGACAGTGCTTCTGGCCATTTCGGCACTGAAATATTGAGCAGTAACACCAAGGGCCATAAGCTTTACCAGTGACACTCCCACTAAAGATGCACTATCAGCCAGTTATACATCTGCACTGAAAAATCCCTTTTAAAGGACAGGACAGCATTATGCCACCTGCAGCAAAATTCAAAAAATGCTTCAATATAGAGTTAATTTACACTAGATTCTCACACTACTGTATCAGCTAGGCATCCTGTATAGTGTCAGAATAACAGATTGGAGATGGCTGAGCTAACACCAGTGTTAATCCAACAAATTGCACCTCAACGGTTTTGTCCAAATTCACAAGGGTAGTTCAGTATTTAGATTGAGGGCTCATCATACACACACCTAAGTTCACCGCCTTTATGGAACGTCTTTATGGTCATTTTCTGACAAAACGAGGTTGCTGCTCAAGAATCTAAATTCACAACCATTTTGAGATGCCAAAACACTCAACAGCAGCACCAGTGTTTACAAGGTACTATATTTTTGACTATTTGCTGCTTCCGTAGTTTGGTTGGGGGATACAATGCACGCAGTGTACCCAAATGGGGAGAGGTGTGAGATTAGCCAGGTGTTTCCCGGCACTCAGAACATCCGGAGACACCTCACTATCTAACGTCCATCCGGGTACATTGGGGACCTCAGTGGGGAACTCCCTGACGAGACCACACTTAGCCTCGTTTTCTGCACTGAGGACCTTGTTTTCTGTACTGAGGACCTCCGCTCATCGGAACTCCTCAGTTCAGCGAGAGATTGGGACGCCATTTGTAAATGGCGCCCCATTCTCCCAAGCCACTGACATGAGCCCTGAACGCCCCAAGTCCCAATTCACAATGAGAAGGTCCCCAGCTCCACCCCACTCACCCCCCCCCCCCAATCAGGGCACACCCCAGCCCGATTACCACTGTGCAGAAAATACCAGCCTGGCACCTTGGCAGCACCCCTGCCAGCTGGAAGTGCCACATGGGCACTGTCAGACTCGCATCCAGGTGGCACTGCCAGGGTGGTAGTGCCAGGCTTCCTAGGTGCCACCAGCAGTGCCAGGTACCACCCTACCAATGGGTCATGCACCTGGGGGCCTCCAATCCCCTGGAAGACTCCCACGAGTGCCATTCCGTCTGGTCCAGTTTGCAAAGATCAGTAAAGAACAACACTCACCCGGGGTCTCTAAGGTGATGGAGTAGATCCCACATCTTGGTTAGATCTCGGGAACACATATTGAAGTGGGACTGGATGGGCAGGATTCACATTGCCGCGTCAGACATTGTCGTGCCTGACTAATTTGGTAGAATTTTTTGAGGACGGGGAGCCAATGGATGTGGTATACCTGGATTTCCAGAAAGCTTTTGACAAGGTGCCACACAAAACGTTGCTGCATAAACTAAAGATGCATGGCATTGAGGGTAAAGTGGTAGCATGGGTGGAGGATTGGTTAACTAACTGAAAGCAGAGAGTGGGGATAAATGGGTGTTTCTCTGGTTGGCAACCTGTAACTAGTGGGGTCCCTCAAGGATCAGTGTTGGGCCCGCAGTTTTTCACAATTTACAGAGACGATTTGGAGTTGGGGACCAAGTGCAATGTGTCAAAGTTTGCAGACGACACTAAGATGAGTGGTAAAGCAAAAAGTGCAGAGGATACCGGAAGTCTGCAGAAGGATTTGGATAGGTTAAGTGAATGGGCTAGGGTCTGGTAGATGGAATTCAATGTTGCCAAGTGTGAGGCTATCCATTTTGGGAGGAATAACAGCAGAATGGATTATTATTTAAACGGTAAGATGTTAAAACATGCTGCTGTGCAGAGGGACCTGGGTGTGCTGGTGCACGAGTCGCAAAAAGTTGGTGTGCAGGTGCAACAGGTGATTAAGAAGGCTAATCGAGTTTTGTCTTTCATTGCTAGAGGGATGGAGTTCAAGACTAGGGAGGTTATGCTGCAATTGTATAGGGTGTTGGTGAGGCCGCATCTGGAGTGTTGTGTTCAGTTTTGGTCTCCTTACCTGAGAAAGGACATATTGGCACTGGAGGGAGTGCAGAGGAGATTCACTAGGTTGATCCCAGAGTTGAGGGGATTAGATTCTGACGAGAGGTTGAGTAGACTGGGACTGTACTCATTGGAGTTTAGAAGGATGCGGGGGGATCTTATTGAAACATATAAAATTATGAAGGGATTAGATAGGATAGATGCGGGCAGGTAGCTTCCACTGGTCAGGGAAAGCAGAACTAGGGGCATAGCCTCAAAATAAGGGGAAGTAGATTTAGGACGGAGTGTAGGAGGAACTTCTTCACCCAGAGGGTTGTGAATCTCTGGAATTCCTTGCCCAATGAAGCAGTTGAGGCTCCTTCTTTAAACGTTTTTAAGAAAAAGATAGATACCTTTCTAAAGAATAAAGGGATTCGGGGATATGGTGTACGGGCCGAAGAGTGGAGCTGAGTCCACAAAGATCAGCCATGATCTCATTAAATAGCGGAGCAGGCTCGAGGGGCCAGATGGCCTACTCCTGTTCCTAGTTCTTATGTTCTTATGTCTCGCAAAATCGCATCAGCTCTCATGAGGCAGGTAGATCCCGGAAGTGAGATTTCGCGGCATCTACGGTCACGTTGCGCCGTGCACACTTCTTTTCGGGCACAATACGACCGGTAGATCCCACCAAGAATGTCTGCCTCTGCTCTCCACATTTACATGAAGACGACTTTTCTTGTCCTAAGTGCAGGGTCACAGATATGTGAAAGTGTGGTTTTCGCAAGAGGGTGTCACGCATTCATTATCTTCCTGAAAACCAAATTACTGAAGCAGCAAAATGTGAAACCATTTTTAGTAGGCATCTTCAGGAGTCAGGTTCCCCCCCAAAAGAGTTCTGCATTTTTAAGTGACAAGAATGCACCCTTAGCCCTGAGCCAAGTATGACTATTGACCCACTCGGGTGCCAGATTTGAACTATGCCATGTCCAGATGAACTGTCTACTCAGCTGCATTCGGACTTAGTTTGAATTTTGTAAGCTTGTTCGTTGCAAGCCAGTCGTTGACTTGGTGCCAGCAGCATTTTCTGTGGCCCTACAAGTTAAACTGTAACTACCAATCTGTCATGGCTTGCTGCAGCACGTAACAGTATGGACTCTGGGAGCCGGGCCAAGAAATACAAAAGTTCCAAGCACTATAATACGAAAGCAGGTTTTCTTTTTACTTCATCAAGAACAAACAACTGCCGCCAGCGAGTTACGCATTCCTGCAAAAAAATGTTACTGATTTAGAGAGTAATTTTTTTTCCCCACTTGGGTCTCCCTTTACCGCCTGAATTTTCAACAATTAAACACAAATCTTGCATTTGAATTGCTGACTTGATTTCAATAAATGCAAAAGTGGAATGGGGGAAAAAATTCGGAAAAAACTACTGTGGTGACAAATATTGATTTCATTCAAAGGTGCATTCCTGTCTTCAGCACTCTATAAGCCATTGAAAAGGTCACGCCCAAACCAACCAACCAACTCAAACCTCGCGATGGCTGGGGAAGAGGCAGCAGATAGGCGATGCTGTGGAAGATCCTGGCACCAGCAAAGATTCGGAAGTGCAATAAAGCTGTACTCAGGTCAGGGCCAGTGAGGGCATACAACACACCGATGCCAACGAATGGAACAATGTTCTCCAGGTCATTCTGATGACATCTGCAGGGAGCAGAAACAAGCAGCACAGACTAAGCATTGGTTTGTTCAAACAGAAGTTATGAAATTCACCCATACACAGCAGAAATACAAAATGAATTACTAAAGTGTAACTTAAAATACAAGAAAATCGAACTGACAGCAGTAAAAAGTTAATATTAATATTGGAATGCAGAGTCATCACACTGGTGAAATGCAGGATTAGAGAGACTCGGGAATCAACACGTTTTCAAGCTTGGGATCTAAACAACTACAGAAAGAATGGACTTTACAATAAGGGAACTGCCACAATGAATTTTATGTTATTCGTCTCCTCAGCTTGTATTTAATTAGGTATATGACAATTGGCTTGGCTTCATATGGACTTACTTTTGAACCCTTTTAGTGTAGTGGACTGAACACGCAAGATCGCAAGAATTTAAAAGTCCTCAACTCAAAGCTTGTGCACCATGGGGTGCAGTCAGGCAAACAGCACTGGGCCAGATGAAAACATTTTTTACAGGCGGGTCTCTCAGATTTGGAACACGTCTATGAAAAAAAATCTCCCCCCCCCCCCCACCCAGAACTCGACAAACTGTTTCACTGAAGAATATTTGACTTATCAATATGACCCATTACAAAGGACTATATTATTCTGAAAGTTCAGGAGGTCCGAGAAGGTGATCCAAATGGAGATTTATTTATAACCGAAAGAAAAGGCCGCAACACGGCATACGGCACACTGGACCCAACCAAGTCTACCGTTCATGACAGTCCCCATCCAGGCCGTCTTTTAAGGCTTGATTCTATGAGCCCCAGCTGTTGGATTTGGGGGAGCTCACATTCCATAAGCCTCACGAGGACATCAATCGGGTCATCCCCGTGGGTCTCATGAGGGTCATTACAACTGTTGGGGCTCGAGAGATCAGGGTGCTATTTTTAAATGGCGCCCCGATCTCTCACTGTACTGAGGAGTTCAGCCTTCAACGGGACCGGAAGATCCGTTGGCAGGAAGGACAAGGAAATCCAACCTATATTCTTTAAAAACTCAAGTAAATTAGTGAAATGGCATGCAACAAATTTGGTCAATTTGTTTTAGGAAAAATAGATGATGTTCATATTCACACAATCTATATTAAGCACATTGACCATTGGTTAATAATGAATTTTCTAAACTTACATATACTAAGAGTGTTAAAAATCTTGATTGAAGAAGAGTTCCAAATCTTGTCAGGAAACACGTTTCTCGTATCATTACTACTACCCAATTATTGGAGAAAATCTAATATTGGTCTCCTGTCAAAAGTTCTGCAGAAGGGTTATTTAGATCTGAAACATTACCTCTGTTTCCCTCCACAGATGCTGCCAGACCAGCAGAGTTATCCAGCATTTTCTGTTTTTATGTGGAAAGGTCACAGTCAAGCCCTCGTTTCTGCCACATAGACACCAAACCCCATAACTTGCAGTGGAGACAAACTTAACACAAAGGCCAACTCGACTAGCACAACTGATTCAACTCTCTATTATTCAATTCCACTGTTTATCGCTCAAGGTTCCGCCACCAGCCAAAACAATTTGCCGAAAGGGACCCAGAAAATGCCAACTTGAACTTCATGGATATATAAAGCAGATGAAACGTCCATTCAGGACGTATGAAACATCAACCCCTCAACCTGACAACCCAATGAAACTTGCATCTTATTATAGTTTATCAAATTTTAGATGAATAATGCCAACAAACCACCTATGGGTGAGTTCTCCCAGTGAGCCAGAGAAGACACAGCAAAGAGTGAGTTTGGGAATTTGAAGCTAGGTGGGAATTCAAAGCTGGGTGGGGAGGAGGTGCTTTTTAGCCCTGGTAAGTGACTGGTAAGTAGTTTTTCTTTTCATTGTCTAATTTATTTAATTTTTTCTTTGTTTTTTGGAATTGGAGTTGTATAAGTTAACCTAAGGTTTAAGACATGGCAGGAGATCCCACACCCGTGTCATGCTCCTCATGTGCGATGTGGGAGCTCAGGGACACGTCCACTGTCCCTGGCTCCTTCATGTGCAAGAAGTGTGTCCAGTTGCAGCTCCTGTTAGACCACTTGGCGGCTCTGGAGCTGCGGATGGACTCACTTTGGAGCATTCGCGATGCTGAGGACGCCGTGGATAGCACGTTTAGCGGGTTGGTCACACCGCAGGTGAAAGTTACTGGGGGAGATAGAAAATGGGTGACCAAAAGACAGAGCAAGAGTAGGAAGGAAGTGCAGGTGTCCCCTGCGGTCATCTCCCTGCAAAACAGATATACCGCTTTGGATACTGTTGAGGGAGATGGCTCACCAGGGGAAGGCAGCAGCAGCCAGGTTCATGGCACCGTGGCTGGCTCTGCTGCGCAGCAGGGCAGGAAAAAGAATGGCAGGGCTATAGTGATAGGGGACTCAATCGTAAGGGGAATAGACAGGCGGTTCTGCGGACGCAATCGAGACTCCAGGACGGTATGTTGCCTCCCTGGTGCAAGGGTCAAGGATGTCTCAGAGTGGCTGCAGGACATTCTGGGGGGGGAGGGTGAACAGCTAGCTGTCATGGTGCAATAGGCACCAACGATATAGGTTAAAAAAACGGGACGAGGTCCTACAAGCTGAATTCAGGGAGTTAGAAGTTAAACTAAAAAGTAGTACCTCAAAGGTAGTAAACTCAGGATTGCTACCAGTGCCACGAGCTAGTCAGAGCAGGAATGTCAGGATAGATAGAATGAATGCGTGGCTTGAGAGATGGTGCAAGAGGGAGGGATTCAAATTCCTGGGGGCATTGGAACCGATTCTGGGGGAGGTGGGACCAGTACAAACCAGACGGTCTGCACCTGGGCAGGACTAGAACCAAGGTCCTAGGAGGGGTGTTTGCTAGAGCTGTTGGGGAGGGTTTAAACTAATGTGGCAGGGGGATGGGAACCGATGCAGGAAGTCGGAAGGTAGTAAATCAGGGACAGAAACAAAAGGCAGTAAGGGGGAAAGTGTAAGGCAGAGAAGCCATCGTCAAAAATCAGAAAGGGCGACAGCACAAGGTACAGTGACTGAGGGGAGCTCAGTGAATAGGCCCAGTAATACTAAAAGGAATAAAACGGGAAGTAAAAACATAAATGGCAAGCGACGCGGCAGGTTGTGACATGAAGATATGGGTTCAACGACAAGGAAAATTAGGAGAAAGGTTAAGAGGAAATATAACTTAAGAGAGGTTACTGATTGAGGCGTTAAGATTCAAAACAGAGGTATAAAAGCCAACATAAGTGTACTTTACCTGAATGCTCATAGTATTCGGAATAAGGTAAATGAGTTGATGGCGCAAATCATCGTGAATGACTATGATTTAGTGGCCATTACTGAAACATGGTTAAAGGATGGTCACGACTGGGAGTTAAATATCCGAGGATATCAAACTATTCGGAAGGACAGAGTGGATGGTAAGGGACGTGGTGTAGCTCTGTTATTTAAGGAAGACATCCGGGCAATATTAAGGGATGACATCGGTGCTATGGAGGATAAGGTTGAATCCATTTGGATGGAAATCAGGAATAGTAAGGCGAAAAAGTCACTGATAGGAGTAGTCTATAGGCCACCAAATAGTAACATTATGGTGGGGCAGGCAATAAACAAAGAAATAACGGATGCATGTAGAAACGGTACAGCAGTTATCATGGGGGATTTTAATCTACATGTCGATTGGTTTAACCAGGTCGGTCACGGCAGCCTGGAGGAGGAGTTTATAGAATGTATCCGCGATAGTTTCCTAGAACAGTATGTAATGGAACCTACGAGGGAACAAGCGGTCCTAAATCTGGTCCTGTGTAATGAGACAGGATTGATTAATGATCTCATAGTTAGGGATCCTCTCGGAAGGAGCGATCACAATATGGTGGAATTTAAAATACAGATGGAGGGTGAGAAGGTAAAATCAAACACTAGTGTTTTGTGCTTAAACAAAGGAGATTACAATGGGATGAGAGAAGAGCTAGCTAAGGTAGATGGGGAGCAAAGACTTTATGGTGAAACAGTTGAGGAACAGTGGAGAACCTTCCAAGCGATTTTTCACAGTGCTCAGCAAAGGTTTATACCAACAAAAAGGAAGGACGGTAGAAAGAGGGAAAATCGACCGTGGATATCTAAGGAAATAAGGGAGAGTATCAAATTGAAGGAAAAAACATACAAAGTGGCAAAGATTAGTGGGAGACTAGAGGACTGGGAAATCTTTAGGGGGCAACAGAAAGCTACTAAAAAAGCTATAAAGAGTAAGATAGATTATGAGAGTAAACTTGCTCAGAATATAAAAGGATAGTAAAAGTTTCTACAAATATATAAAACAAAAAAGAGTGGCTAAGGTAAATATTGGTCCTTTAGAGGATGAGGAGGGAGATTTAATAATGGGAGATGAGGAAATGACTGAGGAACTGAACAGGTTTTTTGGGTCTTTCTTCACAGTGGAAGACACAAATAACATGCCAGTGACTGATAGAAATGAGGCTATGACAGGTGAGGACCTTGAGATGATTGTTATCACTAAGGAGGTAGTGATGGGCAAGCTAATGGGGCTGAAGGTAGACAAGTCTCCTGGGCCTGATGGAATGCATCCCAGAGTGCTAAAGGAGATGGCTAGGGAAATTGCAAATGCACTAGTGATAATTTACCAAAATTCACTAGGCTCTGGGGTGGTCCCGGCGGATTGGAAATTAGCAAACGTGACACCGCTGTTTAAAAAAGGAGGTAGGCAGAAAGCGGGTAATTATAGGCCAGTGAGCTTAACTTCGGTAGTAGGGAAGATTCTGGAATCTATCATCGAGGAAGAAATAGCGAGGCAGCTGGATGGAAATTGTCCCATTGGGCAGACGCAGCATTGGTTCATAAAGGGCAGGTCGTGCCGAACTAATTTAGTGGAATTTTTTGAGGACATTACCAGTGCGGTAGATAACGGGGAGTCAATGGATGTGGTATATCTGGATTTCCAGAAAGCCTTTGACAAGGTGCCACACAAAAGGTTGCTGCATAAGATAAAGATGCATGGCATTAAGGGTAAAGTAGTAGCATGGATAGAGGATTGGTTAATTAACAGAAAGCAAAGAGTGGGGATTAATGGGTGTTTTTCTGGTTGGCAATCAATAGCTAGTGGTGTCCCTCAGGGATCAGTGTTGGGCCCACAATTGTTCACAATTTACACAGATGATTTGGAGTTGGGGACCAAAGGCAATGTGTCCAAGTTTGCAGACAACACTAAGATGAGTGTTAAAGCAAAAAGTGCAGAGGATACTGGAAGTCTGCAGAGGGATTTGGATAGGTTAAGTGAATGGGCTAGGGTCTGGCAGATGGAATACAATGTTGACAAATGTGAGGTTATCCATTTTGGTAGGAATAACAGCAAAAGGGATTATTATTTAAATGATAAAATATTAAAACATGCTGATGTGCAGAGAGACCTGGGTGTGCTAGTGCATGAGTTGCAAAAAGTTGGTTTACAGGTGCAACAGGTGATTAAGAAGGCAAATGGAATTTTGTCCTTCATTGCTAGAGGGATGGAGTTTAAGACTAAGGAGGTTGTGCTGCAATTGTATAAGGTGTTAGTGAGGCCACACCTGGAGTATTGTGTTCAGTTTTGGTCTCCTTACCTGAGAAAGGATGTATTGGCACTGGAGGGTGTGCAGAGGAGATTCACTAGGTTAATCCCAGAGCTGAAGGGGTTGGATTACGAGGAGAGGTTGAGTAGACTGGGACTGTACTCGTTGGAACTTAGAAGGATGAGGGGGGATCTTATAGAAACATATGAAATTATGAAGGGAATAGATAGGATAGATGCGGGCAGGTTGTTTCCACTGCCGGGTGAAAGCAGAACTAGGGGGCATAGCCTCAAAATAAGGAGAAGTAGATTTAGGACTGAGTTTAGGAGGAACGTCTTCACCCAAAGGGCTGTGAATCTATGGAATTCCTTGCCCAGTGAAGGAGTAGAGTCTCCTTCATTAAATGTTTTTAAGATAAAGATAGATCGTTTTTTGAAGAATAAAGAGATTAAGGGTTATGGTGTTCGGGCCGGAAAGTGGAGCTGAGTCCACAAAAGATCAGCCATGATCTCATTGAATGGTGGAGCAGGCTTGAGGGGGCCTACTCCTGCTCCTAGTTCTTATGTTCTTATTATTCATTGAATATATACTAGGTAGGCGCTAACTTTTAGGTTGAAATAGGCTTACTGTCCACAAAATGAAACTAATTGTGGGCATGCAAAAACAGGAAAGGAGCAGACAGGAGATATGAATGATTACAATGAAGTCACTATTTGTTTTGCCCCAATACATGACGAACATTACCTTCTCACACGCTCCACATAGGGATCAGTCCGCATGTATTTCTTTGTGGTTTCTTCATCCTTTGCACCATGGGCTGTGGCATCTTCAGCAGTGATAAATGCCTGTATAAATTGTTCATAAAATTGTTATTTGCCGATGGACTGGGAAAAAATAAAAGTAGACTGGACTCCAGAGTAGAAACCATTTCTGGTGACGTGCAAATCTTACTTGGTGCTCCATCGCTACTGCCTCTTGGAACATATCCATTTTTCAGTACATGAAACACAGGGAATCGTCGGGATTTAATTCTGAACAGACAGCCTACTGCTTGAGCCACCACCTTAAAAATCCGACCATACGCACATACAACTCTCACTTGGTGCAGAAAAAAACATACAAGTATCTTATTCACACAATCAAGCAAAGTCATAACTGAAAACAATCTTCTTGTCGAGCTGAATAAACTAATGTTCCAGCCCTATAATTAAGACAGGGATCAAAGGTTATGGGGAGCAGGCAGAAAATTTGAACTAAGGCCACAATCAGTTCAGCCATGATCTTATGGAATGGCGGAGCAGGTTCGAGGGACCAAATTGCCTACTCTTGCTGCTATTTTTTAAAATAGTCTTACGTCCTTTCAGAGAAAGAGCTGAAAATTTAAGAGCCGCTCCAATTCAAGTAGAAATTTTCCTGAACTCCTGCAATTAGTCTCTAACTGACCTTGAGCATCGTTCTCGAACTTTTCCCACAAGGAGTTGACAGCTTTAAAAAGATATGCCAGGTCACACACAGCTCTACCTTAGCAAGGAAGTCACCATCATTCTTGAAGGGGACACATATAAGATGTAAATATTGACCTTAATAGATGGTTCATCATTTAACTGTACATGACCTCCCTCACCATGAACAACGTTACAGGAAGCTCACTTCATTAATGGTCTACATGCGACTCCAGACCCACAGCAATGTGGTTGACTCTTAACTGCCCTCTGAAATGGTCCAGCAATCTACTCAGTTCATGGGTAATTAGGGATGGATAACAAAAGCAGACCTTGCCAGCTAACACCCACATCCCACAAAATAATAAAGAGGAAAAAACGAAGGGGACCTGTTGCATAAATCAGGTACAGGGGGAAGTTTTAGCTCTGACACAAAATCTCATGATCAGAACACAGACTCATAAGGTCGCCTCTCATTCTTCTAAACTCCAATGAGTACAGGCCCAACCTACTCAACCTCTCCTCATAAGAAAATCCATCCATATCCGAGGTTAACCTAGTGAACCTTCTCTGGACAGCCTCCAATGCTAGTATATCTTTCCTTAGATAAGGGGATCGACCTGTTCACATCATTCCAGGTGTAATCTTGTTTAGTTCCTGTTTTAATACTCAATTCCCTTTGAAATAAAGACCAATGTTCAAACTTGCCTTCCCTATTTCTTGTTGAGCTGTAAGCTAGCTTTTTGTAATATATGCAAGTAGACCTTCAAATCCCTCTGTGCTGCAGACGTCTGCAGTCTTTCTACATTTAAATAATATTCAGCTCCTTTACTCTTCCAACCAAAGTGCATAATTTTTCATTTTTCTTCAGCATATTCGATCTGCCACTTTTTTGCCCATTCACCTGTCCCTCTGTCAACTCTGTGTCATTCTCACCACTTGCTTTCCCACCTACTTTTGTGCCGTATGCAAACTTGGCATTAGAACATTGATTTCCCTCATCCAAGTCATTAATATATTGTAAATGATTGTGGCCCCAGCACTGATCTTGTGGCACTTCACTCGTTACAGGTTGCCGTCCTGAAAATGCCCTTCTCATCCCAACTCTCTATCTTCCATTAGTTAGCCTATTATCTGTCCATGCTAATATACTACCCCCAACATCATGGGCTCTGAAGTAGCCTTTTGTGCGGTACCTTATCGAATGCCTTTTGGAAATCCAAGTAAATTACAACTACTGACTCCCCTTTATCCTGTTCATTACCACCGCAAAGAATTCTATTTGTCAGGCATGATTTCCCTGTCATTAAACCACTGGATCGGTTTCCCTGTCATTAAACCACTGGCTCGGCTTGATAATATTATATATTTCTAAATATTTTGCTATTATATCCTTTATAATGAACTCTAAACATTTCCCCAATGGTATCCATATCCCATGAATTAATAACATGAATGCCTATTATACATAGCAGTGCTCAGGAGCCAAGGGCACAGGAAGGAGATTATGCATGATAGGAAATTAAGGGGCACAGAAAAACGTGGACCATTTTCCACACCTTGAGAGGCTCAACGAGAGCAAACACAAACAAAATTCAGCACTGTCTCCAGTGGGCCAGCTCAACCTTAAACTGACTGAGGGAAAGTGTACTTTAGGACTAGGATCTCAAAACTGCAACTAAGGTAATGGTTTACAAGGTAGCAGTAACCCCCGAGCTCCTATGAAAGAAACACTAGAGAAAAACCATGAGTGCGACCTTTGCAAGATTCTCTTCCAAGCCAACATTGAGCACTGATCACACAAAACCAGCTTTGCTGGGCAGGACATAGCGCTTGTATGATACCAGACCCCTGAGGCAAGAGTTCAAGTTGGAACTCGATAAGGCAATCCCCAGGAGGACAGTGGAAATGTTTAAAGGATATCTTTGAAGCATTCCTGAAGAGATCAAACCTGCTCCTCAACTCATTGGGGGTCTCTGGCTTGTGTGACTGATCAAAATGGAGAAGGCACTAAACACATTAAGAGACTTCATTGGGAACTTGCAGAGGTGATGCGGAGGCATTGGAGTGTTATAACCCCCACCAGGACCACAGGGAAACCATGGAGCTTGTGAAGTTACGAGCTTCCCGGATAGGGGGCAGAGGCCATCCAGCTGGAGCTAGTTACAAACGAACATCAATGCCGGCCCAAAGCAGGGCCTGGTGCGGTTAGTTCTCCCAGCAAGGACTGGAGTGGGGTTGAGTTGCCGCCTTGAGCAGGTTACTGTAAATGGTTAAATAAACCTCTGTTCTCTTATCGCTTATCAGGTTACTAAATGGAGAAAGCGTGCCAAACTCATCAATCTAACCCTTCAAGCAACATCAACACGGGGCACATACCTGGTGTTGTTCTAGCACGCAAAACCAATGCCAGCTTCCAATTAACGAAAAAGGACAAAACTTAACTCAATTCCTTTAATGGCGGCTGTTGGATCTTACCTTACGAGTCACTCTGAAGTAGCCTGTCAGGGGTCCCATTAACAGCATCTTCAGCAGCACGATGGTGCTGTACGTGGAATAGGCGAGGAAAACCTCGCTGTCAATCAACTCGGACATTTCAGCAGCGGGCACTAGAAAATGTGGGGGAGAAAAATACAACTTATAAGTTTCCCGAAAAAAAAAGTTTAATACACTCACAAAATATGCATATAGTGCCTTCCGTGGCAGTCAAATTATTCGTAGTGCAGCCCTTAAAAATGCAAGAAAGTTAAAAGAAAAACAAGCACGGAGCCTCTTTAAACGATCAGATAGACGTCGAAAACAAGCACATTTAAAGGATTGCATTCAAACATTAAAGAACGATTAGCTCCTTTCATGTTGCATATGTATATGGACCCACCTTTGATCTCTGCTCCTCTCTCTGCTACTCTGAGAGCTGAACTCGTTGTGTGTTCCTTACAGAGAGCAGGGCAGGTCCTTTACAGGGTAGCTGTTAGGTCGACTGGAGGACTGCACTCTGCTGGGGCGGCTCTCCCAACCACAGCCTCCCTTTCAACACAAGAGGCTTTCATTTCACCCCACCTCTCAGCTTATTGTTCATGGTGTGCTTAATGTTGGTATAATGATGTTTTTTTTCAACTTCCTTTCATGCAAATGATTGGGACAAAAAAATGGATGAATGCTGTTGAAGTTGATGAATGATGTGGAAGTTGATGCATCATATCAGATTCAGGGGCTAGTGTTGCCTACTACCGTGGTTAAAGATCAACCTCCAGGATACTGACTGCCGTGTGCAACCCGGGAGAGGGACAAAAAAATCGTAGGGATAGTATAAAAAGATTTCTTAAAAGATTATCTGTGAACATAAATTGTGGCTCATGTGGGTCAGTGCAGACTCAATGGACCGAAAGGCCTCCTTCTGCACTGTGTGTTCTATGTTCTAACACAAAAATATTGAAAATGGGCAGGAGGGCGGGGAAGGGGGAGGCTGACAGTCAAGCAGAAACGGTTTGTGAGTCTTTTTGCTTTCCAATTACCATAGGAAGGCAGTGGGTGGCACGGATGAGTGTGTTGGTGGACTAAAGGAGGGAGTGTGGAGGCAAATCAGGTAATTAAACCTTTTTTAAATTAGTTCATGGAACGTGAGCGTTGCAGGCTGGGCCAGTATTTATTGCCTACCCCTAATTGCTCTTGAGGGGGCAGTTAAGAGTCAACCAAGCTGCTGTGGGTCTGGAGTCACATTTAGGCCAGACCAGGTAAGGATGGCGGATTTCCTTCCCTGAAGGACAATACTGAACCAGATGTTTTTTTACGACAATCGACAATGGTTTCATGGTCATCATTAGACTTTTAATTCCAGATTTTTATTGAATTCAAATTTCGCCATCTGCAGCGATTTGAACCTGGGCCTCCAGAGCATCACCCCGGGTATCCGGTTTACTAGTCCAGTGACGATACCACTATGCCACCACCTCCAGGAATACGCACAAGACGGAATTCTCTGGTTCACCATCCACGTGTTTCTTGAAAGCGGCATTTGCTGTTGGTGGAATTCTCAATTGCCGCTTGTCAATGAGATTTCCCACTGAAGACACCCAACACCGCCGGAAAAACCCACGGGTGCGGGTGCGCTGCCAGTGGGAAAAGAGAATCCCGTCAGCTAGAGAATTCCGACCATAAGCACAGTTGACAACCCGAGGTACAGCAAATGTTGAGAAAGATCTCAGGAGGACCACAACCAGTTATTGGAGTGGACAAAAAGGTGAAGATGTTGATTAATGCACTGAAATCTGAGGTACTGCATTTAGATCAATGACAGCATCTGTAGGGAGACAAAACAGAGATAACATTTTGAGTCCGTTTAACTCTTCTTCAGAACTAAAAGAGAGAGAAAGCGTGTTGGATATCATACTGTATAAGAGGTGGAACAGCTGGAACTGGGATTAGTGGGAGATTGCAACAAAGATGTAGCAAAATGCAAGGACAAGTGACAGGGGCCCGGTGGGGGGGGGGGTGGGGAGGGGGGGGAGGGATTTGCATTGATACAAGAAATTTAAGTGATACAATAAGATGTAGTCTAAAGATGTTGAACTCAATGTTCTCTGACATGTAGGTCATTTCCTGATGAACTTCACACCAGCCACTGTCTGAACACACTGTAAAACATAAGGACAGGGTAAAAATTTAAGGGTGCAGAAAATAGGCCCTTAAAATTGGAAGTGGAAATAAAATAGCAAAACTCAAATGAAATTCAGTTTTATATTTGTCCCTACATTATGACAGTGATTACATTTCAAAAGTGCTTAAATGGAATATTGTGTCCAGTTGTGTCCCGGTCTGTGCACCACACTTTAGGAAGGATCCGAAGGCAATAGAGAGAGTGCAGAAAAGATTCATGAGAATGGTCCCAGGGATGAGGAACTTTAGTTCTGCAGATAGATTGGAGAAGGTGGGACTGTGTTCCTTGGAGAAGAGAAGGTTGCGAGTTTAATAAGGACACGGGGAGTCCACAGCAAATAAAATAAGAAACAAAGTTTTATTTACACAAGCTATATATTCACTACCCGGTAGATCCGGGTTCCTGCTGAGGTGTGGGCCTTACTGGCCAATCTTCTCTACATGGTTTCATTGTGATGCCCCGCCCCTTGGGGGAAAGTTGTACTCCGCAAGGAGCATGGGGATGACAAGCATTACCATCCCGTAGGTTCCGTGTGGGATATTACACAGAGAAGCTTAGATAGAGCTATTCAAAATCATAAGGGTTGAAGAAAGAATAAATAGGGAGAAGCCTTCCCATTGGTGAAACGACCACGAACCAGAGGACAAAGATTTAAGATAATTGGCAAAAGAAGAAATGGAGACATGAGGAAAATCATTTTCATGCAGCAAGTAGTTTGGGTTTGGGGTGCACTGCCAGAGTGTGTGATGAAAGCAGGTTCAATCGAGGCATTTAAGAGGGAATTAGATTATTTGAAAACAAAGAATGTGCAGGGCTATGGGAAGAAGGTAGGGGAGTGGCAAAGGGTGAATGGCTCCTTTTGAAAGCTAGCACAGGTTGAAGAGCCTCTTTCTGTGTTGTGATTATTCCAATGTCTGTTAAGAGCTGTCCTGATGTTGAAATATGTTATATAAATACAAGACCTTTCCTCTTTCTATTCCTTGTCATAGTGAATATATAATCAAGGAAGTGATGTTCAATTAGTGCAAAACATTGGGCAGGACATACCTGGAGTATCGTGTACAACTTTTGACAAATCAACATTGCATTGCCAAATCTATTAAAAGATAGTTCACCAAATGTCAAGTAAAATAACCTTTCATACAGGGTGTTGCTCTCTCCAGATACTGTCTGACCTTCTCTGAGTATTTCTGGCATTTCCTGTCATTGTTCCAGATTTTCAGTGTCCAGAATATTTTGCCTTTTGCCAGAAATATGTTCCATAATAGATCATGTAGATCGCAGTGTATGACCTAACCTTTGAAGTCTCAAAAGCCCTTCCTAAAATGGGGATTGACTTTTGCAGCAAGTATAAAATGTGAACCACCAGTGTTTGTATGGGTGGCCACCATTTTGAAATGCAACAAAAAAAGTCACACCAGTATTTCAAATTAAATCAATGTGACACATTTTATTAAATTAATTAATTCTACAAGGATACATTTACCACCATGCTATGAACTTCATTGTCTTCAGCATCCAAAACAAAGTAATTATGGCATCAAGGTCTCTTAGTCTCTGAGCGATCTTGGTCTTCTGCCACAACACTAGACTGTTTTGTTCCATAAAGCCACTAAGGTAGCTAGTTCTTAAATTGACTCTACACAAGGACTCAGGTTCATAAATTCCATTAATACCCCTTATTAATACTTTTTGCTTTATAAAACTATCTGGACCACAAATAGTATTATCAGCCACCATCATTGATGGATCTGCCCCAGTATCTAACTGTTGCTCTGAAATCTTTGCTGGACTCAAAAAGTTTGATTTGGTATTCTTAAGTGCACCATATGCATAATGCATTTCTGGTGACTATGCAATCATTCTGACCATTTAGAGTACGCATTCCAATCCAGGCTTCTTTTTTAAAATCTTTTTATTGTCACAAGTAGGCTTACATTAACACTGCAATGTCAGACTAGTGGCTGGTCGCTCTTCCCATGGTCTAGGGTATCTTCTTCATAGCGGATTCCTTCTACTTCCATTCTCAAACCAGTTTTTCACTAACACCAAATTCCCTGCTGCAGCACAGCTGTTTGATCAGTTAGAAATTGTTAATGTGAAACCAGCTTTATACTACATTCTTTTTGCTGGATGACCCATTAATGGTCTGCTCTGCATGGGTGCGCCTTAACATCCCATGCATCTTATTGGCAGCGCAGCTCGTGTCGCCATCTCAAATTCATTTGCAGACTTATAATTGGAGTAAAGCATGTGATTCTGAGGTGAAAAATTTAGGCCAAATCTTAATGCAAGTTTTGCATGTCTTAGCAGAAAAGGGGTGTCAACTTATAGGCCTAAACATGAGATTTGGCACTCAGAAAATTGTGTCATCTTATACACCGGGCCAATTTATATGCCATAATCCATAATATCAGTTTTTTTGCTTCCTTACTATTTTAACAGTCATATCTGTCAGATCAGCCATGATTGTATTGAAGAGAGGCCTCCAAGAGACCCCCTCCTGCTCCTAATTCGTACGTTTGTATTCGGGCAGATTACTGGAAACTAAATGGGAGACTGATTGCAGTAGCAGGATAGATAGCACCAGAAAAGGAAATGGCTTTTAAAACTGTAGCAGTGGTAGAGCGGCATCGTGGCATAGTGGTTAGCACTGCTGGCTCACGGCGCCGAGGACCCTGGTTCGATCGCGGCCGCAGGTCACTGTTCATGCGGAATTTTCACATTCTCCCCGTGCCTGCATGGGTTTCACCCCCACAACCCAAAATATGTGCAGGGTAGTTAATTGGCCACACTAAATTGCCCCTTAATTGGACAAAAGGAATTGGGTGCTCTAACTTTATAGAAAAAACTGTAGCAGGGGTACAGGTGAAACACGTTCCCTCATAATCTACGAGGTACTGGGGCAGATTAATCATTGATGGTGGCTGGTGATACAATTTGTGTTCCAGACAGTTCTTTAAAGCAAAAAGTATTAACAAGGAGTAATAATGGAATTTATGAACCTGTTCTTTGTCTAAAGTCAATTAAAGAACCCTCCTGATATTAGATGTGAGAGTATCCAGAATCCCAGAAAGCTAATTTGGAACACCAGTTCTTAAGTGTCTATTTTTCAATGTGGTATAATGTGAGGAAAGATATGGAAACCAGTGAGGAAAAGTCCAGTTTTGTTGTAATCATTGAAATAAAAGAATGTTTCTTAACATGTAAAAACACAAAACAAGAAAGCCACAATACAAAACAAAAGTATAATTAACTATAGTAATGGCTACACATACAAACACAGTGAGCAAAATCTCCGCCGGCGGGATTCTCCGCTGCCTGACAACAGACCCACACCCGCGGGTTCCCCGGCAGCATGATGTGGCCACAAGAGGAAATCCCATTGGCAGGTGACCGGAACGGAGAATCCCGCTGCCGGCTGCCCAGGAAAACGTGGCTGGCGGACCAGAGAATCCCGTCCAGTATCTTTGAACTAAGCCCATTCCACATTTAAACTGAGAAATGTCCCTTGTCCCAAAATAACATCCCATATAGGTTAACTCTATGAGCTAAATCCAGCAAATAATTAGCACCCACGCATTGTATCTTTAATTGTGTGAAGCCTTTCTTCTAATTTAGCGTAGAGTTTCTGAGATTTTCAAACAGCAGCTTCTAGCATAGAATTCAGTTTTCAGGCGAGCTTTTTTTTCTAGCTGGGCATGGCTATGATCACAATGGCACGCCAGTTGCTTCTCCCCCAGTACAGATATACTGCCACTGATATACCGAATTTCATTTTTGATCTCATTCTATCTAAACATTGCACCTAAGAAGCAATGCTTTTAGCAGGTAAATGTGACATGCAGTTTTATATCTCCAATTTGAAATCATATCTTCTGTAGTTTTAACACTTAGAATTCTATACTCGATTGATCGCCACTTCACTTAAATAAATATCTGTTCACCATGCTGCTAAACTAATTCATGTGACAAAAACCCTCCAGCCAAATGAACTCTCATCACTTCCCTTTTAACCAAATCTTTAAACTTTTTTGTATCCAAGCTTCTTTAATCTTTATTTTATTCAAGCTTCTTGACACATTTGTGAACAAAATTATCACAGTGGGAATTATTCCTAAATCACCTATTGAATGCATAGATTTCATTCTAGGTAATGATTTGGCTAGTGGAGAGAGTAATATGGTGATGACTGTATTACAGCAGGTGGTTCATGTTCATCTTATTGAGATATTTATTGCAGATAACAAGTAATTGAAGGAAAACCTGATTAATGTAGAAAAAACAACTTTCATGTATGACAGAGGAGTTCACAAATGTAAAAAGAGAATTGGTGAGAACAATTAAGAATGAATCAAAAATGTGCAATATTTGACTGAGGACGTGAACTATCGAAATGATAAATGTGTACAAGCAAGCTTAACCAAAGCCGATCTTCAGTTAAAACTTGATGAACTTCAAGCACTAGGGGTCTCTATGAGGTTCCATGGAAAATTCCTTGAACAGGAAATGAAATTACTGATAAAGCAGAATAATTGGTTGATTGCAGATTATTTTTTTAAACTATCAAACAGTTAGAACATTGTCATGAAAAAGGCAATGAGATTCTTGAAATCAAAGCAAACTGAAGAAAAGGAAGAGGAAAATATGTCATTTTGGGTGTTGCAGTTCTAAAGTCATTCCTGTGAATAAAAGCTCATTGCCGAATTGTGATTCAGTTGAGCTGAGAACTGACTGACCCAAGTAATATTACTGATGTATCAAACTCAGTAATGGATGGTGCATATGTACATGCAAAATTGGAAATTATGAAGAGTCAACAAAAAGGACTGAAATTACAAGAAAATCTTTCCAGGTCAATGACCAGAGATACTGAATTACAAGTGTTTGCCAGCGATAAACCACAAGATGTAGCCATTGGAAAACAGGCAAGTGACAATTTGGAAAATATATTCAAAACTCATTGAGGACTAGACTGATGTAGTTCATAAATTATGCAAAACCGTTCAAGGGTTGGAACAAACTATAAAACCTCAGAGGGGGAAAGTAATTGATAATGTTAAAAAAGAGCAGAAAAGATATGTTTGAAATGGGATTTGGAGAAACATCAAAATAATAAAACATTATGAGATCAAACCAAGCAGGAATACATAACTCTTTTGCGTGAACATAAGAAGCACCTTAACAACATCCTTGAAAAAGATAGCTGAGATTTTGAACAGAGAAATCAGATGTTAATGCACAAAAATGCCATTTTGACTTTGCTAAATTAAAATTAAATTTTCCACATTTGAGTTTGGGAAATTTGAGAATGGATCTACACCTACAGTTAATTAAAAGGATGATTGTACCATGAATTTAAATGAAACATTCTCTACTGAGTTGAAATCTGGGAATAAGAGGAAAAGAAACATAAGAATTATGATAATGCTGTACAAATTCTGATCATGCTGTTACAAGATGACATGTTGTGGAGATGCGGGCGTTGGACTGGGGTGGATACAGTAAGAAGTCTTACGACACCAGGTGAAAGTCCAACAGGTTTGTTTCAAATCATTAGTTTTGGAGCGCAGCTCCTTCCTCACCTGATGAAGGAGCTGCGCTCCGAAAGCTAGTGACTCCAAACAAACCTGTTGGACTTTAACCTGGTGTTGTAAGACTTCTTACTAAGATTTTGTTTTCCGAAAATCTTTTTATTGGCTTTTCTACTTCTTACTAAGATGACATGTGGTTGTGAATTAAATGCAGAGTTTACTTGTATGGCGTAAATAAGTTATTTTGGTAGATATTTTGATGTTAAGATTGTGTGAAGCAGAAGTAATGCCGTCGTAAAGGAATCTTCACAATTTTGATCTTTCAATGGGAATGTGTTAGGAAATTATAAGTAATTTATATTTGTTGTTATAAGGTTAGAAATAAGGTTCAATCAAAGCTTAATTAATGTTTCTGTATTTATATGATAACAAAGGATTAAAACTTCAGTGAAGCTTCATGTTAAAGGTGCTTGCAAGCCTGGAGATTTAGTTTCACTTTAAACGTTGCCTACATTCTAATGAAGGATTTACGATGTAAAAGCAAATACAGAGGTCCACAGTGAGAAACAGAAGCACTTGTGTTTCAGCTTGGAGACAAGGAGCGTTTCACAGACACTGCCAGCACAGGCAAGACAATACAAAGAGACGGAAAACAAGTCCCAAAATCAAAGTAAAAGAAAGTCCCAGAAACAGGGAATGGGACAGTAGAGAGTTCCAGGAGTTAAAAGAACGAAGAACAGAAATCTGGTAAAAAGGTTCCGATCAGTGAAGTCAAGACCAGAAAGAAAGAGACAGGCTCCCAGTTAAAGAGAATGCTGCAAGGGGTAGACCTGAAGAATTCAGCTAGTGAGAAAACAGGCATCTGAGGCAATCAAAAGGATGTTGATACCTTAATCCAGCCTGTGAAGCTGTGATGTTCTGTTGATGTAGCTGGGTACCGGGGTATTGTGTGAAAGCTTGAATGCAGGTAATGATCCAGAGCAGAGAGATACTGACAGGGAGGGGGGGGGGGGGGGGGTGTAACCCTGGACATTGATCCTTGGTGAAGGCATCTGAGAAAAAGGATTTGGGATAAGAGTCACAGAGATTTACAGGACCGAAAGAGGCCCTTCGGTTCACCATGTCCATGCCGACTACCAAGCACCTAATTCCAAGGATTCCAAGGTTCTTTAGAATGGAGTTTTGAAACCCTCGTGAGAACCAGTTGGTTTACAGTGTCATAAGCATCGAGTTGATAAGAAATCCACAGAAGTTGTGTTGGGTGACATCTGTCACTTGGTTTCAGAGTGTGGTGTGTCTGACCACATTTTGCCTGTTCGTTTACATGGACTGTATGCTTACTGAGAATATTAGAGTGTAAGATATATTTTGTAACTTGTGTTATCCTTACCGATCTGTGTATATCTGTAAAGGTATAGCTAGGGTAAAGGAGTCGTTTATTGTAGTTACATTTTTTCTCGTCTAATAAATATTTTGTTCTTTTGTTAAAAGTTCATCGACATTCCTGTAACTCTGTTCATGCACATTTCGAAACAAAAAATTAAAGTTAGGATCTATGAAGCTGGGTTTCATGCTGGGATCTGACTTGTCCATTAGTAACATCAGTTGAGAATGTAACACAACCACAATTCTCTGAATTAATACATCAAATGTCTCTGGCTATTAACATAACTGCTGCACAACCATACCACTGCATTTTTAATAATGTTTTTCATGGGATGTAGTCATTGCTGGAAATGCTAGCATTTGTTGCCCATCCACCCAGAAGGTGGTGGTGAGCTGCCTTTTCGAACAACTGCATCCATCTGGTGTAGGGACACCCACAGTGCTGTTAGGGAGGGAGCTCTAGGACATTGGCTCAGCAACAGTGAAGGAACGATGATATTGTTGCAAGGCAAGTTCGTTAATTCTTAGTCTTCCACGCTGTTCAAAGCTCATGCAAGAACATGAGCTTAGGATCATGCCAAATGTGATAATCTTTTGACAAAACAGAAAGGTGAGTCTGGACAACAAGTCGAGGCATGAGCCTGGAGGTGCTATGCGAGATAACCAAAGTTGCAGCCAAAGAAGCAGTTTTGAAATGCAAGCATTTTTTAAAAAATGGAATAGATAATAGTTGCCACAGATCTCAAAATGAGCATTCTATCTTAGTATTTTACTTTTTAAAAATTCAAATAGATTTTTACAAAGACATCCTGATGTCAAATATTTATTTTTCAACGAGGTAAACCACATTGATCGCTAGTCCTCAGCATTTTAGGATTCGAGAGCGGAAGGAGAAGTCTCCAAAATCAAATGGAAAATCTGGAAGCATCAACGGTAGCATCAAAACAGTGAGTGAAAATGCCAATGATCAGGAAATTAGACCCATTCAACCAGGAGGCCAAAGGTTGGAGCCAGTACATCGAACGGCTCCAATACTTTTTCACAGCGAATGAAATAACAGGGGAGGAAAAAGAGAAGGATTTTTAACGGTTTGTAGGCCACACGTGTGCAACCTGATAAGGAATCTGTCGTCCCGGAGGTTCCTGATACCAAAGCATTTGACCAGTGACACTGGTTAAGGATCATTTTAACCCCAGGCCCTCGATCATCCTGCAGCGGTACAAATTCAACATGGCTGTTAGGGACCCAGGAGAGTTCATCTCCACCTTTATAGCCAGGTTCTGCCAAACTGCCGAGCATTGAGAGTTTGGTACAGCACTCAGCGATTTGCTGCGCAACCATATAGTGTGTGGAAGTAACAACCTAAACATACAAAAACACTCCTGAAATGAAAATCGCATTGGACGATACGATGGAAATAGCTCAGGAGACCGAATGTGCCAAGAAGGCACATCTGAGCTCCAAAGTGGGCCAGAAGGGGAAGTGAATCAGTTGTGGGGCGGCATGGCCACGAGGCGCATGGCCAGGTCGACCGGCTGAAAAGAAAACCAGCCACGGTCCTCGGGGCCAGGAACATAATCAGTGGTCTGGGAAGAAAGCAAGTCATCAGCCCAAGAGAGATGGGGATTGCTTCCGATGTGCGGGGTGACCACCTCCAGGCAGCATGTCATTGTCGCAAGTTTACTGTTTTTGCTGTAATCGAAGGGGCCATATTCAGGCACATTGCCTTGCCAGGCCCGAGGATGCCAATTTTTTTTAAAAAGAGCAGCAACTAAGTTAAGTTAACCTGGCTGGAGATCTTCAAAATCTCAAGCAGTGTTTTCCAGGACGCCCTATGTAGAAACAAGGACATGTTCCAAAATGGGTTTGACCGAACAAAGCAAGTAAAGGCCGATATTTATGTTGATCTGGATTTGATGCCAAAACCTTTCAGGGCAAGACCAGTCCTTAGGCCCTACATCTAAAGGTGGAAGCCGAACGCATGTATCTGGAGGAGATGAGAATTATCAAACTCGTAGAATTTTCTGACTGGGCAGCCCCCATCATCCCTCTGCTGAAACCAGGCCGCTCAGTGAGAATATGTGGGGATTACACACTCACAAATCAACCAGGCAGCCCATGGGGAAATGCCCGAAAATTGAAAAAAAAGAGTTTTAAAGCTACAAAACACAATTATTCTACCACGAAAGACAGAACAATGCCTGAACTTATACCAGCAGTTGAAAATAACCTCCGCAGCACCCTGGAACAAGCAGTTTGCACAACCCAAAGTGAAGAGCACAATGACAAATCTGAAACCAAAGAAAATGACTTGTTCATTGAACATTGTCATGTGAGAGTACCTTTCAGAAATGGGTGTTTATAAATGGGTGTGTATATAAATATCTGCAGTGAGAGTACCTTCAAGAAATGGGTGTTTACTACTGCAGTGATGTCAGCGAGTGGGTGGAGCTGGGCTGTCTGTCAGCTTTTTACTTTCGTTTTTGAGCAGGCTGCAGGGTGTGTTTTAGTTTCGTTTTCAGAGCTGGATAGCTGCAGTCACAGCCAGAAGGTGTGTGAATCTCTCTCTGTAATCTAAAGACTGTAAATCGCTCCTGATGATTTAAAACTAATAACAGTAGTGACTTTAACCTGATGTGCTTCTAGTAAAAGGTGTTTTAAGTCGTATGGATGTTGAAAGGAAAGCTTAAAGGTTTACGTAGTGTTGTAGTCTTTAGGGATTGTATTTGAATTAATGGTTGCTAAGATGTTCACTGTATGTTTTAAAAAGGTTAACTTGAGTTCATAGAATAAACATTGTTTTGCTTTAAAAAATTACTTTTCCAGTTCTGCTGTACCAGACCTGTAGAGTGGGCCATGTGCGCCCCATACCACAATCTATTAAAGGATGTGGGTCAGGTGAACTCCATGATACACTTTGGGGTTCTCTAAACCCTGGCCCATAGTAACATGAAGAGCACAGTGACAAACCCGAAACCAAAGAAGATGATTTGTTCATTGGACATGAAGAGCACAATAACGAATGCGAAACAAAAAGAGATGATTTGTATATTGAAGAATACTACTCATACATGGCTGAGTTCTTTGTATATGATGATCATAGCATCAGCAACATAGTTGAAAAGCTCAATACGAATCTATGATGAATCCAATACCATGATGCAATGGCAGATCATTGAAACATTGGATGACAACAACCTGTCAATCAGCCAAGAAGAAAACGACGTCACACAGCGAGCACAGAACGATTCCATTGAGAGAGCACAGATCGACTCCAAAGAGAGAACACTGCACGACTCCACACGGAGAGCAATGAAAGACTCCACAGAGAAGGAGACGCAAGCCTCCACAGAGAGCTCGTTGACAGACTCCAGAATGGAAGCAATTAAAGACTCCTGAGCGACAACCGTGCACGAAGAAGACTATGAAGGTCTATCCACCTTATCTTAGCAACCCGCAGCAGACTATGAAAGTCTACCAAGCTCACATGAACAACAAAAAGACTATGAAAGTCTACCCAACTTATTGAGCCACCAGAAGAAGACTATGAAAGTCTACCCAGCTCATTTAACCAACTAGAAGACACTGAATGTCTACCCGCTGTATGTGAGAATAGTGACAATGTGATCACGATCGACATACACGAAGTGCAAGATCACAGCGAGACTCACAGATCTCTGCTCGTACGTGAAACTACTCTTAAGTCCAGTGAGACCACGTCAATTAAAACCTCATCTACTCTAAACTACCCACAAGAAAATGAAATCTTGAAGATTTTGACTCCAGAAGAGGAGCATCAAGAAACCAAAGATGATTCAAACGAACCTGAAATGACTCCAAAAGAGGAGCACAAAGAAATCAATGATGATTCAAGTGAACTAGAAATGACTCCAGAAGAGGAGCACCAAGAAATCAAAGAGGAATCACATCAACCACAAAGGAGTGATGTCACCAAGATCAATGCAACATCAGGTCATTCTCAGAATCCTCAAGAAGAAACGCTCAATGAAACATCAGATACCACAAAGGACACTGACACAAATAACTTTGAGAATGACTCGAATTATCCACACGGAACAGTCATTGAGCGCAACAAGGACACCAAAAACCACAAGAAGCACAAAAGAAACAAGTACAACAACAGCAACAACAAAAACAACAACAAGCACAACAAGCACAAAAACTACAAGCACAACAACAAAAACAACAACAAGAAGCATAACAAAGACAACAACAGCAACAATAAGAACAACAAAAACAAGAACAACAACGAAAACAACAAAAACAGAAACGACAAAACCAACAACAACAGAAACAACAAGCACGACACAAACAACAACTTGTACGACATGGTACAACTCTGCACACGAAGGACAATGTAACAGCACACTCCAAAACAACGACAAGAGTACAAACATACCATGACAACGAATCTCACAAATTCACATTTGCTCCACTACAAACAAGCAAACCAACTTTCAAGGCAGATGACATCCAGAATCAATACCGCAAGCACAGGAAAAAGTCCAGGTCAGACAAAAAAGATGTAACACAGAATCGCTACCACAAGCATAGAAAAAAAAGTCAAAATCAGACAACAAAGTGATTCGACCAGTCGAACACCTCATGATGACTTCTTGGTTACTTAAACACAAGAACACTGACGACGTTCACAAAGAAATTACAACATCAACATCACCACTTTAACAACAGAAGAAGAAAGTAACTCAACCGAATAAATTCATAAAGTTTGGACTCATAAATATTAATTGGCTTTATATAATCATCAAAATCATCACAACTGTGTCTCTCTCTCTTTTGGGTGTACTGTGACCAGGGCAATAGCAGACTAGTTCAGATGTTTAGTAGAGTTACATATAGTTACTGTAGTTAGATCTTGTTAACCTTATCACTAGTATCAATGTTAAAGTAAAGAACTCATGCAATTATTGTTACAGTTACTCAATAAACCTTTTGCTACTACTGGACGAGTTTGAGTCTTCTTCATCGAGATTCAGAAGACCTCATCATTAACCAAGGTTTGAGTAACACATATTACACTCCGTAGTATATCAAGATAATACAGGAGCGTAATAAAAGAGAGGTGATCCCGTGAGGGCGGCACAATGAACTGTGTGAAAGGGATGGACAGCGACCAGGCATATCATGTCTATGGACACCCTAGTTCAAGCTGTTTATATTGTTTCTGCATTACAAATGTATAAAGTAAAGATAGTGATCATGTTTGTACACAAACATCAATATCTTCCAAGGAAGGGGTATGTGTTGATATGCCTGTAGGTAATATTACATGTACTCAGCAGTGTGACCTCCCACCAGCAGGTGGCGTCAGACATTAGTCAGCGGATATCCGGCTACCAGCAGAAGGTTAGAAGGCATACATGAGCACAGTCACGTAAAAGGGTAGTTCAAGGGGAGTCGAATGTAACTCTATGATAACTTGGTCTGTATCTGATTGTTACCTTACCATGTGTACATTAATAAATCCTAGTTCTGGCTAAGTCACCAGCAGTTCTGTAGAATCATTACAAGACCAGATCACGGACAACAACAATCCCCAGCGAGGGAACCACTGTTGCAAGAATTGAACAGCCTCATCCAGTCCAGATGAAAATTAAGATGTTAGCTTGCAGTTACATTTGGTGGCCAGGGATAGATAAAGATATTGAAAACATGACACGCCAGTGCAACCCTTGCTAGGCACAACAGTCGTTGCCTCCTACAGCCAACCTCCACCCATAAGAGTGGCCTGGTCAGCCAGAGACCAGAGGGCACATGGACTTTGCAGACCCTTTTTTGGGCAGGATTTTCCTCACCTTTGTAGATGCTCATTCAAAGTGGTTATTGATTCAGGAGATGGGAGTCACAACTTCGGCGGCTACAGTAGAATCCCTGCTTCAGGTATATGCCACAAGTGGCCTCCCCAAAGCCATAGTGTCCAACAGCGGCACGCCTTTCACCGGAGAGGAGTTCCAACAGTTTGTTCAGATGAATGGAATCTGCCATACCAAAATGGCCCTCTACCACCCTGCATCAAATGGGTTGGCAGAAAGAGCTGTGCAAACGTTTAAGAGTGCCATGAAGAAGCAGTCATAGAATTTATAGGGCAGAAGGAGGCCACGCGGCCCATTCGAGTCAGCCCCTGGAAAGAGCACCCCATCCAAGCCCACCAATCAAACCACCCATTACACTACAGGTTGGCCAACTTTCTCTTGACTTCTAAGACAACCAGCCCCCCCCCCCACACACACACACCCACCCCATGCTACCCCAGGGCTCACGCCAGTGGAATCGCATATGGGCTGTTGTCTCTGGACTTGTTTGATCTTAATTTTCCCAAATGTGGCGGGGAGGTCGGAGGCAGGTCAGGCTTCCCAGTGAAATCAGTTATGTTTCACAAAAAGGTGACAGGTCGCTCCAAGTGTGTGACCTGGTTCTGGTCAGGAGTTTCACCACGCAGATGGATCCAGCAGGTAGCACTGGTGGCCCCATGGCTGCACCAGGGCAGTGGGAACTTAAGAGTTCAAAGATGACTCATCCGACGGCCCAGGTGGAGTTGGAGAAGGGCTGGCCCTACAGAAACGGTGGAATCTCTGAGAACATCATCTTCTGTGAACAACAATTCTATCTCAGAGGCAGAGGGGCTAGTTGGGGGACTGAGGTAATCTACAAGGCCCCAAGATCCACGGAGAGATTGACTTTGTGATGGACTCTCTTCCCCTATGTCTGTTGATCTTTGCCAATGTATATAGCACTTGTATATAGATTATTTTATAAAATGTTTTCAAGGACCTTTAAGGGGCGAGCCTTCGCGGTCGACGTGACTAGCTCGGGCCTATTGCACAGGAGTGTGCAAAGCCCAACCAATGGGGAGAAAGTGCAGGGCCTGAGAAAAGGGGCACATAAAATGTGGAACCTGGAGCCCCCACCTCTCGCAGGCCCTCTTTCCCACCCCTCACAAAGGGAATTTCAGAATATGCCTCAACAGATAGGGAGAAACTGTTCCCATTAGAACCATAGGATAGAATCATAGAATCCCTGCAGTGCGAAAGGGGGCTATTCAGCTCATCAAGTCTGCACAAACCGTCTGAAAGAGTACCCTACCTAGGCCCACTCCCCCACTCTATCCCATAACCCATCACCCCACCTAACCTGCACATCTTTGGACACTAAGCGGCAATTTAGCATGGTCAATCCACTAACCTGCACATATTTGGACACAAAGGGGCAATTTAGCATGGCTAATCCACCTAACCTGCACATTTGGACTATGGGAGGAAACTGGAGCACCCAAAGGAAACCCGTGCAGACACGGGGAGAACATGCAAACTCCACACCGACAATCATCCAAGGCTGGAATTGAACCTTGATCAATGGCGCTGTGAGGCAGCAGTGCTGACCACTGTGCCACTGGCCTGCCCTCATTGGTGGGTGGGTCAAGAGCCAAAGGGCACAGACTTAAATAAAAGACGCAATTGCAACATGAGGAAAAACGTTTTCAAACGAGTGATTAGGGTCTGGCATGTACTGCCGGAGGATGTGGCCAAGGTAGGTTCAATCTCGGCACTCAGGAGGGAATTGGATTATTATCTATTACAAATTGGATTAGTAAGCCGTATGCTGGCACCCCAGCTGCGGAAGCAGGCTGCGTCCAGGGAAATATCGAAGATACGGACTGGGACTGGGATGTGGTGTCAGAGCCAGGGAAGATAAACAAGGTGTTTAGGGAGTACTACCAGGGATTTTACGGGGCGGACCTGGGGGGAGAGGAGGGGGACATGGGGCGGTTTATGGATGAGCTGGAATTTCCCCAGTTGGAGGAAGCAAAGAGGCAGGCGTTGGAGGAGCCCCTGGGGCTGAGGGAGGTGCTGGATAGTATCAGGGTATGAAGTCGGGAAGGCCCCTGGGCTGGATTGGTACCCTACGGAATTTTATAAGGAATTTGCGACCACATCTGTTGGGGGCGTTTAATGAAGCACTGGAGAAGGGGGAGGTGCCGGAGACGATGAAGCAGGCAGTAATCACACTAATCCCCAAAAAAGGGATGGACCTGGTGGAATGTGGGTCGTATAGACCCATATCACTATTGAACACGGATGTGAAAGTATTGGCTAAGTTGTTGGTGGGGAGGATGGAGGACTGTGTCCCGGGGGTGGTTGCAGAAGATCAAACAGGCTTCATGAAGGGCAGGCAGCTCGCGAGTAATATAAGCCGTCTGTTGAATGTGGTGATGGAGGAAGGAAAATGTTGTGGCCTTCGCCTCTCTGATTGCACGGTGGCGAATTTTGCTTTAGTGACAGTCGGCATCACCACCAGGGGTAGCAGCTTGGTTGGGTGACCTGTACAACCTCCTGTGGTTAGAGAAGATAAAGTATGAGTTAAGGGGCTCAGCAGGGGGGTTTGAGAAAAGGTGGGGGATGTTTGTGACCGTGTTTGAGGAGCTGTTCATCGCAGGGGAGGCGAGGGGGGGGTGGGGGCGGGGGGGGCAGAGGGGGAAGGGGGATGAAAAAGGGGAAAAATATGTACAGACTGTATAGTTGATTGTTGGGAAGTATGTTTCCCGGGGTGGTTATTTGCTGTAACCTGTTTTGATACATGTTTGTAATAGAATACATTTTTTTTTTAAAATTGGATTAGTATTCTAGAAAGGAAGAATGTGCAGGGCTATGGAGAGAAGGCGAGAGAGCAGCACTACGTAAAATGCTCATTTTGAGAGGAGGCACAGACATATAATCACAGACTCTTTACAGTGCTGTAAGAGGCCATTCGGCCCATCATGTTTGAACTCAAAAGAGCATTCTAAGAGACATTTTAAAGACATGACAGGTAAAATGGCCATTCTCTGTGGTTTGGCATACAGCATAAAGGTCCCAACCGGAACGACTGATCATGCCGGTCCTAATCCAGGCCGGCTTTGGCGATTTCTACGACCCCCAGCTAATGGGCCTCCACCCATTAGTGGGCTGCTTGTATTCCACGCGCCCCATGGGTAGATCAATCGGACCATCCCCATGGGTCTTGTGAGGAATATTACATCCCTCCTCCCTGAAGTCTGAAGGTCCTTCTGTTGCTGGATGCAGATGGGGTCTCCTTCCCCACTTTGGCCATGGTTGTGCTACTGATACCTGTGGAGCTGGGTCGGGGGACATGTATCCTGTCGGGGAGGGTCATTTTTGCGGCGAACATCAAAGGGGTCCACGGAGGTCTACCTCTGATCATACTGTCCTCCGTAAATACTGAGAATTCCATATCACATCCTCCTCGCCAGAATAAAAGCTGAGGAGGCGAGAGAAGGTGAATTCAAATAGTAATTTATTTCAAGCTAAACAAAAAGGCCACAATGCGGCACACAGCATAAAGGTCACATCCAAGACTACCTTTCATGCAGTTCCCAATCCAGGCCGGCTTTTGTGAGGTGGTTTCTACAAACCCCAACTGTTAGACTTCCACTCATTAGGGGGAGCTCATACCCCACGAGCCCCATGGGGAGACCAATCGGACTGTCCCCATGAGTCTCACGAGGGTTATTACAATAGTAAAGCTTCTGGGTTTAGACAGTGCTGTTGAAGGAGTCCTAGTGAGTTGCTGGAGTGGATCTTACATATGGGGCAAACTGTTGCGATTACTGCAATGGAGATGGAATATTTAAAGTGATAAATGGAGTGTCAATCAAGTGGGCTGCTTTGTTCTGGATGGTGTTGAGTTTCTTCAGCGTTGTTGAAGCTGCACTCATTGAAGTAAGTGGAGAGTATTACATTACATTCCTGACTTTTACCTTGTAGATGGTGGACAGGCTTTGGGGAGTCAGGAGATGAGTTACTCACCACAGCATTCTTAACCTCCAACCTGTTCATGTAGCCACAGTATTTAAATAGCTAGTCCTGTTCAGTTACTGGTTAATGGTAACCCCAAGGATGTTGATGATGGGGTTTCCAGTGATGGTAATGCCAGTGACCATCAAGGGAAAGTGGTTAGATTATCTGTTGTTGAAGGTAGTTACTGCCTGATAATTGTGTAGTGCAAATCCCAAATCTGAATATTGTCCAAGTTTGTTTGCATGCAGCGAGAGGCTGTTTCAGCATCTGAGTTACAAAAGCTGCTGAACACTGTGGAATCATCAGTGAACATCCCCACTTCTGACCTTACATTCGAGGGAAGGTAAGTAATGAAGTAGATGAAGATGTTTGGGTCTAGGACATTACCCTGAGGAACTCCTAAGGCTATATCCTGGGACTAAGATGATTTGCCCCCAATAATCACAATCATCTCCCTTTGTGCCAGGTATGAATCCAACCAGTGGAGAGTTTTCACCCGATTCCCACTAACTTCAATTTTGCTGGGACTCCTTGAAGCCACATTTAATCACATGCAGGCTTGATGACAAGAGCAATCACGTTCACCTCGCCTCTTGAATTAGCTCCTGTGTCCATGTTTGGACCAAGGCTGCTTTGAGATCAGAGAAATGAGGGTCAATGAATATTTTTAAGGCAGAGATAGATAGATGGATTCTTTTTCTTAAAAGGAAGAATGTGAAAGGTTACGGGGAGAAGGTGGGAGGGTGGTGTTAGGTGAATTCCTCCTTCAGAGAGTCAGCACAGGCACATTGAGGAAAATAGCCACCTTCTGTGCTGTATTCACTCTGTGACAATGAAAGATAGCAAAACAGTTCAAAGTCAGTATGTGTTTGTCTTGGAGGAAAACATGCAGTTAGTGGTGTTCCCATGCATCTGTTGCCCTCATTCTTTTAGCAGGTAAAGATTGTGGGCCTGTAGGATATTGTCAAGGGTTATCGGGAGGTAGGCGGGACTATGGAGTTGAGGCCAAAATCAGATCAACCATGATCTTATTGAACATTCAAGCAGGCAAGGTGGGCCAAATGGTGTACTCCCGCTCCTAACTCACATTTTCGTGTTTATAAACTGAGTGCCTCAGTGGAACCCAAACTGAGCGTTGGTGAGCAGGTTATTGCTGAGTATGTGATGCTTGCTAGCACTGTCGATGACACCGTCCATCACGTTGCTGATGATTGAGAGTAAACCATGTGTTTGGATGGATTGGATTTGTCCTGTCTTTTAGTGGGCAGGACATATCTGGGCAATGTTCCACATTGTTGAATAGATGTTCCAGCTGTACTGAAACAGCTTGGCCAGGGGCACAATTAGTTCTGGAGCACAATTCTCCAGGACTATAGGCAGGATGTTGTCAGGGCCCACAGCCTTTGCAGTATTCAATTGCTTCTGCCATTTCTTGACATCAGATGGAGTGAATCAAATTGACTGAAGACTGGCATCTGTGATGCTGGGGAACCTCAGGAGGAGGCCGAGATGGATCATCCACTCGGCATTTCTGGCTGAAGATGGCTGCAAATGACTCAGTAATTGCTTCTTGTCCTTTGTATTGATCTGTTGGGTTCTACCTTGATTGAGGATGGGGTTATTTGTGGAGCCTTCTGCTCCTGTTCGTTGCTTAATTGGCCATCACATTTCAAGGCTGGATGTGGCATAACTGCAAAGCTTTGTTAGTTGTGGGATTGCTTTCCTCTGTCGCATGCTGCTTCTGCTGTTTAGCATAAATGTAATCAGTAAATCGCTATAGTGCAGAAGGAGGCCAATCAGCCCATCAAGGCTGCGATGACCCTCCAAGATAGCATCCGACCTGGCCCAATCCCCCTCCTGGCCCCATAACTCCGCCTAACCTGCGCATCTTTGGACACTAAAGGCAATTTATCATGGATAGTCCACCAACCTGCACATCTTTTGACTGGGGGAACTAATCGGAGCAAGCGGAGGAAACCCACGCAGAGTTCCACAGAGAGAAAATGCAAACTCTATGCAGTCACCCAAGGCCGGAATCGAACCAGAGTCCTTGGCGCTGCGAGGCAGCAGTGCTAACCACTGTGCCACCATACCACCCATTTGCACCAAGTAGATTGGTGAGGATGACGGGGGATACCGGACAGGGTAGTTTCCAGAATGGGGGTGGGTGAGGGGAAGGTATCGGATATCCACAAAGAGCTTATGGAGTCAGAGGAAACTAAGATAGAGGAGCTAAAGAGCAAGTGGGGGAAGATGAGCTAGGGGGAGAGATAGAGGTGGGTTTGTGGGCAGATGCCCCAGGCAGAGTTAACACATCCTCACCTTGTGCCAGGCTCAGTCTGATACAATTCAAGGTAATCCAACGGGCACACATAACGGTGGCCCAGATGAGCAATGTTTGGGGACAGAGGACAGGTGTGCGAGGTGCGTGGGAGGGCCAGCAAATCGTGTCCACATGTTTTGGGCATGCCCGAAGCTTAGAGGATTTTAGCAAGGTTTCGCTGATATCATGTCCACGGTACTGAAAGCAAGGTTGGTGCTGAGTCCAGAGGTGGCGATCTTTGGAGTGTTGGAAGAGCCGGGAGTCCAGGGGGTAAGAGAGGCTGACGTTTTGGCCTTTGCCTCCCTGATAGCCCGGAGACGGATACTGTTAATGCGGAGGGACCCAAAGCCCCTAAAATCAGAGACCTGGGTAAGCGACATGACTGGGTTTCTCAGTCTTGAGAAATTAAAGTTTGCCCGAAGAGGGTCAATGTTAGGGTTCGTCCGGAGGCGGCAGCTGTTTGTCGACTTTTTCGGGGAAAATTAAATGTCAGCAGAGGCAGAAATCTAGTGTGGGGGGGAGGGGGGGGGGGTTAGGCTATTTTTTCTTTGTTGGGGTGTGAGGAACATGTCAGGGATGGAAATGTTTTATATACTACGTTTATGTTGTTGTTATTGTTATTATTATAAAAACTATAAATACCCTAATAAAATGTTTTTTTTTAAAAGATTGGTGAGGATGAGATCAAGTCATTTTTTACTCCTATTATTTTAATCTACTCACCATCTACTAGGCCCAGTCTGGCAGATATGTCCTTCACGGCTCTGACAGATCTCAGCAATAGTACCACTAAGCCACCCTTGGCAATCATTGAGTAACCACCCACCCCCCACCCACCCCCACCCCCCACCCCCACCCCCCAAACTAAAGTATGTTGGACCTTTTCTGCCCTCAGTGCTTCTTCCAAGTGATTTTCAACATATTGTTGAGTATTGACTCATCAGCTGAGAGAAGGCTGGTGGTCAGCAGGAGGTTTCTTTGCTCATGTTTGATCTGATGGCTTGGGGTCTGGAATTAACATTGAGGCTTCCCAGGCACATGCCTTCCTGACTTTATTATCTAGTTAAAAAAAAACTGATGTGACTGATTTTATTGCACGCCTGTTGGGAGAAAATTTTAAAAGCACCCATTGACTTCAGGAGAAACTGGCATTAGAAATGGGTTTTCTGAAGACGCGGATTCAGAAGTTGAACTGTCTGAAAATTCAGCAAAAAATATGATGTGGCTCTTCAACAAGAGGTACTGATGTTTTTTAAAACATCAGGACCAATAAATAATATCCCATAGGGCATACAAAGAAAACAATATCAGCCTACTGGGCATCACGGTGGCACAGTGGTTCGCACTGCTGCCTTACAGCACCAGGGACCCAGGTTCAATTCCAGCCTCGGGTGACTGTGTGGAGTTTGCACTTTCTCCCCATGTCTGCGTAGTTTCCTCCTACAGTCCAAATATGGGTGCATTGGCCATGATCAATTGATACTTAGTGTCCAAAAGGTCAGAGGTTAGGTTATGTGAGGTTACTGAGTTAAAGGGATAGTGTGGGGGCCTGATCCTAGGTAGGGTACCCTTTTCAGAGGATTGGTGCAGACTTGATGGGCCGAATGGCCTCCTTTTGTACTGTAGTGATTCTATGACATCAATGTGGTTCATTTTGAGGATTCCTCATCTAACTGGATCTGCCAGAACATTTTGCATGCAGGATGCTGAAACCCTTCGTTTTAGGTATATCTGCTATCACCTGTTCCACTATCTTCATAGGGTGATGAGGTCTGAGCAGTGCCTTGTTTGGATGACCTGGGTCAATGCAGACCCTGACCCTGCTGTCTTTCTTTACTGCAGCCACCATTGCTGAAACCCACTCTGTGACCTCTTTTATAGGAGTTATGACATTAATTGCCATCATCCGATGCAATTCATTGACTATTTTCTGCTTCATGACTGATCGATCATAGAATCCCTACAGTGCAGAAGGAGGCGATTCAGCCCATTGAATCTGCAACGAGCCTCTGAAAGAGCGCCCAACCTAGGCCCACTCTCCCGTCCTATCCCCGTAACCCTGTAATCCCATCTAACCGTTGAACACGATGGGGCACTTTAGCCTGGTCATTGCACTTAACCAGCACATCTTTGGACTGAGGGAAGAAACTAGAGCACCCGGAGGAAACCTACGCAGACACAAGGTGAACATGCAAACTCCACACAGTCACCCAAGGTCAGAATCGAACCCTGGTGCCTGATACTGTGAGGCAACAGTGCTAACCACCTTGCCACCGTGCTGCCGATTATTGGTACTCATTATAGGAACCCACTATTGGTACTCTTCTTAGAGTACAGACTGTTAGTGGTGTCGAGTCATGTAGTATCTTACTGATAGCTTGCCAATGGCATCGCACTTGAAGAGGTCTTTGTATTCGCTCATTTTTGGGGCCTAGTATTGCAGAGCATGTACTTCTGGACCAAGTTGGATGAGCCCCAGTGTGATGCTTTCCTGAAGCCATAACAGTGCCCTCATGTTCTGGTCAACTGTGTGAAACTTGAAGCTGCCCTATGTGCAATGGAGCATGGTCACACCTTCCCTGCGGATGGAATGTACGCCACAGGCCACGATGTCCACCTGGGTATTGGGGTCCAATGTTGTATATGGATTCAGTTCGTGTAGCATTCGGTTAAGCAATACATTACACCTTGCTCAGTGTCAATCTTTACCTTCAGTTTTGTGTTGTTGCAAATCATGTTCAGGTTGATGAAGATCTCTCACCTTTCTGTGATTGTGTCGACACTCTCAGTACAGTGTTGCTGGAGGCTCAGTGGTTTGTTTGCTCTGGCTGAGCTCCAGTTCCTTCACTTTATTGACACTCCTAACTTTGGAGGGCTAAGCAGCTGCAATGTGGCCCTTGTCAAAGGAAAATTGCTGTGATTTTGATCCGGATCATTTTGTGAAGTGATTCCACTTTCCACATTTGTTCCAGATTTAACCTATGCCAAATGTGCTGCTCTGTTCTGAGGACGAAGGCCTCTACAATTGGGGCAGGGCGTGCTCTGTATTGTGAAAACTTCAGTTTCCCACCTAAACTCCTTGCTGCAATTTTCAGACTGTTTGTTTAACATGCAAATGTCTGGTTGTAGTGTTAAATCTTTTCTCTCTCAGCAGCTGCCTGTGGACTAGGTCATTGTGGACCCCACATACTATTCAATCCCTGACTAATTCATCAATAAGAGTGCCAAACGCACATTTTTTTCTCAGATTTTCAAAGCTGCCGTGTATGACTGTACCGATTCATCAGATCTTTTGTTTGTAGAGTTAAACATGTGCCTGTCAAGTATTGGTTTTCATTGGCAGGTAAATGTTTTCAAACTATAAAATAATGATTTCTCCTCCATTTGAAATACAAATGACTGAAACTTCTCAACAGGCTCGGGGCTTGCTAGATTTAACAAGGTGTAAGCTTGTACCTTTTTTGTTTTATCCGATAATCCAGCAGCGCAATATATGCCCCATTCCTTTTCAAACTTGGCCCAGTTGTCTGCAATATTTCCATCGAATACAAGCAGATCAATGCGGGGACGTCCTTGTGCCATACTGCCAACTCTTTTTTTAATAAATTTAGAGTACCCAATTCTTTTTGTTTCCAATTAAGGGGTAATTTAGCAGTGCCAACCACTGCGCCACCGTGCCGCCCCATATTGCCAACTCCTGACACCATGTAGAAGTGTTGGGTTCCCAAAGACTGGTGACCAAGAAGTTATAACAAACAATAGTTTATTCACTAGTCTGAGCAGCTATTACATGCTTGTACTCTGCCCGCGCTCCAGGGAGAACTTCCGCCACAAATAGGCTGTGGGTTCAAAGCTCATTCCTCTGACCTGAACATAGAAGATGGACTCTCCTGTGTAGCACTGACAGAAATGTCATCTTTCAAATGAGAGGTTAAACTGAGGACCCGTTTATCTCTCAGGTGAACATAATAGACACTGTGGACTAATTTTTAAGGGAAGGGAGAAGTTCTCTCTCGGGGCTTGGCCAATATGTATCCCTCAACCAACATAAACAGGTTACCAAGTTATTATCACATTGGTCTTTTTGGGACCTTGCTGTACACAAATATATTGCCGCATTTCCAATACAATATTGGCTACACTCCAACAGTACGTCATTAATTGGTAAAGCGCTTTGGGACAGGATGTGAAAGTTGCAAAAGAAGTGCAAGTCCATCTTTCTTATCTGCTGTTTTCATATTACAATTTCTCTCGCTGGTGGGTAGGTTGTAGAATGCATTTAGCATGGGGGACAGTGGGACACTGTTTCTCAGTGGCTTCATTCGGGCAGCACAGTGGCACAGTGAGGCACGGTGGCACAGTGATTAGCATTGCTGCCTCACAGCGCCAGGGACCTGGGTTTGATTCTGACTTTGGGTGGCTGTGTGGAGTTTACACATTCTCCCCGTGTCTGCGTGGGTTTCCTCTGGGTACTCCGGTTTCCTCCCACAGTCCAAAGATGTGCAGGTTAGGTGGATTGGCCATGCTGAATTGCTGCTGAATGTTCAAAGGTTGGTGGGGTTACAGGGATAGGGTGGGGGATTAGGCGTAGGTAGGGTGTTCTATTGCAGCGGGGGCAGGTGTAGACTCAATGGGTCAAATTGCCTCCTTCTCCACTGTGGGGATTCTATGATTCTTCTCAGCTGCTTCCCAGGTACTTGTAAATCCCCCACCAGCATCCTACTCCCTTTGTAACCTCTATCCTTCACATTCTCAGCATCCTTTCACTCTCATTAGTCAGCCTATCTATCCACTTAAAAACTCCAATTTTCAATTAGAACACCTATACCTCACTTCTCCCTCACTCAGGGTAGTGTTCTAGGCCCAAACATCTTCAGTTACTTCATCAGTGACCTTCCTTACATCATAAGGTCAGAAGTCGGGATGTTCGCTGATGATTGCACAATGTTCAGAACCATTCGCAACTCCTCAGATACAAAATCACAAATTGTTAAGCTGCAAAAGGAGGCCATTCAGCCCATCGTGTCTGCACTAGCTCTCCAAATGAACATTACGACTTAATGCCATTGCCCTGCTTTTTCCCCGAACCCTTGCACAATGTCTCTATTCAAATAATCATCTCATGCCCTCTATCATGCCTCTATTGAACTTGCTTCCATCACACTTCCAGGCAGTGCATTCCAGTCCTGAACCATTCGCCGTGAGAAAGTGTTTACTCTCTCATCGCATTTGCTTCTTTTTCAAATCACCTTTAAATCTGTGCCCTTGAGGACGGCATGTGGTGTAGTGGATAGCACTGGGACTGCGGCGCTGAGGACCCAGGTTCGAATCCCGGCCCTGGGTCACTGTCCGTGTGGAGTTTGCACATTCTCCCCATGTCTGCGTGGGTTTCACCCCCACAGCCCAAAGATGTGCATGTTTGGTGGATTGGCCACGCTAAATTGCGCCTCAATTGAAAAATTAAACCTGGGCCCTCTCGATCTTGATCCTCTTACAAGCGGGAACAGTTTCTCCCTATCTACTCTGTCCAGTCCCCTTATGATTTGAACATCTCTATCAAATCATCTCTTAGCCTTCTTCTCTCCAAGGTGAACAGTCCCAACCTCTCCAATCTATCCTCATAACTGAAGTTTCTCATCCCTGGAACCATTCTTGTAATGTGTTCACATCCTTCCCATAGTGTGGTGCCCAGAACTGTACACAATACTCCAGCTGAGGTCTAACTAGTGTCTTGTAGAAATTCAGCATAACCTCCTTGCTTTTGTACCCTATGCCCCACACTAAAAAAAAACAGGATACTACTTAATTTATTAACTGCTCTCTCCACCTACCCTGACACCTTTAATGATCTATGCACATATACACCCAGGTCCTTCTGCTCATGCGCCCCCTTAAGAATTTTACTCCTTATTTATATTGTCACTCCATGTTCTTCCTAACAAAATGAATCACCTCACACTTCTGCGCATTGAACTTCATCTGCATCCTATCTGCCCATTCCACCAACTTGTTGATGCACGATCAATTGCACAAAGACTAAAGTTGGGTACAACTGTGGCTTTATTACAGTCAGGTGCGAGGCCTCCTGCTGCAGCTGGCAAAATGGCAGGGCACTGGAGATCATGCATATTTATACAGTTCTCCATGGGCGGAGCCAACCTGCAGGAGCTACCGGCGAACCTGTAGTGCAGGTCTTACCTTACATCTCCTATTACAGTGGATCACCACATTCACCCCCTGTTAAAAATGAGTCCAGCGGGGGTGACATGAAACTATATACAATTAGTGCAATTATGTACAGTGGTAGGGAAAGAAAAGTCCATGTTGACGGTCCGGAGTCCGTCAAAGGTTCAGCTGATCCGGTGCTTTGGTGCTTCGTTGGGAGCGGCGTAACGGTGGCGGCAAAGTCGTTGCTGGCGGTGGTGGAGGTGATAGCGATGGCGGTGCTGATGCTGGCCAATCATCGGGGAACACCGGGAGCATGCAGAAGTCCTCTTCATCCTCTTGTGTGGAAAAGGGGAGGAGGGGGTGGTCTGGTGGGGTCAATATTGGCGGCGCGTTGGGAGGTGGGAGGGTGGCGCATTGGTGGGGGGGGTGTGTTGGGGTGGAACCTGACAGTGCCAGGTCCCTGAGTGAGACAGTATCTTGGAGGCCGTCGGGGAACTCAACGTAGGCATATTGGGGGTTGGCGTGGAGCAGGTGAACCCTGGCCACCAAAGGGTCCGCCTTGTGGCGTCAGACGTGCCTACGGAGAAGGACCGTTCCTGGAGCAGCGAGCCAAGTCGGGAGCAACACCCCGGATGTGGACTTCCTGGGGAAGGTGAAAACACGTTCATGGGGTGTATTATTGGTGGTGGTGCACGATAGTGACCGGATGGAGTGTAGAGCGTCAGGGAGGACCTCCTGCCAGCGAGAGGCTGGGAGGTTCCTGGACCGTAGGGCCAGCTGGACGGCCCTCCAAACCGTCCCATTCTCCCGTTGTACTTGCCTGTTTCCCCGGGGATTGTAGCTGGTCGTCCTGCTGGAGACGATACCCCTCCTGAGCAGGAACTGACGCAGCTCATTGCTCATGAATGAGGATCCCCTGACACTGTGGATGTAGGTGGGGAAACCGAACAGGGCGAAAGATGGTGCTGAGGGCCTTGATGACGGTGGCAGACGTCATATCGGGGCATGGGATGGCGAAGGGGAGTCTGGAGTACTCGTCGACCACACTCAGAATGTACGTGTTACGGTCGGTGGAGGGGAGGGGCCCTTTGAAATCCACGCTGAGGCGTTCAAAGGTGTGGGAAGCCTTCACCAGGCACGCACGGTCCGGCCGGTAGAAGTGCGGCTTGGACTCCGCACAGACCTGGCAGTCCCTGGTGACTGTCCGTACTTCCTCGACGGAGTAGGGCAGATTGCGAGCTTTGACCAGATGGTACAATCGAGTGACCCCTGGGCTGTCGTGTAGGGCCCGGAGTTGGTCCACTTGTGCACTGGCACATGTACCTCGGGAGAGGACGTCTGGGGGCTCGTTGAGTTTACCGGGGCGATACCACCACAAGATTTTATCATTTTTGATCTTGCCCCGCTGTGTGTTATTGAACATGAAGGCTACCGACCGTTGGTCAGTGAGGAGAGTGAATCTCTTACCGGCCAGGTAATGCCGCCAATGCCGCACAGCTTCAACGATAGCTTGGGCCTCCTTTTCGACGGATGAGTGTCGAATTTCAGAGGCATGAAGGGTGCGGGAAAAGAATGCCACGGGTCTGCCTGCCTGGTTTAGAGTGGCGGCAAGGGCGACGTCTGAAGCGTCGCTTTCTACTTGGAAAGGCAGTGACTCGTCCACTGCGCGCATCCTGGCCTTGGTGATGTCTGCTCTGATGCGGGCGAAAGCCTGTTGTGCCTCGGCCGCGAGGGGGAATTGGGTGGACTGGATGAGTGGGCGGGCCTTGTCCACATAGTTTGGGACCCACTGAGCGTAGTAGGAAAAGAACCCCAGGGAGCGTTTGAGGGCCTTGGGGCAGTGGGGGAGGGGAAGTTCCATGAGGAGGCGCATGCGGTCGGGCCTGAGAAGTCAGTTTTGGACTATATAGCTGAGAATGGCTAACCGGGTCGTGCTGAACACACACTTCTCTTTGTTGTAGGTCAGGTTGAGAAGAGTGGCAGTGCGGAGGAATTTATCGAGGTTGGTATCGTGGTCCTGCTGGTCATGGCCGCAGATGGTGACATTATCTAAGTACAGAAAGGTGGCCCGCAAACCATACTGGTCGACCATTCGGTCCATCTCTCTTTGGAAGACCGAGACCCCATTTGTGCACCGAAAGGGACCCTAAGGAAGTGGTAGAGGCGACCGTCCGCCTCGAAGGCAGTGAATGGCCGGTCTGACTTCCGGATGGGGAGCTGGTGGTAGGCGGATTTCAGGTCAATTGTTGAGAAGACCCGGTACTGCGCAATCTGATTGACCATATCAGATATGCGTGGGAGGGGGTATGCGTCGAGCTGTGTGTACTGATTGATGGTCTGGCTGTCGTCCATGACCATCCTGTGTTTGTCCCCAGTTTTAACCACTACCACTCTCCAGGGGCTGTTGCTGGCCTCGATAATACCCTCCTTAAGCAGCCGCTGGACTTCGTACCTGATGAAGGTCTTGTCCTGGGAGCTGTACCGTCTGCTCCTAGTGGCAACGGGCTTGCAATCCGCAGTTAGATTGGCAAAAAGGGAGGGGGGATCGACCTTGAGGGTCGCGAGGCCACAAACGGTAAGGGGGGTAAGGGCCCGTCGAATTTTAGGGTGAGGCTCTGGAGGTTGCACTGGAAGTCCAGGCCCAACAGGAGTGCAGCGCAGAGATTAGGAAGGACATAGAGGCGGAAGTTACTAAATTCAATGCCCTGGACCGTGAGGGTGACTGTACAGAAGCCTCGAATCGGGACGGAGTTGGATCCGGACGCTAGGGAGATCCTTTGATTGGCAGGGTGGACCGCTAAGGAGCAGCGCCTTACCGTATCTGGCTGAACGAAGCTTTCAGTGCTCCCGGAGTCCAGCAGGCTCGAGGTCGCGTGGCCGTTAATTTTAACCGTCGTCGACGCGGTGGCCAGGTTGTGCGGGCAAGATTGGTCCAGCATCATCGAAGCGAACTGCGGGTAGCCATCGGATGCTTCGGGTGGCGAGCGTGTGTGGTTCCGATGTCGGGATGTCCGGGGACCCTGTGGGGAACAAGATGGCGGCGCCCATGGTGCTCACGTTGCGGGGTCGGGACAAGATTGGTCGCACATGGACCCGGGAGGAGAAGATGGCGGCTCCTATTGTGCGTCTGGTGTGGGGGAGGAGGCAATAGCCGGCGCGATCGCAGCGACTGCGCGGGCCTGGCACACAGCTGCGAAGTGGCCCTTGTTACTGCAGGCTGTACAAACTGCAGTGCGAGCCGGGCAGTGTTGGCGGGGTGCTTCTGCTGACCGCAGAAGTAGCAGCAGGGACCGCCGGGGTGCGCGGATCGGCGTGTGGCGCAGGCGTATTGCGAAGGCAGGGCCCCGGCTGAGGAGGTCGTCGGCGGGGTCCAGGAGGGGTTGGAAGGGGTAGAAGGGTGGGCAGCGCGGCGAGAGAGGTACAATTGTACGTTGCAGGATGCGACCGTCATGGAGAGCACCAAGGTTTTCGTCTCCGCCAGTTCGAGCGTGGCCCCTTCCAGCAATCGTTCTCGGATGCGGTCTGACGCAATCCCCGTCACGAAGGCATCGCGCATGAGGATATTTGCGTCTCCGGCGGCCGTGACGGCCTGATAGTCACAGTCCCGGACGAGTGGAATTAGGGCCCGTCTTCGATGGACTCACCAGGTAGTTGCAAGCGGGTGGCAAGTACATGCCTGGCGAAGAGCGTGTTCGCCTTCTGCGCGTAGTGTTCTTTGAGGAGTTCCATTGCTTTTGTGTAAGTCGTGGCGTCTTGGATCAACGGGAACACGCTGTAGCTCAGTCTGGAGTACAGGACGTTTATCTTCTGAGCCTCCATTTGCACGTGGTCCGCCGCGTTGATGTAAGCCTCGAAACATGCTAGCCAGTGAGTAAAGTCTTTCCTGGCGTCGAGCGAGTGAGGATCCAGCTGCAGGCGATCGGGCTTAATTCGGATATCCATTCTGTGGAAAATCTGACTGTAATAAATTGATGCACGATCAATTGCACAAAGACTAAAGTTGGGTACAACTGTGGCTTTATTACAGTCAGATGCGTGGCCTCCTGCTGCAGCTGGCGAAATGGCAGGGCACTGGAGGTCATGCATATTTATACAGTTCTCCCTGGGCGGAGCCAGCTGGCAAGAGCTACCGGCGAACCTGTAGTGCAGGTCCTACCTTACATCTCCTATTACAGTGGATCACCACACTTGTCTATGTCCTTTTGAAGTTCTACATGGTTTACAATACTTCCAAGTTTTATATCATCCGCAAACTGCCCCCTGCATACCATAAAGATCATACCAAATGGCCAATATCGAGGCTTGGGCTGACAGGTGACACGTAACATTCACTCCACACAAGTGCTGGGCAATAACCAGCTCCAATGTTTAGTAATGGGTTAAGAGACATTCCAATTAGTTGTCTCATTTATGTTAAGCATCCAATAATTGACACTGATATGTAAAGGGGCTTCAGGTGGCCCTTGTGTCAGGTGATGTGATGTTAGAGTTTTGTGCAAAGTCTGTTGAAGGAAATTAAAAGTGTTTTGTGGAAAAGCAGCAGAACCTTTGACTCTTTATACTACGGCAGCCAAACTTCTAACAAATGGTAGCAGAGGATGGTTGCTGTGCAAATGTGAAGGGTTGAAAGATACAACTTTTCCTGATCAAACCAAGGAGTGAATGCGAGAAAAAAAAAAAAATGGCTGAACCGAGGTTAAAGATGGCTGGATATGACTATTCCCCCTTTATTTTCTGAAGGGGGATCGTACGATCAATGGAGAAGTGCAGTAGTTATGTGGACTAAGGTAACTGCCTTGGGAAAGAGAAAACAAGGTATGGCATTGGCTCTTTCTCTACCTTAAAATCCGAAGCAAAGTGTTTTCTGAGCTGGAATTGGAATAATTAGACTCAGAAGAAGGTCTGGAGACTCTGTAACGTTACATGGATAATATTTATAAAAAGGATGACTTGTTAAGTGCATATGAAGCATGGTCGGATTTTGATAGGTTCTGGAAAGTAGAGGTATTTTCTATGGAAGACTATATAATGGAATTTGGCAGACTATATAAAAGGCTGCAGAAACACAACCTGGAATTTCCACCATCTGTGTTGGCCTTTAAATTACTTGACTGTGCAACATGAATAGGCTCCTGGTTTTGACAGGAGTTCAGTTTGCGGATAAGGATACCTTATTCGATCAGATGACAGAAGCTTTAAAAAAGTTTCTGGGAAAACATTTGATTCCGATGGCTCTGATGACCCAAATAGGTCAGTCTGCAATAAAGCAGAATATAGAAGACACACTATTAACGGGATTAACAGAAATCGCAAGGCTACAAACAGTTTCCAAGACTATAGAGGGAGATCGGGACCCAGAAAGTATGAAGACAAAAACCCAGTTAGAACCTAAAATAGGAAGATGAGCCCCAGAAATACCCGGGGTATGATAAATCAATGTTTTCGATGTGACTCTCAATACCATTATGCTTTCAACTGCCCAACATGTTATAATAGAGTGTTTGAAGCAACACATGACACAGGGGAGTCAGAAGAGGAAAATGATAGTGACCAGAAAGAAGCCATTGTCCTATTAACAAGCAGTTTTACACCGGTAATGAGGGTGTTGGTTGCAGAATCGTTCAATTGTGCTGTATTGGACAGTGGCTGCACATCTACTGTGTGTGGAATTGACTGGTTAACATGTTACCTGGACTCCTTGAATGCTGAAAATCGTAACAAGGTTAAGAAATTTGAAAGTTCCACAAGTTTCAGGTTTGGGGATGATAATACTCTGAAGTCGCTGAAAAGAGTGGTGATCCCTTGCAATATTGCCGGAGTGAATCATTTCATTAGCACGGATGTTGTATCAAGTGAGATACCTTTGCTTCTGAGCAGACCATCAATGAAGAAAGCACACATGAAACTGGATATGGAACAGGATAAGGCAACAGTTTTTGGAAAGACGGTGGACTTACAATTTACACAGTCGGGACACTATTGTATTCCATTACTGACAAATAATATTTCAAGTACAGTTGTTAAGGATGTGTTAAAGGCAGTTGAAAATGGGACTTTAGCTGATAAAAAGCTTGTTGTATTAAAATGCATAGGCAATTTGCACATCCATCCCCTCGGAGGCTGAAATATTTATTAAAGGATGCAGGGGTAAGGGATGAAGACTATACTAAACTGATAGAACAGGTTAGTGATTGCTGTGAAGTTTGTAGGAAGTACAGAAGGACACCAGCACGACCGATAGTAGCCTTACCTTTGGCCAAGGATTTTAACAACATTGTGGCCATGAACCTTAAGATCTGAGATAAAGCCAATAATATATTTATTTTGCATTTTGTAGATTTAGCAACCAGATATAGTCAATCAACGATTGTACGAAGTAAAGAAAAGAGTGTAATTCTGAATCAAATCGTGGAAAAATAGATAGGGACAGGAATGGGCCCACCGGCAAAACTCCTTACGGACAATGGGGGAGAATTTGCTAATGTTGAGTTTAGGGATATGTGTGAAAATGTGAATATCACAGTTATGAATACTGCTGCGGAAATCCCATTTATTAATGGTGTGTGTGAAAGAAACCACGCGGTAATAGATGACATGCTCTGGAGAATTTTGCTGGATAGACCAAACTGCATGTTAAATTCAGCTTTAGCATGGGCAGTACATGCAAAGAATTAATTGCGGATGGTTGGGGGCTATAGTCCCTAACAATTAGTGTTTGGTAGAAACCCTAAAATTCCATCCCTCTTAGATGACCAGCCTCCAGCTTGGGAAGGGACTACAATTAGCTCTGCTTTTGCTGAGCATTTAAACACATTACATAGCAGTAGAAAAGCCTTTCTGGAAGCAGAAGTCTCTGAAAGAATTCGCAGAGCTTTAAGACATAATGTACGGCCATCAGATGCCGTTCTTCAGTAAGGAGACATGGTATACTATAAGAGAGACAATTCTAATGAATGGAAAGACCCAGGGAAGATCATAGGTGTAGACGGCAAAACAATGATTTTACAACATGGTAATCAAACTGTTAGGGTACATTTATCAAGGATAATGGGTACAGATTACAAATTTTCAAATTTAGACAGAGCAGACAGACATGACGAGGAACCAAAGTCATCTGGTACTCACGTGTTGCAGAACTATGAGGACCAGCTAACTGATATAGACAGGGTTTCTGTAGAGGAACACAACACTTCTGTTGAATTAGAACAGGCCTTTTTTCCGAAAGGGCGAATGCCAAAAGTTGGTACAAAAGTGACATACTTGCCTGAAGGGTCTAGTCAATGGAAGGATGCAACTGTTATTAGTAGAGCAGGGAAGGCCACTGGAAAGTATAACATTGGTTGAATGTACAGCATTCAGGGGAGGGAGTCAAGACAATGGATTGGGAAAACGAAGTTCAAAAACAGAGGGCACAGAAACGCAGTGCCAGTTCTGATAGTACATCGGATAGTGAACAGGACCGCAGGAAAAGGTCGAGAACGATTGAAAGGACATCCCACAGCAGAAGGGAAAGATCAAGCAGTAGCAGTACAGAACGAGATACCAGGCGGGAGAGGGGACGTAGTTTATCAAGATCTCGGAACATGAGTAAGACTACGAATACTAATAGGAGTAGAAGCCCACATGCACGTGAGATTTTGGTGGCTTCCAATAAATTAGATGAAAAAGTTATCAAAGATGCCAAACAGCAAGAACTGCATAGTTGGAGTGAATTTGGGGTATACACGGAAGTACCGGTTAGGGGACAAAGAGCTCTATCCCACAGATGGATTTGTACGGAAAAGGTTCTTCCAGATGGAACTTATAAGGCAAAGGCCAGGCTTGTGGCAAGGGGACTTGAAGAAAATTTAGAAGATCAGGATTTAAGGGTAGATTCACCTACGGCAGGAAAGGTTATTTTAAAGATCTTCTTGGCTCTATTAGCCACAAAGGCATGGGAATGCAAATCTATAGATCTAAAAGCTGCCTTTTTGCAGGGGCATCAGCTCCAAAGAGACCTTTTTCTCCGTCCTCCGAAAGAGGCAGCTAACACAGAAGGGGTACTCTGGAAGTTGAATAAATGTGTATATGGATTGAATGATGCATCTAGAGTCTGGTACTTTTGGTAAGGTCAGTTTTGTTAAAATTAGGCTGTTGCCAGTTGAAAGCAGATCCGGCAATGTTTTACTGGCACTATAAAGGAAATCTTTCTGGCATCTTTATGATGCATGTCGATGATTTTTGGTGGGGTGGGACTAGTGATTTTGAAGCTATTGTAATCTCTGTTTTGAGGAAAGAATTCAGCGTTGGAAGTCAGGCTTCCGGTGCATTTAAATATATTGGACTAGAAATCAAACAGACTAAGTTAGAGGCAACTTTATGTCAGCAATCTTATTTGGACAGCATCAGCCCAATAGCGATTAGTCATGGCTGGGTTTCACAAAAAGACGCAATGGTTTCAAAGATGGAAAAAGAGCAACTACGAAGTTTAATTGGGCAACTGAATTGGTTAGGTAGACAGACTAGATCGGATGTGAGTTTTGATGTCTTAGAGTTGAGTACAAAAATGAATGATCCCAAAGTGGAAGACATAATAAGAGCAAATAAAGCGTTGGTCAAACTAAAAATGCAGGAGTGTGTTTTGAGGTTCCTGGTTTTAGGTGACTTTAGGCACTTGAAACTCATAGTTTATAGTGATGTGTCCTATGCAAATTTATGTGATGGGGGTTCAAGCGCAGGAGGTTTTATAATTTTCCTTTTGGGGAACAATGGTAAATGTTGCCCTCTTGTGTGGGAAACAAAGAAAATAAGGAGAGTGGTCAAAAGCACTTTGGCTGCTGAGATGTTAAGCCTTGTAGAGGCGGTGGATATGGCCTTTTATATATCTCAGATATTGACAGAAATTTGGGGATTATGGGATTTGGGAAGTATACCTATTGAATGTCACATTGACACTAAATCCCTATGGGAAAATGTGCACTCTACAAAAAGTGTCAACGAACAAAGGTTAAGGATAGACATCGCAAGTTTGAAGCAGATGTTGGACAGAGGGGAGATAGCAAAAATTAAATGGGTTGACAGTTGCTTTCAATTGTCAGACTGTTTTACAAAAAGAGGGGCTAGTTCACAGAAACTTTTGGATATTGTTGAAGAAGGGCCTGTTTCTGTGACTGTTTTTTTCTTCTTCCAAAAATGAAAAAAAAAAGAAGGGGGGAAATTGCGTGTGTGTTTTTGAGTTTCTTGTAACTTTGTTTCACCTAATTTTTTTTTTCCTCCAAGGAAGGGGAGACTGTTAAGTAATGGATTAAGAGACATTCCAATTAGTTGTCTCATTTATGTTAAGCATCCAATAATTGACACTGATATGTAAAGGGGCTTCAGGTGGCCCTTGTGTCAAGTGATGTGTGTTAGAGTTTTGTGCAAAGTCTGTTGAAGGAAATTAAAAGTGTTTTGTGAAAAAGCAGCAGAACCTTTGACTCTTTATACTACAGCAGCTAAACGTCTAACATGCAACACGAGGGAATCTAACAATTGCCGCTTGACATTCAACGGCATCACCATCGCTGAATCTCCCATGAGGCCATCTAGGTCATAGCAGCCTGCTAGATTGGCACTCCATGCGCAAATAGTCACTTCCTCCACCACCAACGTGCAACGGCAGCAGTGTGTACTATCTACAAGATGCACTGTAGGAACTTAGACAGCACCTTGTAAACCCACAATCGCTACCACCTAGAAGGACAAGAGCAGCAGACAGATGGAAACACCACCACCTGGAGATTCCCCTCCAAGCCACTCACCATGCTGTTTTGGAAATATACTAGCCATTCCTTCACTATTGATGGGACAAAGTCCTGGAATTCCTTACCTAACAACACTGTGGTTGCCTGCACAACAGGATTTGCAACGATTTAAAAAGACAGCTCACTACCATCTTCTCAAGGGCAATTAGTGATGGCAATAATGCTGGCCAAGCCAGTGGCATCCACATTCTACGAATTAATAAAACTTTTTTTTTTAAACTAATCTCATCCTGCATATTTCATAAGTTCTTTCCCAGCACAGTGGTTAGCACAGTTGCTTCACAGCTCCAAGGTCCCAGGTTCGATTCCGGGCGTGGGTCACTGTCTGTGCGGATTCTGCACGTTCTCCCCATGTCTGCGTGGGTTTCCTCCGGGTGCTCCGTTTTCCTCCCACAGTCCAAAGATGTGCAGGTTAGGTGGATTGGCCATGATAAATTGCCCTTAATGTCCAAAACAACGGTTCGCAGTGGTTACTGGGTTACGGGGATAGGGTGGAGGCGTGGCCTTATGTAGGGTACTCTTTCCAAGAGCCAGTGTAGACCCGATGGGCCAAATGGCCTCCTTCTGCACTGTAAATTCTATGATTCTGTGACACTCATTCCTCCCAAGAAAACAGATGGAGAGATATAGGACACGTCACCCACAGCTTTCCACCTCCAAATGTTTTTTCTCCCATTGTATTTTCCTATTCGATTCGCTTGCAGCTTTGGTTCATTTTCAAAGTCCAACACACAAGTTACAATTTAGAAAGGGAAAAGGTTCACTCTCTAATGCTGCTTCTCTGTCTTACTGGTGGTAACAAATAGAGTCTTTATCTCCCAGATGTAAGCAATTTGAATTTACTTGCCCTAACTCCCAAAAACATAAGTGAAATAATGAGTCAGCTTCAAAATTAAACCATTGTGTTTGCTTAGGGAACTGAATGGGTGACATCAGGAAATCTGTCTCAGTTTAATTCATCTTCCAAAAAATACAAAAATAAACTACACAGGTGTGCAAACAGTATGTGCTTTTTAAAAAAATCACAAATCTTCTACTTTGAAAAAGAACTCTGTATAAATCTCACCTGGAGAGAGGTTTTTGATCCTTCTAATCTAGTTTTTCTTCAAATAATTTCGAAAACACTGAAATCTCCAAAACTATCTCATCTGCACAGCTGATGCAAACATATTAATAAATCCTGTAAATGTAGTCGCACCGTGCTCAGATTACGCAGCCAATGTTCAGCTAACAGCATCAAACTTTGGGCAAAAATATCATTGTCGAATCTGGCTTTTTGCAGAGAAGCTGAGACAGTCAAGTAAAACTAATTCAAGGCATTAAAAATAATTCAATGGATAAATTTATAATGTTATCATTAGGCATTAGTGAAATCAGATGCATGAATTATTATTTTGTTCAAATGCGTAGGTAGTGAATTTGCCAATATCTAACTAGAAAAATATCAACGGAAATATTTTCAGGAAATATTTGGGCCAACGGAAATATTTTCAGGAAATATTTGGGCCAATGTTGAGATAAGATAATGCAGCACCACCTGTTGGCCAGATCATGCATTTACATGCAGATGACGGTAAAGAAGCAATTTCCATTGCAAATGTGGGCATAAGAATATAATGGAAAACGTAGCGCAAACAGTAGTGGCATTAGGAAATTAAGGTTTGTATACAGGAGCTGTACACATAGTTTTTTTAAACACGATTTGGATTTGGTAGCACAGTGGTTAGCACTGTTGTTTCACAGAGCCAGGGACCTGGGTTCGATTCCTGGCTTGGGTCACCGTGCGGAGTCTGCACGTTCTCCCCATGTCTGCGTGGTTTTCCTCCGGGTGCTCTGGTTTCCTCCCACAAAGTCCCGAAAGACGTGCTTGTTAGGTGAATTGGACATTTTGAATTCTCCCTCAGTGTACACAAACAGGCGCCAGAGTGTGGCGACTAGGGGATTTTCACAGTAACTTCATGGCAGTGTTAATGTAAGCCTACTTGTGACACTAATAAAGATTATTCACCACTGCAGAAGATGCAGCATCTCATGAAGGGGGAACAAAAAGCATAAAAATTAAAACCGAAAAGTATAAATTCATTGAACTAGCTTCAAGGCTGACAGTCCAGTGCAGTACTGAGGGAGTACTGTCGGATGTGCTGTCATTCAGGTGAGACATTAAACAGAGGCCACACCCCACTTGCCCAGATGAGTGTCAAAGGTCCCATGGTACTATTTTGAGCAAGAGCAGGGCTGTCCATGCCCAATATTTATCTGCCAATCAACACCACAAACAAAAGCATTGCTATTTCTGAGAGTTTCCTGATTGCAAATTGGCTGCCAGATTTCCTACATCACAACAGTGACCACACTTCAGAAAGTACTTAATTGGCTTTAAATCGCCTTGAGACAGCCGAAGGTCATAAAAATGTTTTTTTTTAAGATGTCAGGAACAGGTATTTTATGAATAAAGTAAATTTAACAACGAAATTCATACGTGACTCCTTAAAGACAGTAGTACACAATAGTGTGCTGTATAAATGATTCCTATTGGGGATAAACCATTTAAAAGTCAGATAATAAAATGGGGACTTTAAGATGGCCCAGTGGCAATTCTCCTGGACCTGATTTAAGTTGACCCTATTTGACTGCTCATGACTGCTTGTGAACCATCAGGGGCCACAGCATGCCAACTATTATTTCAAACTATGAGACCAATAAAAACAGTTCTTGCCTTAAAAGTTCTCCGAGATAGTGGGGCCGGTGCTGGTCAGGGTGTTCAACGAGGCAAGAGACAGAGGAGTCGCAGGCCACTATCTCGCTTATACTGAAATGGGTTAAAGATCCGGAGGCATGTGGGTCCTACAGGCCGATTTCTTTGATTAATGCAGACGCTAAGTTACTGGCCAAAATCTTGGCATCTAGAATTGAGGACTGTGTATCGGACGTGATTGCGGAGGACCAAACCGGGTTCGTAAAGGGCAGGCAACTGGTGGCCAATCTAATGAGGCTGCTCAATGTGATTATGATGCTCTCGGAGAGCAGGGAGGCAGAGGCAGAGGTAGTGGTAGCAATGGATGCCGAAAAGGCTTTCGACCAGGTTGAGTGGGACTATTTATGGGAGATGTTGGGACGTTTTGGGTTCGGGGTGGGATTCATTGACTGTGTTAGGCTGCTAAATCAGGCGCCAGAGGCCAGTGTGAGAATGAACAGGACGACACCTGACTACTTCAGACTGCACCGCGGGACTAGACAGGGATGCCCCCTCTCCCCACCGCTGTTTGCGCTGGCTATAGAGCCACTGGCAATTGCTCTGAGAGCTTCAAGGGACTGGAAAGGGCTGGTCCGGGGGGGAGTGGAACATAAAGTCTCGTTATATGCGGATGACCTGCTGTTATACGTGTCAGACCCAATGGCGGGGATGGACGGAGTCATGGAAACTCTGAGGGAATTTGGTCGGTTCTCAGGATATAAATTGAACTTGGCAAAGAGCGAGATGTGGGTAGTGCAGGCGAGAGGCCAGGAGAGTAGGCTGAGGGGGCTGCCGTTCAGGCTGGTAGGGGAAAGCTTCAGATATCTAGGGATACAAGTAGCGCGAGACTGAAGTAAGTTGCATAAGCTAAATTTGTCCCAGTTGGTGGAGCAAGTGAGGGACGAGTTCCGGAGATGGGATGTGCTCCCGCTGTCTTTGGCGGGGAGAGTGCAGATGGTGAAGATGTCGATTCTCCCGAGATTCTTGTTCATATTTCAGTGTCTCCCCATTTTCATTCCGCGGTCCTTCTTTAAGAGGCTAGATAAAATTATCCTGGGATATGTTTGGGCGGGAAAGTCCCCACAGATGAGGAAGGCGATGCTCGAGAGGAACCGAGGGGATGGGGGGCTGGCGTTGCCGAACTTTAGCAACTATTACTGGGCGGCTAACATAGTCATGGTAAGGAAATGGATGGTGGGTACGGGGTCGGTTTGGGAGCAGATGGAGGCTGCTTCGTGCAGGGGCACCAGTTTGGCAGCCTTGGTTACGGCGCCTCTGCCTCTCCCGCCGGCTCGATACTCCACCAGCCCTATAGTGGCGGCGGCTCTACGGATCTGGAGCCAGTGGAGCAGGCATATAGGGGAAGTGAGAGCATCGGTTTGGTCCCCAATCTACGATAACCACCAATTTGCCCCGGGGAATATGGACAGTTGGTTCCAATAATGGCGAAGGGCGGGGATTGCGAGGATGGGTGATCTGTTCCTGGAAGGGAGCTTCCCGAGCATGAGGGTGTTGGAGGAGAAGTTTGGGCTGGCGAGAGGGAATGATTTCAGGTACTTCGTACGCAGATTGGTACCATCCTTCCCACGCCTCCCACCAAGGGCGATCCAGGACAGGGTAGTTTCCAGAGGAGAGGTGGGAGAGGGGAGAGTCTCCGACATTTATAAAGAACTAATGGGAGTAGAGGAGACACAGACCAAAGAACTGAAGCTTAAGTGGGAGGAGGAGATCGGGGGGGGGAGATAGAGGAAGGCATATGGGCAGACGCTTTGAGTAGAGTAAACACGACCGCAACATGCGCCAGGCTCAGTTTGATCCAGTTCAAGGTCGTACATCAGGCCCACATGATGGTGGCCCGGATGAGCAAATTCTTTGGGCTGGAGGACAAATGTGCTAGATGTGCCGGAGGACCAGCGAACCATGTACACATGTTCTGGGCGTGTCCTAAACTAAGGGGGTACTGGCAGGGATTCGCGGACGTCATGTCCCGAGTATTGAAAACTAGGGTAGCAATGAGTCCGGAGGTGGCAATATTTGGGGTTTCGGAGGACCCGGGAGTCCAGGAGGAGAATGAGGCCGATGTCTTGGCCTTTGCTTCCCTGATAGCACGGAGACGAATACTGTTGGCGAGTAGGGTAGCATAGAGTAGGGGGTTGCTTAGGCAGGTTCTTGCGAGAGGGGAGCCAATGCTTGCATTATGTCTTATTTGCTTTTTGTACACTACGGTATAATGTTGCTGTTTTATATGCCAAAGATACCTCAATAAAATTGTTTATTAAAAAAAAAACAGTTCTTGCCACTTGTTGCAATTCACCAAGCGTATCTCCAATGATAGCAGAAATTCAACAGGGCAACTAGCTCAGGAGGCAAGGCACTGCATTCATGCAGTGTGAGACCATCCCTTCAAGCAGGATGTGCTCTACCAGTTGGCAGTATAACTCCGTCTAAAGAAAATGCCATACTGCATAATGAACTTGCTGGACATTTTGGAGGAAACTACGGAATCCTTTTTAATGTTTTCAGGGAGTGGATACTTCTTTCCAGACTTGAAATTTTAAAATCACTGGGACTGGCAAGGGAGTGTTGCCCTCACCCAATCAGTACACTGATTGAGTTTTTCCCGCTCCAGAAACAGAATGCAATCCAGAGCTGCAATATATATGAGGTCTTGCCAGATGTACTTTGCACTGTTGAGTCATTCAGCTCAGACCTCAGCCTCAAGGTCTGTACAGAGATAGCAAGTGCCACACCGAGGAGCGACCAAGCTGTTCCGCACAATGTCATCAAAGCTCATCAGTGAGTTTCACGTCTGGAAACCCATCAAAAAATATTTAGAATACACTCAAAATAATAAAATCGTGGGCAGCACGGTGGCACAGTGGTTAGCATTGCTGCCTACGGCGCTGAGGACCCGGGTTTGAATCCCGGCCCTGGGTCACTGCCCGTGAGGAGTTTGCACATTCTCCCCATGTCTGCGTGGGTTTCACCCCCACAACCCAAAAGGTGTGCAGGATAGGTGGATTGGCCACGCTAAATTGGCCCTTAATTGGAAAAAATAATTGGGTACTCTAGATTTATTTATTTTTCAATAAATAAATAATAAAATCATAGAATCATAGAATTTACAGTGCAGAGGAGGCCATTCGGTCTATCGAGTCTGCACCAGCCCTTGGAAAGAGCACCGTACTCAAACCCATACCTCCACCCTATCCCCATAAGCCAGTAACTCCACCTAACCTTTTGGACACTAAGGGGCGATTTAGCATGGCCAATCCGCCTAACCTGCACATCTTTGGACAGTGGGAGGGAACCGGAGAAGACATGTGGAGAATATGCAAACTCCAAACAGTCACCCGAGGCCGGAACCCTGGAGCTGTGAGGCACTAGTGCTAACCACTGTGCCGCCCAATAGGGTGATTCATGCATTAAAAACACTCCCACCAGCTGATCACACAATTGACTCCACAGCTGACAGGACTGTTGGGGCGAGTCTTTTAATATCAGCATGTAGCCCATTATTTTTAACAGGCAAGACATCATGGATTGTACATCCTTGCGAGTGGAGTTCTAAATCGAGAATCACCCACTATAAACACAATTCTCTGACTAGTTGTAAGGAATTTGGGAAATTAATGAGGTTTACAGTGAACTTGAGGTGAAAAAAATAACAGATAAGTAATAAGACTAGCAGGAGTCTAGAGGAATAATTAGGTGCAATTTGCCCAATAACAAGATTAGCAGGCATCTAGAGACATTGAGGTGCAAATGGCCCATGTCAGAAACATTGTTTACCAAAGATCAGTGAGGGTATACAATCACTAACTTCTAAAGGCACGGAATTTGAGAGATGTAGGCAGTCAATCCACAGGGTGGGGTATCAAAGAAATTGAACAGTATAACTGCTAGCACCCTCATTGGGGAAGTTGGCAATTAAGACTATCTCCATCCAACAGTCAGACAGGCCAATTCCATGTATAATCCGAGACACAGTAGCCAGTTCCATCTAACATTTAGAGCCACGGCAGATTGCAGATATTCTCCTCTAAAAGATGGCTTCATGCCTTCACTGAACCAGTAAGAGACATTTTGCCAAACTTGGTCACCTAAGCAGTATCGTGTGGTAACTATCAGCTGGCTTTGACCTACATAGAGTTATAAAATTAGATGTTGCTTGGGAAAAGGGTTGTCTCAATGAGTTCAGAGAACGTGAGTAAATTTTGGGAACAAGTGGTAAAGAACAAAGAACATTTTGGCACAGGAATAGGCGAACCATCGGTCCACCAAGCATGTGCCGATCCACTTTCCTTATTTAGACTTATTATTATTGCCCAAACCATCTGTATCCCTCCATTCCCCACCTGTTCATGTGTCTATCAAGATACATCTTAAACGTTGCAATCCTGCCTGCCTCCACCACCTCCACTGGCAACACGTTCCAGGCACCCACCACCCTCTGCCTGTAAAACTTTGCCTGCACATCTCCCCTAAACATTCTCCCTCTCACCTTGAACCTGTGCCCCCTTGTAATTGAATCTTCCACGCTGGGAAAAAGCTTCTGCCTATTCACCCTGTTGATACTTCTCGTAATTTTGTAGACCTCAATAAGGTCTCCCCTCAGCCTCAGTCTTTCCAATGAAAACAATCTGAGTTTATTCAACCTCTCCTCATAGTTAACACCCTCCAGACCAGGTACCATCCTGGTAAACTTTCTTTGCACTCTCTCCAAAGCATCCACCTCCTTCTGGTAGTTTGGCGACCAGAATTACATGCAATATTCCAAATGTGGCCAAACTAAAGCTTTATACAACTGTAACATGACCTGCCGATTCCTGTACTCAATGCCCCGACCGATGAAAGCAAGCATGCTGTATGTCTCTTGACCACCTTATCCACCTGCATTGCCACTTTCATGCAACTATGAACCTAAAGAACCAGATCCCTCTGTAAGTCAATGCTCCTAAGGGTTCTGCCATTTACTGTATAATTCACACCTGAATTTTATCTTCCAAAGTGCATCACCTCGCATTTATCCGGATTGAACTCCATCTGCCATTTCTCTGCCCAACTCTCCAATCTATCTATATTCTCTGACAGTCTCCTTCACTATCTGCAACTGCATATCTTAGTGTCATCTGCAAGCTTGCTAATCAGACCATTTACATTTTCCTCCAGATCATTTATATATATTACAAACAATAATAGTCCCAGCACTGATTCCTGTGGAACACTACTAGCCACAGATCTCCATTCCGAAAAACTCCCTTCCACTGCTATTCTCTGCCTCCTGTTGCCATATCAGTTCTTTATCCATCTCGCTAGCGCACTCCGAATCCCATGCAACTTTACCTTCTGTACCAATCTGCCATGAGGCACCTTGTCAAACCCCTTATTAAATTCCATATAGACGACATTCACAACCTTTCTCTCATCAATTAATTTTGTCACGTCCTCAGAAAACGCTATCAAGTTGGTAAGATATGACATTCCCCGCACAATACCATATTGCCTATCGCTAACAGGTCCATTCGCTTCCAAATGTGAATAAATCCTGTCTCTCAGTATCTTCTCCAATAGCTTCCCCACCACTGACATCAGGCTCACCAGCCTATAATTACCTGGATTATCCCTGCTTCCCTTCTTAAACAAAGGGACAACATTAGCTATTCTCCAGTCTTCTGGAACCTCGCCTGTGGTCAAAGATGATGCAAAGATATCTGTTAAGGCCCCAGCTATTTCCTCTCTTACCATAAGACCATAAGACATAGGAGCGGATGTAAGGCCATTCGGCCCATCGAGTCCACTCCGCCATTCAATCATGGCTGATTTCAACTCCACTCTTACCTCCCACAGTAACCTCAGATATATTCCATCCAGCCCAGGGGACTTGTCTACCTTAATGCATTTTAAGATATCCAACACTTCCTCCTTCATTATGCTCCTTCATTATCCTGACATGTCCTAGAATATGTACATACCCATCCATAAACACAACATCCATCATGTCCCTCTCCTTGGTGAATACCGATGCAAATTACTCATTAAGGAGCTCAACCACCTCCCCTGACTCCACTCATAACTTCCCTCCTTTGTCCTTGAGTGGGCCAGCTCTTTCCCTAGCTACTCTCTTTCTCCAGCTACCCTTTCTCCTTATATGCATATGAAAGGCCTTGGGATTTTCCTTGACCTTGTTTGCCAATTACATTTCATGGCCCCTTTTAGCCCTCCTAACTCCCTGTTTGGGTTTTTCCCACTTTCCCTATATTCAAAGAAGAACAAAGAACAAAGAAATGTACAGCACAGGAACAGGCCCTTCGGCCCTCCAAGCCCGTGCCGACCATACTGCCCGACTAAACTACAATCTTCTACACTTCCTGGGTCCGTATCCTTCTATTCCCATCCTATTCATATATTTGTCAAGATGCCCCTTAAATGTCCCTATCGTCCCTGCCTCCACTACCTCCTCCGGTAGTGAGTTCCAGGCACCCACTACCCTCTGCGTAAAAAACTTGCCTCGTACATCTACTCTAAACCTTGCCCCTCTCACCTTAAACCTATGCCCCCTAGTAATTGACCCCTCTACTCTGGGGAAAAGCCTCTGATTATCCACTCTGTCTATGCCCCTCATAATTTTGTATACCTCTATCAGGTCGCCCCTCAACCTCCTTCGTTCCAGTGAGAACAAACCGAGTTTATTCAATCGCTCCTCATAGCTTATGCCCTCCATACCAGGCAACATTCTGGTAAATCTCTTCTGCACCCTCTCTAAAGCCTCCACATCCTTCTGGTAGTGTGGCGACCAGAATTGAACACTATACTCCAAGTGTGGCCTAACTAAGGTTCTATACAGCTGCAACATGACTTGCCAATTCTTATACTCAATGCCCCGGCCAATGAAGGCAAGCATGCCGTATGCCTTCTTGACTACCTTCTCCACCTGTGTAGCCCCTTTCAGTGATCTGTGGACCTGTACTCCTAGATCTCTTTGACTTTCAATACTCTTGAGGGTTCTACCATTCACTGTATATTCCCTACCTGCATTAGCCCTTCCAAAATGCATTACCTCACATTTGTCCAGGTTAAACTCCATCTGCCATCTCTCCGCCCAAGTCTCCAGACAATCTAAATCCTGCTGTATCCTCAGACAGTCCTCATCGCTATCCGCAATTCCACCAACCTTTGTGTCGTCTGCAAACTTACTAATCAGACCAGTTACATTTTCCTCCAAATCATTTATATATACTACAAAGAGCAAAGGTCCCAGCACTGATCCCTGTGGAACACCACTGGTCACAGCCCTCCAATTAGAAAAGCATCCCTCCATTGCTACCCTCTGCCTTCTATGGCCTAGCCAGTTCTGTATCCACCTTGCCAGTTCACCCCTGATCCCGTGTGACTTCACCTTTTGTACTAGTCTACCATGAGGGACCTTGTCAAAGGCCTTACTGAAGTCCATATAGACAACATCTACTGCCCTTCAAAAGCTTTCTTCAAAAGCTTTGTCTGTTTTTAGTTGCCTAGATCTTATGGATGCTTCCTTTTTCTTTTGAGTAGTCTCATATTTTCCCATCATCCATGGTTCCCTAATCCAGCCATTTCTGTCCTTTATTTTCACATGGACTTGCCTGTCCTGCATTCAAATCAACTGGTCTTTAAAAGACTCAAAGAGACTTCCGGGTGCGGCGATGACCAGCTAAGTCGCACGTTTCGGCAGCTCCCGTTGGAACGGACTTTTGGGCTCTTAATAGGAGCCCCAACGGCAATTTAAACGGCCAAAAACACTGTGCGGTAAACCAGAAGGGAATCCCCCCCCCCCGGACACGCATGGATAAGGGAGAGGATAGCGGCTGGATTGCGGAGGATCCTCTGGAGCAGCGGCAAGGAAGAGAAGCTCAAAGCAAGATGGCGTCGGAAGGTGGCCGCCTGTTATGGGGCCCGGACCAACAAGAGTTCTTGCGGCGCTGTGTGGAAGAGCTGAAAAAGGAGTTGAAGAAGGAGCTGTTGGCCCCGATATTACAGGCGATTGAAGGGCTAAAGGAGGAGCAGAGGACCCAAGAGCTGGAGCTTCGGGCCGTGAAGGCAAAGGCTGCTGAAAACGAAGACAAAATACAGGGCCTGGTGGTGAAGGCAGAGACGCACGAGGCACAGCACAAAAGGTGTGTGGAAAGGTTGGAAGTACATAGAACATAGAACATAGAAAATACAGCACAGAACAGGCCCTTCGGCCCACGATGTTGTGCCAAACCTTTGTCCTAGATTAATCATAGATTATCATTGAATTTACAGTGCAGAAGGAGGCCATTCGGCCCTTTGAGTCTGCACCGGCTCTTGGAAAGAGCACCCTACCCAAACTCAACACCTCCACCCAACACCAAGGGCAATTTGGACATTAAGGGCAATTTATCATTGGCCAATTCACCTAACCCGCACATCTTTGGACTGTGGGAGGAAACTGGAGCACCCGGAGGAAACCCACGCAGACACGGGGAGGACGTGCAGACTCCGCACAGACAGTGACCCAAGCCGGAATCGAACCTGGGACCCTGGAGCTGTGAAGCAATTGTGCTATCCACAATGCTACCGTGCTGCCCTTGAGAACAAATAAATCTACACTATATCATTTTACCATAATCCATGTACCTATCCAATAGCTGCTTAAAGGTCCCTAATGTTTCCGACTCAACTACTTCCACAGGCAGTGCATTCCATGCCCCCACTACTCTCTGGGTAAAGAACCTACCTCTGATATCCCTCCTATATCTTCCACCTTTCACCTTAAATTTATGTCCCCTTGTAATGGTTTGTTCCACCCGGGGAAAAAGTCTCTGACTGTCTACTCTATCTATTCCCCTGATCATCTTATAAACCTCTATCAAGTCGCCCCTCATCCTTCTCCGTTCTAATGAGAAAAGGCCTAGCACCCTCAACCTTTCCTCATAAGACCTACTCTCCATTCCAGGCAACATCCTGGTAAATCTTCTTTGCACCTTTTCCAAAGCTTCCACATCCTTCCTAAAATGAGGCGACCAAAACTGTACACAATACTCCAAATGTGGCCTTACCAAAGTTTTGTACAGCTGCATCATCACCTCACGGCTCTTAAAGTACTGGAGAATAACTCGAGGAGGAAGAATCTATGGGTTCTGGGTCTTCCCGAAGGCGCAGAAGGGGCGGACGTCGGGACATATGTGAGCACGATGCTTCACCCGCTAATGGGATCGGAGGCCCCGACGGGCCCTTTGGAGGTGGAGGGAGCTCCCTTTGGAGGTGGAGGGAGCTTATCGAGTTCAGGTACGAAGACCGAAGGCTGGAGAAATACCCCGAGCTATAGTGGTGAGGTTTCTCCGCTATAATGACAGAGAGACGGTCCTCAGATGGGCGAAGAAAACTCGGAGCTGTAGGTGGGAGAACGCGGTGATCCGCGTATACCAGGATTGGAGTGCGGAGGTGGCGAGAAGGAGGGCAGGTTTTAATCGGGCTAAGGCGGTGCTTCACAAAAAGAAGATCCAGTTTGGAATGTTGCAACCGGCGAGATTGTGGGTCACACACCAAGTGAAGCACCACTACTTTGAGACGGCAGAAGAGGCGTGGACATTCATTGTGGACGAGAAGCTGGAATAGTCTGGCGAGAGAAAGAACTTTTGGGACAAAGTGGTGGGGTGATTATATGGGGCGAGAAAAAGGCGGGGGGGGGGATGGTTTTTTCAATTTCTTAGTTTTGCAATCCTGTAACTTTTCTCTCTTCCCCATGTTGCGGGGGGGGGGGGGGGGGGGGGGGGAGAGGAGAGTTTGGGGGGGGGGGGAGGAGAGTATGAGCAACTGTGGGCGCCGGCCATTAGGGGCGGGGCCGAGTGGGAAACTCGGGCTTTGTTCCCGTGCTATGGTAATTATGGCGGGAACAGGGACACAGGAAGGAGGGGGCCTCGCACAGTGGGGGCCGAGGACAAGGGGGGAAGCCAAGGTCAGCCAGAGTTCGCTGACTTCTGGGAGCAACATGGGGAGTGCAACTACGCTAGAGGGGGATCTAGCGTGGGGGGTGTTAACTGGGTTGCTGCTGCTAAGGAGAAGGGGGAGCTGTTATGGGATGGGGTGGTCGAGGCGGGAGGGTGCCGTCGGGGGGATATACGGGTACGTGGGAACCGGGTGAGGAGCTGGGTTAAAAAAGGGGATGGCTAGTCGACAAGGGGGGGGTAAAGAGCCCCCCAACCCGGCTGATCACGTGGAACGTTAGAGGGCTGAGCGGGCCGATCAAAAGGGCACGGGTACTCGCACACCTAAAGAAATTAAAGGCAGATGTGGTTATGTTGCAGGAGACGCATCTGAAACTGATAGACCAGGTCAGACTACGTAAAGGATGGGTGGGGCAGGTGTTTCATTCGGGTTTAGATGCGAAGAACAGGTGGGTGGCTATTTTAGTGGGGAAACGGGTACTGTTTGAGGCAAAGACCATAGTGGCGGATAGTGGGGGTAGATATGTGATGGTGAGTGGTAGATTGCAAGGGAGACGGTGGTTCTGGTGAACGTATATGCCCCGAACTGGGATGATGCAAATTTTATGAGGCGTATGTTGGGACGTATCCCGGACCTGGAGGCGGGAAAGTTGGTAATGGGGGGAGACTTCAATACAGTGCTTGATCCAGGGCTGGACCGGTCGAGGTCCAGGACCGGGAGGAGGCCGGCAGCGGCCAGGGTACTCGAGGACTTCATGGAGCAGATGGGAGGGGTAGAACCCTGGTGATTTATTAGGCCTAGGAGTAAGGAGTTCTCATTTTTCTCCCATGTTCACAAAGTACACTCACGGATAGACTTTTTTGTCTTGGGAAGGGCACTGATTCCGAAGGTGACAGGGACGGAATATACGGCCATAGCCATTTCGGACCACGCTCCATATTGGGTAGACCTGGAGTTAGGAGAGGAAAAAGAACAGCACCTACTCTGGAGAATGGATATGGGCTTATTGGCGGATGAGGGGGTATGTTTAAGGGTGAGGGGGTGCATCGAAAGGTACTTGGAGCTTAATGACAATGGAGAGGTTCAGGTGGGAGTGGTCTGGGAGGCGTTGAAGGCAGTGGTTAGAGGGGAACTGATATCCATAAGGGCACATAAAGGGAAGCAAGTGGGTAAAGAAAGGGAGCGATTGCTGAAAGAACTTTTGAGGGTGGACAGGCAATATGCGGAGGCACCGGAGGAGGGACTGTACAGGGAAAGATGAAGGCTACATGTGGAATTTGACCTGCTGACCACGGTAAGGCAGAGGCACAGTGGAGGAGGGCACAGGGTGTATAGTATGAGTATGGAGAGAAGGCGAGTCGGCTACTGGCCCACCAATTGAGGAAGAGGGGAGCAGCGAGGGTGATAGGTGGGGTGAGAGATGAGGAGGGAGAGATGGAACGGGGAACGGAGAGAGTGAACGGGGTGTTCAAGGCATTTTATGAGAGGTTATATAAGGCTCAGCCCCCGGTAGGG